>NC_070603.1:28465000-29090000 GCF_027172205.1 Podarcis raffonei | reverse complement strand
GATGGATTAACACAAAGAACCTTGGCATTATATGGTGTTCAGGTTCTTCCGCCGCATGCATTATCGAGGGCAAGAATTCAGAAACAGGATTCAGGATCCTGTTACTGTTCTCCATTTTGGCCTAAATAATTCTCACTTACCATCTGTCTCTTATTTACCAGGGACAGTCCCTATTTTATGGCATCCACCCTTGACAAAACAGGCTCCCTGTTTGCCTTTTGGAGAGACGCTGAGGTGTCTTTTTAAAGCATGGGTAGGCAAACTAAGGCCTGGGGGCCGGATCCGGCCCAATCGCCTTCTAAATCTGGCCCGTGGATGGTCTGGGAACCAGCGTGTTTTTACATGAGTAGAATGTGTCCTTTTATTTAAAATGCATCTCTGGGTTATTTGTGGGGCATAGAAATTCATTCATTTATTTTTTTCCAAAATATAGTCCGGCCCACCACAAGGTCTGTGGGACAGTGGACCGGCCCCCTGCTGGAAAAGTTTGCTGACCCCTGTATAAAGCATTTATGGTCTACCAGAGCACAGAAGCAACTCACTGAGTAGGGTGTAACTGCTACGCAAGCTTCTCAGGAGGTGGGATACTGTGGAGGAGTTGAGGTGGTGGGAAGGCTGAGGTGGGACAGTTCTCTTTAAAACAGGGGACATGTGGAGAGAGGCTCACCTAGTGCCATGCATACATGCCTTTAGTTTAGGCAGTAGGCAAAAACATTCCTCTTTACCCAGGCCTTTGACCATTAAATAATCTATGGCTTGTTAAAGCTTGGGGGAGGGGGCTCTTGTTATTAAGATGATTTTATTATCATGCTGTCTGTTATTATGCTTTTTATTATGTTTTTATTATTGGTGCTCTGTAATGTGTTTTTAATGTTGTACGCTACCCTGAGATCTTTTGATAAAGGGTGGTATATCAATTGAAAGGGTAGTATATAAATTGAGCCTCCTGAAGCTGAGGCTCCAATACTTTGGCCACTTCATGAGAAGAGAAGACTCCCTGGAAAAGACCCTGATGCTGGGAAAGATTGAGGGCACAAGGAGAAGGGGACGACAGAGGACGAGATGGTTGGACAGTGTTCTTGAAGCTACCAGCATGAGTTTGACCAAACTGCAGGAGGCAGTGGAAGACAGAAGTGCCTGGCGTGCTCTGGTCCATGGGGTCACGAAGAGTCGGACACGACTAAACGACTAAACAACAACATAAATTGAATTAATAATAATAATGTGCGTAAGTTAAGCAAATACTTGCACAGGTACCCACGATGGACCTCAGGTTTTATGGGACTTTCATTGGGCTGGGAAGTCATAATTTGGCGGGGGGGAGAACAGCAGTACCCACTAGTGTGGATGGGAAACATTGAGATAAGTTCCTTACCAGCCCCACAGGCAGCTGCGTTGCGTTGTAAAACTGAGCAGCTCCCCTCTCATCTATGTCCTTTTCATCTTTTGCCCTCCCCTGGCTGAGCAGGACCGATGGAAACCATTAACAGTGACCAGAGAGCACTGTTGGGAGTAGGGTAACAACTCAAGCAGGCCTCTGTTGCAACCCTGCCTGTCATGTAAAGACTGCTTTGAGAATACCCAAGTTCACTGTAGCCAGCCCAGGTACCTGTCTCATGATGCAACAGAAGGAAGGAGGTGCATGTCTTCTCAGTGGTACCAAATCCTTCTAAAACTGGGTGCTTCCTGTCTCCTAAGCTTGAACATCCAGGAGGTAGCCTCTCTTCTGAAATTAATTCATACCACCCCCATTGATCATGACCTCTCTTTCCCTGCCATAACCTTCTCTTAGAGCTCCTCTCACAAGCTGTCCCTCTTTGCTGCAGAGGTTGGACACTTCTTGTGCATTATCAGAAAACACACCGAGGAAACGGCGTTCACTGTGTCACTGGGTGGAGCTGGTTGGGGTGAAATGCTGAATTGTTCCATGTAACTGGGAGACTTGCCTTTTATATTCCTTATTAAAGATAATATTTAATAAAAATATAAACAGAAAGCGCTGAAGTGTGGACAAAAGCGCACATGGAAAAATCAGATCTCTGCAACCCGTGTGCATGTTCTAATGTGTGGCCTTCTCTCCTTTGACTGGGTTCCTGCTTCATGCTGCTGGCAATTCAAACGGCAACACCTCTGTGCAACATCGCTTGCATTTCTAACAGAACGCAAAAGCGTGCAACTCAGCTGGCTGAAGATCTTATATTAAAATCAAATGTGTTTTGCAGTTTGAACCTATGCAGTCACTAGTTCAGTGGAGCTTCCGCCTTCAGTAACTATGCATAGGTTTGCAGTCATGCCACGTGACGGATCGTGTCTCTTCACTCAAGCTCTATTAGCCTAACTAACCATTGCACCACATTTACCGGCTCACTATTCAATGATTGTCTGCAGATCCTTAAAAAAAAGTGTATTCTGTATGTATAGCAGCTCTTTGGGGGGTATAGCTGTCTGTCTATCTATATCTATCTATCATCTATCTATCATCTATCTATCTATCTATCTATCTATCTATCTATCTATCATCTATCTATCTATCTATCTATCTATCTATCTATCATCTATCATCTATCTATCATCTATCATCTATCTATCTATCTATCATCTATCTATCTATCATCTATCTATCTATCTATCTATCTATCTATCTATCTATCTATCTATCATCTATCATCTATCATCTATCTATCTATCTATCTATCTATCTATCTATCATCTATCTATTTATCTATCTATCTTCTATCTAACTATCTATATATCTATCATGAATCAACACAGCAGCCTGCCTTTTTGGACACTTTCTGTGGGTGTGGATATGGAGTCTCCCTGGGAGTGTAGTCTGCTCTTCAGAATTTACCTGTGCTGTGCGCTAGCGTTCTTCAGGTATCAGTCTTTCGCTTAGATCTCTAGACCACGGGTCAGCAACTAAGGTCCGCGGGCCAGATCAGGTCCAATTGCCTTCTGGATCTGGCCCACAGACGGTCTGGGAATCGCCGGCGTGTGTGTTTTTCCCCTCTCCCTCCCATGGCGCCGCCTCCTCCTCCCTCCCTCCTCCTGGCTTCTCCCTGCCCTGCCTAGAGGAGGAAGCGGGCTGGGCTTTGTTGGTGCCAGCAGCAGCAGCGCTCAAGCGGCCGCCATTTTAAGCTGCCCCTCTCTGGAACCCTTTCATGCGCCGCTCATCGTCCCTCCGCCGCCAGCCCCTGCCACTTGCAAGATACAGGTAAGCAGCCACCAGGGCTCATGGTGCTCTTGCATCATTATTTTCCCCCCAAAATATAGTCTGGCCCCCCACAAGGTCTACAGTGGACCGGCCCCCTGCTGAAAAAATCTGCTGACCCCTGCTCTAGACCTTAAATATATTAGCAAGGGGCAGATGTATCTTGACCCTTGTAACCATGCATGTAAAAATGCAAATACACACACTCACCAAATGCTGGCACGCTGCTTCCCTTCTCTTCTTCCCTGTAAACACCTGTCCAAATAATAAATGTTGCTAAACACGTTTGATTTACTGCAGTTTTATAAGTACAGTCAGATCCTTTGTGAGATTAGATGTTTTAATAAACATTGTTAAGTTGCACTGTTGATTTAAAGGAACTTTTATAGTCAGCTTACAGCACACCTTGCTTCAGATATTGCTCGGGCTGGGCCAAAGGATCGACTCTGGCTCCCAGTATGTTTCCGAGCACAATTCAAAGTGTTGGTGCTGACCTTTAAAGCCCTGAAGGGGCGTCTCCACCTCCGTCGTTCAGCCCAGACACTGAGATCCAGCTCCGAGGGCCTTCTGGCGGTTCCCTCACTGTGAGAAGTGAAACTACAGGGAACCAGGCAGAGGGCCTTCTCGGTAGTGGCACCCTCCCTACAGAACACCCTCCAGTCAAGGAAATAAAGAAATACACAACTTTTAGAAGACATATGAAGGCAGCCCTATGTTTTTATATGTGTTGGAAGCTGCCCAGAGTGGCTGGGGCAACCCGGCCAGATGGAGGGTGGGGTAATAAATAATAAGTTCACTGGAAGGACAGATTGTGAAGCTGAGGCTCCAATACTTTGGCCACCTCATGAGAAGAGAAGACTCCCTGGAAAAGACCCTGATGTTGGGAAAGATGGAGGGCACAAGGAGAAGGGGACGGCAGAGGACCAGATGGTTGGATAGTGTTCTCGAAGCTACCAGCATGAGTTTGACTAAACTGCGGGAGACAGTGGAAGACAGGAGTGCCTGGCGTGCTCTGGTCCATGGGGTCACGAAGAGTCGGACATGACTAAACAGCTAAACAACAACAATAAATAATAAAATAATTGTTGTTGTTGTTAACACAGAGTAAATGAACAGGACTTGTGCTGGCAGAGAGGAGCAGCATTACAGATACTTGGTGTGAGAATAGTATTATAGATACATTTTGAACTCATTCTCAGTGTACAGTGTGTAGCCGAAACAGCACCATCCACAGCACAAGAGAGGGCTGTTGGTTGTCTTGGGGAAACCCTACAACAGGCACCCCCAAACTTGGCCCTCCAGATGTTTTGGGACTACAACTCCCATCATCCCTAGCTAACAGGACCAGTGGTCAGGGATGGTGGGAATTGTAGTCCCAAAACATCTGGAGGGCCGAGTTTGGGGGTGCCTGCCCTACAGTTTGCAGAACAACATCGTTTTAGTGGGAAGAATCTTAAGAGGCAATCATTCCCCCGTCCTTGGAAAAACAAGGGCTGGTGATACATAGTGGCCATGGGAAAGAGGACCATGGCTGACCGTTGGGATAGAGTAGCGGAAAACCAGGGGGAAGAGGGAATGGAATATCATGGAAGGAGATATTCGGTAGCTGTTTGGAACTCCATGCTGCAAAATTTTGTTGCAGGTTTCACTTGTGCACATCCCTGCTTTCATCCCCAAACGATTGAAGGATATGTCTTTGGCATCACCAGCAAAGTTGCACATGTGAAAGGCCCAACACCGGTCATGGGTATGTGTGCGTGTGTGCACACATTACGAAAGCGAATGCACCCACACCCCCAACTGAGCGCCTTGGCTGGCAGATATTTCAAGCAACGGAACAGATGAAATCTCTTACGGAGCACAGATGTCGTTTTCTGGCACGGCGTCTTTCAGCGGTAAAACAGTTTAGGAAAGCACCGCATGCATTTGAAGAAATTCAGGATTGTGAAGCGGGAGGTAATCAGCAAGGTGCCCCAAGGATTTTCACCGGGGAATGTATTATTTGTGAGCATTTTGTTTACTAATATAAATAGGGGTGGGGGGAGGCGGGAGATGAAATTGCATGGAAAGGAGAGGGCTGTCCAGGTCAGATCGCAAAGAGTGCCAACAGGTCTGTGGAAAAACAAAAGTGGGTAACCCAGTGGCAAATGGGACTTGGTGTTTTTGTGCATAGTAAGGTGAGATGGGACGCAGGTGGCGCTGTGGTCTAAACCACAGAGCCTAGGGCTTGCCAATCAGAGGGTCGGCGGTTCGAATCCCCGTGATGGGGAGAACTCCTGTTGCTCGGTCCCTGCTCCTGCCAACCTAGCAGTTCGAAAGCACACCAGTGCAAGTAGATAAATAGGTACCGATCCGGCGGGAAGGTAAACGGCATTTCCGTGCGCTGCTCTGGTTCGCCAGAAGTGGCTTAGTCATGCTGGCCATATGACCTGTACACCGGCTCCCTCGGCCAATAAAGCAAGATGAGCGCCACAACCCCAGAGTCGGGCACGACTGGACCTAATGGTCAGGGGTCCCTTTAAGGTGAGATGGAGGTATAAACCTTTTAAAAAATCCATAGCAGCCAGTTCATGAAACAGAGATTTCAAAAATGATTATAGATCGTTCTCTTAACAGTGCAATCCTACCCATGTCTATTGAGAAGGAAGTCCCATTGTGTTTCATGACTTTCAGAGAAACGTGCGGAAGATTGCGGCCTAAAACCACCAAGCGACCACCACCACACTGGAACAACCAGCTATGTTTTGGGTTTGGCAGGAAGAGAGAGGCTTGGCTTCTTTCATTTCTTTCCAGGGGAACAGATGGAACTGAATAGGAAGCAAAACTCCCTCTAGAGTAAGACAAAAAAAGAAAAGAAAGACTCTCCAGAGATCCGAGGGAATGAAACGCCAAAGAATGACAGAATAAAAGAAAGAAAGGGCATTGCATAAATTTATCCACACCTTGAATGCATTACGGAAGCCCTGATTGCCCCATTTCCAATACAATACCAAAAAGGGAATATGAGTGATAAAAGCAATGAAAAAGACCATCACCTCCTCAGCATCACTTATTATTCTGGGAGAGGCCCCATCCCTACCCCAATTGGGCCTGCATACTCACTACACCCTTAAAGCACAGTCAAAACATATTCCCCACACCCTCAAAAAGTTCTGGATGCTCTAGTTTGTCAAGGATTTATTGGAATTGTAACTATTTGAGGGGCAAACCACCCCATCAAGGTGGTTACAAGTGATGCGGAAGCAAAGGAGAGACTGCTGCATGTTGCTCTCATCACAGGTAAAGGTAAAGGGACCCCTGACCGTTAGGTCCAGTCGTGACCGACTCTGGGGTTGCAGCGCTCATCTCGCTTTACTTGCCGAGGGAGCAGGCGTACAGCTTCCAGGTCATGTGGCCAGCATGACTAAGCCGCTTTCTGGCGAATCAGAGCAGCGCACGGAAACGCCGTTTACCATCCCGCCGGAGTGGTACCTATTTATCTACTTGCACTTTGACGTGCTTTCAAACTGCTAGGTTGGCAGGAGCAGGGACCAAGCAACAGGAGCTCACCCCGTCACGGGGATTCGAACTGCCGACCTGATCAGCAAGCCCTAGGCTCCGTGGTTTAGACCACAGCGCCACCCGCATCCCAGCTCTCATCATATGTTTCATATAAATTAATTTCACATCAACATCTCTTCTTATTTGCTTTCAGGTGTCTGAACCTTTGACGCCGTTTCACTTCCAAGTTTTCCACGCTGCCAGGATTTGTCAGCATGTTTCTTAAAAAAAAAATAAAAAATAGAAGGGGGAAGAAAAAGCAGATGGAGGAGAAACAAACAAGAAATAACATTTTATATTTTATTGCTGATCTCCTTCGTGGATTGCATCCTTGAGTAATATTTGGGGAAATGACCCAAAATCTGAAACCCCTCCTTCAGGATGATGTTCAGCCCCATGCATGTTTTACTCAGAAGTAAGCTGTGTTCAGCAGGGCTAACTCTCACAGCAAGGTAGTGTACATGACTGCAGCTTTATTCACCTGAGATATTGTAGCCTTGCCTTGCTAGAGGAATAAGCATGTTGGCTGGAGGCATTGGAACAGTTAGGTAATTTTAGACTCTGGATTTACTGGTCTTGCAGAGGGGCCTTCGTTAGATGGTACTGTGTACTGCTTCACTTACTTGAAAATGTGGTTAGCCACCCATCTATGATTCGGGGTGCTCCTGCTCATTCTGCTGAGTGGGGAGCCAGGACCTCTGTCCCAAATAACTGCCCAAATACCGTTGGTTGCAGGAGGATTCTCTGCATTCAGGTAAATTTACTTAGTTAACAAAATGAATATGATTGTAACAAGACCCCTCAGTGGTTTACAATTTTTTAAAATTATCAATGCGACCTCATATGCCTCTGCATTACTTCACAGACCCTCCAAATGTCCCCATTTTCCAGGGACAGTCCCAGATTTACAGAAGCCATCCCAGTTTCAGATTTGATCCCAGAATGTCCCGCTTTTCCTTAGGATGTCCCTCTTTTGACCGGATAAATGTTGGCGGGAATGGAGTTATGTGACCTCCAAGCCAAGCAGATAAGTAACTATACAACCTTTAGGATACATCAGAAGGCAGCCCTGTCTAGAGAAGTTTTTAAAAAAAGGTTAAAATGTTTCATGCAGAGCTTTCCAAACTGTGTGTCACGACACATTAGCGGGTTGGCTGTAGTGTGTAGGTGTGTCACACAATGCTCCCCGCACTCCTCCCAGGGCTGGGAAGGGGTTAGTATAACCTCCACTTTGCTAGTAAAACTGAATTACCATGTCGTAAAATGATCCACGTCTGAAAAGTGTGTCACCATCATGAAAAGTTTGGAAAGCTCTGGTTTAATGTTTTATTATGTATTTATATATGTTGGAAGCTGCCCAGAGTGGCTGGGGCAACCCAGTCAGATGGGCAGGGTATAAATAATAAAATTATTATTATTATTATTATGGAATAGGACGTCCCTATTTTCACCAGAGAAATGTTGGAGGGTATGACTTCATTCTCTCTTTAGCATGCCTGTCTCTTCTTAATGTGCATAATGAGGTTCATTGCAAGAGACAAGTCCCAATTTACGAATGCAGCACCCACTGCTGCTTTAAGCATCAGGACAATGATATTTGGGGCAATTCTGTCACCTCTGCCAAAAGCGGCATCATTGAAAGATGTTCAGAATGCCAAATCTGCCTCACTTAAAGGAACAGGCCGCTCCCCGGCGCTCCCTGTTGTATGGGATACGCACCGCCCCTGCTTCTATCACCCAGCTGTTTTTATCAGCTTTATTATGTGGCTCTGACTGCATCTGTCTGACCTGCAGCTGGAGAGCTACAAAAGGACTTTGTCAGTTTCTTTCAAACACATTGCATAGGCATGTCCCTGTAGGCTTCAGGAGCCAGCTATTGTTCCAAAGGAGGCAGGGAGAGGCTGGTGCAGCCAGTTTTATATGATCGGTTCCAGGCGGAGCATTCTGCACTTACCGTGGGGAATGGAGGTGGGGAGGGGCGAGTGGGAAGAGAACATAATAAAGCAGTGAGGTCAAGGCGAATACTTGCTGAACGTCCAAGGTTTCTTAAGATCAGAGGGTGCTTACCGAAACGAGGAGGCTCGCTTGGTTTCAGAGAGGCGGCTGTTATCCTTCTCTAAGAAACAGCTGGTCCCACCATCTGCAAGATGCACACGCAGCGGCCAGGCATACAAAACGGTGCGCTCGCTGCGTGCAACCAAACGCACCACATACGGGGCAAATGTACAAAAGAGTGTGCAGCACAGACATTTGTAAGCGGGCACCAGACCTATTTATTAGCACCAAGATTCCAGCCGTTGTGATCGGCTGGAGTGTTATCTTGAGAAAGGGCCTGTATATTGCAGGGACCCCACGGCCATTAATGAAGTTCCTCTCTGCCAAAGTCGTTGGCATAATCACTCAGTCCCATTCTGCATTATAACGATTTCTAGCTATGTGCAATTGAAATAAAATGCACATTCTGCTTAGCCCTGCCTCCATCTCCCTACCTCTGCTGGTCGAGCTTCAAGTAGCAGAAATGTTAGGAAAGGGACGGAGATAATATTAATATACAGTAGTACCTCAGGTTAAGTACTTAATTCATTCCAGAGGTCTGTTCTTAACCTGAAACTGTTCTTAACCTGAAGCACCACTTTAGTTAATGGGGCCTCCTGCTGCTGCTGCACCACCAGAGCATGATTTCTGTTCTCATCCTGAAGCAAAGTTCTTAACCCGAGGTAATATTTCTGGGTTAGCAGAGTCTGTAACCTGAAGCGTATGTAACCTGAAGCGTATGTAACCCGAGGTACCATTGTATGACTAATATTGAATTTGGCTTGCGGAGTTCAGCTCTTGCTAAGGCGGAACCCTGATCTTCTCAAAATATACTTCAGATTAAGGCCAGGGTGTGTGGGGGCAAGGGAGGAAGGTTTCACACAAGCAGATTTATTTATTTATTTCTATTTATTACATTTCTATATCCCACCTTGGGACATGGGTGGCGCTGTGGTCTAAACCACTGAGCTTAGGGCTTGCCGATCAGAAGGTTGACGGTTCGAATCCCCGCAACGAGGTGAGCTCCCGTGGCTCTGTCCCTGCTCCTGCTAACCTAGCAGTTCGAAAGCATGTCAAAGTGCAAGTAGATAAATAGGTACCGCTCCGGCGGGAAGGTAAACGGCGTTTCCGTGTATTGCTCTGGTTCACCAGAAGCGGCTTAGTCATGCTGGCCACATGATCTGGAAGCTGTACGCTGGCTCCCTCGGCCAATAAAGCGAGATGAGCGCCGCAACCCCAGAGTCGTCCACGACTGGACCTAACGGTCAGGGGTCGCTTTACCTTTACCTATATCCCACCTTTCCTTCAAGGAGCTCAAGGTACCGTACATGGTTCCTCTACCCATCCTGACTTCACAACAGCCCCGTGCAGTAGCTGAGTCTGAGAGGCAGTGACTGGCCCAAGATCACCCAGGGAGCTTTGTGTGTCTGAGTGGGGATTTGAACTCGGGTCTCCCAGGTTTTAGTCCAATGCTCTAACCGTTACACTGCGCTGGTAGCCTAACATCTCACAATAATTCCCAGGAAGTATCCGCCCCTAAATAACTAGGTAAGGATCTTGGCACACAGAGCTGATTAACCATGGGATTGGCAGCCTGTCTCTCAGTGCATTGTTCTGGGAAGTTATCGCACTTAAAATAAAAATAAATAAATCCCAGCTGCCACTCAAGTTAGTATACAACCAAATAACCTTAATTTAACTACTGTCTTCAAGATCAAACTAGATTAACACAGAATTTGGCCCATCTTGTCCAATCCTGATTTCTTTGCCTCTCAGCTAACCATCAGTTTGGGCTTGACACACATTCGCTAACTCTCCATCAACCTTCCTGGATCCACCCCCTCCACACAAATTATTTCTACTGTCTCTGGCTGACCCCCTCATGGGTGCTTCCTGCTAGGAAGCTTTTGCAGTGTGCACTAAGTCCCTCCCTCCATTTGAATAAGTGTTACATCCAAAACCATCCCTCTTGGTACGTGAACTCCATTTGTGGTCACGCTATTCAGATTTCAGATCTGGAAGCTAAATAGTGCTTTTATGGCTCTGCCTGGCACTTCTCCAAAGCTGAATGTAGAGACCTAGTATTTACGCCATTCATGGCAGAGGAAATATGACAGTTTGAGGAGAGGGGCTTAGGAGGCAGCTCACAAAACTGTCTTTAATAAACTTGGGCTTAATGCCATTATCCCCGGAGGGTCCAAAAATCACAGGGTTGGTTTAACAATCGCAAGAGTTCAAGCATACCTTGGGTTCTGTGTCTGCGCTCTCTGGTTTCCCAGTTCTTGAGGTCATGTTGCAATTATCCCAAAATGGACTGTGAAGTCAGGAGGGTTGGAAACTTCCTTTTTTTAAAAAAAATCCACCTTTATCCGGCTTTTCTTTCCCAAGCTTGCAAAGAAGTGGCAGGCTTGGGAGCAATTGCTAGTTGCCTTTCCATATTTCCAGCACATACAAAGCAAATTAGAATGAGAGCAAGCCATGGGCTAACTTTAAACAGTTAGGGTTACCAACTTCCTCCGTCCTCCATGCAGACCTCTGATCAATTCACCTCCTCCCTGACAATGAGGGTGGCTGCAAAATAGGGGAGGCTGCAGCTGTGGTGGCCCAACAAAACACAGCAGCTTGCCTGTTGTGTACAGATGCAGGGACCGAGCAATAGGTGCTCACCTCATCGCGGGGATTCGAACCGTTGACCATTGTCTGCAAGTCTGCTTGAGTTGGATTGTTTGCCAATGGCCAGTTCCTCTCTCCTTGTCTTTCTTGCCACTGCCCCAACCAATGGGCATGGGAAGGATATGGGTGGAAGGGGGAAGCAAGAGGTTGCCCAACTTGTGTCTCATTCCTTTCATTAGGTCATGTGTGTGTTTGTGTGTGTGTGTGTGTGTGTGTGTGTGTTTGCTGAAGTGATAGAGGAGTAGGCAAAGTGACTTGTACCCCTTTGTCCTTTCTGCTCCATTCATTCCTTCAAATTATTGTTTTTATTTTATCACATCCTTCCTTCAAAGACCTCAAGGCAACAGACATACTGGTATTTCTCTTCCACCAACCTCTCCACCCAGACACTGGCGATTTTACCATTACACAGCATAACAAACTTGTGAGGTTGGCTGAGTTGAAAGGCAGTATTTGGCCCAAGGTCATCCAGATTCAGGGATGCAGGTGGCGCTGTGGGTTAAACCACAGAGCCTAGGACTTGCCAACCTGAAGGTTGGCGGTTCGAATCCCTGCGATGGGATGAGCTCCCGTTGCTTGGTCTCTACTCCTGCCAACCTAGCAGTTCGAAAGAATGTCAAAGTGCAAGTAGATCAATAGGTACCGCTCCGGCGGGAAGGTAAATGGTGTTTCCATGCACTGCTCTGGTTTGCTAGAAGCAGCTTAATCATGCTGGCCACATGACCTGGAAGCTGTATGCTAGCTCCCTCGGCCAATAACGCGAGATGAGCACCGCAACCCCAGAGTCGGCCATGACTGGACCTAATGGTCAGGGGTCCCTTTACCTTTACCATCCAGATTCAATCCATGCTGGTTGGACATCCATAGTTCAAAGTGGGTGGGAGAAGTGGGTCCCGGCCAATTGCTTAGGCCCCTTCCCGTTACCATCTTATAAAATCCCCACTTATAAAATCTCATTCTGGGAGCTAACCCAGGTTAGCCTCAAATTTAGTGTGCACACATGGCGAGCTCCAAAGGCAGAGGTTGATGGGAAAAAGACAGACAGAAGATCCAGTGCAGTTAGGAGAGTTCAGATTGGACATCTTGGAGGTTTGGCGCACTGGTTCAGGACCGCACAGCCCAGGCTATACTGATAAACAGGAGAGGAGTGCATTATTAATCACGATCATCGTTATTTTCCAACCTCTAAGTGCAGAGATTCTCACTTTAGCTCGCAATACCAGATGAAAATACCACAGGTCTCCACAGGGAGCTTCTGTGTGTTTTTTCCTCCATCATTAACATTCAGACTTAAATCATCTCAAATAAACTGACACACACTAAGTGGTATTACTGTAGTGCTAAAATGAGCAAATCAGTTGACTTTGTGGATATCTGCTGACAAAATATGTTAAATTTTACTTTCATCACAAGAATAATCAATTTTTAATTTGTTTAAAATTGCGTTCGTGGGCCTACACTACAGGCAGCTGCAGAGTTCTCGATTTCTGCCTTTCACTCTGCAGAAACACAGCCTAATCTGGCCACCTGGTAGAAGCATTGCCCACAAAGGAGGTTTCCTCAGTGTGAAGAATGCGAGGCCTGGTCACCTCAAGGTACACTGCAGCCCTGCAATAACATGAATAAATCAAGGGATGCAAGCACGGAGGGCACCAGAAATTCTGCTTAAGATGTTCAGGAAGCAACATCATCACCTCTGGCTTTGTAGTATCACCAAGCGTCCAGAATAAGAGCCCAAATCAGAACAGCAGGTGAGAACAAGGGTGAACAAGAGGCATAGACAAAGAGAACTTGCCTTCTGTACATTAAAGGACCATTTAAATGGAAGGTGGAGATTGTGAAGCAAAAACCATTTAGCCATGCAGATTTCCACATGACCCACTTTCCCTGTGTTTGCCAGAATCACATGCCAGTAATTTTCAACCTGGGTAGAAGCTGCATTGACATGTGACACCCACAAAAGTTAAGGTCAGGCGTAGGTCTTCAGGCTGCTTCCAGATGGGTGGCTCCTAGCACTACTCAGTCATTATATACCCTGACATAGCTCAGTTGGTAGAGCATAAGACTCTTAATCTCAGGGTTGTGGATTCAAGTCCCAAGTTGGGTGAGAGATTCCTCCATTGCTGGGGGTTGGACTAGATGATCCTTGTGGTCCCTTCCAACTCTATGATTGTTCCACCCAGAGCAGGGCACAGAATAATATTTAGCATGGATGGGGCCATTTAGAGCTCAGCACAAATCCACTTGTGGTAAGCCCTATTTTATAGTCCCCACCTACTTTTTGGAAGAAGAAAAAAGATGTTTGACTTAGGGTTAAAAGGTTTAGCAATGTAATGCTATAATGTTATTGTTAATTATTTTTTTAAAAAAAGAAGATTTGGAACAAATATCTGCAAATATTCCAGGGTCACAACGTTACCTTTCCAAGGGAGATATTTTGAAGCCAAATTCACATACACGTTTTTAAAATGTGAAATTTTAACCTCAGCGTTTGACATTTAAGTGTTTGGGATGTCTTGCTATAGGCTTGATTGTTTTGATGTCAACAGGTTTCAGATACAAATTTTCACAAGCTGCATGCTATAATTGCCATTGCCAAAGGCTATAAGTTTAAAAGGCTGTAAGGTTTAAAAAAGCAAGCAAACAAACAACTCATTACATGTCTACTATCAAATATAACCGTGCATTAAATATTGCTGCCAACCATCACATATGGAACACCCTTTCCACTCTTATCTTCTGGGAAACGCTGAGTTCTGGGAAAGCTCCTCAGCACTCCTAGGCTCCCTTGTGCCCTAGGCAAAGGAGATGTATTGGTGCCTCTGAAGCCAAGAGAGACCATGGACCAGAAACTCCAATAGTGTGCTTTTCATCACCTTGAACGCTCTGCCAGTGACTTCCTCCATGGCCGCTGGGATGGGGTCTGCTGTGTTTCTCCTCCTCCTCCTTTGTCTTCCTCCCTCCCTCCTTCCTTCTACTCATTGCAGGAGAAGAGTTTGACCAACGCCGCTGATCTTCTACCACGCGTACCAAACATGTTAGAGTCTAGGCAGTGCTTTCCTTCTGGGGGGGGGGGGGGGAAGGTGCCTGTACTCAACATGAAGTTGTAACAGAAAGTGCCACACTTTGAACTGGTGATTTTCTTCTAGGGGGAAAAGGGTGCTGTACCCCCAGAAAAAAAGCACTGCTTCTATCGCATGCCCTCAGTTCTTAGCAAGGAGGAAACTTGGCCCCATGCGAAATGTGTCCTAGAACACACCATAGGAACTTCTGCAAAATAGAGAGAGCAGTTGTTGCATCTGCACCTCCATCACTCACACTGTCTAGGGTGGAAGGCTGAGGTTGGGGGGGCAGCAAATCACTGCACAAAGCTGGAGCTGGCGCAGATGCCATCAAATGATGGCTATAGGGCTGGCTTGATCCTCTCTGCGCCTCCCTGCCCCCAGAGCTCCATGTTTGGGGGATTTCTGCAGGCAACTGCCAAGCAGCTGGTGGACAGAACAGGGAACTCCTTGCTGGAGGAGTGACTCAGGCATCAATCCACAGGTGGAGAACAGTTTGCAGGGTAGGACAGAATGCCCCCCAGCCAAGCCCAGAACAAAGTGGGTTTGGCTTGCAGCCTTGGACTAATAATAATAATAATAATTTTGTATACCGCCCATCTGACTGGGTTGCTCCAGCCACTCTGGGCGTAATAAAGCATTAAATCTTAAAAAGCTTCCCTATACAGTGGTACCTCGGGTTACAGACGCTTCAGGTTACAGACTCCACTAACCCAGAAATGGGACGTGGGCGGCACTGTGGTCTAAACCACTAGCCTCTTGGGCTTGCCAATCAGAAGGTCGGCGGTTCTAATCCCTGCGACGGGGTGAACTCCTGTTGTTCGGTCCTAGCTCCTGCCAACCTAGCAGTTCGAAAGCATGTCAAAGTCTCATAGAATCATAGAGTTGGAAGGGACCCTAAGGATCATCTAGTCCAACCCCCTGCAATGCAGCCATCCCTTATGGAGATCGAACCCGTGACCTTGGCATTATCAGCACCACACTCCAACCAGCTGAGCTATCCAGCCCTGCCAGGGTGGGAAACAGGACATTGGAGTAGGTGGGCCATTGGTCTGATGCAGCACAGCTCTCTTCCTGTTCGTTGTGATACAGCAGTGAGCAACAGCTATCAATACTGCTGCAGGCTAAATACTTTTCCTTGTCACCTATCGAATATTGCATTGTCAAATATGGAAGTCAAATATCATTTGACGCCCAATATCAGATATTGTGAGAAAGTTGGAGCACTCAGAAAATACCTAGAGAATATTCTTGTGTAACACGCAGTACAGAAATTGTTCCCAAAGCTGCCTCCAATATAAAAAATAATGTTACATTGGACTTGTGCCTCAAGGTGAACAATTCTGTCTTCCTCTCTGAGCTGCCAGAGATATGCAATACATTCACACATGCCTGTGTGGTGTAAGGCTCAGAGTGCTGGTCTAGGACCTGGGAGACTGGGGTTCGAATCCTGAATAGGCCATGAACCTCGCCAGGTGAGTTTGAACTAGCTGCTGTTGAGCTAGCAGCCTAACTTACCTCACAGGGTTGTTGTGGGTATAAAATGGGGAGGAGGAAAACTATGTATGCCGTCATGAGCTCCTTGGAGGAAACATGGGATAGAAACATAAAAAAAAAAAAACACCTCATTGGCTTGTTATATTGGAAGTACTGTACTGTATTACCTTGGGTTACAGATGCTTCAGGTTACAGACGCTTCATGTTACAGACTCTGCTAACCTCGGGTTAAGAACTTTACCTCAGGATGAGAACAGAAATAGCACAGTGGCAGCGGGAGGCCCCATTAGCTAAAGTGGTACTTCAGGTTAAGAACAGTTTCAGGTTAAGAACAGACCTCCAGAACGAATTAAGTTCTTAACCTGAGGTACCACTGTATGATTCAAATGTTTTGGGAACCCCAAGGGAGGCATGTTTTTTGTGATTTCATCATTCCTTGACTGCGGGCAATTCCTTTAATTGTTACATAACCTTCGTAGGCTGAACCGCCCTGGGAAAGCGGTTCCCATTTTTAAGTGGCACAATTCTCTTAACAAACTTTGTTTGTTCGTCCCACAGCACAGGAAATACAGACCCGGCATAAGAGCATCCTTATTATTCCCTTGGACCAGCACATGAGAGAAATTAGTTCCTGGATTCTTCTCCATAATGGGACCCACAGATTTAGGCTAGCCTTGAAAGCCAGTCAAAATCCTCCTCCTCCTCAAACAGGCCAGGGCTGAGGTCATGCTGAGTTTGTAGTTCAAATCCAGAATGCAGGCACTTGCGGTACCTCCAACGCACAGCACCAGGCGAGCTATGATCTCCCCAGTGTCTTCTTTAGCTCCAAGTGGAGGAAGGAGGCTGGAGCTCATCATGCATTCCGGACAATGGCGAGCAAATCTGTTGACCCCCATTTTCAGTCAGTGTTCGAAAACAAAGCAGAAAATATGGAACATGATGCTACATGTAGAACCAGCTGTTAGTTTGGCAAACTTTAAAACGAAAGAGTGGGAGACAAGGGCTGAGGCGAAGTAGGGGGGGAGCCCTCTTCAAACGCATACGCTCCCACTTCGGGGTGGGGGTGCGCTACAAAAACATTCACTCATTCGGACTGTGGGAAACTCTTTTATTTCCTCCTGTGATGCCATTGTTAGGGTTGCCATACTTCAAGAAGTAAAACTCCTGACACCGGCAAAGTTGTCAAGCTTTTCTTCAGAAGACCCCCAAATCACTGAGCTTTATTTTTAGGAAACCACCAAAATTGAGCTTTTTTTGGTGGAGGGAACCTTCCCCCAAAATAGTTGCCATACACCCGGGTTTTCCCTGACATTAGGCGAAATTCCCCCGACACCATTTTTATACCCGAAAACCAGGACGTCTCAGGAATTTTCCTGACGTATGATGTATATGTAAGACAAGCTTGGTTTGTATGTGGAGCAGGAAGCTATTTTTATCAATTCCTCCTTCCCCAGCAGCCTTCCTATGTCCCCCTGTATCTGCTCTGGAGGGTCCCCTATAAATTTAACAAATAAAATAAAATATAGGTGCCAGGCGAAAACGTTCCCCTCTGATCAGGGTTTTGGCTGATTATTAACTGACAGCCCTTTAAATGTGGCTGTTGGATGGGGAGGGATTTTGATGTTTTGGTTTAATTATTTACTTCTGTTTTATCTTGTATTTTATTCAGTGAACCGCCTTGAGATCTTTTGATGAAGGACGGTATATTAATTAATTAAATAAACAAGCCAATTTAGTGAGGATGGAGAGGCTGCAGAGGGGAGGGGGAAAGATGGCCAAATATAGCACCCCCCTCTTGCCTTGCCCCATGCTGTTGACAGAAGTCTTACACCAGCTGAGCAAAATCACTGGCTACAACCCATAGCCCTGACTGGCTCCAAAGGAGGATGGACGTCTTCCTGCTCTTTATGTGATTCCTGATTTGCTGGGATTGTATCAGGAAAAGCCTACTTAAAAAAAACAAAACAACAAACAGTACCATAGCAGCAGCTGCATCCCTGAAAGAGCATCTCCACCTCCATCATTCAGCCCAGACACTGAGATCCAGCTCTGAGGGGCTTCTGGCAGTTCCCTCACTGTGAGAAGTCAAGTTACAGGGAAACCAGGCCCAGGGCCTTCTCGGTAGTGGCTCCCACCTCGTGGAACACCTTCCCATCAGATGTCAAAGAGATAAGCAATCATACAGCGTTCTGTAGACATCTGAAGGCAGCCCTGTATCAGGAAGTTTTTAATATCTGATGTGTCATGTGTTTTTTCCCCCTGTTCTGTTGGAAGCCTCCCAGAGTGGCTGAGGCAACTCAGTCAGATAGGCGGGATACAAGTAATAAATCACTGTTATTAAATTATTATTGGGGAAAGAAATTACTGAGGAAGGGAGTGAGCAGTACAGTGGTACCTTGGGTTAAGTACTTAATTCGTTCCGGAGGTGCGTTCTTAACCTGAAACTGTTCTTAACCTGAAGCACCACTTTAGCTAATGGGGCCTGCTCTTGCTGCCGCGCTGCCGGAGCACGATTTATGTTCTCATCCTGAAGCAAAGTTCTTAACCTGAGGTACTATTTCTGGGTTAGCGGAGTCTGTAACCTGAAGCGTATGTAACCTGAAGCGTATGTAACCTGAGGTACCACTGTACATGTAAAAGGTAAGGTTCACACACACATACACACAACTCCCTTTTGCTCTGATTATTTTCATGGATGAAAATTCAGCATAGGCTTAGGTTTAAAAGCAAGACTTTGTTCAGTTGATTCCACGCTGTCTGGCCTTGGTGGGAAGATCAGATTACTCAAGGCCCCAGAAATAACTGGAGTAGGGAGAGAGATCATCAAGAAGCATAAGAGATTCCAAGAAAACTCACCCTCACTATCTGTTGTTTACTAGAGGTCAGGGTTAAGGTGACCTGAACAGAGTATCATTTTATATATTCCTGTACGCATACCACCACCATCAAATCTGGAAACCAAACCCTTCTTTCGGAAGCAGATGGAAGATTTCAAGTATTTAGCGACTTCATGGCTTGTGTGCAGAAGAAAACCATGGACAGCATCCTATTAAGGAACCTGAACTACAAAACCAGCTGCTTTGGACTTCCTATGTAATGATATGTCTTGAAAGAAGCTCCACAGCCTCATTGCCGGGCTTGTGTTTGTAGGGCTGTGCTTCGTGTGTGTGTGTGTGTGTGTGTGTGTGTAGGACACCACCTTTACTGCACCCCAGACAGAAATCCAACAGGTGTGGATTTTCCTGGCAGGGAAACGCAGCAACGGGCGAAGCTTTTTTTTGCACCAAGATCCCTGCCTGCCATGCAGCTGTTTTCAGGTTCAGAGCCCCCGCCAAGAAAGGTGGCCGTGGCTCCTTGCTCGATTTAAACCCACTCGCCAGTTAATTCGATAAAGGGCGCTCGGCGGATTGCGAGGGAGAACGACATCTGCAAATTATATTCGCAATACAGTATAGGCTGGGCTGCTGCTGCCGCTGAGAGACCCAGAGAGCTGCCTCCCTTTTCTCCGCTCTGCTACAACTTGCTTACACATCGCGCGTATCCATGCGGGCAAATCGCCTACACAGCATCGCGCGGGGGGGGGGGGGAGAGGGCGGGCACCGACTCTGCCCGCTCCCGCACCGCGGACCGTGCGCACGGCGCTTGCTAATGGGGGATCTAATGCTTAAGCTGGTTATCTGCGCCTGGACAAGCCCTCCCGCCTCTGAGCAAGGCAGCCCCGGGCAGCGGCCAGGTTCTCACGAGAGCTCTCGGTGGAGCGGAGAGACGTGTCCGCTTCTCCCTCCCTGGCTGCCCGACCCGTCCAAGCAGGCAAGGGAGGAGCCCGCCCGCCTCCCCCGCGCCCGGATCTGGCCGCCCCCTCGGGGGGCATCCCGCGCTGCAAGGTCTCTGCGCCTTTAAATATCCCCAGCCACGGCTAAGCAGGCACCTTCTCCAAACATTTAGGCCCATTAACATTGTTAAGCAGTGAGTTAGGGAGTGTCAGAAATGTGCTATTTTCACACGCAGGCTGATTGATGAAGGGCGACGCGCGCAGGGCCCCGGGTTGGCAGCGAGACAGGCTTGAACAATGAGGGGGCCCCCAGCCAGCCAATAAATACCAGCCTCTAATCTCATTCCCCCCACGTGGGGACGGACAGGCAGCCCGGCCGACGCAGCCATTGGGCGGCTGGCAGCCAACCAGAGGGTGCCAAAAAGAAGCTTCGCGCTCCCGTTGGCTAGATGAGTCCCCTTTTGTTCTCGCCACCTCGGCGGGGGTTTAACCCTTCCTTCTCCCTTCCCCCCCTTGCCGAAAAGGGGGCCGGAAAGCTGAAGAAGCGGAGGAGGCGCCAGCTTGCATCGCAGCGCGGGAGAGGCTGCAAGGAGACGGGCAGGGAGAGGGGTGGCTCGCTTCTGTGGGGCGGGACGAGCCTCAGGATAAGGATCGTGGCGGGCATCGCGTTTCGCTATCCACCCACCCCGCTCCCCACGCGCGTTTCCACCAGCGCTGTGCAGGGTGGCTCCAGTGTGGCTCCCAGCGCTCTGTGGCGCGAGCAAATCTGTTTTGCATGCAAAAGGTCCCAGGTAACCAGATTCAGTCCCCCAACGTTTGCAGCTAGGGCAAGCCCCGTTTTCTGAAACCATGAAGAGTCGTTGCGGTTCAAGGTAAGACTGTACTGAGTTAGAGGGGATCTACAGTATGATTGGGTATAAGGCAGCTTCCTAGGGTCCGGGTGCCCTTTTGGAAGTCTCTCCACACATGCACTCCGACCCGATCTTCCTCTTCTGCTGCAAAGGGACGGGTGTCGTGGCACTACGAAACGAAGGGAGCGTTAGCCAAGTAGCAACCCCGCCTCAAGCAAAAAAGCAGAGGTAGGGCCACGTCCTGCGGCCCTCAATCAAGCCCTGGAGGTGAACAAGGAGCAGGAGGTCTGAGTGGTCGGAACAAGCCCTTGTAGGCCTGCAAGTGGAAACCGTCGAACCAGGTCAATATATATAACTCCACGCGCTCCGCGGCACAAAATCGTCTTACCCGGACTCGTGATGCTTCCACGCACGAGGCGACCAAAGAGCACATGGGCCAAGCTCGTTACCCACCCAATTCGCTAACACGCCGAAGCTAATTGCGCGCTTATTCCGAAGTAAATCACCTCGATGACCACGGGATCATTTGTGGATGCACCCGAAGATGACAATGCTGTTCAAATTGTTGGGGCCCATGATTTGTGTGTGAGTGAGAGAAAGAGATTCTATCGCTGTAGCCAGATTTGGAAAATAGAAATTACCCCCTTCCTCCCCCCCAAAAATAAACCCTGAAGGGACGGAGGCGACAAAGTGCGGTCGTGCAATGCAACAACCCCAGAGTACGTCCCCCAAATCTTTTAACAGGCCGGTTTCAGTTCTGCTTCCCGCCACTGGGTGGCAGTACACTTAGACGGCCATGCTCCTGTTAGTAGAGAGGTGGTCCGGGCAGGAGGGCTAAACCATTTGGGAGGTGAATGTATGACCCACTTCCTGGAGGAAGAAGGTGCAAGGGTGTGCTGGATCCACCAGGGCCAAGTGAGCTGGTAGGGTACCAGACGGCTCAGTCCAGTGGACCAGACACTGAAGGAGGATGTTCCGCTTTCAACGCATCCACGCCACCCTCTGCAGGTTTCTGACCTAGTGTCCATCGTCTCAAACCACATAATTTCTTCTCTTTGGGCTCTTCATTCCCTCCTCCCCGTCCTTTTCTCAGCATTTCTCCCATAGATAAAGTTGCTGTTTCCCTTGAACCTCCAAAAGTTCTCCTGTAGACTCTCTGTGATGAAGCTGGCACATAATTTATGGGGAATCAGACGGGGGCTGGACAGACCAAGGAAATGCCTTCAGACCCCCCAGCTTCCATAAGCCACACAAAGTCTTCCCTTCACCTCATGGGGGGAAAGCAACACACCCTGCCCCACCCAATACGTAGCAGCATCTCAGACCTCAAGCGGACCATATACCATGCTTGTGGAATCTGGTTTGTGTGATATTGTTTGCTAGGTCCCTGAGATCCACCAACTAGAAACAAGTACAGTGGTACCTCAGGTTACAGACTCCGCGAACCCAGAAATAGTACCTCACGTTAAGAACTTTGCTTCAGGATAAGAACAGAAATCATGCTCTGGCGGCACGGCAGCAGCGGGAGGCCCCATTAGCTAAAGTGGTGCTTCAGGTTAAGAACAGTTTCAGGTTAAGAACGGACCTCTGGAGCGAATTAAGTACGTAACCAGAGGTACCACTGTATTTTCTCTTAAGGGCTTAGTGGGCGAGGTATACCCTTAGATTTTTACTTTTAAAGTGGGGCGGGTTTGCTCTTGAGTACAAGATCAACCCAGGATTTTGTTTCCATTACCAGAACTGAGATCTGAGCTCTTTCACGCAAAACAAAACCTACCCTTGAGTTGTCTTCATGTCAGGAGTTTATTTGTTGACACTGCTGAGCAGCTGGAAGCCAGCAACCCTTTACTGATCTTCCACAAGTCACCCAGAGCTGTACCCCCTATCTACCTTTTGTCTATCCCTGGTTTAGAGAGACAGCGGCAGCCCTCCCATTCTCAAATTCGCACTAGCTGTTGAATAGTTAAGCCTGCCTCCCATGTATCCCGTGATCATCGCTCCCCCCCATATGCGGTATAGCAGGCTGGCAGGGATTCCTTCCAACGCCACGATCTAAGAAGTCACCGACTAAGCAAGTGAACAAGTGAACAATCAAATGCAGCCAATTTGGCTAGAGCTGTGCTGTGAGGGATGCCAATAGAGAAGGAGGGAAAGAAAAGAAAAGAAAAAAGCTGGCACTGGCAGCTTTTGCTACCACCTGCGTAAGGACCGGACACCCGTTGGCAAATGTCCACTAGCGCTCCACCACAGACCACCCCCGCCTCTCTTCCTCCCCTTGATCTCCAGTTTTATATTCCACGAAGCCCATTGCAACTTACTGATCTGATGACCTGTTCAGTCCAGGGAGCGACTGAAAGGGATGAGAAGGTTGCATAGAGCTGCCCTCTTTACTTTTGCTGGGCTGCAGCATTTGAACCCAGGATCTCTTCCACTCCCCCTCAGTCAATGCACTGTGCAATATTTATCACGGCCGCCTGTGCATGGTCGTACAGATGCATCCCGCCCTGGGGATATTAGCCAGGCTGCTGAAGCCCAAACACTCAACCACGTAAGAGAGGGGAACCTTCTGCAGCACGGTGTTGTGCGTTTTCACAGGTTGGTTGCCACATCTTGACAAAGTAGACTGTTGCCTAGGAAAGATCATTGTACCATCATGTTGCAGCCCAGTACTAAGCATATTTGCACAGACGTTTTCCCCACTCCACCATTCAGCAGGGTTTGCTTTCTAGTAAGTGAGATTGCAGCTTGAGAGTCTCAGACATCGCAGCAGTCCTTGCCTTCTTGCAGTTACCAGGCAAACAAGGCTCTTCTGGAATCAGCTGTTCAAGGACACCTGAGAGAGAGAGAGAGAGAGAGAGAGAGAGAGAGAGAGAGAGAGAGAGAGAGAGAACCAATTGTTTCTGCTGGCTTGGGAACATTATGTGTGGCAGTTATTGAGACATTGCGTCAGAGAGCTATTTGGATGTATATACCAGATCACAACCTCTCATTCCTGATTAATGAATCAAATGCATCTACCGTCCTCCAGTTTCCATATCTACACTTAACCCGTTGGACTTAATGGGGTTTACTTCTGAGTAGAAGAGGACTGCCATTGTACTGTAACTGTTTCAAATCCCATTGCACCCATAAGCATGCACGGAGAGACTATGTGCTGGTGTGCAAAAGAAAGATGGCAATTCACCCCTTTGTTCTTGTTTAATATACCTAGTCAGATTTGGTTTGGGTTTTTTTGAGGTGATGAAAATATTATACAGTAAGGGATCTTGAATTCTTGAACACTTGTACATCAAACAGATACCAATCTGGACCACAAATTTTGGTAAAGGGCCCCAAAGGCTTTGCAACCAAATTATGCCCTGATATTCTTATGAAGGGACGTGGGTGGCGCTGTGGTCTAAACAACAGAGCCTAGGGCTTGCTGATGAAGGAGGTCGGTTCGAATCCCCGCGACGGGGTGAGCTCCCGTTGCTCGTTCCCTGCTTCTGCCAACCTAGCAGTTCAAAAGCACGTCAAAGTGCAAGTAGATAAATAGGTACCGCTCCAGCGGGAAGGTAAACGGCGTTTCCATGCGCTGCTCTGGTTCGCCAGAAGCGGCTTAGTCATGCTGGCCACATGACCCGGAAGCTGTACGCCGGCTCCCTCGGCCAATAAAGCAAGATGAGCGCCGCAACCCCAGGGTCAGTCACGACTGGACCTAATGGTCAGGGGTCCCTTTACCTTTATTCTTATGAAGAATTGGGTATGTGAAAATGCAGTAGGTGAAAAATGAATGCCGCTAGTCCTCATGGTTGCAGGCATGAACATTTCTGCTCAGAAATACAGGCTTTTGTAATTGTAGTTAATTAAGCAACACTTCCAAGACTTTCCCCTCCATTTCAAACAAATTGGTTATGGCTTCCTGCTGACCTTTTGCTACTACTGCCTCCTGGTGCCCATCCCTTTTTCCTAGTCTCACCCCGGGCCTTTTCTGAAATCAGAGCAAACTCCCCAAATTTATAATCCAAAGCAAGAATATTTGCAGTGTTCACCTCCTAAATCCAATCAAAATAATTGGGCTTTCTAGCCATTTTTTAAAGCAAAGACCCCTCTGGCTTTGAGCTCCTTTAGAGCACAATTTGCCAGCCAGATCTCCATGGCAGCCAGCTGCTAATTTATTACATCTATGTATATTGTGGTTGCCACCTCTTCAAGAGAAAAGAGAGAAAGACCATTACTCATTTGTATATGTTAATCCAGTTTTTAAAAAAATGTATGCAAACTTATTGTCTAATGCTGGGGCCAAGCTTTTTGAAAAAACGGGGGTGGAAATGAGAAGAAAAGAATAGTCAACACAAGCCAGAATAAGACTAGTCACGTGGCAACCCCAATGTACATTTTAAGCAGCGCATTACAGTAAGGTGGTGGCCTTAATAACAGATCCTATAGAAAATATTGTGAAGCCACATCTCAATCTTCCATCCAGTGACAGCAAAAGTGAAGGCTCTGGGCTGTTCCTCGCTATATCGGGCTCGGAGCAAGCTGGAGCGCACAGCTTTCGGAAGACTCAAATCCAAAAGCCCATTTGCCCTCTGTTCCTCCTGTGGCAGACAGAGCACATGTCAGAATTTGTCTGGGAAAGGAGGCAACAGGACTGATGAATTCCCCTGCCAATTCATTCATGCAGGCTGGACACGCCGGTTTTGGCAGTTTTCAGTGCATTTCAAAACAGCGCATACAGAAAGGGGGGAAATTGACAAAGTTCTTTAACCTCTCTCCCCAACACGCTCACCATGCCTTGCACCTTTGCAGAAGGCCTCTGTTGGCTGCAAGGGCTGTGTGAGCTGTGTGAGCCTAAGGAAAAGAAAGCACACACGCACATGTCATTTCCATATACAGAAGCCAGCTGGACTGACGGCTGAATTTTGCTTCAGCACTGCTAACACGATGGAACACCTGGGGGCAGCAGACTCACATATGGGATGCAGGGTTTGCCCGCATGGCCCACACAGCTCTGCCCTCCCAACAGCTTGCTGCCACTCCACCAAATCTGCTGCCTGAAGCAGCTGCCTCACTCTGTCCAATGGTACGGCTGGCCCTGATTAGCTGCTTACTATCTGAGCCTCCAAATCCATGGCAGGCTGCTTCCTGACCAGACTTCCCTTTCTTGGGTACACAGGAGAATAATGCTTCTATCTGCCCAGTCGGGGGTCTCCCTCCTGAAGCTTACTATCAGTGCAAGGCTGCAGAAAGCAAGGAAACTTGGTCTCTGTTCAGCTCATGGCATGGCTGCTGTCATGAGCAGACACAAAACCTAATCTGGGTGTGGCACATGTGGTTCATTGCAACTGCAGCCCAGCTTGTACATGAATAATCAGAGGCTAATCTGAAGACAAAGAAAAATAGGGTAGCCACACATCTGGAATTTCCTGGACATAGCCGGAATACTGCAGCCGCAAGCGGAAATAGGCAGAATGCCCAAGAAAACCTGGATGTTGGCAGTGTTGTTGATGCCACTCAGAAATGTCCAATTTTAACTTTTCTGCCTGGATCTTCACTTTTTGAAATACGGCAACCCTAGAAAAGTCCCAAAGAGAAAGGTGTGTTTATAGTCAGCCCATCCCTAGGCAACTTTCCGCTCCTAAGCATTAACTGCCAATCACTGGCCTGATTCTCCTTATAGGTAAAAGGTGAAAGGTAAAGGACTCCTGGACGTTAAGTCCAGTCAAAGGCAACTATGGGGTATGGCACTCATCAGGCCTCAAGAGCCCGCGTTTATCCACAGACAACTTTCTGAGTCATGTGGCCAGCATGACTAAACCGCTTCTGGCGCAACGAGACGCTGTGACGGAAGCCAGAGCGCATGGAAATGCAGTTTACCTTCCCGCCGGAGCGGTACCTATTTATCTACTTGCACTGGTGTGCTTTCGAACTGCTAGGTTGGCAGGAGCTGGGACAGAGCAACGGGAGCTCACCACTGACGAGTGGATTTGAACCAACAACCTATTGATCAACAAGCCCAAGAGGCTCAGTGGTCTAAACCCGCATCCCTGTACCCCTTTCTGCTTATAACAACCAAACCAAGCCAAGATGATTCCTTCTAGCTCATCTATACCACTCTTCCCCAACCTGGTGCCCTCCAGACTATTTGGACTACTGCACCCATCAGCCAATGTTGCCAGTGGTCAGGAATGATGGGAGTTGCAATGCCCACAACATCTGGTTGATGTTTTATTGTGTTTTTAATATTTTGTTGGGAGCCGCCCAGAGTGGTTGGGGCAACCCAGTCAGATGGGTGGCATATAAATAAAATAATCGTCGTCATCATCATCTGGAGGGCACCAGGTTGGGGAGTGCTGGTTTATACCCTGCTCTCCATTCTTTTCCTAGCCCTACCTGGAATTGCCAGGGGTTGAACCTGAGACCTTTTGCATGCAAAGCAGAGGTAGACCACTACCCCTCCTCCATGTTTTCATACAACCATTTTTTCTGATTTGCACCCAAATTTACAAACGAGCGCCTGTGGAGATCGTCAGATCCATTTTTCAAACTCAAGCTCCTTTTTCAAACCATCTGCTTTCTGCCCAACCCAGCCTTCAATTACATTATGTGACTTTACCATGAATGAGGATTAAGAAGCGCTTTTCTGGAGTAGGCCAATGGTCCATCTTGCCCAACGACCTACTCTCACAGTGGGCAACTTGGGCAGCTGCATATTTCTGCATCTACGATTCTATGATTCGACGCTTGTGGGTGAAACCATGAGCAGTAGCAGCTCATGCACTGAGCAGTGACGTCAGTTTCAGTCCCGGTAGCACTGATTTATCCACAAGGGGATAGACCAAATAAGTTAGGAACTTTGCGGTTTTGTCAGCCTTTGTCTCCCAGACCAGCACAATTCCAGCCATTATTTTTAATATCCCTGAAAAAGCCACTATCACAATCTTTCAGCACGTTAAATGTCCTCACTCCTCCACGCTGTAGTTCCACAAGGCGTCCCTCCCAATTCTCCTCTTCAGGTTAGGTGAGAGCCTGTCTCAGCTGTGCACATCTCACTACTGCTGCGCACTCTTGCCCAGCGCAACTTGGAGGGGGGAGGGTCTCAGGAGGAGTGACCCAGATCGGTGACTTTGAGGCCCCTTTTGGGAACTCTTGCTTCCTCCCTCAGCGCAGTCGCCGCCTCAGCCCAGTCAGCAGCAGCTGCTGCCCCTCTTTCTGCTCCAGCTTTGTGCGTTAATCACTTCACTCCACAGCCAGTGTATGTTTACCCATTATTAATAAGGCCTGTCATCTCGCTTCTTTCACCCAGGCCACCTCTGTGCCAAGGAGATCTTGGACTTGGGCTTTTTGTTTTCTTCTGTTCTTTAAAGAGACAGCGGCTTCATCTGGCTCTTTCGCGGCATGTGCCCGTACATCTATGAAAATCTTGGAGTTTCTCGATTTTGGAAGTTGGGGGTTTAGCTGTGGAAGCCATTTCCCTCCCTATGATAATATGCTCTTCAGGCCTGAGCCACTCTCCTCTCCTAAACTGCAGCTCTCCTCCTGTCCAGCCTCCTGTCCAGCCTTCCTCTCTCCAACTTCATGACTCTCACAGCTTAGTGGTCCAGTTAGTCCAGTGGTTAGTCAACAGAAATAGACGTTGATAAGAATAAGAATAAGAACCTGCCCATCTGGCTGGGTTTCCCCAGCACACTCTGTTCCACTACTGGAATCCTCCATCCGCTTAGAGGCATTCCTCAAAAGTGTGAGAAAATCCAAGGCTGGAAATCCCACAATCTGCCTCTGCCCCTCCCTGGCAGTAAAAATGCAAATATCATTTATTAAATCGCTAACTGCTTGCCGCCTTTTCATGACACCTAAAACCTGCTGCCTGAGGCAGTCTCCTCACTCTGCTTAGTGGTAGGGCAGACCTTTGAAAAAAACACACAACAAAAAACCTTTTTACCTTCCAGATTCTGGACCTGGGATAGCTCAGTCGGTAGAGGATGAGAAGACTCTGAAACTCAAGGTCGTGGGTTCGAGTCCCACATTGGGCAAAATATTCCTGCCTTGCAGGGGGTTGGGCTATAGATGACCCTCATGGTCCGCCTTCCAACACTACAATTCCGTGATTGTGTGGCTGAAAAATGATGGCTGGAGCGGACCAGGGCGTCACTAAGCAGTATAAAAGCGATCTTTGTTGTGTACCCTGGAAGCAGCCGGCTGCATAGTGCTGGCCTGAGAAGTTCTGAGCCCTCCTCAATTCAGAAGCTTACCAGACTGGCAGCTGAATCTGCCTTCGGCAATGGCAACAGGACAGCATCCTTGTGGGAATTCCCTTCCACGAGAGCTAGCTGAGGTGTGAAAAAGGCAGCCCACCTGACACACATAGCTCTGTCCTCCAGCTCATCGCCTCTGCTCCACGTCCCTTAGAATCTGTCACCTGAGGCAGCTGCCTTACTCTGCCCGATGGTAGAGCCGGCCTGCAGCTGTAGATCCTTCAGAGCAAGAAGGGAAACACATACCCTCGGACATTTCTCTGATGAAAATAGACATCCTATTCAATAATCATTATTATAATATTTATACTCCTTCCATCTGACTGGGTTGCCCCAGACACTCTGGGCAGTTTCCAACATATATAAAAACAACATTAAACTGACTTATCTCCTTGGCTCAGGGGTCGCGTAATTCCATACCCTCCAACATTTCTCCAGTGAAAATAGGGAGGTCTGAAGGAAAAGCGGGACATTCTGGGATCAAATCAGAAACCCGGACGACTTCTGGAAATCTGGGACTGTCCTTAGAAAATAGGGACACTTGGAGGGTCTGGAATCATTCCCCACTTCGACATTCCTCCAGCCCTACTCACATTGTAGCTGTTGTACAGTTTTAAGGTATTGCTTCAACCTCACATTCTGTAAGCCTGGTCCCCTAGTACATAGAGTCATGCTGGTCTATTGCGCTTGGAGTTCTGAACTTGGTCACAGGGGACCTTTGCTTTGATGCTGGTTCAATCGTGGTCTCCCTGTGTGGCCTTCGTTGCGCTGGAATATCCCCCAGTCTCAGAGAATACATTACATCACACCTCTTGGAGTTGTATACAGGGTGGGGAATAAGGTCCTTTTGCATGACAAGACAGTTCCACAGTTTATATTTGCAATCCTATGGGTGGAGGTGAGGGGGACGCTTCACTGAATGCAGAAGATGCCCTCGGGAATGCGCAGCACATGTGACACTCCCAAAAGTAATTTGAAATAGTCTATACTGGCTCGGGGAGTTAAGGTCTTGCAGGAAGAGATAGCCACACGCTGCTTGTTTTAAAAATGGGGCTGCAATGTTCATTTCTCAATAAAATCAGGCATCGTCCTTGAGATAAGAGGCAGCGTGTCAGGGTGGTGGCACCTCTGAGCTTACCTTTTTTTAAAAAAGCTAGCACTTGCTGCAGTTGTCAGGACTAGTGTGGTGTAGTGGTTAAGAGCAGTAGTCTCGTCATCTGGGGAACTGGGTTCGATTCCCCGCTCCTCCACATGCAGCTGCTGGGTGACCTTGGGCTAGTCAAACTTCTTTGAAGTCTCTCAGCCCCACTCACCTCACAGAGTGTTTGTTGTGGGGGAGCAAGGGAAAGGAGAACGGTAGCCGCTTTGAGACTCCTTCGGGTAGTGATAAAGCAGGATATCAAATCCAAACTCTTCTCTTCTTCTAGGGGAGAACACAGGTGTCTTCTTCCACAACCAAGTGGCACATTTAAAAATGGTCACAAAACAGCACATGCATTTGGGATGAAAGCCCCTGATACTTGCCCAACTGCGTTCCATGGGGCAATCAAAACAGCAACAGATGTGCTACCTGCATCAGCGATGGGGGAGCACAGGCCCAGGGTTCCCTGGTGACCTTGCAGGACTCTTTATCAACCCCTCAGACCTCTCCTGAGGCTCCACTGCTAAGCCCTGACACTAGCCTTGGTCAGAGTTTTCCTTGACTACTTTTACTTGGCTGGACTGTGTCCCTGAATTATGATAATACTTCTCGCTTGCCTGGATAGAGGACAGAGACGGATATGTACAAATGTAGAAAACTGTCACATTTGCATGGCTGGAGCTGGGCGTTACAAATATATCATCCATTCTGGAAAGACCTTAAGAACGGCAAAGCACTTTGCACAAGAAGAAGTGATTGGCGGTCAAGGAAATCCTGCACGAGATTTTGCACACACACACCCTACGCTGTCTAATGCCTAGCGCATGCATCTATCCTCAAGAAGTTTGCCTGTTCCTTTATCAAAACAAAGCAAAACAACTCGGCTACGTTCTGTGACATTGCAAAGAGGCATTTAGTGTGAACTTGTTGCTTTTGACTTTTTGAAGATTCCCTTCAGCCAGGGTCTCTGCTGGAATGATGCACAAAGGCTGCCCAGTAGCACCTACAGAGTGTGGATATGGTCCAGAGGTCAGAAGAGGTTTCAGATGAGACTCACCCTTTGTGTGGGTTTGCTGCCTCTCGTCCCTGGATGAGTTAAAACTAGTAACAGAACCCAGGGATCAATGGCTAGCATGCAAAAAGCACACACGTCTCCCAAGCCTACTTCAGCAGTGCCATACTGCCCCCTCGTGCCCATATTTAATATGACAATATTTAATATGTTTTGGATCAGAGCTGGATGCCACCAGTTGAATATAATCTGAGCTGCTTGGAAGTTTGTATCTTCTTGAAGCAGGAGTGGTGAAGTCACTGGGTGATCTCCTATATGTGCCATAGTCAGAGTAGTAGTAGAACCACTGAAATTAATTGTTTGAGGCTACTCAAGTAAATTTATTCCAGTCGGTCTACAACTAACACAGGAAAATCAATCACTCACTGCCCACCACTGGCATCAAACCAAAGGATCAGATGGATATTTTCCATCCTTTGAGAACTGCGGAGGAGAAAGATACAACGCAAATTCAGATTTTTGTTTCCAAAAACAACAAATCCCTATGAAATCACTGTTCAATGGGATTCGACCTAAATTTGCCCACTAAAACTCATCACCTTGACTGTATTTCAACTCTAATATGGTCAGTGCTTTTTTGGGGGGCAGGGGTACACATATTCCTAAATATTTTGTGAATCTAATGGGAGAAGAAACTTAAAAATTGTAAAGTATTTAGTTTCTTCTCTAGCACGGTGAATCGTCAGTTCCATTGCTACCCTCAATGGCGGCCTCATTTCCTGTCACAGTGTTTCCTGAATCTCAGATGGAATGAGAGAACCCCTAAACATTTTTTTAGGAGGGGAAAAACACTGAATATGGTTATGAGAAGATTTCAGCTGATCCAAGACAGCTGAGTTAGGCTGGATCTTGCACTTGCGACAAACTGTGTTCAATATTTCATACAACCCTTCCGTGATCTGTTTGGGAGTGGGTGGCAAGCGACACAAAGAATGAGCCAGAAAGATGCTCATTTTTCATCCCAGACCAACAGTTACCATAGATTTTAGATTTTCTTGAAGAATTGCTCCCTTGCACAGCCACCTCAGCACAGTGCAGTACTAAAATAGACTCTTCCAAAGTAGTCAACAAGCCAAATTAAGGAGTTTGGGGCTATGATCTGGTGAAATTTGTTTAGCCCTCCCTCTGTCCCACCACGCCACAAATTGCTTCGGAAAGTTCTCTTAGTTTCAAAAGGTATTTGCCAGGTGGAATGGGGAGCCAGTGGCTGCCCATGAAGAAAGCCCTAAAATCCCCTTAGGTGTGCAGGGCAATATTTTGTTTTAGTTTTTATTAAAGATTTCATTGTGTTACAAACAAGCAAGTAAATAAAGAAAAGTACATATACGATACAATACAATAATCTTTATTGTCATTGTCCCGTACAGAACAACGAAATTGAAAAAATCTACATCAGACATTCAAAACCAACAAGCCTGCTATCCCAGCCTGTTTAGCCCCCTAAAAACTCTGATACCCCATAATTAAATACAATAGACTCTCATAGAGACTACCTTACACTGCGTTTAAAACCAAAATTGCATTTAGATAGAAACTGTTTCTCAGGCAGCTAGTCCTAGTCTTAATAACCCTGTAGCTTCTTCCAGAAGGCAGAAGCTGAAAGAGATCATTTCCGGGGTGCGCACTATCCTGCACCTGCGTCTCCACTTTTAATTCATAGAGTCTTTTGCACAGTTCATTTATATTTGGTATGAGACTGTTGTCATATGCATTATGTGGTTGGGGGAAAACGGGGAGGAGAGAGATTGTGGGAAGACATGGGTGTGTGCAGGGCAAATTGCCTGATAGTGAGTTGTATATAAAGGTCAGGAATCAAACTAAGTTGAATGTATTGTCTTAATTCTTCCTTTTCCTTCCTTCCTTCCTTCCTTCCTTCCTTCTCTCTCTCTGTCCTGTTTTCCTTCCTCTCTCTTTGTAGTACAGTGGTACCTCTGGTTATGAACTTAATTCGTTCTGGAGGTCCGTTCTTAACCTGAAACCGTTCTTAACCTGAGGTGCCACTTTAGCTAATGGGGCCTCCTGCTGCCGTGCAATTTCTGTTCTCATCCTGAGGTAAAGTTCTTAACCCAAGGTACTACTTCCGGCTTAGCGGAGTCTGTAACCCAAAGTGTTTGTAACCCGAGGTACCACTGTATTTTCTTTATTATTTTATATTAGATTCATTTCATTTTTATTGCATTATAAGTTGCAAAGTTTTAATAAGATTTTTTTATATATAAAGAGAGAGAGAGAAAGTGTTGCTTTAATAGCCCCTTCTCCCCACCCCCACTTTTGCACAGTTGTTCACATAAAAGAGATGTCAATAGATATCATTTAAATGAATACTCTTGGACCGCATACACAGCATAAATTTAAAGCACTCCCCCCACAAAGAATCATGGGAAATGTAGTTCTATGAGGGATAAACTACAGCTGCCAGGAGTTTGGGGGGAGGAGCAATGTACTTTAAATGTATGCTGTGTACGCCCCCTCTGCTCCAGTTGAATAATCATAGAATTGTAGAGTTGGAAAGGACCATGAGGGTCAACTCAATGTGGGGCTCCAACCCGCGACTCAGCGATTATGATAGGGTTGCCATATTTCAAAAAGTAAAGCCCCAGGACACCCCAAATGTTGTGAGGTGTTTTTTGGTGTGGTGTTTATTTTGGGGGGGGGACCCCAAAGCTTACAAAAACACAATTTTTGCGTTTTACAAAAAGCGCTGGCTTTCGCACCCTGCTCCCGGAGGTCAATTCCTCCTTTGAAATCCGGAACGTATGGCAGCCCTAGATTATGAGGACTCAGCTACATTAGTCAATAAACAGCGTTTTGAATGTGTTATAAACGTGCAACACCAGATGGCGCCAGAGAGCAAAAGAAAAACCAATTTGATTTTTACATAACGGTGTTTTTTTCTTTTGTTATAACAATTTAATTTCTGACTTATTTGTAGAGCTTTTTTTCCTGTGTGTAGATTCACCCTGAGTCTCATGCTCTACCAAGTGAGCTATCAAAGCTGTGCTGCGCTGCACTGTGCAGGTCTCCAGCCTGGCTGGAACAGGAACTTCTGCACACAGTTATGGGCTCACCAAGGAGGGAAGGGAGGGGAAAGGACATAGTTCAAGGAGGGTACTAGCGCTAATTGAAAGGATTTCCAAGACACCATAATAGGTCTAGGAGGCCTTGGTGACTCCAAGAAAACAATCCTGATTCTCCTCTCCCCATGAAATACATACCCCACATCAGTTCACATTTACTGTATTAGTTCGTACCCCAACATTGACTACTGTGGCAATTTTCACCCCAACCTTTTAATGAATATGCTTAGGAGCGGAGCAGTGATTCTAATACTGCAATGTTAAAGTGATCAATGAATTCTTGAGGGAGAGAGTGCAGAGAGCCTAGGGAGCTGACTTATAATGTACTGCTTTTATTTATTTATTTTCAAAAATGTTCTTGTACAGCACCCTGATGTTTTGTGAGAGGGCAATATATAAATGCATTTATAAATAAACAAATGAAAACATACTGAGTCAGACCATTGGTCCATCTACCTCAGTACAGTGGTACCTCGGGTCAAGTACTTAATTCGTTCCGGAGGTCCGTTCTTAACCTGAAACTGTTCTTAACCTGAAGCACCACTTTAGCTAATGGGGCCTCCTGCTGCTGGCATGTCGCTGGAGCACGATTTCTGTTCTCATCCTGAAGCAAAGTTCTTAACCCGAGGTACTATTTCTGGGTTAGCGGAGTCTGTAACCTGAAGCGTATGTAACCTGAAGCGTATATGTACCACTGTATATTTTTGTAATATATTTTTATTTTCAAAGCTTGCAATTATTCCATAACCAAAAATAAAAAAATCTGAATAATAACTTACAATAAACCAAATATTGTCTGTATTGGCTACACTGACTGACAGTGGCTCTCTGGGATTTCAGGTCAAGGCCTCTGATGAAGCGATTCTCTGATAGCTCAGTCAGTTAGAGCATGAGGCTCTTAATCTCAGGATGGTGGGTTTGAGTCCCACGTGTGAGCAAAAAGATTCCTGCATTGCAGGGGGTTGGACTAGATGACCCTCGTGGTCCCTCCAACTCTACAATTCTATGATTCCAGGTCTGGGTGAGCGAAGCGCCAAGCTAGACATTGTTCTCATCCTTACGGTTCTCATCCAGCCTCTGCCAGCCAGAGAAGTTATTTATTGCTCTGCTATTTGCATTAATAATAATAATAATAAAAACAAAAAACCAAAAAAAACCCAAAAAAACAGCCAGATTATGCTAGTAGGATTGCAAGACATTTTGTAAGGAGGAATATGCGAAATATTGCAGAGGAAAGTATGAAGAGAATTATGAGTGATTAAAAGTAATAGTGAAATTAATGAAATGCAGATTAAGTGATAAAGACTGAAAAATCTTCAGATGTGGTTGATGGAAGCCCAAAACATTGTATAAGATAATAAAATACGTCATATGATTTGTGGAAATTTTATGTAAAAATCCATCAATAAATATATATATAAATATAAATAATAATAATAAATAGCAGGCAAGTCTGGTAGCTTTTCCAGCTTCTCCTGGATTCTGCCGCTGCAAGGCAGATGTTTCTGCCCAGAAGTGGTTGAGTCTAAGGATGCACCATGCAACTTATCAATCACACTTTGCTTGGAATGAACTGGCACCTGGCCCTCCCTGACTAGCCACACACACACCCTTTCTCTTTCTCCAGGTCTTTGCCCCCACAATGCAATGCATCATACACCCATGACTAACTTGCCGTCCATTCCTCCGTTTCAATCCATCATTCAGTCGTCTCTCTAGATTGCGGGCTTGAAAAGTTATATCTCAGCAAGCAACCTTAGGCAATGCAAGGAGGGAGTCTCGTTCTGGACCATCGGTTAAAGCTAAGACAAAAAGACGCTTTTGCTCTGCTGGCGCCAGGGAACAGGCAGGTGAAAGGAAGGGAGCAATGTTGCGCAGTCTCATGTCCTCCCTTACGGCGAAAGAGGTGGCCCTCCAGCTGTTGCTGCTGGACTACAACTCCCATAATCCCTCACCAGCTGAGTGGAGCTAACGGGAACAACATCTGGAGGGCACCAGGTTCCCCATGGTCTCTGACTGGAATGTGATGGCCCATTTTTAAATTTGTTTTTCATTTTTTAAGACGTCTTACCTGCCCTTCATGATCACAAGGTTTCCCAAGGAAGGTGACAATAAAATACACAATTATAACATGACTAAAATATATAATAATCTGTGAGTGACATACATGTGCCTGCAGGCAGAGTTTGGCAAAACGAGGTTTGGATGACATCTTAACTGACCCCTCCGATCCTGTGACAACATGATATATTGAGGGGAAGGGACAGAAACCTAGAATATCAAAGCCCCTATGAGTAGCAGCTGATATAGCAAGGTAAGATCCCAGACCCCAAAGGTTTGTCGTATTATTTATTTCGTATTATTTATTTTTAAAAGTAAAGAAAACCTTTCCCCATGAACGCGACAGAGATGGCCTTCCCAGATTTTCCAGGTGAGAGAGTTCCACAGCATAGTGCCACCACTGAGAAGGCCCCACTCCTTGCCTCTTTCGCTAAAACTTCTGTTAAAGCTGCTTGGAAATAAATTGGGATCTAAATATAATATTGGGTTGCTGTTGTTTTTTTAACCCACTTTTATTAAATCTCCAAAAATATCCGTCATATATGATTTCCCCCCCAATTTAAATTTCTTCTTGACATCCCACCCCTCCTTTCCCGGTTTTCTTTTTTCTTTTTATTAGCTGTTTTACAATACATGTGCTTTTGTTTTCTAAACTTCACTATCGTTAGTTCTTTCAGCAATCCATACAAGAAGTTGCGGGCAGTAATCCTGCCCGCGACTTCATGTATGGGTGATACTTTCATAGATAACCCGTCAATGGTCATAAATGTAAACATGATGATCAAGATGGAGGAGGAGGAGATTCCGTGCCCTTAGCGTGTGTGGAGTTTCATATATGGGATGATGTTCCTTGCGGTAAACCCCTGGGCCCAGGTTGCTCAGGGTTTTAAAAGCCAAAACCAAGATTGGGCCCCATTTTAGCGTTGCGGCACGTCGTTTGACAGTGTGCGGTCGGCACAGCACCTTGTGTTCTGCGGCGGCTGTGGCAGCGTAAGAAGAGAAGTTTTTTCAGGGGCGATCTCCCATTGGGTGGGTGCTCCCCTAAATAAAAAGGTCAATTCCTTAAAATACAGCCCCACAGAGAATGCCTTTCAGTAGTTGCAGTACGTACAACAAAAGATGCTTGAGGAGTCCAATGCACACTGAAGAATGATAAAACTCACATCTAATAAACACTAATGAGGAGAGGCTTTGCTCAGCACCGTTAATGTTGATTAATTTTTTAAAATGCCTCTGTTACTTGCACTTTTGTTTGTTCCTGCCACATGTGGCAAAATCCTCTCTCCTGCACAAACTGTTAAAGGGAAGAAGAGCCCGCCTGTCCTCTGCATCTGTCACCTATTTGTGTGTTGTTGTTGTTTTGAGCAAATATTTTCACTTCTGGGGGAAAGGCAGGCTGTGATCATGGTTACCAGCCTCTGCGGTGTCCTTCTGAAACAATGAAGCTCTCAAGGTCTTTTCGTTCTTCAGATGTTTTGCTCCTCTGGTTGCTGAGAGAAATTGGGAGCTCGGGTTGCAAATCAGTGTTTCAAACAGAAGGAGCGACTCTGCAGACTCGGTAAGCAAATGGCCCACTGCAGAGCTCTGATTCAGCGGCTGGGAGGATGTTGCAGGTGGGCCTTCTGAAAAGGCCACTCCTTTTAATATATGGTGCCCTCTGGAAGTTATTCGGCTCCAAATCCCATCACCTCCAGCATGGCCAACGGGCAAGGAAGGTGGGAGCTGGGCTCCAAGGTATGGAAGGCACCATTTTGACTGCTGTTAAAGGGGTGGCGTGGGAGAAGGTGATGTCTGACTCTTTAAAATGTTTGGATTTGTCAGTCCTTAGAAATCTGGCCACATGTTTTGAGTAAGCATTCCCAAACTCTTTATTGTAATATATAGAAAGATAATTTGAGGATCTTTACAATTTTATAACATGCCGATAGAAAGAGGTGTTGAGAAACCAGAGAAAGGAGCTGAGGGAAGTCCGGGGGTGGGGTGGGGGTTGGGTTTTTTGTTTGGGGGGGAGGGAAGGGAAAAAACAATGTGGATGATGTATTTTTGTTAAAACTATTGTGTTTAAAGGGACGCGGGTGGCGCTGTGGGTTAAACCACAGAGCCTAGGACTTGCCGATCAGAAGGTCGGCGGTTCGAATCCCTGCAATGAGGTGAGCTCCCGTTGCTCGGTCCCTGCTCCTGCCAACCTAGCAGTTCGAAAGCACATCAAAGTGCAAGTAGATAAATAGGTACTGCTCCAGCGGGAAGGTAAACGGCGTTTCCGTGCGCTGCTCTGGTTTGCAAGAAGCAGCTTAGTCATGCTGGCCACATGACCCGGAAGCTATACGCCGGCTCCCTTGGCCAATAAAGCGAGATGAGCGCCGCAACCCCAGAGTCGGCCAAGACTGGACCTAATGGTCAGGGGTCCCTTTACCTTTATCTATTGTGTTAAAATTTCTAATATATTTTTTTTAAAGAAAAGAAATCTGGGCACATGCAATCAAATGGGCCATGTTCCTCTTAGAAGCCCAGGTAAATATAATGGAATTTTCCCAGAGCTGAGTGTGCAAAGGATTGCAGTATTGAAGGCAGAAACAGAAGAAGAGATGTGGACCTCCAGTGAATACCCCTCCCCAAAGTATGATCTTCCACCCACCTTGGCAAACCAATCTGCTTTGAGGGAAGAGTTCTGCCTTGGAGGCAAACATTCACAAGAAAAAAACAGCCAAACAGCAATTCACAAGGCTTTAGTCACAGTCACACAACCACTTAATACATTTACAGCAGTGCCTTGAGGAGAGGAGAGCAGAGAGGGCACTTTTGGGTCGGAATTGGCTTCTACCAAGAAATGCGAGCCTCAAGCCAGATGAGGAACCAGCATTATTTCTGAGCAGAAAGACCTATGACCTCCTTCCAGATGTGCATGTGTGTTAACTGCTTTCTGAGGATAAAGGAGCCCTCTTTATTAGGACGCTGCACATTCTATGGCGGTGTGGCTAACCTGCGGCCCCTCCAGATGTTGTTTGACTCTACCCCCACACTAGCCCCAGTCAGCACAGCCAAGGACTAAAGATGAAGGGAGTAGCCGTTCTAGCAACAACTAGAGGTGCACAGGTTAGCAAACCCCTGACCTATGGAGTAAAAAGAAGATCCAGCCCGGGCTAAAAATTAAGGTTTGTTTCTGAAACTGGGCTGTGCTCTGGACCCCCCCCAATATGGTTCTCATCAGAACTCGCAATGGGCCTCCTTGGTTGCAACTGCACAAACACAAATGTGTGGCAGTCATCTTTGTGCGTTATAGCAGGGATGTCCAACCGGTCGACTTTGATCGATCTCTGGGAGGTTTTGGTCGATCGTAGTCAACAGCTTTGACTTTCCTCCCTAAAAAAACAACTTTGACCTGAAACCCCACCCTGCAAAAGAGGTAGATCACTGCCTGTCTATTATTCTGTGAGTAGATCACAGTCTCTTGGGAGTTGGATATCCCTGCGCTATAGAAACCCCCCAAACGAATGTGTTTTCTCATAGGGGAAGAGTGATCCAGAGCACCACATGAGGTCACTGTTTCCAAGTGCTCACTTGTTCGGGATAATATTCTAGACTCCAGTAGCTGGTCCATTGGTTGGGGGGGATGTGGGGGAGAACGAGGGAGGTGTTCATGATGAGTTCCTGCACCTCTTTTTTTAAAAAAGGAAAATAGCACTGATTAGAATTAACCCATTTGGCACATGGAGGGTGCAAAGGATGGATAAGGCAATAAAAGCAGAAGGTTCTTTGAAGGTCCCATAGCAATTTGGCATGCTAAGCTTCTCCCATATGCACCTGCGAGTTTCTTGAGATCAGCATCTCAGGCTGCCTTGGGAGACAGCACCTGAGGTTAAGGACAGGGTCTTTTACATGGAGGAGCCTCAGTTACAGAACATGCTTGCTTGGTGCCCACTCTCTCATCTTTCAGGTACCAAGTTAAGAACCGCTTTTTTTCCCTGGGCAATGCAGTGATTTCTGACAGGAAGCTGCCATGTCAGACCATAATTCCATCTACCTTAGTACTGTGTACACTAGCGGTGCGAAACCTGTGGCCCTCCAGATGTCTGTGGTCTGATACTAAGACAGCTTGCTCTAGTCTTATACTTGTTCTGTCTTTGGTAGAAAGTGGTAAAATAGAGAAGCCTTGGAATGGACCAGTAGGAAAATCACAGATTATAGTTCAGGGTGAAGATCCTCCCACTGTATATAAGATGGAGTGATTTTAAGAGGGCAGCAGGTATCTTCCCATACCCTCCAACATTACTCCAATGAAAATAGGGACATCCTATTCAACAACAATTTTAATATTTATACCCCACCCATCTGACTGGGTTGCCCCAGCCACTCTAGGCGGCTTCCAACATATGTAAAAACATCATAAAACATTTTAAAGCTTCCCTATACAGGCCTGACTTCAGATGTCTTCTAACATCAGATATCTATAGTTACTTATCTCCTTGGCTCGGGGGTCGCATAACTCCATATTTTCCAATATTTCTCTGGTGAAAATAGGGATGTCCTAAGGAAAAGCGGGACATTCTGGGACTGTCCCTGGTAAATAAGGACATTTGGAGGGTCAGTCTCTCCATATATGAGGGCCTTGAGTCTTCCTTTATGGTTTCTGTGTGGTAGATTGCATGTATAACACTGTGTGCCAGCTGTCTTCGAAATGAGGCAGGACTATACACATTATTAATGAGAAACTTATAGGCTAGCCAGTGACCAAGACGTAGAGGCCCTTAGGTCAAATCCAGTTCCCTATGGGGTATCAGTTTCACTGCAGAGGTTCTAACAACAGGATTTGCACGTGGGTGGAAAAGCAGCCTTGGCTCGCCATCTCATGTCCCTTTCTCAAAGCAGCCCTCTAGCAAAACTAGTTGCTTACTAGGGCAACAGGCCAATTCACATATGCAAGGACATGACTTGCTTTCCGGATACTTGATTACTCAGCACTTGGTGACTCAAGTGCTGAAAATCAGGAACTAATTCCTTTGGAAAGCTTTGTTCTTGAGGTGCGGTGAGCTGTCAGGACATTTCTGTCTGTGGGGTTCGAGCAGTGATGATTCAAGTTCATACGTAGGCGTAATTTATAGTTTTGATGAAGAAATGCTCGTTATATCGTGCAAGAAATTGCTGCTGTGTCCGGCGATGGAAGAGTAGAATGGGTCGGCACTCCCCCCCATGCTCTGACAGACAGCAACAAAGCACAACTACAGGTTTCAGGAAGGTAGTTGTGGGTTGGTGGGTGGGTTAGGAAGAATGCAAGGCCTCGCCTGCAGCCACGGCTTCAAGCAGCATAGATGCAACATGAAGAAATCTCCACTGTCACCATAGCACAGCAATGCTGCATTAAAGACCAGGCTGAAAGATAATTGTGTCTGACTGCAGGAGTGCTGGAATTGGGGACAACTCCAACATTGCATTTCAATGGCCACGGGGAGAGTGGAATTTATTAGCTGGGCCGCTCTGATGCTTGCTACGTGACATCTGGCTGCCAAATCCCCTAGGACGAGGGTCTCTTTATCCCCAGACAAAGGAGTCCAAGGGTGTGGAATGCAGGGAGAGGGTGGGGAAACAGCCTTGAATCAAGAGAATAGCGGGAGGCCCAGTCCAGAATGTTGGCAGCATTGCTCTCTCTGTTAATCACATTACTCAGCAGCTTATGCACACAGTTTAGCATACTGGCTTCCCCCATCCTGACCTCTGTTCCCAACCCCCGCTGCTAGGCCCTCCCTCCCCCTCTTCACTTGCACTGGCTAATCAGGTGCAAGGGATAGACAGGAACATGCCAAGAGGGTGATTTCAAGATGCAGACTATCCATTCTGGAGTGTGAACTGGGATGGGATTCAAATGACAAGACTTCTGCTGCCAATTACAGCATGTTGCAATGGTTGACTTTTCACTGGGCCTTTTTCCTCTCTCTGAATAAAGATCAGTGTTGGTTGCACAACCCCTCTGGGTGGGGCCGGTTCATTTTATGTTATCCGTATGAGCAAACGGTGACTAAATACAAATGTTGAATTTGGCAGCGCTAGCAGGTCATCGTTTCCTTTCCATTTCCCTATTGAAAGGGGCCCTGGGGCCTATGGTTTCAGCCTGACATGCAAAGCAAGACCAAGTTCATCACATAATACTGACTCTGTGCAATTGCCACAAACAATTTCAGCGGAGGAGCAGCAAAACATCTGGAAACAACATCTCATCTTGGTCCCAGTAGTTCTTCTGGAATATTCTCGTGAATAACTGGAGGGAGTCGGTTGCCGAAAGAAATAAGCATGGAATATGGATTTCTGTAAAGGCTTTTTTTAGTAAATAAGCCTGTATTTACACTTTTCTACCAGAAGGGTAAACGGAGAGAAAACAGTGGAGCCTAATGGTGATGTGCAAACACATAAGGCGGGCAGAGGGCAACAAAAACAATTAAAAACCCAGAATTGGTTCTGAAAGTGGGAGGGCACCTTCTTGGTACATTAGTCACAAGCAGTTTAAAAGTAATACAATTAAAATGAATTAAAAGGCATAGGAAAAAAAGACAGTTGCCTGACTCTGATCAGTGTGAATGCCAGGTGAACTTCTCTAGGGAGTGCATTCTGGAAGCCAAACTCCGCCAGTGATGCACACCACAAGGAGAGTCACAGACAGGTTGATCAGGTACCATTTTCAGATGGAAGTAGAATTCAGTAGTCAAAACCACCACCCACCAAACCAGAAGAATTGAAATTCAGAGGGTGAGTGCCTAATGACTGGACAGGCTGATTTAAGTAAGGGGCAATTAACTCATTGTAGATGAGCCAGAATTTGCTTGATCTTCCCTGGCATATTCTCCTGTGTCGCCCTCACCCAACCCCAGTGCAATAAAATACTGCACAAGGAAACAAAATAATGCATGGACAATATTTCCATAAACATGCTTTGCACAGTCATGATTGCAACGTATTGGCCTTTGGGCAAACATCGAAATATGGATCCTGAAAATAAAAGCTTTTGTGGTGAAAAACAAATGTCTAATCCTCATAACTGGGGAGAAAAGCCTGGAAAGGATAGGCCAGTTCAAAAACTCCCATCTGCTGCCAGTTCAAAAACTCCCGTCCCTCTCAAGGAAAAAGCCTTTGTAATCTGCAACCTCTGTGACCCCTTTTATTCCTCTCTAGGACTCCTCTTTCTGCATCCTGCCTTTCTTGACCATCCTACTGCTTGCACTTTGACCTTTACCAAACCTTTGCAAACTATTCTACATCTGATTTTGTGCTCTACTGAGCGCACACGGAACACTCACGACCTTGTGAGTTACTCTGCCATACTTTTGGGGTAGGTTTTACTCTTAGGAAGCTGAATTCTCTACTAAATTTGTGTGTTACAGGGGCTAAACAGTGTGGTCTCACAATCTCCAGTCCTCAGAAGGAAGATTTCAATGAAGACTATGCCCAGATAAATTTGCAAAGGATTGTGTCCTAAATATTTGGAAGGACTGTTTACCTGGTTGCAAATCTCATTGTGTTCAGTAGAGCCTACTCTTACTAATGTGCTTTAGAACATGAATGAAAACAGCCCAAAGGCAAATGACACTGCAGCTGCAAAATTGGTATGTGGATTTTAGGACTTTCAGCTTCAGTCCTCATATGCAGTAAGCCGTACATTAATACTGACCTAGTTTGCAAGGATGTTGTAAGGATAATTGCAACAATGCAAATAAAAAAGGGAAAGGCTGTAGCTGAGTGGCAAAGTGTTTACTCTGCGCAGAGGGCACATGTTCAACCCTGGCATTTCCAGTTAGGGGTTGCAAAAGACCCATATGAAAACATGGAGAGCTACTGCTAGCTTGTGCAAATAATGCTGTTTTTGATGGACCAATGGCATCACATATTCCTAAAATTAATGCAGAGATAAGGAGCGTTATTATATCAAGGGTGGGCAGAGGTCAGCTTGCAGAATTTTCTTGTGATTTTTACTAGGCTTGTGAATTAGTGTTTTGCATATTGCCTTAGTGAAGCAGGTGTACCTGGAAATAAGAGTGAAGGGTACCTCTGAGCTCCTAGTTTCATTACCAGCTCAAAGCCTTCTCTCACAAAGAAATGCTTCTGGGTCACAAATCCTCTTTGTTTCAGGGCAGGAACTCCCCCCCCCCACGCATCAGTTGCTAGGAATCACAGGTGATAAGAGTACCGTTTCATTCAGGTGCTGCTTGCAGGCTTCCCATCTGGTCCGCCACTGTGAGAACAATATACTGGAACTAGCTGGGCCTTTTGCCAGATCCATCAGATCACCACTGCCTGTTTGTCCCACAGGAATAGGCTTCACACTCGGCCCCGCCTTCATTTCCCCCATTCCATTGCTCGCGAAATGGAAACCTACAGAGAACTAGCAAAGTGCTCTGCATTGTGCAGTTTCATCCATTGGCTATAATGTGCCAGGTTGCTCAGTTGTTTTTTTAAAAATAGGTATTTCTAACCATTTTAGTGAGGGTCAGGATTGGAAGTGCTTGGAAATTTTGTGGTAGAAATTCAGAAACTGGAGGGGCTTGCTTACACAATTGTATACATGGGCTAGTATTTCTGAACTTTAGGTATTTGCTTGCTCCCAAATCATCTTCCACTCCATACTGGATCCTTAATACGATTTGTACAGAAGGGGCTTTGCTCCTCCAGCTTCTCCATTCCTACTCCTTTAGACCTTGCTGCCTGCAGATACCTCATGCCTCCCTTTTGTTCCTTGCTGTCTATCCTTTAAAGGTAAAGGTACCCCTGCCCGTACAGGCCAGTCTTGCCAGACTCTAGGGTTGTGTGCTCATCTCACTCTATAGGCCGGGAGCCAGCGCTATCCGCAGACACTTCCGGGTCACGTGGCCAGCGTGACAAGCTGCATCTGGCGAGCCAGCGCAGCACACGGAACGCCGTTTACCTTCCCGCTGGTAAACGGTCCCTATGTATCTACTTGCACCCGAGGGTGCTTTCGAACTGCTAGGTTGGCAGGCGCTGGGACCAAACGTTGGGAGCACACCCCGCCGCGGGGATTCGAACCGCCGACCATACGATCGGCAAGTCCTAGGCGCTGAGGTTTTACCCACAGCGCCACCCGCATCCTATCCTTTAGCTTGAACTAAAACATTGTCAAGGATACTGAACAAAAGGCCAGCAGTGGAGATGTCCTTAAAATAACAGAAATATGTGCAAAAAGGCAAGTGGAGAGCTTCCCCTAGGATAAGGTTGGCATCTTACATATCCTGCTTCTTGTAACAAAGATTACTTCAAATGTACATGCTACCTTTCTGAAAATGATTCTTGTGCACCTCCCTCATTTTCATTTCCTATCATGCTTTGCCAAAGACATAGCTATTTTTAGCAGACTGGAGGCTGAAACCCCACTCCCACCAGGCAACCCCACAGTACATCCTTTCTTCCAAAGGAAAGGTATCTTAACTTGTATATAACCAAACATTTATGCATAATGCTACATTCCCTTGTGCATTGCATTCCCTTGTGCAATGTCTTTTCTATTGCACAGATTAACAAAATATTCCATAAAGACTACCAGGACTTTGTCAATTCCTGCACTAGCTCTTGAATATGAATTTAGCACCAAGAGCTCTGGACAGTCACACAAGCAGGCAGCTGTCAAATTTATTCAACCAATGTATCTTGCTTATAGATGACCTGTGGTAGGCATCCCAAAACTAGTTTTCCTGCTATATGGGAACAACATCCCTTCTTGACAGGAGGTGTCAGTGCAATTTAGAGTCAAAATGAGTAGATCTTCCCTGCTAAACCACCACCCCACCGTACTACCCAGGAACAGTACAGATTAAAGGTAACTCTTGATAAACTGCCCTAACACAAACCAGTGGGGCACCCCCAAGTTAAGCATTCTGTCCAAAAACAAAGCTTACAAGTTTAAACCCCTGGGATTCTGCCTAGGCCAATCACATATTGGGAGCAACAGTGGGTGAGATTGCCAAAGTCTTTTCCTGGATGCCCATCCCTTTCAATTTTTTATTTTCAATTGCAAAACAAGTAAATCTGAATGTACACAAGTTTAATGCACACAAGTTGTAAGCTTACTGTACTCATTTTCAGTTTGCTCCCAGATCTCAAATAGATTTAGTAATATAAATTCTTAGTATTTAAAGTCTGTAGTTTTTCCCTTCCTACAATAATTTAACCTGAAACACAAATTTAGTGTAACCAACAAAATATTGGATCACGTTTTATGGTATTGTGCAGATTCATCTGCAATTCAAAATGTACCTCCCTGGGAATTTCATAGCTGGCCCCTCAATTACTAATGCTCTCATAGTGTAACTAGTGATTGCCTTATTTACCACCCCAATACGCATGTATAGTTATGTTTGTTCTTATGACTATTTTCTTAAAAGGGACATATTCCTAGTGAAATCTTGTAAAACACAAACACACAAAAAATGGGACACTTCATTTGCCTCCCCTTGGTGGAAAATGTGATTTGATGGTAGTGAGGGAAGATTTATAAAGTCATCATTGTGGTATTTCACATAGCCTTTGGCAAAGCTGAAATTATGCTTTAAAAACATTTAATCCTACCAACGGTATCCTACTCCAACAGGTTATCCTAGACGTCCCAGTTCTACTCATGAAGTGCTGCATAAACCTCTTTTAACTGTCAGTTTAAATTTAGAAAAATGTAAACCAAACTAACCCATAGCTACAAAACGAGGTGAAGTATATTCTTGAATAACCCCAAAAATGCAACTTTGATGTAATTTTTTCAATGCTTCCAAGTGATTCTACCTTGTAATCCTGTCCTAAAATGACTATCTTTTGCACTTAGGCAAACTATCACAACAGCAAGTTGCGATCTACTTGCACATCTAACCTGCTCTGTCCAATTAAACCATTTCAGTAACACTGAATTAAGACAACTCTGAAAGATTTAAAATAATGCCATTTGTTTAGCATTTGCTACAGTGCATACATTTGTATTAATATCCCACATAGCTAAGGTCTGGTCATGTTCACTAAAGCAATGTTTGGAAGCTATTTGGCAGCATATTAAGTTTAGCACTTATCACAGAGCTTGTGGTCAACCTGATCAGACTGAACAGAAACTACATTAAGCCAGCGCTAGGTCATAATTTTCACTGTCCTGTCCAGAAAGGCTTCCAAAAGCAAAAGCGTGTTAAATAACTTTCCATTAGACAACATTAAGCCCATTTCATTTACTGCAGCGCTTTATTTTCCTTTCACAATGATGTGTTGGGCATTACAATTCTCAACTTCAGGATGACTTACAAATTTTGGTTTTCTACTGTCATATGACAACATTAAGGCAACGTACAAAAATCTTACATAAATTAAACCTGATGATTAAATTTACAGGTGTCAATGCAAACATTGGAGCAACTGAAGTTGAGCAACTTTGCCCTGGGTTGTCTTGTTGGGATACAGGTGGGCAAGGAAAAAACAGGTTCATAAGGCTTGGATGCGATATGTTTCCAACCCCGCTAGTAACAGTGGCAAGACAAAAATGGCCATCCTTTTCACAAACTCTTGCCAGCCTCAACAATAGTGACCTGGAATTCTTAGCGCTTTGTGTAGTGGAAGTCTGATCTTTTGCTACCCTGTACAGATCTAGCCTCAAAACTCCATTGTAACATTGCTGGTTACACTGAGACCACTGTCCCAGGTAGTTACAGACACAAGTTAAACCTTTGTATTGTATGAATGCCTCCTGTACTAGGTCCTGGGCCAGATGTGTATAGGGTAGTTATACTGCTATGTACAAAGGGAACAGTTAACTTGAGTACAGGGTCATATCAGCAACAGGTAGACATCCTCACAGGATTATTGGAGACAGGCTTCCCAATGACAATGTTGTGAAGAGAAGGCTTATTCCAGTTTCATGAGGCTAGCATGAGGTGTATATATTTGCTCAGGCAAATTTATACTGGTGAAAAACTCATGCAGCAAATGCTGCGCATCTGTCAATAGTCCATTTAGAAGCATTTACGATGGACAATGGATGGGCCAGACTCGTCATACTCCTGCTTGCTGATCCACATCTGCTGGAAAGTAGACAGGGATGCAAGGATGGATCCACCAATCCAGACAGAGTATTTGCGCTCAGGGGGAGCAATGATCTGGAAGAAAACATTTTAAAGTTAGAAAAGATCTGACTATACATGCATTTAACTTTCTTGATATCAACCCTGTTATAAAAAGTAAAGATTTATCGATCAGCTATCTTCCTAGAAGTCAACTGTTTTATTACACTACAAAGTTGTCACATAAGCCATCCTTACCTTGATCTTCATTGTGCTGGGCGCCAATGCTGTGATCTCCTTCTGCATTCTGTCTGCAATTCCAGGATACATTGTGGTACCACCAGACAATACTGTGTTGGCATACAGGTCCTTTCGGATATCAACATCACACTTCATGATAGAGTTGAAAGTGGTCTCATGAATGCCACATGACTCCATACCTTAAAAGAAAAAAATTCCTTAAGTATGCTGAACATCCAACTAATACACACTTACTTCCTAGGATTTAGAGCATGGTACATGTAATTTGACTTGTTCCCATTGCCACTAAATGCTTACCAAGGAAAGATGGTTGGAAGAGGGCCTCTGGACACCTGAACCTCTCATTTCCAATGGTGATCACTTGACCATCAGGCAATTCATAGCTCTTCTCCAGAGAGGAAGAGGAAGCAGCTGTGGCCATCTCCTGCTCGAAGTCCAAGGCAACATAGCATAACTTCTCCTTTATGTCACGCACAATTTCCCTTTCAGCTGTGGTGGTGAAGCTGTAGCCTCTCTCTGTCAGAATCTTCATGAGGTAGTCTGTGAGGTCACGGCCAGCCAAATCAAGTCGCAGGATGGCATGAGGAAGGGCATAGCCCTCATAGATGGGCACAGTGTGTGTGACACCATCTCCAGAGTCCATTACAATACCAGTGGTACGACCAGAGGCATACAGGGACAGCACAGCCTGGATAGCCACATACATGGCAGGAGTGTTGAAGGTCTCAAACATGATCTAATTAAAAAGAAAAGAATGTTGTCTTAATAAGGGATCACTTTCATAGTTAACACACACACATGCTGACATGCAAGGTATTGGATGTAGGGGAGAAAACCAAAAGAAAGTCAGGTAGAAATACAACAGAAACCTGAGAGACTTCAAGGAAGGAAATGCCAGGAGAGTACAGAACCCTGAAAATAATGAGAGAAGAGAAATTGTAACTTAAAGAAAAGTGGTGGTGAAATGGGAAACAGTGGCAAGATGTAAAAGCTGCACCAATGCTGTACCTGTGTCATCTTCTCTCTGTTGGCCTTGGGATTCAAAGGAGCTTCTGTAAGCAAAACAGGGTGTTCCTCTGGGGCAACACGAAGCTCATTGTAGAAAGTGTGATGCCATATTTTCTCCATGTCATCCCAGTTGGTAACAATGCCATGTTCAATAGGGTACTTCAGAGTCAAGATACCTCTCTTGCTTTGAGCTTCATCACCTACATAGCTATCTTTTTGGCCCATACCAACCATGACACCCTATTAAGAGAAATAAAGAATCATCAGCAAATACAAAAATAAACCATCTCATGTTAAAACACAAAACAAATAAATCTCCTGCTTTGATGTTTACCTGGTGGCGTGGGCGCCCAACAATTGAGGGGAACACAGCACGAGGAGCATCATCTCCAGCAAAGCCTGCTTTGCACATACCGGAACCATTGTCAATGACAAGCGCTGCAATTTCTTCTTCCATTTTGGAGATCTGCTTTTCACAAAAAGAAAGCATTTATTAAGCAACATTGAAAAATATAGTGCTGCATTTCGGCATCATCAATGGACGCCCTTCAAACACTACAGATTTTGGCCACTAGAGGCTGCTCTGCCAACCTACCATCCAGACTAGAAACCCCACCCTCTTGTCTATATGAACCATGGTCCAGAGCTTTTTACTTCATTTTCCTTACTCTGTAGACCAGCTAAATGCATGCATACACACACACCCCATAGCCATAACAATCCAACATTAACACCACCATCTTACACATTTCTACTCAAAAGTAAAGCTTACAAGTTGAACAGGGCATATTTTCTAGTTAACTGCATACATGTACAATGCCCTAGAATTCTTCCTCTCATGCCCCCTAGACTTATGCTCACTTCTGAATGCAGTACTACTATGGATAGTCTTCCCTGAAACCACTGTAAAGTTTGGCTTTTAACACCTTAGCTCATTTCAAAACGGAATACACCAAGTCAGAAACAGAAGGAAAGGCGTTTGAGCAGGGTGTATGCACATTAACCCCATCACCTTCAAGAATGCACCACTGGCATCAGCCCATCTTCTAAAAAGAATAACTCATCTTAGTCAACTACACTACTCCCATGAAGACTCCGTTGAACATTTAACGGGAGCCGAGCCAAACCAGGCCACAAAATTGCTCATGCACTCAAGTCCTCTGCGCATCTACTCAGAAGCAAATTCCAGTGTTGCAGTCACGGGCAGGAAGCCATATCCCTGCAGCCCACTCTATTCCGAGGCAAACCGAGCCACCCCAAAGACACGACGCACCGGGCTCCACCCTTCACGACGTCCTGCGCAGCCCTAACCCCGCCCTCTTCGAGAACCCACCCTCCTTTCACAGCCGGAGTGAGGGTGCCTTTTGCAGGAACCAGCCCCCACCCCAACCAACGCCCCACCCCCCCCCGCCATCAACCGCGGCGAAGTTAAAAAAAAAGCCCTTTTCAGACGCTCCCGTCTTTCTCCTTCCAGCTTCAACCACCTTCCCCCACCTCCCCACGCCCAGAGTAAATTTTCTATGCGGAAAAAATGGGGGGGGGAGGGGGGCATCGCGCGCAGCAAGAAACCAAGGTTCTCGTTTCCCGCTCCATTACGTCAAAGTTTCAGGCCGACCAATCACGCCCTCGGTGCCCTTCTCGAGCCAACAGCCCCTCCTCCCCCTTTCAAAAAGCCGTTACGGGCACGAGAAGGTCGCGCGCCAACCAAGACCGTTGCAAAGGAACCGACGCAAGATAAGCGGGGGGGGGGGAGTTGGTCGAGCCTTAACGCACGACCGGACAAAAGAGGGATTGGGGGTGGGGAAGGAACCGAGAGAACCCCTTAACCGCCGCCAACTGAAGGAATTCTAAGGCGCTTTTTACTCCTAAGGGAAATTAAATATAGGAACCTCTACACCTTTCTCTCACCTAAGCGCGAAGAGAGAATACAAAGGAAAGTTTAGGGTGGGTGGGGGTCGGAAGAGAAGCACCCCTCCGTCAGAATAAACGGCTGCTGAAACCTACCTGAAAGGAGGCGGGAGCTTTCAAGAGAACGGGAAGAAAAGAGCTGCTACTGCCAGATCCGCTGCCGCCGGCTGAGTGAGACCGTCCCAACGCCAGCCCCGCCCCTTTTATACCCAGGGGGTGCCGGCCCCCGCCTCGCCGGCCGAGAACATCGCCATATATGGAGATCTTTCAGAAACACGCGCTGCCATTGGCTGGCGCGGGCCGGGCCACGTGGGGCGGACGAGAGCAGCCTGGCGCCGCCTCCTCCTCCTCGCTCAACCCCGGAATCAGCATGAGCAACGAGGCCGGGGGCTGGTGGCGGGGGGGGGGGAAGGGTCCGCAGCTTTTGCACCGGGGCCTCGCTCGTCCCGGTCCCAGGTTATGTTCACCCCCCAGGACTAAGGAGAAGGCACCGCCGTGGGATGCTCACGCCAACCAAAGCACACATCCTAGCTAGATTGCAGCTGATGGACAGCAAGGGGAATCGAGGGTTGCCACCATTGTCACACGTCGTGCAATGGGTGGGACATGCGGACGTCGAGGTCTGTTGCCCTACCTGCCCCATGGGCACTGGACTGCAGTCGAGGCCCTCAATCCATCTCGAGGCCTAGACTCTCAGGCTTCTAACATAAGCCATGGTAGTGTTGTAGTGGCAGCAGTCCGGGGGATTGGCACCCACACCAGGGTTGCAATTCCTAGTCCAGGATGGCCACAAGGTTACCTGAGCTGCGACTGCAGTGCCTTGGAACAAAGCGTAATAACTGTTCTGCTTCCATGGGGCCATTTACTTGGTGCATTGGCAAGGTGTTTGGCCACAGAAATGCACTGGTGTCTGTGCAACTGCCATGTTTCTCTATGGCTTTTGTTCAGCTGATGCTGTAAGCCCTGCCATGCTGCTGCCTCTGCCAGGAAGCGGCCACTGACTAGGCATCAATGGAAGCATCAACGGAATGACGGTGCATTGCAAGGGTATCCCCAGGGATTACCAGGTGCAAAAGATGCCCACTTCCATTCCACTGACAACAGGCCTGGGACCATTGCCCCATTCCAGACATGATGTCACCTCGTCCTGGGAGCATCCGGTCCTAGTTTCCACATTAAAACAGCTACTGTTCAAGGCTCCCTTTGGGGGCAACATCAACACATTTTAACTATGCCACCATATCTGTGCCACTACATTCACAGTAGTGAGTGCCACACCTTAAGTAGCTGACCTGTTTATACGAAGGCATTGGGATTATTATGTTGCTATAGTCACTAGTGCTTTCAATACTGAATGACACGAACTTGGCACACTTGGGTACAGGAAACTAGCTGGAAAGCCTCACAAAATATTGTGACATTGTTTTCCAGAAGCAAGCAAATTCCAAAGAACTGCTTGTCAAAAGCAAGAAATGTTGGAAAAGGGGAAAAAGTGAAGTAGGGATTTTTGTGGGAAGTACAATTCTCAAACCATGTTTTGTGGAGCAGGTGGAATTAAGGAGAGTAAACTTTTTGTGTAGGTTAGAGGGAATGCTTTTGCCCGAAGACATTAAGGGCACAACACTTTTTAGACTATATGCAAAGGGGGCCAGTGTCACAGTAAATGTTGGCTCACAGTAAATGTTGAGACACAACACATGTTCATCACTCAAACCTGAAGGATTTACATCCTCTAGGACCAGGTATGGCCAAACTTGGCCCTCCAGATGCTTTGGGACTACCAACTCCCATCATCCCTAGCTAACAGGACCAGTGGTCAGGGATGATGGGAATTATAGTCCCAAAACATCTGGAGGGCCAAGTTTGGCCATGCCTGCTCTAGGACCGAATCTGCATCTCTTGAGTCCAGGGAACTGAAATAGTCCAGGCTGTAGAGGTGACCACTAAGTCTGCAATCCTAACCATAGCTCAGACAGCAGCTCAGGGCAGTGCCATTGCTCAGCTGCAGAACATCTGCTTCACACGCAGGAGGTCTCAGGTTCAATCTCCTGGCATCTCCATGTAGGGCTGGGAAAGAGCTGCCAGTCAGTGTTGACCATACTGAGCTAAATAGACCAATGATCTGACTTGGTTGAACGTCCTACACTCTCGCTCACCTGAGGAGGAAATGCCACTGAATTTAATGGAGCTTACTTCAGCAGACTTTGGATGTGTAATTTAACTATTGCAATATGGACTCTAAAACACCCCATACCTCTTCACCTTTTTTGCCTCTGAAGAGAGGTTGAGTCTAACGAATGGTGGCAGAACAGATCCAGGGTGAACCCAGAAGACACAACAACAACAACAATAGTATTATTTGTACCCCGCACATCTGACTGGGTTGCTCCAGCCACTCTGGGCCGCTTCCTCCAGAATATAACAGAACACACAATACACTGGACATTAAAAGCCCCTTCTGAAACAAAAGAGAGGCTGTTGTGGTCCATAAGGCCCCAGTGTGGAAGCCTAGCTCCCAAATTTATGAAAAGTCTAGCGGTGCCCTTCCCTGTAAAGTCCCTTTTTAAGTTCTACAGACTATCAGCAAACCTCACTGTATATGAATGGCTTCCTTGCTGAGTTCCATCTAACAACAGAATCCAGAATCATAGACCACAACGGTCATCTAGTCCAACCCCCTGCAATGGAGATATCTTTTTGCCCAATGTGGGACTTGAACCCACAACCCTGGGATCAATAGTCTCATGCTCTACTGACTGAGTTATCCCAGTGCATTAGCACTGAAGCATACTCTGCCACCATTACTTCTGGCCTGTGCTGTTGGGGATGGGCTCATCCTGTAGTTAAGAGAAAACATCACCATTATTCATTTCTCTAACCAGAGGGTTTGGTCACTGATTCAAATCAGCTGAAAGAGGCTTGTCGAGAAAAGGGAAACTGTTCTTACAAATCCAAGCCCGCACAGAACTGTAAATGTTGCCTGGAAATGTAACTTAACACTCTGCCACTAAACACAGGTGAAACAGCTGGTCTCTGCCCAACCCTGTTCCCTGCACACACCTAGAAAAATAACCAGACCTCGCCTATAAGCAGGTGACTAAGCTCTTCCTTTCCCACAGAAGCATAACCTACTTTGTCTTCCTAAACTGGGAAGCTTTGTCTGCCAACTCAACTGACAGCTAGGCTACCAATAGCAGAAGGCTTATGATATGAGTAACAGGCACTGAATCAATGGAAATCGGACACCTCATCAAATCGTAAGAAAGGGGTAAGAAATTGTTTGAACTCCATCAGGTTGCACAATTTTTATTCTATATTATTTATTGTTGGAAAATTATCACTTCCTGTTTTGCATTTGCAGTAATGGATGCTGATTAAATTAGAATCTCAGTTCCATACATTAGGACTCCCTGAAAAAGTGTGTGCATTGGTTCCAAAGGATGCTTGGTTCCAAAGACATTGATGTTTTCCAGTCTGATCATCTTATATTAAGTCTTCCACCAGCACAGGAAGTTCCAATAACCATATGAGTAACTCCTTCAACAGTCCCAGAGAAGACAGAATAGTAGAAGAGGAGGCCTTCACACGCTGATTTATTTAAGCATCCCTATTCACTGCTTTTTGCTGACTTACTAATGCTTGGGTATATTTAAGCCTGGGGGATTCCCCTCTGAAACATTTGGAGAAGGGAAACATTTAGAGCCTTTAAAGGAAATGAGAAATGGTGCCACACGTTTTTTAAACATGGCTGATCCAATTCCCACCATCCCTTTTAATTGGAGTTTTTTTGCTGTAAATTTCCCATCCAAGTTACTTGCCAATAGGAAAACGCGTTCAGTGGTAAGGAATTTAGCAATACTCCAGATTTTAAAAGGAGGAACTCAGAAGATGCAACATGCTGGACAATCATAGAAAACGGAGTGGCAAGCTCAGTTACCATGTGGGTGCATTTATTGATTTCTAACATATACCCGTTACTGGCTCATAAAGTGAAGCAACTATTGCAGGAATGTGGAAGCCTGCAATCTTCCAGAGATTGCTGCCAATAAAGACATTCTGAAGTAAAATGGGTTCCAGTTCCCATCTGGGTTCGAGATATGGCTGCTTTACCAAAGCTCTCACCATCCCCCAAAATCCACTTTCAAAGTCCCTTGCTTGTTTTCATTCTGGTTCATTTGCAACAGCTGATGCCACAGCTAGTGGTGACTTGAGGGACAAGTATATCAAGGCCAAGAGGCCTGCAATACGAGTACACAGGAAGACTGCTTCGTATGACACTTTTTAATTGTTTCTGACATTTGTCCTGGGCGGGGGAGGAGGGGAAAGAGTCCCCCAAAGTCAGGACCTCTGTCCTCTAAGCTCTTCCAGTTAGTCAGCAAGGCACCAGTAAGGGGACGAGAGAGGAACCAGGAGGCAGGAGCTGGGAAGGCTCGCTTGCTTCCTGCCGCAGGCCTGACTGAGGGCAGCGCGGGGCTCTGTCTCCTTCCAGGCATTTGCATGCCTTTCAGATTCTTTTGTGCTGAAGGGGAGGGCGTGTTCCCTTCGGCGGAGCCAAGGCTGCGCACATGAGGCAGGCTTCTGCCGCTGCAGAGCCTCCTGAAAGTAGCAAACGAGAGCAGCTGCATGCGTGCAAACAGCAGCGACAGTCCCGAGCGCCTGTTCTCCTTCAACGCGGGCCTGGTGCAGAGATGCCCCACCCAAGGCAGACGGGGCGGGCATCGCTGATCGCCTGCGCAGCCCAAGCCACCGCACGCATCGCCCTCCAGGCTCGCTCCTTCCCAGCCCTCTTTGGAGAAGGCGGCGGCGGCAAGCGTGCAGCACTACCAGGGTCGTCAGACAATGGCTTTGCAAGCTCGGAAGCGTGGAGGGCCGCAACCCGGAACTGTATGCGACATAACCTCCGGCGGCAGCAGCAGTTACCTGCTGAATTGCCCGCTTGCTTCTCGCCAAGGCAACGCTGATGCTGCAGCCGGGCTGACATTTACCGGCGCGCGGAAGCCGCCAGGCCTTGCAAGGGCCGCAGGCACGCGGGGGGGGGGCTAAAGGGGGCGGCCAAGTCTGAGCGCGGAGAGCAGCGAAAGGCTGGAAGCTCCGTCTGCCCATTGTCAGCACGCTTAAAAATTGGCATGTGCACCTGGGTCACGTCATTAAATGGCTGCAGCAGCAGCAGGAAGGGGGCTGGTGCTCAGTGCATTTGAAGGCAAAACGGAGCACGGCAACACCGCCTCCCAAAGGGCGATCATCAGGCACCCTGGCGCTAGCAGAGCGGCTTGTCCGGGTTTGGCGCAGTTTGCCTGGAGAGCGAGTTTGCAGGCAGGCGTGCACGGGAGAGGCGCCTTTCTTTCACGGAATTTGCCTGTAACAGGCCGTCCCTTCGCTGCAAAACGCGGCATCGAAACTTGCCGGGTTCCCCTTTATTTCGAAACCCCTGACGTATGTTCTCCAGTGGTGTTTCCCCCGCCCCGCCCCCTTCTTTTCGGTTTGGACATTTTGCTCTTAGCATCTCCAGGAAACGTGGGGCGTAAAGAGCCGAACTCTTAAGCCATCCCTGAAAACACACACACACCGATCTGTGTTAAGAGCGAAAAGCCCTCTGCACATGCCCGAGAGCACTCTTCTTTCTTTATTGCATATGCGTCGCCTGGCACCGAGCTCCGGAAGCAAGTGCCGGCTGAAAAATCAAGCCACGCCGGGCACAGATCTCCCTTCAATCCAATGAATGAAATCCCAACCCGACCCTCTCCTCCCCCCTCGACGCACATCCGCCCCAGCCCCACCCCCGTTGCACAAGGGGACACACAGAAGCAAGTCATCGCCCTCTCTCCCTACTTGGTGAATTTCCTTCTCGGCAACAGCGCCTTGCCCCTCCTCCCGCGTGTCATTCGTTACAGACGCAGCGTGACGGGGAGGGAGCGGCGAACCGAAACCTCGTGGGTGTCTGCCGGAGCATGGTGGTGCTGCTCGGTAGCCCAGGTGACACGGCCGACGGGACGGGGAAAACAAAAGGCCTTTCTCCGCATGCCTATATTTGGAGATTTCTGGCCAGTGGCTCGAAGATCCGCCCTGGCCCGGCATGTTCGATAAGGCTCGCACACCTAGGACCTTTTTTAGCAAGCGGGAGGAGCGAGATCCTTCTTGCCGGTGGACTTTTAAGTCGCAGATCAGCGAGAGAGAGAAAGAGAGAGAGAGAGAGAGAATATGCAGGGATGCCAACTTGAATAAAATATTGGGGGGGGGGTAGGTAAGCCCAGCCCAGCACAATTGATCATAAGACACAGTGCATGCACACTATTTGAATGGCAATGCCCATCAACATTGGGGGAGGGGGCTGGGACCCCGGCCGCTAGAAGTTGGCTCCTATAGTCAGCTCCATATTTTCACCCTCTAGGTGTTATTCACAATATGTACTATTGCAGAGGGACGCGGGTGGCACTGTGGTCTAAACCGCTGAGCCTCTTGGGCTTGCCGATCAGGTCGGCAGTTCGAATCCCCACGACGGGGTGAGCTCCCGTTGCTCGGTCCCTGCTCCTGCCAACCTAGCAGTTCAAAAGCACCTCAAAGTGCAAGTAGATCAATAGGTACCACTCCGGCGGGAAGGTAAACGGTGTTTCCATGTGCAGCTCTGGTTCGTCAGAAGTGGCTTACTCATGCTGGCCACATGACCCGGAAGCTGTACGTCGGCTCCCTCGGCCAATAAAGCGAGATGAGCGCTGCAACCCCAGAGTTGTCCATGACTGGACATAACGGTCAAGGGTCCCTTTACCTTTACTATTGCAGAATCAGGTTCCAATTCTAGGCACACTTGCTTGGAACCTAAGCCATCTAGCACCTTCTGCATAAGCTTGCATTGTATTGGGCAGCTTTCATAATAATCGGAGGGTCTTTCCAAATGTTCCTATATTTATGGGAAGGAATTAGCAGGCAATCTGCGTGTAGGCCACATCCGTGTGTTCATTTGTGGAGTATGCACTTAACTTGAAAGTACTTTGTAAAGTCAGAAGGAACCTTCAACCATCAGTGATTTGCCCCGCTCTTTCAGATTAGGCCAGAAACTGCATAGCCTAGGATTCTAAATCGGAATCATGCACACTTTACTTGGACCCTGAACTCACACCAAACTCAGCAGGGCTTAGTTTAGAGTGGCTTGCACTATGAAATGAAATAATAATTTTCGATGGGCAGGAGCACTAGCCAGGTATAGGAACCAGGTATATGGCAATGGCATGTTCCATAGCTGTCAACTTACAGATTTGAAAATAAGGGACCAGCAGCCTTGAAAATAAGGGACCAGCAGCCAAAATAAGGGGCCTGCGGCCTCACCTGTTCCAGGCACTCCAGTCTTCCTGTTCCCCTGCAGTCTGGTCAAACTCATGCTGGTAGCTTCAAGAACACTGTCCAACCAACTTTGTAACCAGAGGTTCAGCTGAATAGAATCTGAATCACATGCACCACAAGGCCTATGCAGCCTCAACTTAAAGATGGCTCCCCGGCCTGGCTTTGCACTGCAAAGTTTGCATCAGCGTGTGCAACAAAATGGCGTCCAGCATTCAAAACCCCCCTCAGCTTGCATTAACTAGCCACACACAAGGCATGCAAGCTCCACCCCCCAGTCGTTCTTAGACTTCTTATTGGGTGAGCAACACAGCCAAGCAACACAGTTGGAGCCTCCCTCCTCCCTGGCCGGCAGGGAGGGAGGGAGAGGAGCTGCTTCCTTTGAAATTTAAGGGACATCTATCAATAAGGGACAGCAGTGGGACATGGCGCTGGAATAAGGGACTGTCCCTTCAAATAAGGGACACTTGCCAGCTATGGCATGTTCTCCACCCCAGTTTGCAAGGTCATGTGGCCCTTTCTGCTGTCCTTCCCTTAGATTGCATCTCCATAGGCTATGATACTCCAAACACATCTGTTTACTTTAACCCAGCCTGCTGAAGTCAAGCAGAGGGAAGATAAGGCAGGGACGATTTTAAGCACATCTGATTTTTGGGAAATGGACCTTGAATTTCCAGATGTATGGCAACCCTACCCAGAAGTGAAAAACATACCACAAAGCAACTGGACGGGGCGAAAAAGGTGTTTGCAAGCTTTTTCAATGGGTGTTCCGATAATACACGATTTCACACAAACACACAATAACCCAGAACATGACCCCCCCCCCCATGAAAACAGGGAGCTGCCTGTACATGGAGTAATATTTTGGGACTTTGCAGAATCAAATCTATGATTAACAGATGGTGTTGAGTCTTTGGGGAAATGATGTGAGGACTTGGATGGCCCCATGAATTGGGTATCCTGGCCCTTCTGTGCAGCAATGCACATACATGCGCACACACACACACACACACACACCCTTAGTGCAAAAATAACATTTGTGGTGCCAGATCATGACCCCTTGGCAATAGACAAGTGTCTTGCTGTGTGTTAGTACATAAACCTGCTGCACACACTATGTGTGGTCTCCCAATTTTAATCAGTGTCCTGAGATCCTCAGTACTGAACTGGAGAGAATGAGTCTACAGCCCACGTTAAAATGAAAGAAAACAATGGGAAGAGCGCTTGGGTAAGTCATGATCTTACTGATACTCATCAATGTGCTTTTAATTTTAAAAGGGCTGCATAATCAGTCTGCCAACCGAGGGTTACAGCAGAGGAGCACACAACTCCTAATAAAAATAATTAAAATGTAATGCAGAGAGAATGAGCTGGGATGTTCTCACAATCTAAACAACAGGCCCAAGTATAATAGATTGCAATGCGGAGGCAGGGAATGAATCAGGTATTACCAGAAGCTCAATATTGTGGCGTGATGGATGGTAATGTAGAGTTTCTGCACATGCACTATATACGGAGATGTCATCTGGACCCTGTGCATTATTTAGCAAACACAGTTCCTGTGCATTTTTTAAAAAATAGTTTGTAAGGTTTTCGAACCATAGAGGTTATGGTAATATGAAGATCTGTGGGATTACATGCTCTGAAGAAGCTGGTGAAATACAACATTTGGATTGGTGCTGCACCTTTAAGAGAGGTTTGCTACTTCCAGTGGGCTTAGGTCCTGCAATAAGCAAACAAAAGTTTGTCTGAAAGGAAGGACACATTAAACAAACACTGTTGTGTGCCTGCCTGTGGTGCAGCCGGTGAACAACACAGTGTGATTAAATCCTGAGCAAACTCAGTCTCACACCCTCGGTCACCCAATCAGCATCTTATCCTGCCAGTTTGCTGATTCTGCACTTCAGATCATCCCTTCGATACCTCCATATAGGGTCAATTTGGGACTGGTTTTTATGCCTCAGGGTAAAGATTGTTTGTACTTGGCTCCTCCTGTCTTTCCAGGGTTAAGCACGGTATTGTTTAACATTCTATATGCTAAAGGAGGCAGGAAGAGGAGGCAGATGGAAGGATTTCCTTGAGTGTACCGTACTTCTCATAGGCTTATGTAGGATTCCACAATCAGCTTCCTGACAGATTCAGGCCAATTTCTTTCCTTTCCAAGCCAGCTCCGCTGCAGGGCATGCTATTGCATGACCCCTAAAGTGTTTCCGTAGCTGGAATTTCTTGCATGCTACATGCAGTTCAGTTTGAATCATTTTCTCAGAAATAAGCCTCACTGAGTTCAGTGTAACTTGTTACCTGGTAAGTTTAAGTGTGTGTGTGTGTTTAGAATTGTGGCCTTAAATTGATCCAGATAAACCAGATTCCTGCTGCTTCTCTTCACAGAACAGCTAGCTAAGATTGCAGTCCTAACCAGGTCTACTTAGAAGTTAAGCCCTGTAGACTTTAATGAGGATTACTTCCAGTGGGTTAGGATTGGAGATGAGTGAATTGTCACAATTAATGGTTTAGGGTTAGGTAATTATCGTAACTAGAGCAGTGAACAGATAAATAATTTTAATTGCTCATGAATAAACCTTTAAATAGACTCATTAATAAATTGGCAGTTTCCCCAAAAAGTCCACATAGGAGCTATTTTGAAGGAAGTGCAAGCTAACTTATAATGGAACAAACAAAACTATTCAACATTTAGATTTTGTTTTATTATATTGGTGTATTTCAGCATGTCTTTGTCATGGCCTTAGGCTACTACAAAAAAGCTGATGCAATGCAATAGGCAAAAGGTGCAACTCAATGTTATAAGAAAATGCAATTTAATTCCCACCCCCCGTAGCCCACTACAGTAGCATACCTGAACCAAGATGGTCTCAAAAATTAATATGTCTTTAATTCTCAGCGCCACTGGTTAAAATTTACCTGCACCAATAGTACCTGACTCCTTCCAATTAATCAAAGAAAGCTTTGGCTGATCAGTTACGTGATTAAACTGATTTACAGCAAGCAGCCCTAATCCTAACACTTCCCATGTTCTTTTGGGGCCTTTGCCATTGGTATAAAGGGGATTCCCAATTGTAAAATCCCCCTTTTTGAGGCTGTAGAACGCCACAAACTGGAGCAGGAAACTGAATTATAAATCAAGCACCAAGATGCAGAGATCTATTTCTTTCTCCATAGTGCTTCATGACAGCTTCCCTGAGCAGACGCTTAGCCACTGTTCTTCTTTTCATTGCAGAGAAAGAGGCTTAAATTTAGGAATAACATGGACTCTCAAAACCAGCCCCTGAATTGTTCTCTATCCTGTAACTTGGTGCAGCTGATAACTTGCATCCTACCCTGGCTGCAGGAAACCCTCCCATTAGCCAAGCAGAGGTCAGTCGGGTTGCATAACTATTCTCGCCCTTGCATGTAAAATGCAGATATGCGTGCTTTAGCGCTTGCTCTGCCAGCTGTGCCAGTTCTCCTGAGGACACAGCCATTCTTCCCAACAATTCTTTCTGTGGTTATCTCCCAACACCCACTCCCTTTGGGCGCATGCTCCAGCTAACTAACAAACACATAACTGCCTCTGTGCTTCGTAGCACAGACTAGGAAGTCAGGAAGAGATGAGACGGAGAAGCCCTGGTTGAGATGAAATCGGTCGACATACTGAAGAAATAAGCCAGTTTGGGTCTGCGGGTGGGTGGGTATATATTTGAACGCAGCCAAAGTGAATTCGGCAAACTTCCACGCATTCAAAAGTTTCTAAGGACCGAGAGCAAGAATCAACAACAATAAAACCTTCAACTAAGTAATAATCAAGGAAGCAATCGGAAGACTGTGCTTCCTAATATGTCTTCCTGCCCCAATTAGATGCAGATGGTTTTGTGGGCCATTGTCATCATATATATTACAGACTCAGGTGGGTGGGTGGGTATGAAACTTATTTTGCAAGCCTGGGCAGGACCTAGGCTTGAAAACAATATTTTAAGAGATTTGTCAATGTCTGCATGGAAGTAGACAATCTTGAGCTCCAGCTTCATTTCAGTGCTTTTGTTTTGTTTTTACATCCTGATCTATTGGGCTATAATTATTAGTTGACACTGAGGACATTAGTCAACGTATATTTATAGTTGAACATGCACAGATTCCAAGTGAACAGGATGCTTTGCAGAACAGGTTAGCCTCAGTAGCCTGGACAGACAGTCCTGACGTGGCCTGGCTATGCTATTTGCAGTTAACCAAAACAAGTGAGTTAAGGGGCAGGGCACTAACCTTCTGCAGATAGGAGTATTTCCATTTTAGGCAGTAGTGTGCAGTTGTAAGCATTGTGCTTGTGATGAAAGGTTGCAAAATAGTTGCTCCTCCGCAAAACGGGCAAGGTAAATGCACCCTGATTAAAAAACTATTACAGACAGTGTTGTCAAATTGTGTGTGTGTGTGTGTGTGTGTGCATGCATTTAGGGACTCCACTATTATAAACCTAGAAAATTTGCTTTCATAATGATGTACAGGCATGATGGCAGAGATCATCTTCAGAGGCATGTTTAGGTCACACCCTTACATTCTCTGCAAGGGCAGCACCTGATTCTTCTCCATCGCTAGAATCACGTCTCCCCTCCGATTCGTGCGTTTCATGTGCACGGTTTAAAAGCACCAGAAAATAACTTCTCTCAGAAAGGAGCAGCTTGAACCATGGGGGATGGGAGAACGGATGATTGAGGATGAATATCTCCAGCTGTAAGAAAATCGAACACCTACCAATTCCCCATTGCAAACAGAGTCCCTTGGGTAGGACTAGAAGCAGTACTCTTCCTGCATTTTACTTCAGCAATCATCTCCCTGGACAGATTGCATTTCTCCTCCTAAAAGGAGGAAGCTTGCTGTCTGAAGTTCTTTTTTTTTTTTTTTTTGCCCTCTGCAGTTCCACACCCCATCTGTTTCCTGTGGCTTCTTGCTGCAAATACAGATCTTCCTTTTTTATTCTGTTTCCCCATTCGATTCATCTGAAAATGGGAGGGTTCTCTGAAATCCAGTTGTCTGGAATCTCTGGAATATATGAGTTAGTGAATGATGGCAGTGGCTGGAAACATCTGGGGTGGGGGGGTTGTGTGTGGTTCACCAGCAAGATAGCAAATTGTCATAAGAATATGGGGGGCTGCTTTATTTATCCATGTGTACTCTGATAGGCCCTGGAAAAGACCCTGATGCTGGGAAAGATTGAGGGCACAAGGAGAAGGGGACGACAGAGGACGAGATGGTTGGACAGTGTTCTCGAAGCTACCAGCATGAGTTTGACCAAACTGCGGGAGGCAGTGGAAGACAGGAGTGCCTGGCGTGCTCTGGTCCATGGGGTCATGAAGAGTCGGACACGACTAAATAACTAAACAACAACAACTCTGATAGGTCGTGCCTCTCTCCACCTTCTCAGGCAGAGAGGTACAGTGGTACCTCGGGTTACATACACTTCAGGTTACATACGCTTCAGGTTACAGACTCCGCTAACCCAGAAATAGTACCTCGGGTTAAGAACTTTGCTTCAGGATGAAAACAGAAATCATGCAGCAGCAGCGTGGCAGCAGCAGGAGGCCCCATTAGCTAAAGTGGTACCTCAGGTTAAGAACAGTTTCAGGTTAAGAACAGACCTCCAGAACAAATTAAGTACTTAACCCGAGGTACCACTGTATTTCCACTTAACGTCTGTCACAGGGATGTCCAACTTCCAAAGTTTTTGAGCTTTTTTGGGGGAGTCAGAACCAAAGTAGTTGAGCTTTTTTGTGTTTTTCAGCAATCGAACACGCTTTCAGCCAGGATCGCTCAGGAACGCATCACGATCGACTGGTTGAACCTCTATCAGGTCCTTTTAAATAACGCTTGTTGGATTTCAGGAAGCTTTGTGAAGAGAATAGTAAGGAATGTTGTTTAAATGAAAAGATAAAATAAGGATTGTTAAAGTGCAACACAAATTTAGGGAATGTGAAAAGTTGTGAAAAATATGGAAATTGTCAGATAGGCTGATGGAAGTCTATAAGATGTATAAGTTAAATTGGATGTTAAATTGTAACTGGATTGGTTATTGTAAATTTGAATAAAAATTAATTATTTAAAAAAAAAAAAAATATCAGGTCCTTTTAGCTCAAACATGGGGAAAACCTGTGGCCTTCCAGATATTCTTAGACTTCAACTTTCACCAGCGCACTGGTAAGGAAGGATGGGGGTTGTAGTCCAACAACTCTGATGGTGTTTCCTGCTTGGCAGGGGGTTGGATTCGATGGCCCTTGTGGTCTCTTCCAACTCTATGATTCTATGATTCTATGAACCTCTGGATGGCCACAAGCTCATCCCTGTTTTAGCTAGAGAGGCCAATGATTAAACCTAAACCACACAAAGCATGTGTTAAGAGCCCTACCCTGAGGCATGAATAATTCTCGTGGAGCAAGAATGGTAGGTATACCTCTCTGCTCCCCCTTGGCAATGGGAAACTCCTTTCTCTTAGGCAGCCATGCTTACCTTTTCTTACTTATCCATCACGATGAGGCAAAGGCTCCTACCTAGACTGTACAGTTCCTCGCCTTTGGGCAAGGCAGGTGCAAGGAATCATCTGGCAAGAAATCAAAGTGGCAGCTTCAATTTTCTTTTCCCTGGTGAGGCAAACAGTAGGCTAAAAGAAGGACCATGGGGATTTCTGCATGTCCCTCTCTGTCAACACAGAGCAATTTACCCGCGTTCATCATCATAAACACTCGCTGTAAATTGTTCAGCCGGAACTGTGATGCAGCAAAAAGGTGACCTGGCACAGTACCAAGAACGTGCAGTTATTTTGCTTCAGAGTAGTTCTGCTGAACTGGTCTGCAAAACTGTTTCAGAGTAATTCTGGTAGTCACATCTGTAAGCAGTGGAGAACTCATGCGTCTTAAAGGGTGCAGGAGCTCATCCTGTCCCTCCCAGCTCCCAGAGAGAACCCAGTGCCTTGCCCCTAAGGGAGAGTCCAAAAATACAAGCAGTGCATTGATCACTCCTCTCTCCTTCTCTCGCTCATTATATTTATTTTAAAACATTTTATCTTATTTATAAAAAATTAATATTTATTAAAAAATCATTTATTAAAAGCCATTATGGTTACCCCACCTTTTTCTCCCCCCAAAATGCCCTGGGCAGCAAACGACGAGATAAAACAATTAAAAAAAATGACAATGGAGATGCAGACTGGGAAAGATCTCAGCTTAAAAGGTTTGTTTCAAGAGGAAGGTTTGAGATGGAATGTTTTGTTTGCAATCTTGTAAACAAGTGTTGCCATTGAAACTCTTGGCACGAAGCAGGAACTCCATCAAAGTGGAGTCATCTACTTACACCTAGTGCACCACCCAAAGTTAAGCTCTAGTTTTGCTCTTTTTAAGTGCTACCATATTTTGTGTCTTTCACCTCCCAAGAGGCTTATAGGTGGAACTCAATGACTACTGGTTTTTTACAGCTTCAAAATGAGAGCAAACATGTGGGGCTATGTGGGGCTACCTTTGAAGGTGACCCAGAAACTACAACTAATCCAGAATGTGGCAGCTAGACTGGTGACTGGGAGCGGCCGCCAAGACCACATAACACCGGTCTTGAAAGACCTACATTGGCTCCCAGTATGTTTCCAAGCACAATTCAAAGTGTTGGTCCTGACCTTTAAAGCCCTAAATGGCCTCAGTCCAGTATACCTGAAGGAGCATCTCCACCCCCATCGTTCTACCTGGACACTGAGGTCCTGTGCCGAGGGCCTTCTGGCGATCCCCTCACTGTGAGAAGCCAAGTTACAGGGAACCAGGCAGAGGGCCTTCTCCATAGTGGCACCCGCCCTGTGGAACGCCATCCCACCAGATGTCAAAGAGAACAACTACCAGACTTTTAGAAGACATCTGAAGGCAGCCCTGTTTAGGGATGCATTACTGTATTTTAATATTTTGTTGGAAGCCACCCAGAGTGGCTGGGGAAGCCCAGCCAGATGGGCAGGGTATAAATAATAAATTATTATTATTGTTATTGTTATTATTACTACTACTACTCCTCCTCTGTCCTGGCAGCGTTTGGTGCAACTAGAGATCTTTTTGCACCAAGCACTGCCTAATTTCATTCTTTGGTACACCTCTTTCCTTCCATTTGAAGACTCCCAGTCTGCAGACATGGGTTTGTATTTGCTTTTTAAACATCTTGTTCAGTGTCTATAACATTCCCTCCTACCTTCTCTTCTTTTTTGGGGTTTTCTTTATGTTTGACATCCAACCAGGTAAAAAGTCTTGATGTACTCAGAAGATTGCTTACTTCTTCAGGACCTTTGAATTAACGGAGGTATCAGCCTATTTTTACTTTCTGTAGAAGAGGGAATTTCAGCATACAGAGAGCTTTGCTGGACTGAGCCTAAGGTCCATTTAGTTCAGCATCCTGTTCTTACAGGGCCCAAGAAAGATGCTGCTGGGAAACCTGGAAACAGGAGCTGAGAGCAACAGCTCTGTTCCCGTTTGTGGGTCTTAGTAACTGGCTCCAGCAGTGGAGGAAGTACATAGTCATCAAGGTTCCGTGAATTTGTCTTATCCTCTTTTAAAACCAAGTTCCATAGTTTCAGTGTGTGCTGTGCAAAGAAATGCTAAATTCACTCTTCCACATCACTGTTAGAAATGCAGTAGCTGTGTCCACTTGCATCTGACCTCCACCCAAAGCTGGTGCCTTTCCTATCTTTTGGACTACAGCCCTTCCTCAGCCCCTGCCAACGTAGCTATGACTGGGGAAGGCTGGCGACTCTAAATGGGGAGCAAAGTTATTTTTATTTATTGCAATTCGAGCCCAACCTTCATCAAATTAATAATCCCAGGGCGAGTTCACAATAAAAACACAGCCAACAATAAAACCATACAGCACATTAAATAAACATTTTAAAACCGTAATGAAAACAACACAAATTTAATAGCAGAGTGGATAGATCGATTAGTTTGGAGCTGGCCTCGTAAGCCAAGGTGAGGCCCAGAGACCTTTTGCAGAAAATCTAGAATCAAGACAGTTTGGGGTAGAGCAGGATGGGGAGCCTGCATTTTTCTTGCAACATGTGGGCAAGATGGTTATTGCTCTGGAAATAAAGATAGAAAGGGCAGTTGTGCATTAGCTAACAGCAGACAGTGAAGAACTGCTAGATTTACCTTTCTGGAAGGTGCCTGCCATGTTGCTTTCATAGGCATACCTATGAGTAATCTGGTTGGTGACTCAGAATAAGATGCTGGATTTGATGGGCCATTGGCCTCATCCGGCAAGCTCTTTTTACATTCGTGTAGGGCAGTTCGAAAGCATGTCTAAGTGCAAGTAGATAAATAGGTACCGCTCTGGCGAGAAGGTAAACGGCGTTTCCGTGCGCTGCTCTGGTTCGCCAGAGGCGGCTTAGTCATGCTGGCCACATGACCCGGAAGCTGTACGCCAGCTCCCTCGGCCAATAAAGCGAGATGAGCGCCACAACCCCAGAGTCGGTCACGACTGGACCTAATGGACAGGGCTCCCTTTACCTTTACCTTAGGGCAGTTGTACATCAAGGCTTGAATTTAAGTTTGCCAAGTTCTGCACAGGCAGGGGCTATGATTTCAGGTGCAATCGCAGCTATGTTCTCCAAGAGAAGTAAATCGCTTCACTTTTGTGCTGTCTGCACTGCGGACTCAGGGGAGGGTACTGAAGTACAGCTGTTTTAAGAACACAAGTGCCAAAAAGCAAGCCCTAAAAAGTGTCGCTCCCCACCCGCGAGGAAATGACACCGCAAGCCTTGCAGTGACCGATAGTGTCCATACAGAAATGCATCATCTGAGTGGCAAGCTTACTGTGAAATTGCACTTGCCTTGCTTTACTCAAGTGTTTTCTCCGCTCCCAGATGGAATTCAGGAGGAACGGGTTCTACGTGTTTGCAGCAGAAACCAGGTGTTCACACAACTCCGATTAGCTGGAAGCAGTGACGTCACAAAAGCACCCACTCCTTCCGGGAGCACTTTTCCAACTATTTAAAAATGTAACATACTTTTTAAAAAGAAAAGTTTTAACAAATGTATAATAATAATAATAATAATAATAATAATAATAATAATAATAATAGCAGCAGCAGCAAAAGACAGCCTGCCTGGAGCATGGGGAGAATGCCAAGACAATTGATTCAGTGCTCAGTGTGCAGATTAACAATCTGCGCTTTTCATTACAAGCTTGACAGCAAGCTGTCTTTGGCCTTAGGGGAGGGAAATGTGCTGCAAGTCTTGGGCTATGTCTCTATGTGCCCTTATATGGAGTTGCATGGTTCTGAAAGAAGGGGTATCGATTATGCTCTACGAAATATTGTGAATGAAGGGACACTTCAATAGTGTCTGGCAGCTTTACTGAGTATTCTAACCATTGCACACTCTCTCTCCCCACCCTCACCAGATCTATTTTGGGCTGCCATCATAAGAACAGCATGCTCAGGTCTACATCACCCTTGACAAATCCACCCAGCTTTCTGTGGACTTTCCTTGGTGCAGATGGACATGAATATTGTATTAGCAGCCTTCATTCTGTACCTATTTAAAGATAAGAAAATGTCCTCGCTGCAACGCATTGTGCTACAAGGAAGTTCTGGGATGGAACACTTTTATGTCACAAATCATGGCTGTGTCCTGTGGGTGGTGATGACTGTGTCCTTGTTCTCTTCCTGGAATCTAATTGTCCTTGTTGGTGTGTGTGTGTGTGTGTGTGTGTTTGTGTGCTTTAAATGCTTGTCCTTCGCGCAGTTGCATTGTTCTGATACGACATCATTTTGCAAAGATTTTAAAAATGAAGCGAATTTAGGAGGGTGGCAGACAAGCAAGACCTTCCCAGTCCTCTCCAGGGAGAGGCACTTTGAGGAATGTCAAATGTGACATGCACGCCCACGCTTGTGTTTTTAATGACACACAGAGGCTTGGCTTAGAGGCAGAAAAGTGACATTGCACATCACTTCATGGTAGGGCCAGCCACGACAGGGCCAGTTCGAGGTCACTGAAGTCAGGCTTGCCTTTTGACTCAAATTTGGCTTGAGTCTCAACTCCCTTGCTCTTGATCCCATCAGACCCTCCACCAGAAGCTCCATAGGCAGTGAGACCATCACCACCTACCTCCCCTAACAAAAAGCTACCCCTCTCCCCTCCTCGCTGGGTTTCTTTGATGCTTAGTTGCCATACATCAAGAAGCAAAAAATCTGGACACAAAAGTTGTTGGAGCAAAATTGCCCAATTAATCTCCAAGTTGTTGAGCTTTCTTGGGAATTTGCCCCCAAAAGAAAGAGTGGTACTCAAACACACACTTCCTGGTTCTGTTGCGAAAACCAAGATATATTTTTTATTTTCCATAATTCCCCCTGGACGCTAATTTTGCCCATTGAATTGGAAAATTCTGGACATATGGTAACCTTACAATGTGCTTCTTCCATTGAGTAGATAAAGAATAGAACGAGGTTCCGTTTCTCATGATCAGGTGCTATTAAGTTTGGGCCTCCCAAGGTCTCCTAGTCAACAAGGACCTACACTTGCTTTAATCCAGGCCTGCATGTAGGACATGTGGGAACATTCCTTCCTGTTTGGTGGTACCTTTCCCCCTTTCCTTTTTCAGCTGAGGAGTTTTAATAGGCAAGCAGAGGCTTTCCCCATGATCTACTGTACACCAGGGATGCAGAGTCTGTAGCCCTATAAATGTTATTGGACTAGAACACCCATTGTTATGTACTGAGTTGAATAGGATCCAAAAGGCAGCAGTCTGATTGGTCCTAGAACAATAGAATTCAGAATGCAGCAGTCTGATTGGTCCACAGGAGCCACCTAATCCAGCTCCAGGTGGAAGTGAATCCGCAACCTGATTGGCCTACAGGTGAATCCCGGAATTAGCCAATCATGCGGGGCCCATTGTGTAAATAATGTATATAAAGCAGACATTCTGGGGGAACTTCCATTCCTTCTCACCACTATGAGCTGAATAAAGAGCATGAAATCCACTCTCGACTCCGAGTATATTTCACCCATCATTCCTGACCATTGACCATGCTGGCAGGGGCTAATGGGAGTTGGAGTCCAACAATCTCTTTGAGGCTATATTTCCACCACCCCTGGTCTATATTGTACACCTCTTTTGCAACAAATGTGTAGGTCAAAGGTTTACAATCGTTTTGAGTCTACGGCTCTCTTGACCAACTACGCTCTTTCTGTGGCACCCCTGTGGGACTTAGGAGCCCAGTTGTGTCACCCCTTGCCTGCAGAGCTGGCAGCCTCTCACCGTTTTTCAAACACCCTCCCTTCTGGAGTGTTCCCTCAGCCTCCTCTCTTCTCTCCTCTCCTTGGGAGTCCTCTGGGCAGCTGCTGCTGCTGCTCCTAGTCTCTGAGCTGCCCCAAAGAGGTGCCTCCTCACACTGCCCCACAGGGGCCTGGGAAGCACCCCCTGGCCAGCCCCAGAGGCACCATCCACCTTGGGGGAGCTGGTAGCCAGTGTGGCTGCAACAACAGCCGTGCAAGCCTTTGGGAAGCAGAGACGCGAGAGGAGGGAGGGAAGAAAAGAAAGAGGGCAGAGGGCAGTGTTGCCCACGACACCCCTGACCATCATCCAAGGCACCCCAGGGTGCCACCACCCACTGGTTGAAAACCATTGGTGTAGGTGATGGAGGAATTCAAGTTGAAGATTGCATGGTGGAGGCATCAAAGGGAAATTGGTGGACGAATGTTTTATAGATTTATTTTATTTAGACTTGCCTGGAGTCTTGATGGGTGGGACAAAGCTTCCCCACCATGACCGATAGACTTGGCTCCCACTGTCTCTCTTCCTGCTTCACCATATATATTTTTCTGGTGCCACCACCAAGTTGACCCAAACTCGAGTGGTGTTTGCAGTGTCGAGGGCTGCAATAGCTATTAGTGCAAGCCATACAGGATTAAGGAAAAGTACTTTGCACACATAGCCATACAGCACTGGTGTTATCTCATCTCTCCTATTAATTACTCTAAAAGGAGAGTGGCCATAATAATCTGTGTCTGTGATTACCAGTAGTGATAAACTTACTTCATTGAGGCAGGTGGAGTTAACCCTTTCTGCATTCACTTCTTTAGGAGTTTTTACACTGCCCCTGCCCCATGGCAGCTTTGGTTATCTAACAAGGCTCTGATTCATGGTTTGTTTTGTTTTTCTGTTAGAGTCAGAAGCAGAGCCTCTACATCAGCTTCCACCAACCTGGTTGCCCTCCAGCTGTTGTGGACCACAACTCCCATCAGGTGGCTGGCTGGGGCTGATGGGAATTGTAGTCCGCAACAGCTGGATGGCATTTGGTTGGTGCAAGTTGGTTTGCATAGATGGCCCCCCAGGACCATAGAATGATCTCCTCCTAAACGTGTATAGCAGCTTATCCTCCTTGCTGACCTTTTGAAACATGACCAAGGCACAACTTTTTCACAGTGTGGTGTAGTGGTTAAGAGCGGTAGACTCATATCTGGGGAACCGTGTTCGCGTCTCCGCTTCTCCACATGCAGCTGCTGGGTGACCTTGGGCTAGTCACACTTCTTTGAAGTCTCTCAGCCCCATTCACCTCACACAGACTTTGTTGTGGGGAAGAAAGTGAAGGGAGAATGTTAGCCGCTTTGAGACTCCTTCGGGTAGTGATAAAGCAGGATATCAAATCCAAACTCTTCTTCTTCTTCTACTTGGCCTTGGTAGAACTAGCTGTAGAAAGGCAGCTGCAAAATGCTTCAAAATAAATAACAAAACTCGGCGATGCATGTGTGGCCTGTGTCCTCAGATTCCAACACAAGAACTAGTAAAATATATTTTTAAAAGGACAACACTCTCTGTTAAGGTTGCAAACTGTTCAGCCCTAGACTGGAGCTGTGCCTTTTAGAACAGCTTGATCTGCAGGCGTTGGCGTCTTACAATTTTGTCTCCATGCTGCGAAAGTCTTCAGTTGTTAATGTTCTGCAGATCAAGCCACTCCTCAGTGCACGAGAGTTCCCACACCCCCTCCGCTGTATCCTGGTCGATTTTCAAGTCTGCTCTTTGTATTTTTAAAAAATAAAAACCAGTTCTTTGAAAAATAAAATCATTTGTTCTGGAACTGATTTGTTCTGGGAGAAGTGAGAATAAAGTTATAAAAATAAATAATATGTTTAACACACACATACCCCAAGGAAAATTATTTTAAAAAACCACATAGCCATGTCATCATCATCATCATAAATTTTATTTATACCCTGCCCTCCCCAGCCAAGACCGGGCTCAGGGCAGCTAACACCAGATATAAAACGATTGAAATACAACTTAAAAAACAAGATTAAAATACTACATTAAAATGCAGCCTCATTTCAGCAGAAACTCAAAAACTTTTTTGGGCATGAAAACGTCAAGTCTTCGCCAAGGCTAACTATCCAGACTGGTCCTATATGGGCCAGAAAAAAGCCTGGGAAGTACCCAAATAGGAGGAAACTTCCACTCTATGCACAGATGCACGTTAGAATAATGGACCCTGTTTTTAAAAGTAGGCTTTCTTGTGATTGGGGGAGCTAATGAGAGGAGATGGGGAGAAAAGGGGGCATTTATTAACCCCCTGTTTGCTATTTCCCTATGTCAAATCAAACCTCCTTAAGCAGCCCACTCCCCCACAGCATTTCAAACATAGCTGCAAGGGGTTTTTGTTTTTCTTTTTTAAAGAACCTCTTGACTTGTGGTACCTTGAGTTTAAACTAATTTTCTCTGGCAACCTCTGTCCTGGATTACAGAGTAGAAGGACTCACATGCTGATTTCATACCCACTGTTGTCCAGATTCCCTCCAGGCTTGCTGTCAGGCTGCTGCCTTCTGATGGTCTCTGTCCCTTTCCTGGAAGATGGAACACATTTTAACAGCGTGTTTTGTCCTCTCGAGCTATTAGCCACACACACACTCTGAGCTGTACATCTGCAAGTCCTAGGGGTCAACGCTGATTCTCTCCTTGTGAGCAAAGCTTCCAGGAACACTGTAAACAAGGCTGCTTCTGAGAATATTGATGCAGTTCCTCAGATGGTAAATCCCCCTTTTTTATTATGTGAATTTCTGTTAAATTAATAGCCATGGCTGGAGTGAAGCAGCAGCATGGATTGCTCCTATCGCCAACATAGTGCTGGCAGTACATTTGAATCCTATTCTCCTCCCCTGCCCCTCCAGAAATATCCAAACCCTGGTCAGATCTGACAGTGCTTCTCAATCCTAGTCCATGTACAGTGGTACCTCGGGTTACATATGCTTCTTGTTACATATGCTTCAGGTTGCAGACTCCGCTAACCCAGAAATAGTACCTCGGGTTAAGAACTTTGCTTCAGGATGAGAACAGTAATCGTGTTCCAGCTGTGCGGCAGCAGTGGGAGGCCCCATTAGCTAAAGTGGTGCTTCAGGTTAAGAACAGTTTCAGGTTAAGAATGGGCCTCCGGAATGAATTAAGTACTTAACCCGAGGTACCACTGTATTTGCAAAATGTTAGAACAACCCCACACCCCGCCCCATGCCTAGATGCTATGCCCTTCTTCCCGCAGACAACTGAAACAGCCCTTCGCAGTACAGTGGTACCTCGGGTTAAGTACTTAATTCGTTCCAGAGGTCTGTTCTAAACCTGAGGCACCACTGTACTACTATGGAATGATTCAGAAGAAGCACAGAAAAAGATTGGGCTGCACAGCAAACCTGGCTGTATTCTGCAGCATTCTTCCTGCACATTTTTATTCAATCCTAAATAGGCAAGTCCCTTTGAAATCACTGGGGTACACTGTCAAATATGACCCCGCCAAAAAACACCACCACCACTCTCTGAGGGTATCCTTTCAGAAAGTAAAAACACGTTTCAGTTACATTGCATGACACAATATAATCATTTTCTGCATTATACGAAGGCTGTGATTATTCTGGCCTGCCCGGTGTATTTTTATTGAAGCTCTGTAGGGAAGTAGGTGTGGAAAAAGAGCTTCATGGGGAATCCTTGTCTTACAGCCTAGCAACACATTTCATCTTCAGCAACGAGCTTTGCCTCCCTGTACTAGCATAAAGGGAATTCTAAGTGGCAGGATCAGACAAATACTTTTTGTCTGAAATCCCCGGATTCATAGCCCTCCTTCGCACTGGATGGCAAAGGGGCAAAGCCCACATCTTCAGCCTCATCTGTATAATGGGAATAAATACTTACGTCACAGAGCTATTGTAAAATGAAACAAGGGCACAGAACCCTTTGCACGTGAAAGTTGCAATGTATGTGATTAGCTAATAATGATAAGGGTTGCCATGTTTCCTCTTTTTCCAGGACACGCCCATCTTTTTCGGGGGTAAAATTTCTGACTGGGAGGATTTTATTCTTAATTTGCCAAAATGTCTCTGACTATACTTTCTGGATGAGACATAGACATAACTGGTGGTTGACCTGAACTTCCTTTCCTCTTCTCTTCCCCTGCCCCACCTCAGCAATATATAGTCATACCTCGGGTTACAGACGCTTCAGGTTGCGTTTTTTCGGGTTACGGACGCACCGAAACCCAGAAGTACCAGAATGGGTTACTTCCTGGTTTCAGCGGTCACGCATGTGCAGAAGCGCTGAATCACAACCCGCGCATGCGCAGACACGGCGCTGCGGGTAGCGAACACTGCGGGTTGCGAACGTGCCTCCCGCACGGATCACGTTCACAACCCAAGCGTCCACTGTAATCACAGCTTCTATAGCCTACATATAGTAGGAGTATATAAAACGAGAGTTGCCATAGTGTCCTCCTTTTTGCTCTTCAAAATATGGCAACCATAATATTAATAATAATAATAATAATAATAATAATAATAATATCTGCTGCTGTTCTTTGTCTCAGCTTGGGAATCCCTATGCAGATTTGACAGCAACCTCCTGCTTGCTTGGCGATCAGGTGGTGCAATTTCTTATCCAATCCACCAGGTGGGTCCATGGGCTGACACAGTTCAGAATCTGCCCCCACGGCAGGGTGGCAGCCTGACATGACCTTCTTACCACAAGGCTAAGAGGGGAGAAGAAATGCAGGTTTGCTTTCCGCCTCTGCAAAGGAAACCTCTATGACCCTGGACTGGAAGGGAGAAGGGGAAGAAAACGGGGCAAAAAGGCAAAGACATGTGGAGCAGAGCGGAAAAAAGAGCATTCTTGAGCTTTTCTGTGAACAAGCTGGGGAAGGAACAATGGATTTTCAGCTCACTCCTGCACATGCTGACTGAGAAGTAAGCCCCATGGAAGTCAGTGGGACTTATTCCTGAAGAGACATGTATAGGATTGCACTGTAAATGTATGGAGAAGCTAAACTGACATCTGAGCCCTCTCGTTCTCTCTCTCTGAAACTGCTCCATATGCTCCAGAAACAGGGTGAGAACCCACCAGCCTGCCAGTAACATCACAAAGGACCGAAGCCGATATCTTTGCTATAGCACAGGGAGCTGGCAAAAGATGTGAGGCCCTAACCTCACCCCTGCCAGAAACTCATTAGGCAAGCTATTGTTTTCTCCAGCCTCCCCTTCAGCAACATGGGCAGGTCAGTAAAGAAAAGGCAAGGTATAAACCAGAGAGACAGAGATGGAAGTGTAGGATAGTAATCGGAGGCAGTAATGCTTCTGCATGCCAGTTACTGGAAACCGCAAGAGAGGAGATTGCTCTTGTGCCCAGGACCTGCATGAGGGTTTCCCACTAGGGCATCTTGTTGGCCTCTGTGAGAACAGGGATGCTGGACTAGATGGGCCATTGGTCCAAACCAGCAGGTTCCTCTTAGTTTTTATAGGACAGTACCAGCCTGCCTTGCAGTGCTATTGTAGATATAGAATCATAGATTTGTAGAGTTGGAAAAGACCCTAAGGACCATCTAGTCCAGGGGTCAGCAACCTTTTTCAGCTGTGGGCCGGTCCACCGTCCTTCAGACCTTGGGGGGGGCGGACTATACAGACATACCTCATGTTACGGATGCTTCAGGTTACATGTTTTTGGGTTGCAGACCGCGGGAAACCCGAAAGAGCCGGAACGGGTTACTTCCGGGTTTCGCTGCTCATGCATGCGCAGAAGTGCCAAATTGTGCTTTGCGCATGTGCAGAAGTCCCAAATCATGCCAACACCTGCGCAGACATGGCACTTCAGGATGCGAACGCTGTGGGTTGCGGACGTACCTCCGTCACGGATTACGTCCGCCTCCCTAAGTTCCACTGTATTTTGAAAAAAAAAAAAATGAACGAATTTCTATGCCCCACAAATAACCCAGAGATGCATTTTAAATAAAAGGACACATTCTACTCATGTAAAAACACTCTGATTCCCGGACCATCCACGAGCTGGATTGAGAAGGCGATTGGGCCGCATCCAGCCCCCAGGCCTTAGGTTGCCTACCCCTGATCTAGTCTAACCGCCTGCAAAGTGGGAATGAAAATGCAGCTGTCTCATGTGGGGATTGAACCTGCAATCTTGGTGTTATCAACACCATGCTCTAACCAGATCTGTTAGGCTACTAACAGATCATATATATTTGTATAGGCAGCTCTTTTAACATTTGAAATATGTTATATAAGTGCTAAGCATTCATATTATTTTAAAAGGTGCTTTTTTTTAATAAAGAATAGCCCTGTCCATTAATGGATTTGCATGCAAGAACGTACTGTCATATTTTCTTCCAATGATACATACATGCAGAGGTATTTTAATTCAACCATGGACCTAGGGGATAGCAAAAAGGAAAAGAGCCAATTGAAATATTTCTCCTAATGCCCAGGGTGAATCTTGTGTGTGTGTGTGTGTGTGTCTCAGAGCTGAACTGCCTCCATGTACCCATTACTAAATGAACAGGGCCTTTTATGGTGGGTTGTGCTGTGAAGTTACACATTTTAAAATTAAATGGGGGCTTTGAGGAGAAAGGAAAGAGATAGGTGACTGTGTGCTGGACCTTTCTTCTTCCGCTTTTATTCATTCTCGTGACTTGCAAACGCTTTAACATGCTGCAGTTTGGAGGAAGAGAGAGAGAGAGAGAGAGAGAGAGAGAGAGAGAGAGAGAGAGCGTCATGCCCAAGGGTAAAGCAACAGTTCAGTGGCACACAGACACAAGAGCTCAGTTCCTTTATTTCCCCAGCTCTTTAATCTCCAGGACCACACAGCCGCTGCAAAATGGGGATTCAAAAGTGACACCAAACCCAGTCCTTCCTTTCTGCGTCCCTGGAAAAACAATCCTCCAGCTGTGTATCTGTTACAGTGCTCACTTAGCTGCATTAAGTGTTACAAGAGGCTGTTACACAAAACCATCGCTGTGGTGCCCAGGTAACCTACACCTGCCTAGAGGGAGGAGATCAGCCAGTCTCAGGCGACTGTAAGTGGAGCCTGTGGAGAAAGAGAACGCTCTCAAGCATGAAAAAATTATTAGGCAACCAATCCTCTGGCCCTATTTTCAGCAACAATGCCTGCCACTTGGTGCCAATGAAACCTGAGCCACCCCATCAGAGAGAAATCAGAGCCTCGGCCTCTCCAAATGCCCACCTCAGGAGACGGCCTCCACAGGAAGCAGCGGGCCGTAAGCCCCACCATGTCATCGTTTATTAGACTCTGGGGAGTGAAAGGCTTCGCATTCAGGGCCTGCTCTTTGTTTTTTTTGGCATAGGCAAAATTGGCTCACAAATTGGTGCAAAACCAAAAGTACACGCAAGCTACATCACCAGGAGCAGCCTCAATGTCTTGGCTGCGTTTTCCACAGGACACAAACAAACAGAACACATTTTGCTAGTTTAGCATGTTGCAGGGGGACATCGCATGGCTCTTATTTGAAAACCTCCCGTAGAAATAGAACTGCAGAAAATCAGAACACACCACACTGGATTTCCCCACTTTCTCTCATAGGAAGCTGCTTTGTACCAGATCAGACCATTTGTCCATTTGGCACAATATTGCTGGCACTGACCGGCAACAGCTATCTAGGGTTTTAGACGAGAGTTTTCTGCACCCCTGCCTGGAAATGCTGCAGTATGAATCTGGGAACTTTTGGGTTGCTGTTTTTTAAAATTATTATTAGATACTTATTCAAAGATGTACAAAAATACATACACATTACAAAGTACCTTTTTATAATATACTGAGATAAAACAGCTACAGTAGAACCTCGGTTTTTGAGCGTCTGGGAAGCCAAACATTTCGGTTTTCATATGCTGAAAACCTGGAAGAAATGTCTTGATTTCGAACGTGCCTCGGAAGTCGAACGGCTTCCAAGGAGTGTTTCTCCATTTTCTCAATGGAATTTGCCAGCCGTCCATTGAGCCTCGGTTGTCAAACGTTTCAGAAGTCAAACGGTCTTCCGGAATGCAAGGTTCCACTGTACTTAAGTCTAAAAGAAACAAAGTAAGACCATGGGAACTTTTGCACGTGCTCTACCCCTGCATTACAGCCCCTTACATATTGCGTTTAGATATACAATACAACTTTAAATTTACAATATGAAACTGAATACACAACATATAAATCACCCTTCATCTCCAGATACTGTCAGGAACTGAATGGATGAAGAGGAGTGGTTAGAGGTACCAGCCAGGGAACCCCCAAGGCAGTGCCATAGCTACAGGGGGAGCGCTAGGCGGTTTTTTTGGTACCCCAGATGAAGCCTCCCGAGGGGCGCCATTGAGGCTCCCAGCCCGTTTGTTTGTGTATGCAAATGTGCATGGGGGTGTCTTTGACCCAGGTGAAATAAAGCCTAGTTTTGCTCCGGCCTAAGGGTAATCCCAGAGGAGGAAGGTTGAAAGCCAGGGGATTGGTAGTGGAGCACCAAAGAGAGGTCATAGGGAGAAGAGTGGGGGGAGGAGGTGCTGGATGCTGGAGGGGCAGCAGGGTTTAGTGAGCAGGAAGAGCATGTGACAGGGAGCAGTTCAGACTCCGAGGCTGAAGCAGAGGAGGGGTTCAAGGGACTCCTGTCTCCCTCTCCTGCTGTGACAAGCTCCACAGCCCCGTCTCCAGGAACAGAATAATGAGGAGAGTAGAACAGAGGCTAGAGGTGTGCAGACATTGTTTGAAACTGCTTGGGAAACATCCGGGAGAGGAGGAGCCTTAGAGAGGGCAGAAGGCAGGGACCTTCAGTTCCGGCAACTGCTCCATAGGGGCAAGACCTACTGGGAAGTGTTGCTGAGACCACTAGGCCGAGTTGTTCGTTTGTTTCCTTGAATAAAGAGTTAACTTCACCGACTACTGAGATCTGCTTCTTTTATTGCTGACCTGCGTCTGACTCCAGCCCCGACAGATGCCAGGAGTAAAAAGTATGATATAAACTAACCATGCGCCCGAATACAATAAAACAATATCATCCTAAACAAACAAATGGAGGAAATGAAAACAACCAGAGCAGAATACACAATAAAGGCATGTGCACACTGCATGATACATACCCTCCAAGTGTCCCTATTTTCCAGGGACAGTCCCAGAATTACAGAAGCTATCCCGGTTTCTGATTTGATCCCGGAATGTTCCAGTTTTCCTTCTTCCTCCCTTTCACGTCTTGGAGAACAATTTAAAGTGATGTGTGTGTGTGTGTGTGTGTGTGTGTGTGTGTGTGTAGGTACTGGTGCAAAAATGGAGTCCTATTTATCCTGAAAATGCTTACACCAAATAAAGGAAATGGTGAAGCTGGCATACAAAGCCCTTCCTATAATTTTGAAGGTGTGCCTCCTTTGGGAAAGTGTTCCACAAATGTTGAGCCCCCACAGAAAAGACCTGTTCTCATGTCCCGTTCCCCCCGCACCTTCCTCAGAGGTAGAAGGGTCGGAGATGACTAATGCAGGGTCTGGGTTGGTTCACATGGAGAGAATTTTTGTGTTTGTGGGAGGGGGTTTATTGGCTTGTTTCTGTTGTGCGTTTTGTGTTCTAATTTTGTATTTTCTATGTTGCAAACTGCCTTTCAAACTTCGGATGCAGGGCAGTATACAAATTTAATAAATAATAATAAAGAGAGGCAGTTGTCAATCTGGACTGAAGCAGAGGGAAGTTCTGAGGCTCAGAGTGCCTTACTAAGTATGAAACATTATAAATACAACAGTTCAGAGGAGGAAAGGTGCTCTTTCTTGAATCAAAGGCTGTTCAGATTCCCTTGACCTTGTTGTACTCATTAGCTTAAAGGAAAGGGCTGTTATCACATAGGCTTGGGGTGTGTGTGTCTCATTTTTCATTGTTTTTTTTGACCCACTATTAAAACAAAACAAAACAGAGAGACATAACAGAACATGTGGCAGCTTTTTACATATTTTGACTTTGCTGGATGGGAGAGAAAGATATCCTATTAAGAGACGGAAACAGGCTGTGCTAGCGGAAATATCTGTGGTTTCCTTCAAGCAGAAGTGAAGGAACTCTCCACTCATCGAAAACAAAGGGCTTCCCAGCTACAGCTGGGAGGTTGATTCTGTGGACACCAGGTTCACACGTGCAGGGCAAGTTTCCTGTTTGTTCCAGCACAAAAGGGAGAAATCAATACCCTCGCAGGCTACTGCAGACAATAACTGACTTCCTCCATCCAGCAGCCAGGAGGTGGAATGAAGATTCAGATTGTAAGATACTTCAAAGCTAGGATGGGTAGAGAGGAATAAGGCAAACTTGATGGAGGAGATGAGCAAATTAACAGGAGGGTATTGGGCCTTATGGGAATGAAGGAGGTCTCTCCATGCCATCTCTAGCATTGATGTATCAGGTAGGGTTGAGGCAAAATTGGGAGTCCCCTTTTAACAAATGTTTGACCAGTTTCCCATTCTGGTGAATTTTGGGGGGCAATTGACCAATGACAAAAATGTTTACCTCATGAGCTGCATTATATCTGCAGTCCCCAATAGTATGGTGAGTGCAGCCTGTTCTCCTAGGTTTCATGTGGGCAGGGCCATCTTACCCATAGGGGCTAGGGGTGTGGCCTCTCAGGGGCACCAGGCCAAGAGTCCGGGGCCCAAGAGTTGAATCTGGGGAAGAGCCCGTCCATTGGTTGGAGCACCGCAGTGGGCTCTTCTGCTCTGCACCGCGAGTTCAGGGGCGACCGAGCCAGTGAGACGCTGAGGCGGTTGGCCGGCTACGCCCTCCTGCACACCTGGGACTGGGCAACCGGGGGGGGGGGCACCGGGCAGATCTTTGCACCCTGGTGTCGCATATGCTTAAGACAGCCCAGCATGTGGGTGTTTTTTCCTGACCTGCTTCCTCCCACCTTCACAAAGCCTCTGTAGCGAATTTCCCCCTTTCACCTTCTCTCTTCCCCATGGCTAAGGAAAGTTGTCTTGGGCCTTACCCTGCGTCACATATGTACCTGATCAAACATTTCTTCAGCACATAATTTTTAACTAGGGATAGGGAACCTGTATTGGACGTTAACCACTGACTATGCTGGCTGGTATTGATGGCAGCTGGAGTAACAACAATTCACCTCCACTGAATTCTGCCCTATAGAAAAGGTTGTCTATATCTGAACAAAATGCTGTCAATGTGCAGACTTCTGCAGCAGGCTGACAACTAAAAATATGTAACTTGTGGCTGCCATTTTAACAGTGACAACACCATCCCAGTGATACTGGCTGTATGATCCTCCCCACTGTTTTCCATGCACCGCTGCTGATTTCCCTTCTTACGGTTGTTGTGGCAGCTTCTTTCGGAGGCAAACCACAGTGCTGTGAAGAGGCTGGCAGGATCCACTAAAATGTTACATTTTGCTGTGAAAAACTAAGTTGCTGCAAATTTGACTCGGGATGAAGATATGGGAAGATGATGGCTTTCAACCAGACCAGATCCTTGTAATTAGAAAGGGAATGTTGATTATATTCAGAGCATATATTCCAGCTTTGTAGGGCGACCGGATGCAATGAATGAAAAGGTTCCTGTTGCTTTAATACTTGCATCAGGCATGTTTCCTGAGAGATGGGGTATTGTAGAACAACGTCAAAAGCTCTCCATTATTTAATTTATTTGAGAAAGTTGTAGCCTGCTATTTAATAAAAAAGATTTTCAAAATGGAGTTGGTTGAAGAGAGCCCCCCACATACCACTCATGTTCCCCTAATCCCATTGTTTGGGACCTGAGCATCTTCTTTTTCGGTGGACTAGAGACATATTGGGCAGGATATATTTGCAAAGCATGAGCTGCGCACTCAAACAGCTAGTGGAAGAGCCCCCATGCCAGGATGCAGTTCTTAGACTTCTCATTCAAACAAGGAACCTGTTAGGCTTCCCTTGGGCAAATCTCTCTTGCCTCCATGCAATGATGGAGGTGATGTCTGCAGCCTCCTTCATCTGCAGCACCCCCGTACCATATCCCACAACATTCTCAATAAGGGTAGCCGAATGCAAAAGCAGGCAGGACTTCTGCACCTTTAATAGCTGTGTAATGCAAGCTGCCCCTGCTAAAATCCCCTCTTCAACACAACTATTAAAGGTGCAGGCACCCTGGCCACGTTTGCATCCAGACACCATGCCCCTCAATGTCACTTAAAGTCCCAGAGGCAGATTTTCAAGAGACTGCAGAGCGAAGATGGGGTCGGGAAAGCCATTGACAGAAGGAAAGTCAGCGGATCCAAACAAGTTGTTCCGTTGCACAGAGTGACATGCATGTTTACTCAGACATATGTCCCACTGTGTTAAATGGGGCTCAGTGAACATAGGACAGCAGCCTTAGTCTGGGACACAGAGAGCAGTGGTGCATTTTGTGGGTCAGATTTATTCTGATCATTTGGGATCTTGCTGCTGCCTGTTTCATAAGAACCACTGGGCCTTCGCCATCTGCCGACATGTTTTCCCCAACCCTATTTTTGCTAACTGTCAACTGTGGTATTGTCAACCCAACCCTCCCATATGTTAGCAACTCTCTCTCTCTGGCTAAATGGAAGGATCTTAAAAAGTATCTGTTCTGAAGTCATGGCAGCGGTGGGTGGTGGAGGAGAGCAGAGCAGGCCTTGCTGTTGTCTACAGAGGCAGCTAGGACAGCCAAGCTATTCTGGGTGGCTTTCACCTATGTCATTCAACAACTTCTGCTTCAGCAGATTCCAACTTGCTGGGTCTAAATTCATCCCCATTCTTTCAAGTTGCATTTATCTGAGATGCAGTGCAGCCCCGGACGGCCCAGCCTCCCTTCTTCACACCCTGGTTTGATTCTGAGCTAGGCCTCTCAGCTACGCCGCCCCATCGGTTTCCTAGGGGGGCCAGGCCACTATTATCCTTTTGACAGAGCTGTGGATTTGGGGTTACGGAACAGATGGAGGCAAAGGGGCCAAAGGAGGATGAAAGGTTTACACTAATAGAAATGCCCAGCTAATTGTTAAGGAGATTAGAGGCTGGGCCAGGCAGGCACTCTCGGCTTGGAGGTGACCTGCCGCATGGAATCAGAGAGCCCACGGTAACGTTAACCAAAGCGGCGCTAAGAAAAATAAATCCTCCACCAGGGAGAGGCAGCAGATTGAGTTGCCGCTTGAGCGTTTTGGCCTTAGCGGTGGGATAGAAAGGCGTTTGGGGTGTATCAAGCCTTAGAAGAAGGGAGACAACGCAAACAAGAGACACAGATACAGTGCAGAGCACTACAAGCGCAGAGAGCAGGCCGGAGCGGAAGAATAGGTCTCATCAAAAGGCCATTGTGTAGCCTGTCAAAGCCCCCCTCCCTTCTTTGTGGCTTCTGTAGAAGCCCCACTATTGGTTACAGGAGGCCGGCAGCTCATTGAAATCTTTGTAATCCTAGCTGCGCTAATTAAGCAAGGCTGCGGGTGCTTAAGCATGTACATTTTTTTCTGAGCATTCTCTCCTCTCCATCCGCACCCCACCCCCTCGCCACGCTGGAGAAGATGAGGAGGAGGAAGAGGTCAGTGTGAGCCACGCAGGAGGCAGCAGCACTGCCAGCAGGGGGGACGAGGCAGCCAAACGAGATTGGCTTTACGGGCAGAAGATTAAATGTAGGAAGAGCTGGTGCACACACACAGAGAGAGAAAGAGACTGGGAACTGGGGCAGGTGCACGTCATTGGGTCTTTGACTGAGGTGTAAGGTTCATTTGCACTAATCCAGATCGCTCAGCTCGCTCGGCTGTGCCTATGTGAGCGTGCACGTTTCCGTACCCCCAAAGAAGGACTGGGAAGACCTTAGGCGCCCACCCCAGTCCTTGGGACTATATCCGCTGTCCGGACAAAGATGCCAACGAATGGGATCCACCAGCTTCTGAAGATCCAGTTTGGCTTGATTAACTCTGACAACAGGTACCTGACGGCAGAGAGCTTTGGCTACAAGGTCAACGCCTCGGCACCCAGCCTGAAAAGGAAGCAGATATGGACCCTGGAGCAGGACGGAGACAGCTCCGTGGTCTTCCTGAAGAGCCACCTAGGTAGGTACTTATCTGCCGACAAGGACGGCAAGGTCTCGTGTGAAGCCGAGAAGCCGGGAGGTGATGGGCGCTTTGTCATTGTCACCCAGTCGGACGGGCGCTGGGCGCTCCAGTCGGAACCCTACAAGCGTTTCTTTGGTGGTTCCGAAGACAGGCTGTCCTGCTTTGCCCAGACCATCACAGAGACGGAGCTCTGGGCTGTGCACTTGGCTATCCACCCCCAGGCCAACCTCTTGAGCGTGAGCAGGAGAAGGTATGCGCACCTCAGTGCTCAGGAGGACGAGATCTCCACCGATAGCAACATCCCTTGGGGTGTGGACTCGCTCATCACCCTCACCTTCCAGAACAAGAAGTACTGCCTGAGAACCTGTGACAACCGCTACCTGCGCAACGATGGCACTCTGGTCAAGGAGCCTGACCCCCGCGCAGGGTACACCCTGGAATTCAAGGCAGGCAAGCTGGCCTTCAAGGATTGCGATGGGAAATACCTGGCGCCCATGGGACCTACCGGCACTCTAAAATCTGGCAGGAGCTCCAAGCCGGGCAAAGATGAACTCTTTGATCTGGAAGAGAGCCACCCGCAAGTAGTTTTCGTGGCCTCCAATGGCAGATATGTCTCCATCCGGCAAGGTAAATCCATTACCTTTCTGCTCTGTGGGACTATGCATAGCCAGGGAATACTCCTCTCCCCTCCTAGCTCCATAGCCATAATATGGGTGACTTGTTTTTTCGTCCGCTTTGTACAATGGTAATATGCTTGTTCTTATCCACAGGTGACTCACTGTTCGAATGCATATGGTGGGGGGTGTTGATGATGGTAGTTGCCACCATCAGTTTCCTGATGCTTCTTTGCTTCAGGAGCTGCCTTCCTAATCCTCATGCTTGGATAGGGAAGGAAAGATGTGTCTCATGGCGTCTATTATGGTTCCTTGCTGGTCTCCATCAAGTCAATATCTGTTTCTAGTACAGGGCAGGTGTGTTGTGCTCATTTGCACAGATGAGGATCTAGGAAGATGTTGTGGGAAGAGATGAGTGCAGGGTCTGAAAGCCAAGGACAAGTGCAGTGGCGCCGGTGGAGAAGAGGAAAGTCTGCTTTGCTCTGTATGTTTTGCTACTGCTTCTATGGCAGCGTGTCAGATTGGAAGTACTTCTAGTCCACATGATAATCAGTATGTCAGCAGGCATCCCTGCTGCTTAAGAAACAAGAACAGTTGCAGGCTCTGTCTTATATTCAAAGGATGGGGCACAGGGACAGATGCAGAACCCACTCTCCTGTGATTTTGCTAATACTGGCATGGTGGCTCCATAGATAAGCCAGTGGGTCTGGCAGCCCTTTAGCAAGAATGACACTCATGTGAATTTACAGGCCTCTGATTCTGTGCATGCACACCAGAGAGTGGCCCTGCTGGAATGGATTGAGATTTTTACAAGCTCTCTCCAGCAACAACTATTAATCTGAGTGGCGTGTGGACAGATGATGTGCTCGTTACATTTAACTTCCTTCAACACAATTAGGCAATGGCACTTGGATTCCATCATCTACTGCCGTCCTTGGTATTAAAAAATGATAATAAATTTTATAACCTTATTCCTATCAGTCGGTGCAGCCAGCTCCCTTTCATTCTTCCTACATTGCTTTTAGTGCTTCCAACAGTGTCCATCAGGTTGCTTTTAGTGCCGTCCATCAAACATCTGCCCAGTGTCCCTGAAGGGGCTGTTCACATTCACAGCTGTAGTTGCCCATTCCTACAATTCCCATGTCCTACCCCGGCATTTCTAGGAAATGCTCGTCAGTGAACCATTCTAGGCGACCTCCCCCTGCCCAGATATCAATGGAACTCCGAAAGGCCTTATGGGTAAAGAATGAAAGGCAACTCCAACCTTACATCTTTCCCATATGGCTCCAGAACTGGCCCTTAAGGACCACATTTCAATCAGCCCCCAAACAAAAGAGCAGCAGCAATCCCCAGCAAAGCTATGTCCCAAATGTCTGGAGGTGCTACAGAGTGATGGTTTCATGTTGAGAAAATATTCCTTTCCCAAGGTTTGTTTATCCTCCCCCGTTCTGAAATTCTTTCCAGAGGGAGAATGCTATTTCCCCATAACTGCTTCTTCCCATGCATCTAAGAGAAAACTAAGTGTAGTCTCCTGTTTATTTTCATTTATTTATTGCATTTGTATACCTCCTTGATAGTCCAAGGATCTTGAGGTGGTGTACATGGTTCTCTTCCTCCCTCATTTCATCCTCTGTGAGGTAGGTTACGTTAAGAGATGGCGGCTGGCCCAAGGTGACCCTATGAGCTTCATGGCTGAGTGGGGATTTCAACCCTGGTCTTCCAGGTCCTATTCCAACACTCTAACCATTATGCCATGCTGTTTTTTCTGATTGGGTGATTATAGTGGCCACGGACTATAGCTTTTAACACAGGGGGGCAATCTTTCCGGGGTTGAGGGCCTTGTTCACTTGCGGCTGGAGGATGCCTATTGCAGATGGCAGGTGAGGCCAATGCAAAAATTGAGTGGGACAGCCCCTCTCTCTCTCTCTCTCTCTCTCTCTCTCCCTCTCCCTCTCCCTCTCCTTTATTCATCCACCATCCGTTTCATTTTCTTTCTTCCCCCTCTACCACAGGTGTACACAAGCACCCACGTCTCTTCCCTTTATCCTTCCATTATCCATTCATTCTCTTCCTTCGTTTTCTCTCTCCCTCTTCAAGCGCCACCGCAGGATTTGGAAGGCCACGCGCAAGCCTTGACACTACACCTAACGATAACCAAAGAATCGCCCTCCCAACCCATTTGCTTAACTGCAACACCAACAGTCTGTTGAAAACAGAAAAGGCTGTGCCCTGTTTCTGCTATGGTTGCCGCATTGTATGCTAACCCAGCTCCCGTGTCTCAGACAGGGTTCTCACACAAACTTAAGCAAGTCAAGCTTTCCTCATCACTATCTTCATGACAGGGAAAGCTTCACAGTCTTCATGAGCCAGTAAGAAGAGGGATAAAAAGCTGGTGGACAAATGAATCAGGTGACGCAAATCGATCTGGAGTAATCACACTCTGCTTCTGTACTCTGAAACTAGGGTTGCGTTCTTTTGAAGAAAAGCTGGCCCTGATCCTGTGCCTTCAAAGCAGCCTGGCAGGAAGGAATTAAATAGCTGAAACTTTTTTGTGACATGAAGACAAACTGATGGGCAGGTCTCCATCGGCTTCATTTCCAAAGTGCCAACGTTGTTTAGAATTCCCAGCCTACATGTTCATTTATTTCTATTTTTAAATCTATTTTCATTTAAAGGGTTTTAGGCTGCCTTGCAGGGCAATGTCCTCTCCAGGTGGCATGCAAATATATACCAGATAAAAAGCCAATTCCAATAAAATAATGTACATAACACAAATTTTGACCAGCACAATACCAAACAACTAGCATTCAGTTACTATAAATTAACTAATCTTTAAAATAATACACGGCCCAACATAGAGTTAAAACAACAATCTCCAATAACTAGCAGCCTAAAACCAACACTCTGAGAGAGCAGCTACCTTAATAAAATAATCTTAATTAAAAGCCAATCAGAACAGATGGTTCTTCAAAGGCTTTTTCAAGGTTGGCCCCGACAGGGCCAGTTACAAATCCCTTGGAAGCCACCACTGAAAAGGCCCTATATCTGGTGCACACCTGCTTATATACCATTCATTTAAAGCACCCCCCCCCCAAGTATACTGGGAACTGTAGTTTGTTAAGGGTGCTAAGAATTGTAGCTCAGCATAGGGCAAACTGTATTTCCCATTATTCTTTTTGTGTGTGTGCGTATGCTTTAAATGTATGGTGTGTACACAACCTATCTGATCTTTATTTGTGTAAAATATTTATATACTTCCTTATGGGGCCATCTCCAGGCAGTGTTGGCAGTCTGATCTTAAGGCCCAGACTGTTACATGGTCCTTCACATAACCGGGTCCTGGGCTATTTAAGACATAGGTTGCCAACATTTGGGGGCCCTTTGGGCACATACATAGGCAAACGAGAGAAACCTGTTGTGGGCCTCACATACACACTGCAACTAAGCACATATTGCAGCCTAGCTTATGGGCTGCAATATCCTGCTTCTTTCAAGTCTAATTTCAGCAGAGGGAGTGGAAACACCAGGGAAGGTGTTTGTGAGTTCCATGTTTACTTGTGGGCACCACGTTAGTGACCCCACCTGGTTTACGGCTCTAGAACTCGAAGCTAACATTTGGAATCTGGCCTGGAAAAGTTCCAGCAAGCTGGCACAGTATTGGTATATAATATGGTCTAAATGTCTACCCTCAAAAGACACCCTGAATACCAGCAGAGGTTTCTGGGTTGTCTTCCAGGGCAGCACCCCATAGAACACACTGCAGTAGTCTAGTCTGGATGTTTGATGGAAGCAAGGTCTGCTTTCTCTAAATAAGAGTGCATTAGGTAAAAACCAACCACAGTCATTTGTGCTTCCATAGACAGCACCAAGCCCAGGCTGCACACTTGGTCTTTACAGGGGACTGCACAACACCCACTCCACCCTAACCACTTGTAGCCCCATGTCTGAATCGGCTTTCCTATCTACACAACAGCTTGTCTGGATTAACTCTGCATTAAAAGAGTGGGGAAACTGCACCTTTGGCCATTGTTTAATATACCCCTTTTGTCCTGTTTTACAAAAGTGTGTCTAAACTGTGTTAGGTGGGCAGCTAATCCACTGTATTCCTGCCCTTAGTCGCTTATCTGGCCTTCATTACTGTAATGCAGTATGGGCCTCTTCTCTCACAGTGATTAGCGTAATTATTTTCTTAGCTTCCCCGTGGAGTTACCAGATGTTTGCATGTTAATTCATTTAAATAAATGCAAATTTAAAATTCACATTGCCTGGCATTGATAATTAGCCTTTTAAAAAATAATAATAATAACCAAAAATCCCCAACCAGAGGAAAAAAGACTGATTTAAGCATACTCATCCAGAAGCCACTCCTCTTGCCCCAGAGAAAAGTGATCGGATATGGACCCTTCTTCTTTTCAATGCTGTTTTTAAGACTCCAAGCTCTGGGAGATGATTCTAGTCCATCAGTCTTCTGATGTTCTGCTGGCTATTAAATGCCCCAATTCAGAAGCAGTTAAGGCTGTCAACTTTTGAATTGGCTCCTATAGGGGCCCCTTTAACAACAGTGATTGTCAGCTGTGACAATGGAGTGCAATTTGATTTTATATCTATATAAAGTACCTTTGCATTTTCTTCTGGTTACCTTTTTTGAATTTGGAACGTGAGTGGGAAAATGTGGAGGGGATTAAGCACAGTTTAAATTTATTCATATCTACTCAGATATATGCATTCTGTGGGACTTACTCACATGTAAGTGCTTATGGGATTTCAAATATGGACCTAAATATGGAAAAACAAGGAATTGGGGGCCTCTAGGGTGTCCAGATGCAAAAGAGAACAGTGCTTCTGTACTCTTTATTAACAGCTTAGTAGAAGAAGGAATTTCGCCTGGACATCCCAGGGCCATGAAATGTATGTCCTGAAATTTTTCATTTTCATTCTGCCCTGATATGATCTCCAAAACTATGACAAATACCATCCTCATTTTACATTTTTCTCTGTGTGGAATCATGAGGGTCATGAGGATAGGAACTTTAATTTAAAATCAAATAGAAACCCATATTCTGAAAAGGGAACTGTACTAGAAATTTAAATCTTGCATTGTGTGGTAGGACTCTAGATGCCTTGTTCAAGGGTAGCTGTTTCTGGAAAAACAACACCATGTTGATCTCTCCCTTTTCTTTCTTTGGGCATTGTGGAGGCAAATATGCAGGAGGTTGCTTTGTTTCTGAGGTGAAGGAGGGGATTTGGTGTGTATTGCATGTTTTTCCTCAGCTATAAAATTCAGGTAAATATGTTTTGCCAGCAAAAAGTTTGCAGTCGTGTGTGTTTCAATCCTTAATGAATTAAATGATCTGAAGAAGACACCAGTGGTCAGTGGTCATCAACTGTACAAAAATTGCTTTATTTAAAGCTTAAGAAGGAAGATATTCAGCTTTTACGACAGCCAACAAGCGCTTTTGGAATGAACTGTACATGTATTTGCATGTTGTATGAAAATCAGATTATGCAGTCTGATTTCCTCAAGATGACCACTTCATTGTATTCTTCCTCAGCTAGCTTAGGAGTCATGCGATGGGCAAACAAACCCTAGCGGTACATAAACCAACCAGATGGGAGCTGAGTGAGTAACAGGTGGCAACAGGAAATGCCACGCTGCCAAAGGGCTTGTGTCCGTTACTATAGCAACCTGGCCTATGCCAGTTTCTGGGGGAAAGAGGAGCTACCCAGTCTCCCATGAACGCAAAGTCCCGAAGATCACTGTATAACTTGATCTTCCGGTCAAGCTTGAAAGGCCATTCCGTCTGTAACCAACGAAAGAAGGGGGAAGGGGGAAATCCAAGTCCTGTGAGGGAAGGGAACTTTTTTACTTTGTGGCCCAAAGTGTCATACATCAAACTGCAAAAATAGGGCTTATCGCTCCGCAGAAATTAATAAGGTTCTTTCCCACCTGTTATCTTGAGGGAGGGGGAAATTTCACTGTAAGTCAGGAAGTTGTCGTTTCCAACCTCTCCTCAGCAATGAATTTACCACTAGGCTCAATGTTCTTAGGCAAGCCGCTCTTTCTAAGCCTCAGCTACACATCTGCAATATGGACATAACACCCCTGCGGACACGCCTTAGCTTTGAAGGGTGGTCGCGAAGTGTTGAGAAGGATCTGAGATAACGTGTGTGGAGAAGCTGAAACAAGTGAATGCCCCCAATCAATCAATCCCATCATGATCATCAAAAGAAACTTTATTATTTCCCCTCCTCCCTAGGTCATTTAATAGGCTGTTTACAGTACAGTATAGCCATGCTTTCTTGAACCAATCGTCCTTTCCACTTTAGCCTAAAAATGTCTTCTAGTTCATGGGTGTGTGTGAACACAGATGTAGCTGACCCTACGTAGAAGTTGCTGTGGTGTGTATTCCTCTTAAAACTGAACGTGCACACAGTTGTATATAAAGCAGTGGGCCTCATCAGACCATCTGCTTATGGCGAAACAAAAGTAGAGCATACTTGTTATTCATTCATAGCATGGAACCCAGGTGGCTTTTGCTTTTCTTCAGCCCTAAAATGCAGCCTTTTGTCTCTGGGAAAGCAGTCGTCTTCCTATGGCCAACGTGCCCACTTCTAATCTTGCATGTTCTCTGCGGTGTGTCTTCATGTGTGTCCTAGGCCACATTCGCTGCCACACTATGTGTCAACGAGCACTAGTTTAGACAGCTTTACAAAGAGGATTAGGCAAATGCATGTAAGGCAGTTCTAAAAATAGCAGAGAGCATTGTGGCACCTTAAAAAACCAAACGCATTTACTGTGGCATAAGCTTTCAGGAGCCACAGACCATTTCATCAGATGCATTGAAGTAAACATGGTGGAGGTGTTGGGGAATGTAGAGTTGTGAGGTCAGAGGGAGATGAGAGACAAAAGGAACAGAAAGTGACCTGAAAGCAAAATTGATATAGTAAGCTGCAGCAGTGTCTGTGTCGGTTCTGCCCCACCAAAGTGGCTGCCACTGATACTAGTTGGTGTGGACTGTCTGGGGAGTGAGAAACAAGTGGCAGAGGTTGTTTTCTTCATAGTCTGCTTGCAGGCTTCCCAGAAGCATCTGACTGGCCACTGTGGGGAACGGAAGGTCGGACCAGGTAGTCTCTTGCATTGATCAAGCAGGTATCCTCTTGCAGATACCTTCTGAATAGGGACCGTGATGTTGCTGGTGATGAGTGAGGCCAATTCTTCTCTGCTGTTTTGTGACTTTTTTTTTTAATTCATAGGCAACTCCCCTAGTAGGCTGCTGCAGCATTCAACTCTTCTTCAGCATATTGATGTTTTGTTTTTAATCCATTGTCACCGTCAGTGACCACATATTTCAGAAACTCTAATATGTTCAATTAAAAACAAAACTCCTATACTTGCAAAACCAACATATGGGTCCTTGTCGTAGTGGCTAACCTCCACAGATTATATGGAGGGGGTTGGGTTTATTGTTGTCCCCATTTCAGAAGCTTTGCCACTCATATGAGTAGGCCAATTACAAGAGCAGCTACTTATGGGGATTAATCAACTGCACTTTGGTCTGCACGGGCTCTTCAACTTGAATGATTTGAAGCTACCCACAGGATGTGCTTGCGAATTCCTAAATGGTTCCCTCTCTATCTCCTTAATCCCAGCCTCCGACCCCCTTTGCCCCAGTCTCCCCCCGCCAGCTGTTCCAACCAGCCACTTCATCTCTTTGAATAGGATTATCCCACATTTAAGTTAAGTCATAACCTGTCTTATGCTGATGAAACCCAGCAATGTTTATCACTGCCCTCCGGCGGGAAGAGCTTGGATGTGGCTGACAGGCCCAGAAGCTAGTCTCTTCTGCTAGGGTTAATATTATATTGTCAAACTATTACAATCTCATCCCGCTTGGCCCTATAGATACTAGCCACAGCCTTCCCTCTGCATTTTTGCCAGGTCTGGCCATACCCATTGGGATGGTGGGATGCCAGAGATATCAGTAGGTTGGCAAGAGACTTGCTTTGTTGGCAATGAGCAACAGCCAACACAGAGGCTCACAGACCTCCTTTGCCTGTTCCAAGCCACTTAGGAGCTGGTGACATTGGCTGGCAAGTTATTAATAGGGGGCTTGTGTGTCAGCCAGATGGAAACAACAGCAATCAGATTAATGAGGATAATTAAAGTGATTGTTGGAGGATTTGCTAGCAACGCAGGAGTGTGAGAAGGGGGTGCCTATGGCTCAGTGAGGTGGGCATAATTTTAGCAGGGATCGTTAATGCCCCTTCAGCTTGGAGGGTTAGCCATCTTCCTTGTCAATTGTCACCTGTTTGACAAGAGTTTGTGTGGAGATTCTGATGAATACCTTCCCTCCAGGCATATGGTTCCTAGCACTGAGGAATCTAATCAAAAGTAGTTTGCCTGGAGGGGTCCACCACACCAGCCTTCCCCAATCCGGAACCCTCCCAGATGTTGTTGGACTACAACTCCCATCATCCCTGACCATTGGCCGCGCTGGCTGGTGATTATGGAAGATGTACTCCCAAGCATTTGGAGAGCATCAGGATGGAGAAGGCTATACAGTGGACTTGACCATGGCTGGTGCTTATGGGATGCATCGAGAAAATGTAGCTTGCCCACTAAGGTTGGCTGTGGAGCCTGTTGGTAAATGAAACCCTGCAGACAAGGGCAGCAACAATGCGAAGCAGCAAAACTGACTCAGGCAGAGGATTCCAAGGAAGATGTTATGACCAGCCCAATATGTTTTTCTGCCTGTGGCAAAGGATGAGACAGTGCTACCCCCTTCTGTGTACGAAAGCTGATTGTGTGTAAAAGCTGAATAGACGGGCATTTGAATCCTGCTTCAACTCAGGGGCAGAAGCCTCTACTGCACTTGAAAGCAGCAAGCTAGTCTAGGGGATACTCACTGGGTATGCCACATGGCACACAGTTTTGCTCCCTCAGCATTTGATGTCTGAGGCGGCCACCTCAGAGTGCCTTATGGTGAGGATGGCCCTGGGAAGTCCCATCTTCCTGTCTCTATGTGAGTGACATTCGTTTTAAAAAGTGGTAAGATTGTGGATCCCACAATCACCACATACGTACAAGTTATCTTTGACTCTCTGTGTGTCATATTGGTAGACACACACACACAACGAGTAATCATGACTTTTCCCTTCCCCAAGGCAACACTCCCAAGGCAATCAGGAGAAAATATAATTGGCAAACTTCGAGGTTTTCAAACTGCGATCCAAGGACCACTGGTGGTCTGCAAGCTCCATTTAGGTGGCCCACAGAAAAGGGTTTACAGACTCTCCAAGTGTCCCTATTTTCCAAGGACAACCCCAATTTAGAGAAGCCGTCCCAGTTTCTGATTTGATCCCAGAATGTCCCACTCTTCCTTAGGATGACCCTATTTTCATTGGAGAAATGTTGGAGAGCATGGAGTTAGGGAGCCGGTTATGGTGGATCATACAATCCACTTGAAAAGAGCTGTGTTGCAGAGGTAAGAGCTGATTAAATGCCAGGCAAGGGAGAAGACTTACCCATGTGGCTTCTCATTTAAACCAGGTTGGCCTTACTTGTATTATATGTGTTATGTACTGAAGTTCTCACCCTGGGCCAGCAGGGGGATTCTGTAGATAGTTATGCAAATGAAGGATCAAAAGTGATGTTCAGTGATTGGATAGTTTGTATGCAAATGAAGGATCGAAAGTGACGTTCAGTGATTGGATAGTTTTAGAAAATGGCAACAGTTACATTGTTCTAGAGCTCTATATAAGCAGGCTGACTGAGCTCCTCAGATCAGTTCTGTTCCAGCTTATAAATAAAGAGCTGCTTTGGAAGAATCGCTGTGTCGTATGATATGTTCGCCCACAACTTAACAGTATACTTTTACCACGCTAGGAGGATCCCTAACCCTGGTGAGTGCTGAGCCGCCATGCTAACGTTGCAAGTGTGGTGGCTGAAGGGGCTGGTGGAAAGAAAACCAGGGTTGGATGAACCATTAGGTTCATAACACTTTTAAGGTAAAGGTAAAGGTACCCCTGCCCGTCAGGGCCAGTCGTGACCGACTATAGGGTTGCGCGCTCATCTCGCTCAAGAGGCTGGGAGCCGGCGCTGTCCGAAGACACTTCTGGGTCATGTGGCCAGCGTGACAAAGCTGCATCTGGTGAGCCACCACCAGTGCCGCACACGGAAACGCCGTTTACCTTCCCGCTATAAAGCGGTCCCTATTTATCTACTTGCACTTAGGGGTGCTTTCGAACTGCTAGGTTGACAGGAGCTGGGACCGAATGACAGGAGCTCACCCCGCCGCGGGGATTCGAACCACCGACCTTACGATCAGCAAGTCCTAGGCACTGAGGTTTTACCCACAGCGCTACCCGTGCTTTTGGCCCTCATATATTTATTTTTTTTAGGCTGCTATTTCCCCAGCTCTGCATGGAACTCACTGGGTGACCTTGGGCCAGTATCTATATCTTAGAGGCATAGTGTCTGGTGGGGTGAAGCCACAACAATAACTAACCAGCAGTAGCCAGCTCTGCATACTGAGAAGGTGAGGTCAGGAACCAGGCAAGGCTTGGGCTGTGTGGTTGCATTGGCAGACCCAATCCAGCACTGTTGCTGGTGCATATGCATAGCCCTGGCCTTAGTTCTCCCGCTATTAACATTATCTTCCTTACAGTGTCATTGCTGTGAGGAAATCAATGTATGTATGCCATCTTTGGAGGAATGACATCATCTATCCTTTTGCTACAGACAAAGCCAGGGTGTGTGGAAATGTTTGATTTATCGTTGTTAAATCAACTTGATTTGGATAAATTTGTTAATGTTAGTTCATTGGTTTGTCAGCTTTATGGCAATTTATTTACTTTGGAGATTGTGGTATGTGCTACTTAGTTCTTTCCCTCTGATTTCCTTAGGCTCCTCATACGTTTCAAACAATAGGCACATGGGATGCTAAAGAGATAAGTTCCTCTAACTTGCCTGTTGTTGGAATCATAAATTATGTCACAAATCTGGTAGGAGGACAAAACCAGTCCTGGGTGAAGCAGCTGACAGCAAAGCATAGCGTTCGCATTAGGCCATTTATTTTTTTTGACAAAGATCACAGATCTGCAAAATCTCTGGTCCCAGGCTGAAATTGCCTCCTGGAAATAATCAGGGCAGGTTGAGGAATGGCACAACATCCCAGCCAGCCTGACTGTGGCGCTATAGCCAGATGAACAAGGAAAGAAAGAAAGAAAGAAAGAAAGAAAGAAAGAAAGAAAGAAAGAAAGAAAGAAAGAACAGGTCAAGAATAGGCTTGCAGAGTAAGTGAATGTACATTGCATGCATAGGAAAGCTTTACTTTCTGCTTTACTTTGAAGCAGCTACAGAAGCTATGGTTTTGATCAGAGCTTTGGGGAATTTTCCCACTACTGCTATTCGGGGGGGGGGGGAATATAATTGGAGCTTCCCAACTGGAGCTTTAAAACAATTGCAGAACACATTTAGTTTCAGAGAGGGGGAGGGGGAAGAGTAATTCATGAGGTGGGGGCGGGGAGGAAGGTTGCAAGAGAGAGATTGAGAGATCTTAATCAATCACCTGCAGTCAATTGACTAAGCAAGTTCTGTGAATCACACACCTATGGCTAATAAAAAAAAAAATAGGCAGTTCGTAGGGAGGCTGCATTTGAGATGGTGTAGACAGGGCTCAGGCGCAAGCTGGCTAGAGCTGACCAGAGAACAGTGGAGTGTTTTCTTGAGTGGTTTCCTGCCCATGCTTGCCAACAAAATGTTAAGAACTGGATAATGACATGTCCAATTGGTTTCTAGCCAATCAGGAGGCAAATCCAAGTGCCAACTATGACAATCAAATCAGTGAGAGGCGCTTGAAAACTACACACCTGTCTTCTATTTGGCGTTGTCCAGTAGACAAAACCAGGGACCTGCAACGAAGTACGGCGGCGTGGAGTGCTCCTGTTCAGAGTTCCAGCCAGCCATACCCTTTCCCAGGATATTCCATTCCATCCTCTCCCAGTTTTCAGTTTCCCCACCCCTAAACAAACACTCAGCATTCTATGGCAACTGAGCATGCTCAGCCCTGATTAGATTCTTTGAGGTTCTTTCCCTCCCCTCCTTAATTTGTATTTCTGCAAACTTCGGGATTCCTCAAATTACCGATTATTTCCTCTTATTACCGATTCCTTCCTCTTATGAATTTTGGCTGCATAAGCACAGTCACTTGGAAAATGAATTTGCTATTAGCATATAGGATGTTGGACCTGGATTAAAGTTTAGCTTTTGTCGTGGACTTAAGCAGGTGGCTTAGAGAAAATAATTATATCTCTACTGCAGATCCCCATCACAATGGAATGAAAGTGAGTCACACACATCTCAGGGCTTTTGTGAGGGTGAATGAGATAAAGCCCTGCTATCTGTGTAGTGCCCTAACCCTTATGGAATGCTAGCAAGGATGTGATGACCAACAGCAGCCCTCCAAGGCAGCGAGGATGGAGAGGCAGAGGCAAGTTAGTGGGGGACCCAAACTAAACATTCAAGCAGCAATTGTGTGAACTTTCCCCCCCACCTCTGCATAAGTAGTAGGTATAGGGGCAGGGGTCCCAATTTGAATAAAATATTGGGGGGTGGGCCCAAGTAAGTCCTGCCCCTCATAATCAATTACATGATGCGGTGCACACACACCATTTGAATGGCAATGCCCATCAACTTGAGGGGCTGGCCTCCCAGGTATTTTATTGGGGGGCCCCCAAAGCCTCCTCGGCCCCTAGGAGACGACTCCTATGTATAAGGCCCTCAATCTCAAAAGTGACTCTGGTGGGAGGGATAGGGATTTAACCTATTGCCCATTGCTGTGGTCTTGATCGGGATCAACCACCCACACCTATTTACTTGGGTTTTTGTTTTTAATCCATGTAATTGCTATTTCTGTGAACAGAGTCACATTTAGCGTGACCCTTAAGGCAAAAATAAAGGAAGAGTGTTGTTGTTTTTCTGTTGTTCCTATTCTCAGAATTTACTGTTGGTTATTACTCACATTTTATGGGGCTGTCCGTAATTAATGAACCATATATTTACTTTTTATTCCCCCCCCCGATAATTAGTTACACCTTCTCCATCTCTCTTTTGTGCGTCTGAAGGAACGCCTTCAACTAGATAGTTCGGTTTGGTTAGAGTTGGTGTTGATAACACCAAGATTGCAGGTTCAATCCCCGTATGGGACAGCTGCTTATTGCAGGGGGTTGGACTATATGGACTGTAAGTTGGACTGGATCCAACTTTACAATTCTATGATTCTAAGATGGACCTCTGCTTGAACCCTTCTCACAGGTTTTCGTATCTGGTTTCATGCCTGACAGAGGAGCACGATGGATCTAAACAATATGAAAATATGTCCTTTCTTCCTGCTAGGTGTCAACGTCTCAGCCAATCAGGATGAAGAGACACACCACGAAACCTTCCAGATACAGATTGATAAAGAAACCAAGAAGTGCATCTTCCATTCCAACACGGGCAACTACTGGACCTTGGTGTCGCATGGGGGAATTCAGGCCACGGCCACAGAAGTGTGAGTTAGGTTATGTCCTCATGTCACTAATGGGGCCCTAGAGCATTTGGGGCCTTGGAAGTCTGATGGCAGTTTTGCCTAGACATAGCAGAAGGAGAGCCAGGGCATGGAGAGAACAGGTGCAAGACTTAGAACAGGGCTTCCGGGAAGGAGTGATGGGTGCATAAGCACATAGAAGACCTCTACTGAGTCGGATCAGGGGCTATCTGTTCCTGCAGCCCATTTTTCACAGCAGCAAGCCAGTGACTCTGGTTTGCCCCCAAGCAGGACTTGAGGGAAATACAGTTGCCTAAACGAATGTCCATCAACGCTTCCTTTTGTGTGTCTGGAAAGGAAAAGCATGGTTTGGGCACAGCATTGCAGACATACAAGAATTTGCACATATGTTTGAGAATCAGGGACCTGGAAGTGAACAGCATAGCCGTTCAGAGAAGGCAGGATAATCCAGGATAATGTTCAGTACGGCATCATCGTTGATACCAACTGGGAAGGCAGCAGAGCAGCATCTCCCAAGGGTAGCTAGCGAGTCTCAGGCAAAAGTGTGCATACAAAACCAGGCTAAATTAGGATGTTTGCAAGCTTTTTCCAGACCTGGGACCCACTGTCAGCTCGAACACGGAGTTTGGGACTCACTGCTGAATTTTTTGAAACATACTTATAGGAAACAAATAATACTGCAAAATAGGACATATAGCTCACTACTAAATTTTTGATAGTACATCTCTACAGCGGTTGTGACCCATCTTAGGTTGGCTGCACAAGCCACTAGTCAGTGGGACCCAACTCACCAGTTGAAGAACAAGGTGCTAGATGGTCACAGACAAGGCAGGCGTCCTCAGTCCTGGAGCACTTGCCTCCAGCCCAGGGTAATTTGCTGTGTGTCCTCTATTCCTATAGCAGCACCTTTAGCGACAGAAGTGGAATGTAAGAGAGAGAGGGAGAGAGGACTGCCATTGTCAGTAACTTCAAGCAGTTAGGGGAACCTAGGAAGTTGCTTTGCACTGAGCCAGAGTATTGGTCCATCTAGCTCAGAATTATCTGCAGATTCTAAACTTCGGGTGGACAGACTTGTGGGATATATTTTGGTTTTTATTAGAACCCTGAGATTCACCAATCGGAGCCAGGCAGTCGCACACTGCGAATGATGGAGCAGGGTGCCTCTCAGCGTATTCTTAGCTTAGGAATTACCAGAACCAGGCTTACAAGTTCTTCCAGTCAAGGATCCACTCCCCATTTCCCCACAGGTATTCCTCCCCGCCCCTGCCAGCAACCTAATGGGGGAGAGTGGTAATTTGCTGCACCTGCTACACAATGTGGTGTCCTGTGCACAAAACCCTGTTGATTTCAGCAAGACCTACGCCCATGCAAGTGTGTGTAGGGCTGCACTCTCTGTATGTTAAATACACAAAAGGGAAGAAAGAGCAAAATGATCATTCACGATCTGACCAGTGCTCTCCCCCCCTTGCTTTGTTCCCCCAGATCTGCTAGCACCATGTTTGATATGGAGTGGCGTGGACGCCGGGTAGCCCTCAAAGCTCGCAATGGCAAATATATCTGCACCAAGAAGAATGGACAACTGGCAGCTGTCAGTGATGCAGTGGGTGAGTCTTACAGTGGGGTGCTGGGGGTGGGTTTTGCCATTGCCTCAATTACGGGGGCCTAAACCTGATAGGGACGCGGGTGGTGCTGTGGGTTAAACCACAGAGCCTAGGACAGAAGGTCGGTGGTTCGAATCCCCGCCACGGGGTGAGCTCCCATTGTTCTGTCCCTGCTCCTGCCAACCTAGCAGTTCAAAAGCACGTCAAAGTGCAAGTAGATAAATAGGTACCACTCCGGCAGGAAGGTAAACGGTGTTTCTGTGTGCTGCTCTGGTTCGCCAGAAGCGGCTTAGTCATGCTGGCCACATGACCCAGAAAAACTGTCTGCAGACCAACGTCGGCTCCCTCGGCCAGTAAAGCGAGATGAGCGCCGCAACCCCAGAGTTGTCCACGACTAGACTTAACTGTCAGAGGTCCTTTACTTTTAAACCTGATAAACCAAGGACCACAGTCTGTGTGTTGTCAATAAAGCTGCTCGTCTTCCGCCATTTGCTGCAGCTTCCTTATTGAGAATGGTGGCTGGAAGAGGCAGGCGAGCCAAAACCATGCTCGATGGGCATCAGGAGAGTACCTAAATCTGTGTTATATGGAAACTGGGACATTGTGGGGCAAGATCACAATGAATGAGCCAACGGAATATATTACAAGTATAGCTGGGTCTTTGTGGCTGGGACAGTCAGAAGCTGAGAGCGGAGAAAAGTCTGCGTAGATATTGAGCAGTTCCAGAGGAGGCTATATTGAGAACAAATGAAACGAAGAGTTTGCAGGGCAGCTGGGAGGAAGTCACTTTTGCTAGAGCACAGGCCAACCAAGACTGAAACTGGAAGTTACTTGACTGGAAATGGGGAGGGAGCAGCAGTAGGCCAACAAGTATGGTCTTATCCTAAGCAGCTGTAAGGTCCTCAGGCACACGTTGCAAGTCAGGAGAGCAGGTGGCTATTACCAGGTGTCAGAAAAGACCACCAAAGTCCTGCTGAAAGTGACACAGCTGTTTAGTGCGGCTTAAAGCTGGATGGCTTCCAGGTGCACCTGAGATGAGCCCAATAGCAGGAAGGCCACTCCGGTCGGACTCTGGCTTTAGCTGCAGATGCCAATTCAGTATGCCAAAGCAGGAGGAGAGCACTAAGGTGATGCCAGAGCAGTTTCAAAATAACGAGTAATCAATGACATAGTTTGTCCAGGATTCTTCCGCATTTGCAACTCTTAGGATCAATAATGGCAAGGAGCTCGCAGAAGTAGGATGAAGCCCAGTTGTAACCTCAGAAACTTAACTAGAAGGGGGAATTGAAAGCGGACTGATCCTGCTTACAGAACTCCTACTGAAAAGCAAAAACGTTAGCTGGAAATCTGCAAATTCAGGCTACTGAAAGCACGTATGTGGCTGGGAGAGCAATCCTGGACTCACTCGGGCTGAAGTCTGATGCAAATGTATTCACAAATGCACATTTTGGATCCCTAGCTCATCACAGTCACATTAGCTTCCGAACTCACTGACCTACAGTTATCTGACTACAGGGGAGGATGAGGAATTTGTTCTCAAGCTGATCAACCGGCCCATCCTGGTCCTTCGCGGGGCTCATGGCTTCGTGTGCTACCACCGCAACTCCAACTTGCTAGACGCCAACCGTTCCGTCTATGATGTCTTCCAGATCATCTTCAACGACGGCGCTTACCAGATCAAAGGTAACTCACTAACTGGCTGCAAACTGGGAGCTGGGGAGGGAGCTCATCACATAGTGAAATAATTTTGGACCATATGTCGGAGGGATGCTACGAGAACATTTGTTTCCCAGCTGTGAATGCAGCCCCTCCAACTTCCACCTAAAATCCTGGAGAGCCTCTGCTAGCCAGTGTAGACAATAATGAGATAGGTGGACCAACGGCCTATCTCTGTATAAGGCAAGTTCCTATGTTCCAACTGACTGCAAAGTCAGATCCCCCCATGCGCTACCACAGTAAGCTATTTGTGCAAAGCAGTTCTTACCATTTGGAGAACTTTAACCTCACCATTAGAACCCATTGCCATCCTATAACAAATCCTGGGTGTAAGGCCAAAAAAATATCATCAGGCGGGGGGGGGAACCCCAAGGTTTGCAGGAGTACCCAAATAAATATATATTTATGTGGGTGCAGGGGGTGAAAAACAGCCCAGTGAGGATTGGGCAGTGGCACTGTTTAAGCAATAGACTGCTAGGCAAAAGTCTGGGGATTTTGCAGCGCTCTCATCCCTCAATGGTAGCTGGCTATTGATGACAAGCAGCCACACTCTAGAAAGTGGCATGGCTAGTACCTGAAGCTGCAGCTGCCGTGTTTCCTTAACAGTAAAATTCCCCTGAGTGCAAGAAGAGTGGCGGCAAGCCCAGCCACTCAGATGCCTTCTCTGGGGAGGACAGCAGAACAGCAAAAGGGTGGGCCCTCGGAATTTACTTTTTTCCCTAAAATGCCTAGAACCTTCTCAAAATTAATAAAAGCGCTTACGGCCTTTTATCGTGCTGTGATTTGAGATTGTAGACACATGGGGAGCCTCACAAGTAGTCAGCAATGTGGGACTGCCTCCATGTGGACCTGGGGGGTGGCCACGTTTGCAACTGGAAGAGCCCCCCTGTTACAAATCCAAGGACCCTGCTTTTTCACTGTATTTGCTTGGACTTCCCCTGTGGCCCAGCTTGGCTTGCTTTGCTCTGCACCAGGTAGCATGAGATGGTTCCGCCAGTTCTTTGCTGTGGTCTCAGTCGTGTGTGTGTGGATGACTAGACCAGTTATGACTCAGCAGCTCTTTTAAGGAACCTGTGGCCAAGGGATGATGGGCATTGGGAGCCCAGATACATCAGCAAGGCCACCTGTTCCCCATCCCTGTTCTATCCTTCCTTTCCTAGAACTTCAGATTTGTCCCCCAAATGGATCACTACCTGCCACAAACTTCAATCCCATGCACCTTTAAGAGAGGGAGGGAGGTGGTGGTGCCTCTATGCGCTCGATTACATGCAAGGTTTTAACCTTTAAAGCCCTATACGGCCTAGGACCCTCGTACCTACGGGACTGCCTCTCCTGGTATGTCCCACGGAGACATACTTACGGTCTTCAAACAAAAACATCTTGGAGGTCCTGGGCCACAGAGAGGTTAGGCTGGCCTCAACTAGAGCCAGGGCTTTTCGGCTGTGGCCCCGATCTAGTGGAACACTCTGTCACAAGAGACTAGGGCCCTGTGGGACTTGACATCTTTCTGCAGGGCCCGCAAGACAGAGCTGTTCCACCTGGCCTTTGGCCAGGGCATAGCCTGACCCCCTCCTTTGGCAATCTTCACAGAACTCTAGCTCAATGGTTGCCATTAATCTGATTTGAACTGATTTTATAATGAAATGATTTTAGAATGTTGTATCATTTTACTGTTGTTAGCTGCTCTGAGCCCGGCTTCGTCTGGGAAGGGCGGGATATATATATATATATATATATATATATATATATATATATATATATAAAATAATAATAATAATAATAATAATAATAATAATAATAATAATAATTATCTCCCACTGACACCTGCTCCTTCGATGCTCCTAGGCCTCGGTGGCAAGTTCTGGTATGTGGCCACCAACGGCACCGTCTGCAGCGACGGTGAGATGTCGGAGGATTTCTACTTTGAGTTCCGCGAGTGCAGCCGGGTGGCCATCAAAGGGAAGAACGGCAAGTACCTCCGTGGCGACCAAGCCGGGACCCTGCGCGCCGATGCCGACACCCTGCACCGGGCCACCCTCTGGGAGTACTGACGCCGTGCCACTTGCTGAGTAGCACCGTAGATGCTCTAGCTTCCGCCACGGTAGCCGAGCCAGCTCAGAGCGGACACAGAGGTGGGGTATTTGGCGGGGAGGGGAAAGTTGAGTGTTCCCACCTGGACTCCAGAGGCACGGTAATATACCCCCATCTTCCTCCGTGGAAAAGGACCTTGCTGGGAAGGAGGGGTGGGGACCTCTTGCCCTATTTCCCATAGTCTTAATCTGTCTAACCTTAGAAGCAGCACCCTAATGCACAGCTCCCGGGAGGGTGCGACACTGATGTACCCAGGATTAAAGCGATAGAGGCTCCGTTTCAGAACCAGCGCAACATTGCCTGTGGCTGTCTTCCCTTTCCCATGCTCCGCACCTGAAACAGAAGACGACAAGTTGCAGGTTTCAGGGGGCCTTGTGAAATGTGGGAAGCTCCAACTTTGCGTGCTCTGCTCGCTGTAGCTTAGCGTGAAGGATTCACGGGCAAAAGGGGCAAAAGGAAGGGGTTAGTTGGAGATGCTCACAGGGCACAATCCCCATCTTTGGTGAAGTAATGGAAGTGGGAAGCCCTTTTCTCCCCACTCCCTCTAAATTAGGAGAGCAGAAGAAGATAGAAAGCAGCGGCCTTCATAATCAGCCAGAATCATTGGTACATCTAGTTCAATACTGTCCACGCTGACTGGTAGAATGCTGCAAGGTTTCAGGCAGTGGAAATTCCCAGCGTTACATGCAGACGCCGAGGACTGAGCCTGGGCCCTTCTACATACCAAGCAGGTGCCCTTCAAGAAGGAGGAAACCTTCTCCCCTAATCCTTTCTCTGCTCTGTCCAATGGATGACCGGCAGCTCCTCAGATCCCCCTCTCCCCAATTTTCTCTTCCCTTTTTAGCAAGAGCTCTAGTTCTAATACTCTCTTCACCTACAACTCTGGAACAAAAACAGTATTCTGAGGGGGGTTTTTTTGGGGGGGAGAGCAGTGGCTGTGGGCCCCAGTGGCTGCATGTGCGGAGATGGAAGCTGAGTGCCGTTTAGAAGTCAAGGCAGTCAGGAGGGTCTTGGCAGGGCTGGAACATCTTCCATGGGGTGGTCTAGCCACAGACAATGGGCCGTTTTGGGTAACATTCCAAGAGGAGGGGGAAGACAGAGCTGGTCTCCAAAGGATGCAAAGATCTGGAGGAAGAGGAACCGTAGTTAGACTAGCAGAGGTCTTCGTATGACAGCTGAGAATCCCAGGCCCGGGAACACAAGACCCTTAATCTCAGGGTTGTGGGTTCAAACCCCATGTTGGGCAAAAGATTCCCAAATCGCATTGTGTTGGACTAGATGACAATTGTGGTCCCTTCCAATTCTGTGATATGATAAAGTCTACGGTATGACCACCCCTCTAAGTCATTTGCGCAAGTCCTAAGCTACGCGTGGCCTCCAAAAACGCCTCCGTTGTCCTGCTGCTCTGTTGAAGGGCCTCCCCCTCTTGCACATGCTGCACACCTTCCACAAATAACCTAAAGGGGAAGGAAGCTGCCTCTATATAGAGCTTCCTGTTCCGACAGCTGCATATGGCGGCTGGCTAGGAGCTCCTTTCCAGAGACACAACTTCCCTCGTCACCACCTGATGCACAGCGCAATGTCAGGAAAGGAGGCCCTGCTTGAGGAGGACAATGGGGTTGAACAAGTAAAGGTCTGTGAAAATCTTGCTGGAAAGGGTTTTGTTAAAAAGTTTCACTCAACCCCCCTCCCACTTCAGCCCATTTTCAAAATCTATATCCCTTGTGGATTTCCCTCCTCTTAGTATTAAGAAGGTGCTAGCCCTGACATGGGCGTGGCCAGGATTTATTTTAGGGGGCAGGCTTTATGTGTGTAGGGGACAGGACCGAGTTATGTGTGACACAATCGGTCAGTTAGTTTTATTTATTTATTTACTTGATTTGGGGGGCAGCTGGCCCCCCCGGCTACACCCATGAGCCCCCATCTAGTTCCAATGGGGGGCAGGAAGTTTTCTTAGGAGGGATGGCATCCCCACCATACTATATTTAAAAATAAAATTCAGAGAGATATATAGACGTTTCCATGCTGGAGGAAGAGTAGAAGCCATAGCTTCCCAAGCCACAGGTGATTTACCAGGGGTGCCAACTTAAAATATTGAGGGGTAAGCCCAGGTAAGCCCCGCCCCACATAATCAATCACATGACACAGTGCACACACACTATTTGAATGGGAATGCCCATCAACTTGGTGGGGGCCCGCCCCCTCAAATATTTTATTGGGACCCTAAGAGTTGGCTCCTGTGTGACTTATGGACAGTCGTACTTGGATCCCGAATGCCCTGGAACTCAGACGTTTTGGCTCCTAAGCACCGCAAACCCAGAAGTGATTGTTCTGGTTTGCGAAGGTTCTTTTGGAACCCGAATGTCTGATGGGGCTTCCACGGCTTCTGATTGGCTGCAGGAGCTTCCTGCAGCCAATCAGAAGCTGCAATTTGGTTTTCGAACATCTTGGAACTCGAACGGACTTTCAGAACGGTTTCCGTTTGACTTCCAAGGTACGACTGTATTTGGCATCCTGCTCTAACCCTGCTCTCTTCAGAAGCATTGCTGCGTCTAGGTGGTGCCGGAGTGGTATTAACTTTGTTGACCCATACAGATTTATCTTTTGTGTGGGTGCAAAAGCAAATGGCAGTATTCTGCGGAAAGGCCCTCACACCTGGTTCACAGCTGCACCGGTCACCCAAGTACGGCAGCTGAATGTCTAAAAGGCATAGTAGCATCTATTCCTAGCAGCAGCAGCTAGTGAGCACCTTAGGCAGAGGGGTGGCTTTGCTGCTTTGTTTTCTAGCATCCATCCGTCCTATGATGGGATGAGGAACCACAGGTACTTAACCTTTCGCCAATTAGAAGAAACAGCCCGTGCAGCCTGAACCTACCCCTCAGGAACGAAAAGCCTCAGGGAGCCAGGGGACTTCTGGCTCCCTCCCTGCTCCCAAACACTAAATCATGGGTAGGCAAACTAAGGCCCGTGGGCTGGATCAGGCCCAATTGCCTTCTGGATCCGGCCCGTGGACTGTCCGGGAATTGCTGCGTGGATCGCCAGCGCGTGTGTTCTTTCCCTCTCCCTCCCACAGCGCCACCATCTCCTCCCTCCCTCCTCCTGGCTTCTCCCTGCCCTGCCTAGAGGAGGAAGGAGGCTGGGCTTTGTTGGTGCCAGCAGCAGCAGTGCCGAGTGGCCACCATTTAAAGCAGCCCCTTTCTGGAGTCCTTTCGCTCGCCACTCATCGTCCCACCGCCACTGCCAGCCCTGGCCTCTCGCAAGACACAGGTAAGCAGCCACTGGGGCTCTTGCATCATTCCACCTCCCCAGATATAGTCCGGCCCCCCACAAGGTCTGAGGGACAGTGGACCGGCCCCCTGCTGAAAAAGTTTGCTGACCCCTGCACTAAATGATGGGGCCTGTCACTCCACAGCCATTCCATGTGACTCCCACTGCTGCCACTTCTTTCCCAGGTGTCCCCCCCACACGTTTGCAGGCCTTTGGGGGTGGGGAAAGGGGCACGTGCAGAAGCCTGATAAGCTACCTGAGGCGTGCATCAACATTACAGAGTAATATGACTGGGCAGTCAGAATAAAATGCAGATAACCCGTGCCTCACTAAATGCACTGTTTTCACACACTTGGGGGAGTGGGACTCTGCTACTGCTCTTCCCTGTTGTGTATTAGTGAACCTCCCCAGGAGGTGATTTCATCTAAACAGGGAAAGGGGCATTCTGTGGCCCTCCAGATGTGGCCACTGGCTAGGGCAGGCACCCCCAAACTCGGCCCTCCAGCTGCCTTGGGACTACAACCCCCATCATCCCTGACCACTGCTCTTGTTAGCTAGGGATGATGGGAGTTGTAGTCCCCAAACAGCTGGAGGGCCGAATTTGGGGATGCCTGGGCTAGGGCATGGGCGTAGCCAGGATTTATGTTGGGGGGGGGGTGCAGGACACCCAGCTGTCATCATCTTCTGTCTGGCTCTGCCTATGGCTCAGTTGGGTTGCCAGTTGTGTCGCTAGAAGACACATTTGACCTCCATTTCAAATATTCTGAATATTTCTGCTTTTAGTTAAGTATTTTTATTTATTTACTTGATTGGGAGGGGCAGTTGCCCCCCTGGCTATGCCCATGGGCTAGGACTCCAACTGTCTTCAACCAGACAGTATGATAAATGGTTAGAGACAAGGAGAGTTGCAATATCTGGAGCCCCCGCGGCCCCTACCGCCACCCTCCCTCCCGATTTCCAGGATCCTATACAGTACTCAGAAGGGGAAATCTTTGCACAGCAGACAAAAGGGCTCTCCTCATTGGCCCAGCTGGCCACAGCCCATATAAAGGCAACTCCAGGGCGATCTCTGTAGGAAAGGGAAATGGAACCAGCTCGGACAGCGCCATATAAGGAGAAAATAGTGACAATACCAACGAGGGCGTTTAGTCACCGTGAGCGGCGAATCAAACCACCCCTTGCACTTCCTGTTCAGAAAAATCATAGCATGTGCAAATCTGAAACAGACCCGGCGAAGCCTGACGAGGCACAAGGCCTGTACTTATATGGAAGTGAATCCCCGTTGCACTCAGCGGCAATTACTGCCGACGCATGGGGAGGATCGGGCTGCACGCTTTAAAAAACGAACAATAATAATAATAATAATAATAATAATAATAATAATAATAATAATAATTGCATTTTATTAATTGGGTTGTCCCCGCCTCTTTTAAACGCACTTGCAGGGGCTGCTACTGCTGGATTTCGTGGCGGCATGAAACCAGAAAGTGGGGCGCACCTGGTGCAACGTGTAGGAGGGGGGCGCAGGGTGGAGGATCGCGGGCAAACTTGCAGCTGCGTCCACTGCCGGCTTCAGGTCACTTTTTAGCACTGCCTGGGTGCGCGGCGCGTGGAAGGAGGAGCGACTTGGCTCCAGGTCCGCGGAGAGAGGATCGCCGGCACATTGCCCCCCTCCCCCCCCCCCGCGTCTGCTAAAATGTTGAATGTGGATCCCGGAAGCAAACTGGAGTTACGACAATTGACGGGTTAACTGGTTCAGCTTCAGCGGAGCTGCAAAAAGAAGCGGCGACTGCCCCTAGGGGCAGCTGGTGCGCGTTGCAGGCCACTCGGAAAAGCCTGTATGCTCAGCCAGTGAGGTCGAAGAGCCGCCCCACCCCCACCCCCACCCCACCGCCAGCAATGCCCTTTATCCACAATGGCAGTTTCCACCGTGGCTGTTGCATCTCCAGTAATCCGGAGAGGGTCTCCGTGCCCTTTTCACTTGATGGCATTTCCATGAGTTGAAAGATGAGTTTTACTCCTTGGTCTCCTGCTGGGCAAGATACCAAGGGAGTCTAACGTAAGTACTGTACTCCGATTTTTAAATTTTGTTGCGAGGGAGACATCGGATCCGGCTCGTAGAAGTCCTAAAGTATATATATATATATAATGTTGACAGAAAAAAAATGGGCACCCCGGACACAATGCAGGTTTTGCAACCACAGTCATTTTAAGGCTCGCATGGAGCTAAGCTGGACCATGGCTCGCGTATTGTTACGCACCCCGTTCTCCCCTTTCACATGTTTTGAAAACCCAAACATATAATTTAAAGCGGTGGCTGCGTGGACACCTTAGGCTTAGAAGCGGAAGACTTCCTGCTAAAGAATCGTGGGAGCTGTAGTTTGTCCAGGGTGCTGGAAATCGCAGCTCTGTTTGGGGAAAACTATAGTTCCCAGGATCTTGCGCATAATAGTATGCTGGGATAACTCAGTCGGTAGAGCATGGTCGTGGGTTTGAGCCCCACGTCGGGCAACAAATGGTTCCTGCACTGCAGAGGGTTGGACTAGACTGGGGTCTACAATTCTGTAATTCTATGCCTAAAACCCTCCAACTACGTTGGCAAACGGCAAGGAAGCATTATCCCATTCAGTAGTGACACCAAAACGGGTACGCGGGTAGCCGCTTGCTTCGGTTCACCTAAGGGACAATCGGAAGAGCTATACAGACAAGTGAGCGAGAGATCCAATGCGTGACGCAGGATTGGGACGGCTTTCTGCAAAGTATGGCTGCCATCCTAAGCTCTAAAACTCTCATAAGTGAGAGCAAACGCGTTTAGCATTCTGCTGTGAAGACTGGGAGAAGGAAGCTGTGTGCAGATAATAGCGCCCCCCGCTGCCCAAATGCAGTATGATAAAGCCATCCTTGCAAACTGTGGCCTTTGCCCATATTTTTTTTTCGAAGTGCCACAGCAATAAGTAACCCCAGCTTGTTGGAGACCATGGCAGGCCAGGGAGGTCAAGAGGAGCGTTTGCACTGTGGGTAGCAACAGCTCTGCCATGCCGCAGGTTCCCCATACCTGTCCTGGGACTTGGAAAGGAGGCCTGTAAAAAATAGCTGCAGGAGCTGTGGGAGGGGAGGAGCAATTCAACTTCTGACGCTCAACAGGTTCCTTCCAGCATTTTTTTTGCTGCTTGCTGTCGTGGTGCTGATGCGAGCGAAGCGCCTCTCCCGATACGGTAGCAAGGAAGAGAGATCCGTGCCCAATGAACGTGCTGCCACCTGCAGCATAAGGCGGAGCACTGGAGCCGGGAACGGCTCGACGGCAGTGGCTTCGGCTGGAAGCCCCACCGATCACCTTCCAGGTTATCAGATCCAGGGACGGCGAACATGAGACGTGCGGCATGTACGCTAGAATATATGATGGGGTGTGCTACGACTTCCCGTGCTCAGCTAAGCAGCCGAGAGCCTCCCTCCCAGTTCCAACTGGGTTCTTTATTTTGCAGGCTCAGCACCGGCGCTGCCTGCAGGGAAACCGCTCCGCCTGCGGGAGAAGAAGGGCAGCATCGCGGTGGCATGATTAACCCTGCCCTGCTGGAAGCACCCATGCAGGGCACCCAAACCGGCTGCACCCAGTGCCGCTGTTGGCGCACAGCTCCCTGCGAAGCGCTTTGAACCAGAAAGTTGGAAGGGACCCCGAGGATCACCTAGTCCTAGCCCAACTCCCTGCAATGCAGGGATATGCAGCCGTCCCTTACAATGGATCGAACCTGCAACCTCGGCGTCTTCAGCGCAACACTCTAAGCAACGGAGCTGCTATCCAGCCCAATGAGGGCCGCCTTTGCGCGCGGCTCTTGGGAAATCCGAGAGGCAGGCAAGGCAGAGGCGCACGCGCTCTCGGAAGCCCCTCGGCTGTGTTTTGCCACCGGGCGGTGAAGCAGCAGCCGGGCAGGAATCGGTGGGGCGGCAGCAGAGCTGCAAGCAGACGAGAGCTTCCAAGTCAATTAGTTTACAGGGAGAAATGCCATGGAAGCAGAGACCCAGGATTTTCTCTGGGATGCTGGGGAGCCTCTTCACAGGGCAGAGGTTTGGGTACACAGAATAGCAGGTTCTTCTGGCTCCCGGGTTCTTTTGCTAGTATTAACCCAGCTAGTGCTGCGTCTGAACACCCCAGTTAGCAACTCTTTCCAGTTTGGACACAGGCTGGCAGCGAACAGGACTCACAGGCTTATGGTCAGACGGCCGCCTGCTTCATTAAAGCTCCTGCTCTGCTTGTCTCCTTTGCAACTGGAGTGCGGGGAGACAGGACTTCTCCGCAGGACCACAGCCATAGCCCCCCCCCCCTTCCTGCTTCCCCGAGCTGCGAGCACCTCTGCAAAAGGGCTCCTTGGCTGCGAGCCGGGCTCCCTCCTCCAATCGCAGGAGCAAGCGGGGCTGGGCGGCTTTGGCTGCAATCCAATTAGGTTAGCCCTGCAGGGCGACGGAGGAGACCCAAAGACCCAGATCTGTCAGTTCCTCCCTTCAAGACTCGCTGAGCAGGAGCGGGAGGCAGGCGGCAGGCGCGCTCGAGTGCGTAATCGCAACCGACACAGGCACCAGCCGCCGCCTGAGACTTAACCTTTCCAAAGGCGCGCGGGAGGAGGGATGCCGCGCGGCCCCCTCCCCACACCCGCAAAGCGTGGGGCACGCAGCAGCCCCTCCCCACGACCCAGGCCACCGCGCTGCAAACCCCTGGCCTGGCTGCATTGGTTCCCAAAAGGAAGGGATGGCTCTGTGTGACCCCTTCAACAGGCACCCTTGACCCCTGTGCTCCCTATTCATTGTGAAAGGGGGCTGCAGAGGCAGAAGCGCCCCTAGCTCGGCTCAGCTCTCACAAGCAGAGAATAGCACACAGAGAGGCTCGCTTTCGAAGGCCCGGTTTCCCCCTGTGAGCCAGCAGCATGGTGTAGTGGTTAGAGTGCCGGAGGAGCACTTGGGAGACCAGAGTTCAAATCCTCCACTCAAGCTTCCCAAGTTGCCTTGGGGCTGTCGGCTGCTTGGCCTACCTCACAGGGTTATTGTGAGGACAGAATGGGGAGGGGAGAACCATGCACTCCACCCTTGAGGTCCATGGAGGAAAGGTGGGATTAATAATAATAATAATAATAACAATAACAATAACAATAATAATAATAATAATAATAATAATAGCAGTGTAATAGGAGAGGGAGATGTAGTAGAGCTCTGCAAAAAGAAAACAGCTTCGGCCACCTCTGGGATTCAAAATGCAGGCCTGGGCAAGGAAAAAGAAAACCCAGTGATCTTTTATTTTTGTGACAACAGCCCCCCCCCAATCCATTTTCAGGCTGAACCAGTAGCTTCAGAGGAGAGGGGGGGGAGAGGAAGCAGCCCCATCTGCCTGAAGTGAAGCTCTCAGAGGCTCAAGGTGAAGAGACTCTACTGGGAGGTCAGAGGGTAGACATGACATTAATTATTCCCGATCAGGCAATGGGAGAGTGCTCGCATCTTTCACCCCCAAGTGTTGGAGCATTTCCTAATGGCCTTTAGTGCCGGCCAGCGAGCGCGCCGAATGGCTTCTCAATTATTCATCGGGAAAAGAGGCAGCTTTTAAAGCGGAAGCTGCATTAGCTCCACGGGGGGCGAAAGTGGGTGGATGGGGGGCCCCCAAGCTGCCAGCAGAGCAGGAGAAAGGAAGAGGGAGACGCGGACAGGCTGCACAGCAAAGGGAGGCTGTCGTGCAGCTTTATGAAAACGGGGTGTTTTTTCTCTCGGACATGTGGCTTTTTGCAAAGGAAGGCTTAAACACACGTGCACAACCCCCTCCCCCAAAAAAGACCCCCCAGAAAACCGCCCACGCACCCCACATACCCCACAAACAACCCTGCACGAGTCTCCACCATGGAAATAAGACAAGCAAGTTGTTTATATAGAAAGGACAAATACTGGAAAAAGGAGCAAAGCGCTCCATTAGAAAAAGGGGCACCATCCGAACAGCACCCCTGAGTTACTTATGCATGTGGCATCCTATTTTTTTGAGTCTTGTTTTTCCACAGTGTTTCCGAAATACACAACACAGCTAGAGGCATAGCCCTTTTCCCCCCACTGTCGGCTTGTTCGTTTTGCTCGGAAGGGAACAAAAACTCGGTTAAAATCTGCCCCCTTCCCCTCCCCCCACAACTCAACAGGCCTCCCCCTCCCACTTCACCCCCAAAACCCGCCTCCCTCCCTCCCCGCCCCCCACCCCCAAGGCCTGGCACAGCAAAGCCACTTGTCACCGAAAGCGAAAGAAGCTAAACTAGCAACGGTCGAGTGTGATTCCACAACACGGCACCCACACCCACCAACGGCACCTTGTCGGCCATCCAAGTTACACACACGCACGTACACACACGCGTGACACACACACACACCACAGACACGCATCCACAGAGGCCGTCTGCTTGGACGGCTCTGCCTGCGTGCGAGGCTGCCAAGACAAACCAATCAGATCTGCCAGGAATGGGCAGGGATTCAGAACCCGGGGGGTGGGGGTGGTGGTGGGAAAAATCACATTGAAATGGGGCGGGTGAGTGGAGAAAGGGACAGGGGAAAAGGAGAATAAATTTAAAAAGGCCAGGTTTCCACAGAGCAGACCCAGCCAGACACCCCCTCTCCCCAGGGCATGTCCAGCTGGAATCCCCTTCCTCCTCCTCCTCCTCCCTGCCATGCCTCTGTTCCAGCCCTCAGTCCGCCTGCAAGGTGTACAGCCAGCTGCTCCCTTCATTCCACCGGCACAGGGCAAAGAGAGTGTGCGCAGCCGTCCGAGGTGCACTAAAGACAGAGAGCCACGGCGCACGCCCCGCTCACAGGACCACCAGGCTGGGGTTGCGCAGCTGCTGGTAGACGTGCAAGAGCTTCTCCACCGTCGCCTCCGGATCATTCCCCAGGCACAAGCGGTCACGCAGGGACTGTGCCTCTTTTAGCAGCACCTTCCAAAAGAAAGAAAGAGAGAGGCGAGGAGTGCAGTTGCTGTGAGAGGCAGCAGCAAAGGAGTACAGTGGTACCTCGGGTTAAGTACTTAATTCGTTCCGGAGGTCCATTCTTAACCTGAAACTGTTCTTAACCTGAAGTACCACTTTAGCTAATGGGGCCTCCCACGCCGCCGCCGCGCGATTTCTGTTCTCATCCTGAAGCAAAGTTCTTAACCTGAGGTACTATTTCTGGGTTAGTGGAGTCTGTAACCTGAAGTGTCTGTAACCCGAGGTACCACAGTAATAGAATCATAGAGTGGGAAGGATCATCAACTCAGGAAATTGCAGTTGTCCCATATGGGGCTCAAACCTGCAACCTGCAACCTTGGCATTCTTTCCCTAACCAACTGAGTTGGAAGGCTGGCTTAAACAGGCGGGCTGATGTCCAACCAGTCTACCACATCCTGTGGCATGCTCCCTCATTCCTCTCCTAGATGTAACAGTCCTCCGCTCTCCACGACTCCCCGTTTAGCCCACTATGAACCAGATGCCTCCCCAACTCCCACCCCCGGTTATCCCCTTTTTTGCCACCACCCCAAATTACGCAAGCACGGAAGTCTTTGCGTAAAACTCATTCGGATTGTAGAATCTAATTTTCTTTGCTGCTGAATTTGGGTGTGTGTGAGAGAGAGAGAGAGGAGAGAGGAGACAAGCCCTGAGTGAAAACCTTAGTGCCAAAGAGATTTAACATTTCCAGTTCCTGAAATCATATGGAATGCATTATAAATGTCTGCCTGAAGCCCTGGGATGAGGGGAGGGTTGAGGGACAGGGAGGGAGGAAGAGAGAAAGAGAGAGGGGGGGTTGCTAATCAAGTCAGGGAAAGCGTAAATAGAACGGAACGCAGTCACTGCCAGATTGGGTCAGCCCAACTGCCTGTCTCAGCCCAGCAATTACAGAACAAGCCATAAATCCATTTGCTGTCATTTAGTCTGTCAACCCGGATTCCTCCGTTTAGGTGTCTCTGTGTGGCCTGATGCGGGCGAGAGTCGAAAGAGAAGCCCTGCTTAACTGCTCTGGGCAGAGGCAATTCCAGAGCTCAACCCAAGCAGCAAAAGGCCTGGGATTGCATGTGATTCGCCTCACCCACCCACCTCCCTTGCTGCCGCCACCACCACTCCACTCTCCAGCCTTCCTGCAACAATCCAGGCAGAACTATGTGGCGCAAGATCTGCTTCTGTGGCCCCTGGAACCTAAGGACACCTGGGAGGGTGGTGGTTCAGGGAGAGAAATGCCTCTTACCTCGTGGTTGGCTTGGATCTGGTGGAGGTATTGCACACGGATATCTGGGGGAGAAGAGTACTCGGCTGCTTGCTCCAGAATCAGAGTCTGCATTAAAAAAAGGGGGGGGGGCTCATTAAAGCAAGATTAACCAATGGAGAAATCCAGGCTCCTTGCCTTCGAATAAGAGAATCAGAGGACCCACACTTTTCAAAGATGACTGGAATGAGGCAGAACAGGGTTCCTGTTTCTCAAACCCTTTAGAGTGGGGAATAACAACAATAATATTATTTATATGTTACCCATCTGACAGCGTTGCCCCATCCACTCTGGGTGGCTCCCAAGAGAATATTAAAAACACAGTCAAACAGCAAACAAAAAAACTTCCCTACATAGGCCCGCCTTCAGGGGTTTTCTAAAAGTCAGATAGTTCTTCATTTCCTTGACATCTGACAGGAGGGCATGCCACAGGGCGGGTGCCACCACCGAGCAAGCCCTCTGCCTGGTTCCCTGCAACCTCACTTCTCGCAATGAGGGAACCACCAGAAGACTCTTGGAGCTGGACCTCAGTGTCTGGGCTGAACAAAGGGGATGGAGACGCTCCTTCGGGTATACTGGGCTGAGGCCGTTAAGGGCTTTAAAGGTCAGCACCAACACTTTGAATTGTGCTCGGAAACGTATTAGGAGCCAATGAGGAGCCTTTAAGATCGGTGTTATACGGTCCCAGCAGCCACTCCCGGTGACCAGTTTAGCTGCTGCATTGTGGATGAGTTGTAGTTTCTGAGTCACCTTCAAAGGTAGCCCCACAAAGAGTGCCTTGCAGTCGTCCAAGCAGGAGATAACCAGAGCATGTTATCAAGATGTAATTAAAAACATCAAACATTAATAGTAAACATGTAATCTGTGGCCCTCCATCCCTGACCATTCTTAGCCCATGCTGGCCGAAGCCGATGGATGCCAGAACCCCAAAACAGCATCTCTTTCCCTCCCACTTATCTGAAATCTCAGGTACCTGAATGCGCCTGACCACAGCATGGTGCAGCTGGGACATGTTTTCCATTGGTGAGCTCTGGATTATGATCTCCATGGCTTGGATGGGGCCTGCTGGGTTCAGGTCACTGACAGCCACCTGGAGGATAAGGAGGACACACCATTGCCGCAAATTCATCCAAACAGTGCAAATTAAAAAGCCCAGCGGCAAAGCGCCTCAATGGTCTGTTTTCAGAAAAAGCCCACCATCCATTTCCATTTTACAGGGGATGTAAGCAGGTGGCTTGGCACAGCTTGCCATATTGGTGGCGAAGACGGCGTTTGGTCCCCTTGGGTCTAATATTTTGTTGCACGCTTCTGCAGATTCTGGGGGAAATTAATCATTTCCCGTCCTACCCTCTTCCACTATTATCTCTCCTCCAACCGTGGCAAGACAGTGCCCAGTAACTTCCCAGACTCCAAGGAGATGCCAGGGGAGTAGCTTTAATTAACAGATCCACAGATCGCCCACTTCTCCCCTCTCCTGAATTTACCCAGATGATGCTGAGACCCACCAAACATGGGCATGAATTGGCACCCCGGCGGTGGCCAGCTGAAACGCTGGGCCAGAAGCCCCTGCCGAAATGAGAGGGCTTGTTGTCCGTGCCCCACTGAAATGCACCCTGATGAGCTTAATCCGCAAGGGCCAGCCGGAGCAGAATTAGCATGGCCACTAATCACTGCTGGAGTTATTAATGCTCCCATGCGCAAAGCCAGAGGGGCCGGGTGGTTGCCAGCGCTCCGCCACCCCTCTCGGGGGGTTTACCGGCCACGGTGGCAGAGCCAGCTAGCAATTAACATCGGCTATGTGCCGCGGCAAGAGGATTAAAGGGAGGGGGGCAGCCAAAGCTCCTGTCTGATCACCCTCCCCCTTGAAATGCGGCAGAGCTGATGAGCAAGAGAAACCCGTTTATTTAGTGCCCTGGACCGGGCTCCTGCAGTCAAGTGGTAGCTGTGTTCATATCTCAGTAACCGAGGGCAAAGGAGACCAAACACAGCTGAGCCCTTGGGTTGGGGAAACTCAGGCCTTTTCCATCTGCCCCCCCCCGGGACTCTGTCCAAACTGGCCCACCCCCTTTCAGACTACCCCTCCCTAGCCCCATTTCCATGCCCTTATTAACAAGCACTCCTGCCTGGTTAGAATGAGTCCTTGAACTGTGATGTGTCTTGCTAGCCTGAATGGAAAAGAGAAAGGGAGAGAGAGTGTGTAATGTAGCCTACTCTACAAAGGTGGGACTCACATTTTCTGCCCTGTCCATGTTTGCCTCTAGCCCCTGGCATGCAGGCCCTGGAAAGTCTGCCCAAAAGGGCTGCAAAAGGTACCCCATCCCTGGACTAGATAGAAGGCTGTTGCACGCAGCATGACTTTGTAGAATCTGCCTTTGGGTAAGCTAGAGGAGAGGTGGGGAGTCTGTGGCCTTCCACGTGGTGTTGAGCGGCAACTCCTATCATCCCTGACTGTGGGATATGGGGGCTGGCACTGGTGGGACTTGGGACTTCAGCGACATTTGGAGAGCCACTGATTCTCGTATGCCAGAAACCCACCCGTCTTTCCAAGGTTAAATTTGCAGGACTACTTTGTGAGTGAAGCAACTGAGAAAAAAATGACAGGGGTCAGAAACCAGGGCATTTGCCCCAGCAGTTTCCACTGCTCTTGTTTAATAGGTTGCCTGCCTGCCTGATACATACAGACACAACTTGCTATAGGGAATTCTCCCTTACACCTAGTGCTATAGTACTCAGAAAAGGATGCTTTCAGCCCAACCTAGCCACTGTGATTCAGTTACTGCAGTGAGCATGCAGAAATTCCAGCCATGTGCTGGGTTGCTCCATTTATCTTCTGCATATACAGCAGCAATTTCCAAACTTGGAGACGAGAGAGAGGGGGGTGGGGTGGGCAGGACGTGCAGAGGTCTACAGATGTACCGAGGCCTGTGCAGAGCTATGGGTCTCCTCACCCCACAGGTCACGCAAGGCGTGCAGAAAAGCCTGGCAAAAAGCTGTAATTCAATTGCTTCAAGTTTCCTATCCAGGTATTCCCAAGATCTCTTTTCCCTCTGCCATATTCAGGCTTCTTATAATCTAAGGTCAAGCTCCGGGCTCTTATGAGGCCAGCAGAGACACTACTCCAGGTACCTGAAAGAGGGAATGCAAGGTGAGAGCTTTGACCCAAGGGCAGAGGCTGCTGCTGTACGGAACTTTTCAACAATCTAACCAGAACCACGCCAGGTTCTGGCTTGGTCAAGGTGCCAGCAGGAGGATAACCCTACGCCCGTCTCCCTTAGGCCCAGCCCACGACTCATGCCTTGCCTCTCGGATGTTCAACTGCACTTCGCCTCCATCTGGGGCCAGCCCCCGCACGGCTGCTGCATCCTGGCTCTGCAGGGCGTCCGCCTCGGCGTTCTCCGCCAGCAGCCATCGTAGCACAGCGCAGCAGAGCGAGACATCTGAGCAGCGACAGCAGAGAAGAAGAGCAGACACCATCATTAAGCATGTGTGAATTGTGGGCGGCTCGCAGGCGCCATCGACTGCCCCTCTCCCCAATTTCCACCCTGCACCAACCACCTGAAGCGCCTGGGAAGCTGCTGGCCGGGATTATTTGCTGCAGCAGCACAAGGCAGGGCTGTTCCCGATGCAAATTAACAGGGAGGGCGAAAGACCCCATAGCCCTGCCGGTTCTTCTGATTGTCCCGCAGTGCAATATGGCCGGGGGCAGAATATTTGCAAGCCAAGCAAAGGGGTGATTTGATACTGGTTGCCAACTTGGTGGGGTGAAAGGAGCGGCCAGTTGCAGCAGACGGTCCAAGGCTAGGGCACACACCTGGTTTGTAGGCAAAAGACCCAATCCCAAGTTTAATGCTTCACAAAAGCACATGTGCCTGTCGCAGGCTGCTCTCCTGGCTGCAGGTGCAGCAGCTCCAAAGGCACCCCACCTTAGCTGGCGGGAGCTGGATCCACAGTTCCAGCAGATGGATCAAGGGAACCCCCAGATCCTAATCTCGCCACCATGGCCATCATTCTTGGCAAAGGCATTCAAATCTTACTACGACAACAACCCAACCCAATGAGGACAATTATGCAAATTTATACCCAGCGTAATTAACTGTAAATACAGGATTTGATGCTCCTTGGGGAAAATATTTTTGCTTGTTTTGGCAAACCTTGCACGCCAGCCTTGGCTGGAAGTAGGATCTGCAGACTGGGAAGTACAGATGAGGAGGGTCACCCTGGGTTTTTTTGCTAGCATGTGCCAATGGCATTATCATTTCTTTACTTCACAGCCCCCTTTTCTTTCAAATGGGGAGTTGGGTCCAGGTGCAACTCCTCGCTTGGCAGCAGAGTTTTCCCCACCCTGCTGAAGAATTTGGGAATCATTTTCAAACTTTAAGGTGCTAGTATGGAGCACTATATCAGGGAAGAGAGGAAGACCCAAGTTTGCCTCTCTGGTTCGATGCAACTATGGTTCCATAAAGGATTCTGCAGGGATCATCCGCCAACAATTGAAAATCTTCACTGCAGAGTTGCCTGGCCTTGAAATTAGCTGCCTTCATACTTAATAATAATAATAATAATAATAAATAATTTTGTTATTTATACCCCACCCTCCCTGGTTCAGAAAACCGGGCTCAGGGCAACTAACAACAAATTTAAAACACTTAATTGTGATACAACAAAAAACAGCATAAAATACAGTATAAAAGCGTGAATAACAATAAATTCAAAGTTCAAAAATCAATTTGGGGAAAAATCCATCCAATAAACATTAGATGGTCACCAGGTCTAGCTGGCAAAATTAGTCCTATTTGGGCCAGCGAGGAGGCCAGGGGAGAATTAGCTGTGGGGTCCCAGAGTGGGTAATCTTCATAAAAAGGGGAGGGGGAGGGAAGAGAGGGGAATAAAATTCAAACTGAAAGCCAGGCGGAATAGCTCTGTCTTACAGGCCCTGCGGAAGGAGGTTAAATCCTGCAGAGCCCTAGTCTCAGGGGACAGAGCATTCCACCAGGTTGGAGCCATCACTGAGAAGGACCTGGCCCTGGTAGAGGATAGTCTGACTTCCTTAGGGCCTGGGACCTCTAAACTATGGTTATTCATTGACCTTAAGGTCCTCTGCGGGGCATACTTAGGTAGGAAAAGGTGCTTAGAAAAGTTGTTTGGGGTCCTGCAAGGCCAACAGCTCACAAACAGAATAATAATCTTCTTCCAGTATCAGTCCTAGGCTTAGCACAGAATACTCAACCTAGGAAAATCTTTCTCAAGGGACATATGCCCCCGGGATACCTTTGCAAGAACATCACCGCTGTGGCACTGATTTCTCTGGAATTCAAAGTAACGAAAAACATCCAAACTAAGGAATAAACATGGCCACATGCTACTCATTAACAGCCAGAGGATGGGTGTTTTCTGAGGTTGTTTTTAACCAGCCAGGGTCAAGCGGGCTCCTGCAACAACATCCTTGGAAACGAAGGTATGAGCACAAACCCAGCATTTTCTCTACAAGGTTTGTTGGGGATAGACGGCCACTGTGAGTTTTAAGTAAAACTGTTTCTACACAGCTTGCCTTTGGCCTGGAGACAGAGCCGGAGCCGGAGCCCGAGTTGGGCAGCTTGCATTATTCTCCTCTGCACCAGGAGGGGTGAGTTGGCAAACAGAACAGCCCAAAGGTCTTTTCCAAAAAAGAGGCTAAAGCAGGGGCTGGCCAAGTAAGCTGCCAGATCTGGGTGAGGACACCCTGAGGAAGCATATGGGAGTTGCTCTGAACTCTTTCTGGAGGACAAGAGGGGCTGTAAACGGGATGCGATGAAATAAAACGACAGATGGCCGCACGTTGCTGCCCAGGGACGGGATAAAACCAGCCCATTGACTAGGAAGCTCCCCATCATGCAAACAGCCTCCTCTGCACGCAAAACAAGCCACCTCTTCCAGCATGTGTGTGTGTGTGGGAATAAGCATTTAAGAACCGCCAATGCAGGTGGGCTCAGCAGGCACTAAAAACCCTCACCAGGGAGAGACAGAGAGAAAGAAAGGAAGGAGGTCACCGGTAACCCCCAAGCATCACACACCTGCACAGAAGTCCTTCAGGGTGCTTCTCAGCAGCTCAGAGGACACCTTGATCGAGGCCACGGAGGGAGCCAAGTACGCCTCTCCCAGAGGGCCGAGAGCTCTTGGGACCAGCTCTCCGCCGCCTTCGACGCTCTCGAGTTCAGACTGCATCTGGGACAGCTTCAGGAAGGTGTCGAGGGGGTCCGCAGGGAGGGGGAGGGCAGCTGCAGGAGGGGAGGCTTCAGAGATGCTGCCGTTGGTGGCGCCCAAGCGGAGGCACTGCAGGAGGTCAATGGTGACTTCCTTCAGGGGCAGGCAGATGCCCTCTCTGTCCGGGGAGAGGCCCGTGGAGTCGTCGGAGAGCAGGTCATCCAGCAGGTCGGTGGACTCCGAGACGGTGCCCAGGATCTCCCGCAGGCTGTAGTAGAGGGAACAGGAGACCATGAAAGGCAGCTCCAGCTTGGAGCCCTCAGCGGGGCCCAGCGGGAGAGTCACCTCCGTCTTGTTCCCGGGGAGGAGCTGGTCTATGGGGAAGGTGTAGGTGGTGGCAGAATCGGACGAGTCCTCTTCGAAGTCGCAGGAGCTGGCGAAGAGCTGGACGCAGAAAGTCCAGCCGCGCTCCAGGGTGCACTCGCTGGCGTTCTCCAAAACGCAGGAGACCGCCAAGCTGTCCTGGACCAGGATGTGGCTCCAGTGGGTGGTGATGGTGCAAGTGATGGGCTTCTGGTTGCTCTGGCCAGACAGCAAAGCCGCGCTCACGTTCATCACCTGGTTGAGACACGTCAGAGCACGGTTCTTCTGGTCCACGACCTTCTTCAGCGATGACACTCTGCAGAGACCGGGGGGGGGGAGAGAAACACAGTCATGCCGGTGCTGCTACTGGAGCCTGAAGGTCCTAACGGATTACAGGGAAGGCCAAGAGCTGGCGTGGATACACACACAAAAGGAAAGACGAATTAACAGGGGGCCAAAGGCACTCGCCTGCCAGAAATGAACATGCACAGGAAATCCTGTGCAAGAACACTGGAGAAAACAAGAACCGCCACTCTCCTTTTGCCCAGCCCTGCTGCTTTCCATGCCTTTTCTTCAGGTGGGGCAGGGGAAATGGGTGCGGTCCGAAAAAGGCTACCTGCTGTACAAGCACACCCAGGCTTCAAAATCATGCAGGGAGCCTGCAAACTCTGTTTTAGTCCCCAGTTGCAGACAATGGTGGAGCGCAGCCAACAGAATTAAATGATGGGCTGCATGCCCAAACAGAGCTATAATTGCCAACCTGTTGCAAGGCACCTGTGGCCAGCTTTTGAACCTTGGATGTTGCTACCAGATTGCCAAAGCTGACCTCCCCATACCAGTTTCTGAGGAAGGACAATCCCGGTGGCATTGCAAGATATTCATATGAAAACACCCGGTGTGTTGCGGCTGCGAGGCTTTTACACGCACAAAGATGGAAGGCTTCATTATTACCAACAATGGAAGAACAGCTGCTAAAACTAACGGACTTGGCTGAGATGGCGAAATTGACATGGTTGATACGAAAAAAAGTCATTGTTAACATTTGTTAAAGGTTGGAATCCTCTCATAAACATTTTGCGTGAAAAAGAAAATGAAAGAACGGTGTTAGGATTTGAGGGTTGAAGATAACGTTTGTTTGTAGAAAATGACTTCATTGGGTGTTATACTGGGGTGGATGAAGTGAATATTGTTTATATATAGTGGACAAAGAATCGGAAGTCCCTTACCTTCTGAATTTTATTTGTCTCTCTCTTTTAACCTCTTTTCTAGTTCTTTTTCTTTATTTCTCTCCCTCTCTTTCTTTATTCCTTTCTTTCCCCCCCCAAAAAAACACTCTGCCTCACTTTATGTTTTTATTTTATTTAGATCAAAGTCTTAGCTTGGACCCCCCCCCCCCAAAAAAGGAAAAAAGATATTTGATACTAAGTTTTGCATTTTTCTCTATATGCACTAAGAAAAAGGAAAGGAAAACACACACAAAGCATCTGGTGTGTGCAATATGTTGTGTGCATGAGGGACAGAGAAGGGAGGGAGGCAGAGGGATGCAAATACCAGACAGCTCCTACCTTTCAGAGACATGGCCTATCCCAGACAGCAGCTCCTTGATCCTCTGCCCAGCTTTGTCAGGGTTCATCTTGAAAGGCTGCGTATCATCTGGGCTGCACAAGCCGCAGGTCATGAGGCGGCCTTTGGCAGATAACGCCAGAAGCTCGGACTCACCTGAGGAAAGAAACGCACACAAGAGATGGAGATTGGGGCAGAGGGTGGGGTGCTAGAAAACGGCATCAGGAGGATGTTGGCCTCACCTCAACCACCTTAAGGTTTTCAGCAGGACCTTGAGACCTACCAATCAGAGAGCCAGGTGCAAAGGTCATACACTTCGGATCAAAGCAGGGATGTTGTCAGACTCCCAGCTCCCATCAGCCCCAGCCAGAATGGCCATTGGCAAGGGATTATGGGAGCTCCTGGGCGGGGGCGGGGCCGAGCCACGCAACTTTGCCAGCAGCCTTCCTCCCTTCCCTCTTCCTTTTGACAGCTTGGGGGAGGCTCCCCTCCCCAGGAAGCAGCCCGGGAGCGGGGTGGGGGCAATGGCACACCGCCCACCTGTGATTCCCAAGCCTCCCCCGAGCTGTCAAAATGAAGGGGGAAGGGAGGAATGCCACCGTCAAAGCAGCGCAGCTCCGCCCCTTCCCCCAACGGCTCGGGGTAGGCTTGGGAGTCGTGGGTGGGCGGCGTGCCGAATGTCACCCCCCTCAGTGATGACACCCGAGGCGGACCACCCCCATTGCCCCCCCCTTTCCTCCGCCCCTGCACCCACAGGCTCTCCACCTCTGCAGTGAGGAATCCTGAGTCCACCATTTTGTTTTGAGCGTCAGAGATAAATTGAGATCGCAATTCTTCCAGACAATAACCTACACCCAGCGTATTGCCTACTGATTTCTTTATTTCAGCAGTATATTTCTGGGGTGTGTGTTTCATTTTTGTTGTAACCGTTGGGACTCATGAAATCTTGCCAACCTGAGATCCAGCAATAATCCCCCATCGACTTTCTTGCCCATGCTTGGTCTAGAATTCCAGTACAGTGGTACCTCAGGTTACAGACGCTTCAGGTTACAGACGCTTCAGGTTACAGACTCCGCTAACCCAGAAATAGTATCTCAGGTTAAGAACTTTGCTTCAGGATGAGAACAGAAATTGCGTGGTGGCGGTGTGGCAGCAGCGGGAGGCCCCATTAGCTAAAGTGGTACCTCAGGTTAAGAACAGTTTCAGGTTAAGAACTGACCCCCGGAACGAATTAAGTTAACCGGAGGTACCACTGTACTGGCGCTTCAGGGGAAGAAAGGTAAGTCAGACAAGAATCCTTTCCGAAGCCATATTTAAAAAAAAAAGGGGGGGGGGAGGGGGAGAGGTCTGAAAAACACTGGAGTGCTAATCATGAGGCTGCAATTTCCTATCTGCACACAGGAGCAGCTGCAAGGTGTGGTGAGGAAGACCATGAACCTTATGAGACTGTGCTGAATGTTCGGGAGCCGCCACGGCTGCATCAGTGGGAACAAAGCAAATTCGGAAGTTGCCACGCCCCTCACTAGGAAACCGATCACACGGGGGGTGGGGGGTGGAAAGCGATGGCACCAGGGGGAGTGAGAAAGATGCAGAGCCGCCCTGGGGACAGAGCAGGAAAGGGAGCCAAAGGAAGGGGGAAAGGATCCTTGCTGCTGATGCACCAGCCACCTTGCTACAAAGGAAGCGCACAGCTCCTTGCTGCCAGGCAAACTGTGCTCCCTTATCCAGGGGCACAGGCAGGCACAAGCGGCTTCCCGCTGCTTGTTCCCCACAGAGGATCGCTGTCGGGAGTGATGCTGAAGCGAAGTGACAGGCAGCCGAAGGGGGGTGGGCTGTGAGGGCACGGAGAATCTGCTTCCGAGAAGAGTTCGGCAGCACTCGGGAGAAGACGTGCAAACTCACACATACATGCTCCCTGCAGAATCCTGTCTCGGCTGCGCATAGGGGCCAGCCGGCCTCTTTTCACTTGGTTCTGTGTGGCCACATTGTTCCTCAGTTTTGTTTCCATCTCCCGATTTGCAAGCTCTTGAGATGAGAGAACTGGCCTGCGGGCAGGGTGGTGTCCAGACAGGACATGGGACAAGGCTACGGGCAAAATCTGCCTCCCTCCCTGAGATCTTCAGGATTCAATTAACAAACCAACAAACCTAAGGTCCTAGTTCTCATGAGCGCAGGTGCCCTGTGTCAACGCTATTTTGTCTGCCCTCTCAGCCAACGCCATCTTCCTTTCCTGCTCAGTTCAACATCTAGCACACGAAAGACATTTCCAGCATTGTAGAAACCCAAATATTCACAATGAATTAAACGCTGTAATTCTGAGTCTGGGCAACATCCCTGATGCTGCCCCTGATGGGAAGAGTGGGTGCAAAGAGCCCCACGCTTCTTAATCCCATCCTGGCAGGCTAAGCGGCCCCACTCCTGATCTGCTCTGAAGGCAAGAGACAAATGGCAGCCGCTGAGCCTTTATTGATCCTCGTCGAGGGCGAGAGGAAGGCTGCTTCCTGCACACAGGATATTAATGCCTCTTGCATGGTGAGCAAGCACAATGCAGCTGTTCCACACAAGAAAAAGAAAAAAACCAAGACTCTGAATGGCTACAGCGTTACAGAGCCATTTTGCCAGAGGAGGCAGAGCTCCTGAACTGCCATTCAATTCCTTCTGCTTCTCTTAGCACCTGGGGTTGCTCTGTGCTGGCCCTAAGCTCCCCTCTGTGCAGGATGCTGAAGAGAGAGAGAATCGTGGCACCCTGGAGCCAGCGCAGGATGGGCACAGCTTCTGCCAGAGGCCTTCATATCTCTCTCTCTCTCCCTCTCCCTCTCTCTCTCTCTCTCTCTCTCTCTCTCTCTCTCTCTCAGAAAGCAGGCCTTGGGATGAGGCTGGAGACATGCAGGCAGGCAGGCTGGCAGGCAGGCAAATGTTTCCATTTTCTCCTCAGAACAAGAGAACTCCCCACTCCTTGACTGGCTAGGCCCAACTTGGGGGGCTTGGCATGAATGGCTCACAGGGAAATGGGGGCCTTAAGGAGGGATGGTAGCAAAGGAGAACTTTGGGGCAGACCCTGAAGATACGGCCCCCACACTTGCTCTCAGGGGGCCACAGGTTGCTTCATTGGCAAAGACCCCACCTTTGGCCAAAGCCTGCAGCCCGGGGACCATGCTGGCTGTAGCTCACCCACAGTGTGCTAAGGCTCAGTGTGGTGGGGGCTGAAGGAGCTTGCTGACAGGAACTGTGGGTGGGGGCAAGAGTCTCCAGAGCCCTGACCAGCAGCTAACGTTGTTGAGGAGAGGGGTGGGGAGCACTTGGGAAAAGGAAAGGGAAGGTGGGCACAGCAAGGCCCCAAGCTTCCGCCCAGAGTCACAAGACTGTCTTCCTTTCCCCGGTCCCTTTTCCTATTTCTGTATTGGCAACTGAAAGGGCTGCAAGTGGCACCTCTCTCAGGGCCACATCTGGCCCAGGAGGCTTGTCTGCCAGCGTAAGGACAGATATAAAATAGTCTGGCCTGTTTGTGGACCCAAATCCCATCCCCATTGGGCTCTCTGGCCTGTTTGTGGAGCCAAATCCCGTCCCCATTGGTTCTCTGGCCTGTTTGTGGAATCAAATTCCGTCCCCATTGGTTCTCTGGCCTGTTTGTGGAACCAAATCTTGCCCCCATTGGTTCTCTGGCCTCTTCGTGGACCCAAATCCCGTCCCCATTGGTTCTCTGGCCTGTTTGTGGAACCAAATCCTGCCCACATGACAGAGAGCCAATGGTGTTGCAGAGCAGTGCAGGCCTGATGTAAGGAGTGGGAGGGATTACAGCCAGGCCCCAGCTAAGGTGCATCCTGGCCACCACTTCCTCACAACTCATCCGCCTTCATCTCGCCATTTACAAGCAGCCATTTTGAGGGCTGCATGCTCACAATGGCCCCATGCCCAAGTTATTCCTGATACTTTAAGCCCACAGAGTAATTCCCTGACACATTGCAGTACCTTCCGACTCCCGGGAAGACAAGGAGAGTGCCACCACACTGCAGATGCTCAAGCTGGCGGGAGACAGAGCGGACGGAAGGGTCGCTGCCGCGTCCTCCACCTTCTCGGCCTCCGGGATGTTGCTGTCCAAGTCGACGGCATAGATGTCGGAATGGGTGCTGTAGTACATGCGGCTTCCCCCGCTACAGGCCGCGCACAGGACGGGCCCCTGCAGGCAATACTCGCGGAGCTCCGGGACCTTGACTTCCTCTCCCTGAGCCGCCTTGATGGCCACCATTTTGCCATAGTGACCCAGCGCCACGACACAGTCGCAGCCCAAGTCTCCGTAGGCGGGCAGCTCCTCTGCCTCCGGGGACCTCCGCTCTGTCCTCAGGGCCCCAATGAAGACAACCGGCTCCTCCAAGTGGTGGAGGATCTTGACGGGCGAATCTTCGCAGCTTCGGTTGTTGGGAGAGCTCAGGGCCTTCAAGGGCACAGAGCAGAGCTGCCCATCTGGGAAGCCGCAGAGGATCATGGGAGAATCCAACATGGCCGCATCGACGCCAAAGAGGAGGCTGAAGAGAGGCTCTTCCAGCACGAAGCCCCCCGAGTGGCGCAGGCCTTCCTTGTGGTCGGTGGCGCTGGGGGATGAGGCGCAACACAGGACGGGGAGGAAGTGCGCCAGAGACAGGTCCCCGTCGTTGTTGGTGCTGGTGGTGATATCCACATGGCTTATCGGTTGGCGTGGCAAGTTCCCCTGGTCCTCAGGGCCCGGGAGGTTGTGTAGGTTCATGCACCACTTCCCCTGGACTTGCGAGAGGGTGACCAGGACGTCATTGAGCAGCGTGAAGGTGCAAAGCGTGGCGTCGGGGAAGGTGCAGGTGTCGGAGCCCATGGGGAGGACGCTGGAGAAGCAGTCATTTTCCTCGCCGTCTGCCCGCTTCGCTAACCTTCAAAGCAAACAAGGGAAAGCTCTCAGCGGAGCCAAAGGGTATAGCTCAGAAACAAAGGTGGAGGTGGCAGTGATTCACAGAGCTGAATTTGGGAGCAGCCAGCTGGGTAAAGGAGAGGGAAGCTACTGCTCTGGAGGGAGAGCAACCCCCCCTCCCTCCACTTAACCCTTTTGCTGCCCTGAAGACTCACAAGCAGCTTGGGAAGATGGGGAGCTGTGGCAGAGAGGCACAGGAAGGCAAACAGGCACCTCAGATGTAAAGCAAGAGAACCACAAATAGGACAGTGGCTGGCCAAAAGGAGAGCGTGCGCCCAACTGGATCACTGCATGCGAGGAACAACTTCTGCAAGTGGAACAGGGCTCCCTCTTCCTCTCCATGCTGCTGCCCAAATCAGCTCCGGAGGGTTAGAGGACCCCCCCAGAGTCTTATTGGGGAGGGGGGGCCCGGAGGGGAGATGCAAAGGGGGAAGTTCTGCTCAGGAAAGATGTCCTGCACATGCAATGATTTCGTTGGCTACGACTCAAAGAGATTCAGACTGGGGCTGCAGCATTGGGGAGGGAGGGGTTTAATATCCACCCCTCACCATTTTCCCATTTAGAAACTGTACCATATGGCAAAATGGAGGGGTGGCAATTTTAACTAGGCAAAAAGGTACAGAGGGAGTGGAGAATGCTAAAGACTAGCTTCCCTAGTGCTGCAAATGCAAACACCATCACCCCTCTTTCTGGCTGCTATTACCATTTTTAAAAAAATAAATACTGACAGAGGTTGCTGCTGTGTGGGCCAATTCTCTGCCTGAAAACTCCAGATACAGAGTCAGAGCCATTGGTCCATCTAGCTCAGTAATAATAATTATGATTATTTTATTACCAATAAATTAATTTTCCTTATTATAGAATCGCAGAGTTGGAAGGGACCTTGAGGATCATCTAATACAACCCCCTGCAACGCAGGAATATTCAGCTACCCCATACGGGGATTGAACCTGCAACCTTGGCATTATCAGCACTACACTCAAACCAACTGAGCTACCGTAGATTCCGGCGTATTAGGTGACTGGGCGTATTAGACGACCCCCCAAATTGGCAGCTGCAATTTGAGGGTTTGTCTTATAAACCCAGTCGCCTAATACGCTGGGCAGCTCCGCGCCGGGTGAAAGCTGCCCGGTGCGGAGTGGAGCCCGCTGCCCACTGCTACTGCTTCAGAACCGCTGCAGCAGCAGCGGGGGCCGGGCTCCTCTCCGCACCGCCCATACCCGGCGTATAAGACAACCCCCAACTTTTTAACCTCTTTTTTGGGGTTAAAAAGTCGTCTTACACGCTGGGATCTACGGTATTCTATTATTATGCTTTATGCTATGTTGTTCTTATTATGCACCGTAAAACATGCTCTTAACGTTGTACAGTGCCCTGAGATCTTTCAATAAAGGGCGGAATAATAATAATAATAATAATAATAATAATAATAATAATAATAATTGCTACGCTGGCTGGCAGTGGCTTTCCAGGTTTTCAGATAGGACACCTCTCCCAGCCCTACCTGAACCTGAGAACTTCTGCATGCAAATCAGATGGTCTACCGCTTTATCTTAAAAAGCAGAATGAAGAAACTACAAAATGACAGTTGGTAACCATGAAAGGGCCACAGAGAGAAGTGTAAAAACACACAATTCTGTACGTGAATACTCAGAACTAAGCCCAACTGAGCTCACTGGGACTTACCCACAGGTAAGTGGGTACAGGACAGCAATATCAACATGACAAATTAGTGGATCATGTCACTGAAAAAGTTCTAAGCCTGGTAAGGAAGAAGATAGTCTGGTCGCCAACAAGGGTGGCAACTTGATCATTAATCTCCGTTTCCAGGGATGTGGGAACAGTCAGCATAGAGTAGGAGCCTTCCAGCCCAGACCACTAATCCAGCCTTGTGGAAGAACCTGGAGTCCTCAGAAACAGGTATGAAACACCTGCCAGGTAACGCCCTCGCCCTGTCTCTCACCTGCTTTGGTAGTCCAAGGAAACACAGTAAATACCAACTCCAGCGCAGAGGATATAGAGCTGCTGGTGGAGAGGCAGAAGCTCCACGTGCCAAACTTGATCGGGAAACCTGTAGACAGCCTAGGAAGAAAATAGGCCAAGGAAAGGGAAAGGAAAAGGACTTATAAGGTCTTCAGTAATCCTACAAGGGAAGGAGGGCACTGGGAGCCACCTCTACAACCCCATCCCCTGGCTGAGCCACATTTTGAGCCCACAGGAAGGCCAGGTCTATGGACACCCACCCAGAGCAGGATGTTGATCATCTAAAGCAGTGTTTCCCAAACTTGGGTCTCCAGCTGTTTTTGAACTACAATTCCCATCATCCCTAACCACTGGTCCTGCTGGCTAAGGATGATCCATGGAGACCCAAGTTTGGGAAACACTGGTCTAAAGTGACCTAATATAAACCTTCTTCACTCCAAAGAAGCCAAAATGGCAGAACACCAGTTTTGCTTCTTCATGAGTGCTAAAAACTAACACATAAGATTGGCCACTAAGAGAAAAATAAAAGATTGGCAATCTCCTGTGTTATTAGCAGCAGCCTGGCATGGTGAAAATTAGGAAGTGGAGCTTTGCCCATCATGAAGACACAACGGAAGAAGCTTCACCTTAATTCATCCACGTTGCTCTGCGATCAAACGCGTGGGTGCAAAGCCAGTACAAAGTCAGCACCTGTCTGCTTTCAAAGATGCCACGCAGTTCATTTGAAAATAAACAATAGAAGCACAGAATCATAAGGGGCCATCTAGTCCAACCCCCTTGCAATGCAGGAATCTTTTGCCCAACGTGGGACTTGAACCCACAACCCTGAGGTTAAGATTCTTGTGCTTTCTACTGACTGAGCTATCCCAGAGCTTCCCCATTGTAATAACACAAGGGGTGGGGTTCACCTAACACACCTCATCAGTTGAAGCCTTGTGCAAGAGGCCTCCCCACCCCGCTGCTCCCACATGCCCCAAAATAATCTTTCCATCTGGCAGGCTGCAATTCTTGAGCACGCCGAACGTTTGTAACAGTGCAATGTTGGGTTCCACCCCAAGGGTACCCTGGGAATTTCTCCTCCAAATGCTGTAGCCACATGAAAAAGAAGCAAGTTTCTCAGGAGCATCTATTGCCTCCTGTATCCTATCCTGAGTCTGGCCAGACACAACATCCTCTGGGTACCATTCCGTATACCCAGTGGCGTGTCATCCGAAGCCGTTATGTCTGCACACACTTTGATTTAACATAGGCTTCCCTCACATAAATCAGCAGGATCTTATTTTTTCTTTCTGTGCCGAGGATGTACAACTCCTGCCATTTTCTCTGAGGAGCATCCATTGCAATAAGCGGAGTTTATATTATCTAGCAGTCTATATGTAATTCCTCATTTTAAGCTGCTAGAGGTTGCCATTGCTGCTGCGCTCTGCTGATGAACAAGTGACATATTTCATGCAAGATGGGCCTCCATTTCGGGAGCGAAGGAGCAGGCAGTAGCCCCACGTGTCTGTCTGCAGTAAAAGCTGCAACAGCAATTCGGAGGATTGCAAAGTGAGCACCTTCTTAAGGATGAGAAATCTGGCAAACGCTAGATGTTCCAGCATCACATGTGATCTGGGGAATCAGCAGCATTAAAAAAAAGAAGTGTTAACCCGTTTGTGACCTACTTCTCTGTGCAAGAGAATAGTGTGGGAGGCTGAGCCAGATATTACCATAATCACGGGCTCCTTAGAAACAATCAAGGGAATAAATTAAAGGGATACATTTAGCATTGTGCTAAGGCTTGTCACGGGCTCAACAGGCAGTAACAGGGGGAAATGATAGAATCCCTACAAAAAGACTTCAGTCGCTCATCAACAGGGACGATAGACAGTGCAAATGAACAGAACAAAGAACACCCCATATTTTACAGTTCTAAACTTTGGTTTAACAGAACTACCCCCAGAGGGTAGAGGCAGATTTCTATCTGACAGATGACACACACAAAAACAAGCCCAGACCACCACAGGCAGATGTCAAAAACTGGATGCCATATGTAAGTCGATTATGTAGTACAGACAACCGACCTGCTGCAAAAAAAGGCTGCTAAGAGTGAGAGAGTGAATTGGAAAGTCAGCAGAAGACCTAATTGAGGATTTAGATGCTTAAGCTCAGGTTGGCACATCAGGGAGCCTTGCCTGTCAATTGCACATGAGACAAACATCCAAAAGCCACAGGTGGTTATGCTGAGATGAGGCATCCAACAGGTAATATACAAGATCCTCTGCAGAACCAATCCCCAAATCATTATGTAATCTCATCACAGAAATAAAGGGACAGGGAGGGGAGGAACTAGGATGCTCTGTCTCATGCTACAGTTGCCGAGGCAAGCAGGTGACAAGGCACACCAAATCTGGATGTGTAGCCACACAGAATCCATTTCACTCTGCTTCTTGCTCTAAACGCCTATGCACATCTGCTTAGAAGCTTGCAAAGCAAACCCAGATTTGGTCCCAGAAAAGGTACTGGCTACAATTCAGTGGCTGAACAGATGTACAGAGCCTGGCACTCTGTTCTCTTCCATGGGCACATGAATACATATGTGTAAACTCTCTTTACACCAGGCATGGTGAACATGTAACCCTTGAGAGGTTGTTGGGATTGTCAGTTCCCATCAGCGCCAACCAGCATAGCTAATAGGACTGATGCGAGCTGTGGTCCATCAACACCTGGAGGGCTACAGGTTCCACATCCCTGGTGCACACAGCAAAGTTCGTGCAAGTCCAGGGCTTTGGTTCTCAACCGTCTCTCAACCAGATCTCCTAGAGAAATGCCAATTGCTCTGCCACAATACAGCCATAGTCTTATTCCTCTGAGCACAATGGGGGCAGCGGGGAGGGGGGAATAGAAATGTTCTATTAAAACATAACCGTGCATACAGCGATACCTTCCCCACCCTCTGGGTTATATGCTTAAAATGCAATACTTGGGTTTGCTGTGAAGTCATCAAAGGGTGGATGGGTGCAGACACACAAAACACACAGCTACATCTTCTGCCCATGCATAGAAGCAGCCAGCAGCTGTTGCCACCTTCTAAGGGGCGATGAACAAAAAACGGATCACACAGAAACTGAACTGCCAAGACGGTAGACCAAGCTTTTACTTTGCTGGTGAACTGCCCTCTCACATTCCCAAAACGTTATGTGGCACACACAATCTGGGTGCCTAAAACGGTGGGGGTTTTTCCTGCACTCCGATGGGGCAATTTTAGACGAGGTTAGCAATTAGAAGCAAGGTGAGGAAGCAATTCCAGATAAATTCGTGCATCCTGCAGATGTGTGACATCCTGTGCACCTGCCATTAGCGTTTCAAAGAGTTTGCATCAAGCCGAGGGGGGGGGATGTTCTGCCTGCCTCACAGCATCTGACCCAGTTTCTCCGCTCGTGTCCCCCACCCCACCCCCCTGTAGCAAAAGGGACCAATCTGGGTCAGCAGAATCAAAGGCCCCCGCTTACCTTCATCAACCTCCCCTCTTGGTCGTAAACGTAGACGAACTCGGTGCCGTTGGAGAGGTAAATCTGGTTCTCATGGCACAGCACGCGGGGCTTGCCAGCCGCCAGCCCCCCCACCGGGCAACAGAAGCCCGCCAGGTAATCCACCCGGTGCCCCACCTGTGCCATGACTACGACCCCCCCGGTGCCAGCCTGGAAAAGGGACGCGGAGGAGGACACGCATGCGGCAGCAGCAGGGTCGGGCGAGGAGGCGAGAGTCTTGCCTGGGGCGGCCCCTTTTCTCCTTTAAGCACGTGGGGGGAGGAAGAGGAGGAGGAGGAGAACCAACGATGGAGGCGCCCTCCCCAGCCACACAAAGGGACCAGCCTACCTGGGCGAGGCGAGCCCACCCCGACGTGAGCACCCTCCCCTCTTGCTTTCAAGGGAGGGGGGAGATAAAGGGGGATGAATTAGAAACCCACAAGGGGGAGGGAGGGAGGGGAGGGGGCAAACCCCACCAGCACCCCTCCCACGGAGACAACAAAAGCCACTCCCAATAAGGTAAAAGGGAGAGGGGGGGAACCAATACGCCCTAATGGGGGATCTAAGCAACCAGTTCCCACGCAGGCGAGCGATTCAGCCCAGCTTTCCCTTTCTCCCCCCCCCCAGCAAAAGGGGCGGGGTTGTTACTGTGGCCCCGCCTCCGCAGCCCACCCCCACCCCCCGGGGCGCCGCCGCTGCTCTAATGCCCCCAGCAGCTGGCGGGCACGGGCGGCACCTCCCCTTCCAGGCTCTCCCCGTCTCTCGTCTCCTCGCCCTGCGTCTGCCTGTAGCGGGAAGAGATGGTTTACGGCATGCCGCAAAAAAATATTAAAAAGGGCGGAGTGGGGGGGGAGTGGAGAGTAGCCTCTGCGTTGCTAAGGGGGGGGAGGGCGAAGCTGCGTGCATGGGGAGGTGGGGCCTCTCGAGAACTGTCGGGTTGTGGAAAGGGCACCCAGGGGGTCATCCAGCCCAACCCGCTGCAATGATCCCCGTGCAATGCAATGCAATGCGTTTCAACTGAAGGACCTGGATCGCTCTCCAGGGAGAGGGACGTGGAGCTGGCCCCGTCGCAAAGGCAGCTGCCAGCTGCACTTCTCGTCTTGTTTTAGGACGGCTTCGCGGGCTAGGAGGGGAAACGACGGGGCGGGGGCTAGCGGACGAGAGGTTGGTTCACATGCCCTGCATAGGGCTGAGGGCTCAAACTGCATTGGAGTTATAAATGCAAACGTTGCCGGGAGGGAAATCTGCTTGAAGAAAACTGCAAGCCGGGAGAGGGATGGAGCGCCCATGTGCAGAGGCAGTCTACCTCAATACCAGGCTTGCATGCAGGACTAGACTGCCCCTTGTTCTGGCCCGGCAGATCCCTCTTCTTTGTTCTCTTATAAGCTGCTTTGTTCATTTTCCGGTCGATCCCCAGGTTTCAGGGCTGCAGAAAATAGGTTCCAAGAGCTGGTGGTACAGGCGGGTGCCTCCGATTCTTGGCGTAAAAAGCAAAAAGGGAGTTATAGCACTGTGGAACCAGCAGAGGGCATCACTGTCCGCCGTGGGATAGAGCTATATTTGGGAAATAAACCAGGATAAAGAGGAAGACTGAGCCATGGGGAGCAGGGAGAAATGTGGAACGGATGAATCAGGTGCTTTTGAGCCTAATCCAGAGGCTGGCTTCTCCCTTCAGCACAGAATCCAGTCATTCAAGTCCTTGTTACTTCTGACCATTATGCCTTCCATATGCCATAATAAACCATACTTGTTCATCTCACCACTGTAGCTGCTGCACTTAAAAACCAAAAACAACCATTCAAAGCTCTTGCATCAGTCACAAAAATCGCACAGCAAAATAAAAAAGTGCAATTATTATTATTATTAGAAGTATTTTTAGTCTGTTCTTAAAAAAAACCACAACAACAACAACCACCAACAGGTCTCCCAGAATGGCTTGCGAAACTAGTAAGATTTTCAGCCTGAGGGCAGGGACTATTAAAAGGTTAGATGTACACAAGTGTGGAAGTTTTGTAGCATTGGGGATTTTTCATGTAGAACTATTACAGAGACAGAGAGCGAGCGCCTGGTATTATAAAAGTTATCAGAGCTAAAGGCAGTAATCTGATTTTTTAAAGCCCTATTTAAAACATGTATTCATTTAGAGTAAATGTACAGCATATGAGAAGCTACAGAATGATTCGTTCCCAGATTTGCCATTCCACTTCGGACAGGCCAAGAGCTGCATCTGTACAAGTAAAGGACTTCAACACTGTGACATAGTGACTATGATGGATTGCACCTTGGTGCTTCTGTACTGCCTTAGATTTGTCCATTAGGTCAGGAACAAAGTGGCTTGGGAAGTGTTATATTGAAATAAGGGCAACATTTAAGGAAGCTTCCAATGAAAGCTTTGATAAATGTTCTTAGACTTGATCCACTTGGCAACGTACAAAGGTTAGACCGATTCTTCATCTTGCTACAAAACATGGGTGTACTTTGGCTTCTAGCTTCATAAGCAAAGCAACTGTTATTGGGACAGTGTGTTGCCTTGTTTGTCTTTATTTAAGGTTACAGTTTAAAAGATAGTGGGGAAAGCATATAAAAATAAAATACGGATACAGGGATTTCAGTGCCAAATGCTCCAGCTGAACTTGAATAGTTGGGAGACTTGTTACAGCAGAGCTTTCCAAACGTTTCATGTTGGTGACACACTTTTTAGACATGCATCGTTTTGCGGCACAGTAATTCAGTTTTGCTAGCCAGCTGGAGGCTAAATTAACCCCTTCTCAGAGTGTGGGGAAGTGTTTGCACGACACACCTAACTACACATTGCAGCCGAGACACGGTTTGGAAAGCTCTGTGTTAACAGCTTGCATCAGGAGAAATCCTGCACTTTCCACTTTGGCCACAGGGCGCCATTTATCAATACCTTGCTGAAAATTCACTCACTTGTACAACTGGAAGAAAATCGCCTGCCCTGCAATGTTGTTGAAAGTTTGGCAACAACAACAGAAAAGTGAGTAGAGAACTTTGCGGACATAGTGCAATATAAAGTGAGACTAAACATAGCAAAGCTTGGAGAACACCCTATTCCCTATTTCCATATGGAAACCCTTCCACGATGGCAGTTATCGAGCTGAATCTCTTGCAGTTTTATCCTGTATGATTTTTTACCTGTTTTAAGAGTTTACCTGGAGGTGCTTTTGGAGGCTTTAACATGCACAAACCAATGTCTGGCATGAATTGCATAGCTGACATGCTCCAAGCAAACTTTTACCAAAATCTCCAGCGGTGTGCGGTGAAATTTTTCATAAGGGAACATCAAACATACCATCTCAGGCCTATTTACCCGGTAATTGCTCATCTTCTAACATTGTGTATGCCATCAAATGCCAGCAGTGACCTTCAGCTCTCTATATTGGACAGACAGGCCAAACCCAACATCAAAGAGTAAATGGACATAAATCTGACATCAGGAATCACAAGTTAGAGAGGCCAGTAGGACAACACTTCAATCTCCCAGGACATTCAGTACAGGATCTCAAAGCAGCTGTCTTATAAAAGAATTTCAGAAACAGACTTGAAAGAGAAGTTGCTGAATGACAATTTATCACTAAAACTATGGAGCTATGAAAGCTATGGAGAGACCTGGTCTGAATAGAGATATTGGATTCCTGCCTCATTACATATGCTAATCATCTGCATACTATCCCTTGCTTTTCCCTGTAGGACTAATTGCAGTCATCAACAGGTTTACTATACCCATTGAGTCAATCACCCATCTCCTACTACCCTCCTGAGAAAAACCCCACCCCAACCTCCCTGGGGTCTGGTGACTTCTGCTTCACTGTAGCTGAAGAAGTGTGCATGCACACAAAAGCTTATACCAAGCTGCAACCCTAAACTCGTATGCTGTTGTGCTCATGAGTTGTGGGCACCTCACACTCACAGGCACCCGTCTGGGTGCCATGAGAAAAGGATGCCAGATGGGCGCTTGGTTTGATGAAGCAAGTTCCACTGAACACCCAAGTGTGACTTACATTTGAGAAAAGGTGTGCTTGGGATTCTGCTGATAACCAGGCGTATTTTGCCCCTGGCTATCGGCTGCTTGCGACCAAGTGAAGATGCCTGGGCACGAAGATGGGGCCTGCCATCTCCACCATCTGGAAGTGAATCGGATCTTGACGGCTTTCACACACTAATGTGCCACCCTGTAGAATTCTGTCCATTATATTTTATCTGCAAAATCGGAATTAATTCCAGGAACCAAAATGCTTTTTCTGTGCAGCCTGAGCAGGAGCAGTGAATGTTATTGTTAATTGATGCAGCTTGTTTTCACTTTCCCCACCCCAATGCTCTGCTCACGGTTGTGAAGAATATCCCTAGGTTATGAGTGCTTTGTGTCACCGTTAAGAAAAAGAGCTCAGAATAGGCCAAGATATATGTGGACTGTCCCTGGAGCAAGTGACTTTTCTTCTTTAAGTTTTCAAAGTATTTAACTTAGCTCACGGTTGTCATCTAAATTTTTTGTTGTTTAGTCGTTTAGTTGTGTCTGACTCTTCGTGACCCCATTGACCAGAGCACGCCAGGCACTCCTGTCTTCCACTGAGTTTGGTCAAACTCATGTTTGTAGCTTCGAGAACACTGTCCAACCATCTCATCCTCTGTCATCCCCTTCTCCTTGTGCCCTCCATCTTTCTCAACATCAGGGTCTTTTCCAGGGAGTCTTCTCTTCTCATGAGGTGGCCAAAGTATTGGAGCCTCAGCTTCAGGATCTGTCCTTCCAGTGAGCACTCAGGGCTGATTTCCTTAAGAATGGATAGGTTTGATCTTCTTGCAGTCCATGAGACTCTCAAGAGCAGGCACCCCCAACCTTCAGCCCTCCAGATGTTTTGGACTACAATTCCCATCACCCCTAACCACTAGTACTGTTAGCTAGGGATCATGGGAGTTGTAGGCCAAAACATCTGGAGGGCCGCAGGTTGGGGGTGCCTGCTCAAGAGTCTCCTCCAGCACCATAATTCAAAAGCATAAATTCTTTGGCCAGGTGCTTAACTGATAATCAGTCACAGTCCATCATTTGAAAAATAAGACGTTGGAGCTGTCTTGGCCCAAAATGGCAACTAGACGTTCTGTTTTGGTGACTGCAACCTTGGTTTAAACCAAGGTTGCAGTCACCAAAACAGAACGTCTAGTTGATATATTTATACACACACACACACACACAGTGGTACCTCGGGTTAAGAACTTAATTCGTTCTGGAGGTCCGTTCTTAACCTGAGCTACCACTTTAGCTAATGGGGCCTCCCGCTGCCGCACAATTTCTGTTCTCATCCTGAGGTAAAGTTCTTAACCCGAGGTACTATTTCTGGGTTAGCGGATTCTGTAACCTGAAGCGTCTGTAACCCGAGGTACCGCTGTATATATATATATATTTCTAACACTGGCTGATACCACTTATTTTTTTGGTGTGGAGGTGTTGTCAGGTATGCTGAATCCCAGGCGTTGACACTTGAAATCCCCTGTGCCTCGCAGCAATTTAAACCTGCTGGGCTGGTGGGGGTGGGAATGTCAACGATTCTCCACAGCCTTGCCTTCCCATCATCCAAATGCCAATATGCTGGCCCTGGGGGGGGGGCAAGATGCAGGGAAATGAAGGGCAAGTGCCCATCAGCCATACTGAATGTTGAGAGAGAGGAGTGTCTGTTAGCTCCCCAGGGGAATGAGGAGTATTATATAAAACTCAGTTACTCATAATCTGGCTCCAGCTAATCTGTGATGTTTGGCTATCTGGCATTTTGGCACGGCATTTCCCATTTCCGAGAAGGGGCCTCGGCTTGTAGAGCCAAGTTGGGGGTGGGCAGCAAGGGAAGACAGATCCTGTTTACACTTCATTCTGCTGGTTTTCTCGTGACACTGGGTGGAGGTGGGCCGCTTTAATTTATTTTTTATTTAAAGGAAAAGCAACATTCCAGGCTAAGAAGCAAATGGCAGCCAGGGGAGCCGACTACCTAATTCAAATGGCATGACTTCGCTTTCAAAGGTTTCCGTCCAAGGTGCCATTTAGGCATAACGTGGCTGAGATTTTCAGTGCGCTATCACCAAGTATGGCCTCTGCACACTCCTTTACATAACCTGCATAGGGTCTGCACGCACGTTTATGGCGTCTGTCACTTTAATAAACCTACATCTAGGAAAAGCAAAGCCGCTCCTGATTGAACACTCTTTCTGGCATGCGAGAAGAGATTGAGTTTGCACTTAAAAATGGACACACAGGGGAGAAAAAACTAATTTGGAGTCTGACTTCAGAGTTATCTGCTTGCTTCTGCAGTATGTGCAAGCACAGTTCCGTTGCTATTTATCAACTGCCTTCATTTGCTCCCATTAGCAAGAGGGCGGGCGGGGGGAACAGATGCGATTATTCCTCAGTTGCGTTCAGTATTTCTTGAGGCTGTACATGTTAATGCTTATGGGAAACTCTAGAGCACAACATTTGGAAGGCAAGAGCCTATGCACTGGCATCCTCTGTAAGATTCTGCACCCTGGAAGTCTAAGCATTACTACATCCTACGACGAAATGTAACGCGTTGGCTGCAGCTGTCAGAAATGAACAGATTCCTATGCAACTGCCAGACACTTCCTTCGACTGTGCTCGACTACAACGATTACCTGTGACACCGGTGCTGTGGCCACAGCAGTATTTATTCTCAAGGTTCTATGACACTGGAAATGTGCAAAGTGCAGCGCATCACCTTTTCTGAGATCCGTACAATACTGATAATACTGAGAAGTGCCTCGTTCCCTGTCAGGTTGAGCTGTGTGAGAGGATTTTAAGGAACAGGCCCCCTTGAGAATCAAACCACCCTCTTCGGATGGAACCATGCAGCTAAACTCTACAGTCCCAAGAATCCATCCTCCTTATACCTTTTGCAGTGCAAGCACAGAGTGAAATTGTTGCCGCAGACTCACTAGCCAAGGAAAGGCTTCTATCTAGGTCTCTGTCTCTCACTGAATCCAGACTTTCAGAGGGGGAAAAAGGATAGACAGACAGATACATTTGGTCTCTAAAGGAGTCGGTAAGATCTGGAACACTCCGGTAAGATCCGGAAAGGAGACCCCTCAGCAAAGTTTCTACTGTGTTCCACCTGTCAGTGGTTCTGTGGGTTTTCTCCCATTCCGGATCAGGACCCTCCGGCGCTTGGCTGGCAAGGGGAAACTTGCTTTCTCCACCTCTGGTTGGGCAACCCTGAGGGGGGTCTTAGCAACAGGCTGGCTCTGGCCTTTTTTGTTCATCTCATCCACAAAAGACTCCACTCCTTCAAAGCGCGTGGTCAGTTCTCCAAGCCGTTCCTTGAGGGCGTTGAATTCTAGGTACAGGTCGTTGAGGGCGTCGGAAAGTGGCTTGATCCTAGAAAGGAAAGAAGCAAGGGAAGGTGTAAAACAAACGAGAAATTCCTCTATAGTGGGCTACAAAGCCCAAAGCAAGGAGCACTTCCACAGCAACCAATAACATACCCACCAACATTTCTCCAGTGAAAACAGGGATGTCCTATTCCATCTTCATTATCTGCGATTGGACCCGGCTGGGATTTTGTCACCACCCCCCTCCCCAGGATGGCACCCAGGGCAGACTGCACCCACTGCACCCACCTTGCTCTGCCTCTGCACATGAAAAGTGCCGGAACTGAGTTCCAGCTGGAAAAAAAGCCCGGATAATAATATTAATTATTCTTCTTCTGTTATTTATATCCTGCTTATCTGACTGGGTTGCCCCAGCCATTCTGGGCGGCTTCCAACATATATAAAAGCATAATAAAACATTATACATTTTAACTTCCCTATACAGTGGTACCTTGGGTTACAGATGCTTCAGGTTACAGACGTTTTAGTTAAAGACTTCACTAACCCAGAAATAGTACCTCGGGTTAAGAACTTTGCTTCAGGATGAGAACAGAAATCGCGCGGCGGCGGCGTGGGAGGCCCCATTAGCTAAAGTGGTACCTCAGGTTAAGAACAGTTTCAGGTTAAGAACAGACCTCCAGAATGAATTAAGTTCTTAACCCGAGGTATCACTGTACAGGAAAAAACTTCCCTATACAGGGCTGCCTTCAGATGTCTTCTAAAGGTTGTATAGTTACTTGTCTCCTTGGCTTGGGGTGATTGCATAACTCCATACCCTCCAAAATTTTTCCAATGAAAACAGGGACATCCTAAGGCAACCCAGAGCATTCTGGGATCAAATCAGATGGCTTCTGTAAATCCAGGATTGTCCCTGGATAATAGGGACACTGCAATAATACTTAAGGGAGAAACACTTTGGCAAAAGTTCAGAGCTTAAGAAAGAGCAAGATCTTCCCATAATGCCAAACTGCATGCAGAGTATCTAGGCAGGGCAACCACCCAAAAACCAGCTACAAAAACCAAAGTTTACTTACAGGGGATTTCTTCACAGTATAGCACGGACTGACAGAGGCAGATGCCTCTCGTTGAGCCAATGGCTTTAGGTGAGGGAATGAGGGACCTGTGGCTGTCCAGATTCTGATGAACTTCCAACACCCATGAACCTCAGCCAACATGGCCGACGCTCAGGGATGATGGGAGTTGTAGTCCTACAACACCTGGAGGGTAACAGCTTAGGACAGAGCCTTCACAACAGCGTCCTCCCAAACTTGGGTCTCCAGCTGTTTTTGGACTACAACTCCCATCATCCCTATCTAGCAGGACCAGTGATGGGAGTTGTAGTCCAAAAACAGCTTTTACAACTTGTAGCCCACAAAACTGAAAACAGCCCCTTGGCCACGCACTTCCAAGATTGCTGCCAAACAGGCTGCTTTATTGAGTCCCAAGTAGGTGGCCATACATGACCTGCCGAACCCAAGATGGTGACTGTACAGCAGGTTTGCACAGATCACAGCAGAAGTCCATTTTGTTGCCACCTTTACTACCCAGGCTCACCTTCCATAGTCAGGCAACACAGACTGGTGGTCAAAGAGGAGAAGATTCTTCATTTGAGACACAATAGCAAACTTCCAGTTGTCCAGAACAACAGTGAGGTTGGCACATCCCCTCATGTTTACTTTTTCAGCTGGAAGAGAGAATTGGGAGTATGAGAGAATATCATAGTAGTAATACAGTCGTACCTTGGAAGTCAAACAGAATCTGTTCCGGAAGTCCGTTCAACTTCCAAAACGTTTGGAAACCAAGATGCGGCTTCTGATTGGCTGCAGGAAGCGTTGACAAGAACGTTTGCAAACCGGAACACTCATTTCAGGTTTGCGGTGTTTGGGAGCCAAAACGTCCGAGTACCAAGATGTTTGGGATCCAAGGTACGACGGTAATAATTTAGAATAACATACACCTTTCTCTGAACTATAGCAGTTCTGCAGTTCCATTTCCTGGCTCAGAAAGGGAGGGCTCCCCCATCATTTCCATCAGACCAGAATTTGAATCATTTGTCAGACTAAATAATTGCAAACAAAAAGCGCACATATGAAATCCATCCTAAGACAGATGGAATTAGAATAAACTTGGTTTATCAGCTGCATTTTAAAACTATGTAACCCACCTTGTTCACATCTGTTGATGGATTAAGAAGTTTATATAAAGACCAAAAATACATTCTAATACAAAACATACACAACTGAGAAGATGGAAGCCACTTTAGAAACTGAGGTGTTATTATATTCGATGTCGAGACTACATATGCCAAGAGAGGGAGGGGAATATACAGAACTGCCATTCTTTAAACATTTAATTTCAGGGAATTTGTTTCCCTAGAAGTATATCCCTGGAAGTATATCCTCAAGTATATTGTGGTGACAAGATATAGAGAGTGGGAATGGATTTATGGGTAAATCAAAAAATGCTCAAACAGGATTAAAGCTCTACAGGATAGGGGCAGAGGGGAAGTTTAATCTTCTGTCCACAGTTTCAAAAGCATTGCGAATGTATGCAGGGGAGATTTGGGTCTTGTGTTCAAAACCTTCACAAAAGTGGGTTTTTTATGCTGACAGTTCAGAAACCAAGCTTACTTTCTTATCTGTCCAGTGTGAGTTGGCTGGCTAGAGCCCATGCACCCTATTAGTTTTGTGTTAGCTTTGCAAAACCAAGAAGGCAGGACCTGCGCATGGATAGTAAAACCGGGAAATCTGCAGCTCCAAATGCACATTTGCAAATGGAAATGAAACAAAAGACAAAACAAGCTTTGCGTGGCATCAGCCCACTCTTTGGCACCCAGCAAATCTGGACCCCTACCTTCAGATCTGAAGTCCCATTCTGATGTTGCCTGCTGCCTCTTTGGTTTGGCGGCGCAACAGATTGCCACCAAAAGCAGTAGGGAGAAGATCTGTCTCATGGTGCCTTTGCAGAGGGACAGGAGAAGGAAAAATGCATCAGAAAAGCCTCCCTTCCCCAAGTACTAGTTCCGCAACAACTGTCCCCTTTCCTCACCCCTATCGCTTTGATGGCTCCCATATGGACATTTACCAGCCGGGATGGTCACAAGCTGTTCATACCAAATGGAAAAGGGGGGAAAAGGGCCTCTCTGGCTCTGCAGCCATAGCAACGTCACATTTGCATGTGTCCACTTAGGTCAGATCCCGGCAAGTCTGTGTGCGTCAGGCACAAAGGGAATGCGGCCCAGTGGTGTGAACCAGTGATGCAAGAATCTGGACCCAGGTTTTCCTGAGTTGTTTCCATGCCACAAAACATGCCAATGTTGTGTACCCACAAGTATGGCATTAAACCTTCTACTCTTATTTGGGGGAGGAGAGAAAGGCATACCCTCCAACATTTCTCCAATGAAAATAGGGACGTCCTACCTATTTCATAAGAATAATTTTTTTATTATTGCCCCAGCCACTCTGGGTGGTTTCTACCATATATAAAAACATAACAGAACTTTTAAAAACACTTAAAAACTTCCCGATGCAGGGCTGCCTTCAGATGTCTTCTGAAGGTTGTATAGTTACTTATCTCTTTGGCTTGGGGGTTGCATAACTCCATACCCTCCAACATTTCTCCAATGAAAATAGGGACGTCCTAAGGAAAAGCGGTGGAGGAGACTCTTGAGAGTTTCCTGGACTGCAAGAAGATCAAACCTATCCATTCTTAAGGAAATCAGCCCTGAGTGCTCACTGGAAGGACAGATCCTGAAGCTGAGGCTCCAATACTTTGGCCACCTCATGAGAAGAGAAGACTCCCTGGAAAAGACCCTGATGTTGGGAAAGATGGAGGGCACAAGGAGAAGGGGACGACAGAGGACGAGATGGTTGGACAGTGTTCTCGAAGCTGAGTTTGACCAAACTGCGGAAGGCAGTGGAAGACAGGAGTGCCTGGCGTGCTCTGGTCCATGGGGTCATGAAGAGTCGGACATGACTAAACGACTAAACAACAAAGGAAAAGCGGGACATTCTGGGATCATATCAGAAACTGGGATGGCTTCTGTAAATCTGGGACTGTCCCTGAAAATAGGGACACTTGGAGGGTCTGGAGAAGCCAGAAAAGCATTTGCTACATCCTTGTAGTGGAGACAAGTGCTGAGAAGGGCTGGCAGCATTGGACAGGATACACACCAAACCTGCATCTACAGTAGCGACTACAGACAAGGAGCAAGGCAGAATCTCTAATCTGTAGCCTTGGGACCAGTAACAGAAGGCTCTCTTCATTTTGACCAGCCCAACAATAATTATCTGCGTAGTCAGGCTGTTTATCTGGGTTGCTCAACATGCTTTTGCTTTGTTACTGGAAAATGTTGGCTTATCCTTCGCTTGCATCTGCTTCCTACCCGTGATCTCAAGGGTGACCCCACCATTTTAATCCAACACATGAAGAAACAGCAGATACTTCGCAGGGCTGGATACACTAGAATCTTCTCGGATGTTAACTCCATTCTTTCCTGTGATTTTTGTGCTGACAAGCTGCTTGGATGAGAGGCTAAGAACAGCTGGTATGACAGCTCAGAACTTTTGTGTGCTGTCTTCATCCTCGGGCCCTTGCTTGCCTCCTCTATTAATTCTCTTCCAAGACATCAGAGCCACTGCAATGGGTCCCAAGAACATACAGGAGACACTGCTGGGAACTGCATCCGAATAGGAGGCAGAGATCTGGCACTAGCAAAGGGTACCCCAAGGGATGCAGGTGGCGCTGTGGTCTAAACCACTGAGCCTAGGGCTGGCTGATCAGAAGGTTGGCGGTTCGAATCTCTGTGACGGGATGAGCCCCCGTTGCTCGGTCCCAGCTCCTGCCAACCTAGCAGTTTGAAAGCACACCAGTGCAAGTAGATAAATAGGTACAGCTCTGGCAGGAAGGTAAACGGCATTTCTGTGCGCTGCTCTGGTTCTCCAGAAGTGGCTTAGTCATGCTGGACACATGACCCGGAAGCTGTCTGCGGACAAACACCGGCTTCCTCAGACAGTAAAGCGAGATGAGCGCCACAACCCCAGTTGTCTGCGACTGGACTTAATGGTCAGGGGTCCCTTTACCTTTTAAAGGATACCCCACAAACATGGCAACCCCTTTAGAGAACGTTCTCCCCAAGTAGCTTGAGAGCCAACAATGCTCAGAACTAGGTTTATAGACTGCAAAAAAAGGAGAAACTCCTTACCTGTTGAACAGAGAATCAGAGATGGTGGCAGTTGCTCTTTCAAGTCCAAGGGTTTTCTTCTCTCTCTCTCTCTCTCTCTCTGGCCAAGGTCTGCCTCTCTTCGCCTTATAGCCAAGCTGCCCTGGAATTCTGCCAAGCCACACAGCAGTCTTCTAATTGCAAACAGATCCTTTGGGCCTATTGAGAGGCCCCCAGGCCATGGCTTGTTTCCTTCAAAAGGGGGGGGGGGAGGAAGGAAGGAGGAAGCCTACAGGACAGTGGAACAACTCCCAGAAATTGCAAAAGTACAATTCAGGACACAGACACGTGGCAGAAGAGGGTAAGAGAGCTCTCTCCGGCCCAATTGAACTGTCTTTGGTTTGTTATGGAGCTTCAGAGAAAGTTTGCAAACCAATCCCTCTGCAACAAGTTGGATTTGGGAGTCCAAGGTTGATGCTAAGGCAGAGGCAGGGAACATGTGGTCTTTGGATTCCCAACACCCATCAGCGTGATCAAGGATGATGGGAGCTGGAGCCTTGTAACATTTGGTAGGACCACAGGCTCCCTGCCCTTCTGCTAAGGGCTACAAGAAGAAAACCCCTCCCAGAACTTGCTTTCTTTTGGATGGAGTGAAATATTCATCAGAAGAGGCTCTGACCTTTCTCTTGAACTTCATCTCTTTCACTTAGGGTATGGTGGGTCTTGACAGGAGCTGCGGAGTGGAAGTGCATATGCTCATCAATATGTGGCTTTTCTACCTGTCTCAAGTTCTCTCCAGCTTCAAGAATCCCATTTACTCTGAAGTCAATGCTTTGGTGGATATTCCAGAATTCAGCTGTCATCTTGGATGCTGGCCTTCTTTACGGGACAGAAATTGCCAGCTCATTCCTGTGTCATTTCCTTTTCTGCCAAGTGAGAGTGTTTGAGGGTGGCAACATCGTTTATTGCTAGGACTCTGCCCAGCATTAAGACCCTTTCCAGAACCTAAAATCTGGACAGGGCCAGGTCACAATTTTCCTAGAAAGCTGGCACTGCAAACTGCCCAGGGCAAAAGCAGGAATACAGTATCTTGCTGGAGGGGGATTTACTGCATGTATGCAAACAAGGGAGTTTTCTTCAAAGCCAGTTGATATGTGTACAAGGAAGGCAACTTTCAAAAGCCAATGGGCTTTGGGTGAAGGGTTCAAGTGTTGGGACACTTCATAGAAATCCAGACAACCCATGTCTGCCTATAGAATTCTCTTTTAGCTTTATATTGAGCAGCTTCCAAGTCCATAATATCTTAAGAAGGATTTCACAAGCTGGACCTAACCTTACACCCCATTGCTAGTGCAATTTTTCAGAATTATGGCAAGTTGCCACTTGGCAATTTGGGAACAAACTAGATGTGAAATTGTCCATGCTGGAGGCTGCAGGGGATCCCTACTAGTCAGTGTGTGTGTGTGTGTATTGGGCACTCTTATTTCCATTGCGTATGCTTTGAATAGTCAGAAATCCGGCTCTCTGGAATCCACTCTCTGAAAAATAAGTATTAAAGCTGCTCACAGTCCCTGCTAGTACTGAATTAGCCCACTCCAACTTTCAGCCCAAACTCACTACCTCCCCTTGTAAACATTCGAAATTAGAAGTCTGACTCCTAAAAAAACCATGGTCAAATGAGAGTTGAAAACCCAAGAATCCCGCAAGCCCATTGTTCCTTGAAGCCAATTAACAAAACTGTACATTGGAAGAAGCAACTCACTCATTCACCTGCTTCTGCTGTAGCCAGGACAACTGATGTTGGGCAGGATGCATGTAAGGTTCAGGAAGCCTAACAAATTCTAAATTGCAAGTCTGAGGAATATTGAGTGTTTTACAATAAAACAATCCCTTTTACAATTTAAAATGTTTTGCTGCCACTTTGTTGTATGGGCAGAAACAAAGTCTAAACAAGGGAGACTGGCTTGCAAAGCACTTTCAGTGAGATCCTTCTAAGCTTCCCCCTCTTAGACTACTCAAGTGAGCTCTTCATCTAAAGCAGCGGTTCTCAACCTGTGGGTCCCCAGATGTTGTTCGACTACAACTCCCATCATCCCTGAGCTGTGGCCTTGCAAGCTGGGGGTGATGGGAGTTGTAGTTCAACAACATCTGGGGACCCACAGGTTGAGAGAGGCTGATCTAAAGCTACACTATAAGCACCTAAGTGACAACTGTATGCTTTGCTTGGTAGAGCTCTGAAGAAATGGAGATGAGATACTAAAGCTTTGCCTAGTTGTCAAACGGCTTGGCTCCCAAACAAATCAGCTCCCAAAGTGAGTGTTCCGGTTTGCGAATGTTTTTCGGAAGCCGAGCGTCCAACACGGCTTCTGATCGAGTGCAGGAAGCTCCTGTAGCCAATTGGATGCAGCACCTTGGTTTTTGAACCGTTTTGGGAGTCGAATGGACTCCTAGAACGGACTTCCAGAATGGGTTAAGTTCGACAACCAAGGTACCACTGTACTGTTTTTCTCTAGACAAAGCTTCACCATCTTCAGCAGAAGGGCTGCTGAAATGCCACATTTTGCTCCCCTCCTGCAGTTGCCAAAGTCCTTAGCAAGCATTTATGGCAGGCAAGGACTACAAGGTTTGAAGTGGGGAGCTCGGATCAAAAAGATTCTCACTGGGGCACTGCCCTGAAGAATATTCAAAGCTTTGTCTGGGGAAAGCTCTGTTAATCCAAGAGCTGCACAAGTTCAAAACGGATGGGGAGAAAAGCAAACACAAGAGGACAAGGCGGGCAAAAGAACAGACCAGGAGGCTTCCATTTCAGACGCTTTTAATATATTTTTTTATTTGCAGGGCTGTTATTCAGTCAACTCCAGTCCAAACCAAACACACACCTCTGCAACCCATAGAATGAAAAGGAATAGCAAGAGTAGCTACAGCCCGGTGAGCTCAAGGAATCTAGTCAAAACACAAACCCAGGAAAGAAGAGAGTCGCATGTCCTGTCAGCAGTAACAAGGGCCAGGTGAAGTGCTGGTTCAAACACCTGACGGACAAAGCCCTAGGTATTTCCAGCCATGGAAAGGTAGAGACTGCGTCGCTCATGGCAGCTGTCGGGGAGCCAGGCCTACAGGCCCATAAAGAAAACTGGTAGCTGGAGTGGAGGCACATTTTGCTGGGGTGGGCATCTAACAAGATAAAAATTACGGGATGCCCTCTGTCCCCATAACCCAATGGATGGCATGAATGCCTTGCTTCTCTGCTATAAAACTGATGGGAGTTGCCTGGGGGATGAACAGGCTAGTTAGGTGCAGAAATACTGCTGTGCAAGAGGAACCAAATGTGCCCTAACACTGCTGGCAGAGATGCTGGGAATTTTTGGGCAATGAAAGCGCATCTCTGTATGGCAATGGAGGAGCTCACACATCAAAAGACATGAGGAGCTCGAGGGCGCTGCTAAAAATGTGGTTATGGGAAGAGGAGGCAGGTAAGTGTTCTGGAGGCAGGAGAATTTCCAGCGCCTCAGCTGCAATTTGCCTGGATCGCGCTGCAGCAAGACAAAGCTCCTTTCAAGATGCCGACAAACGTTCCATTTAGCTTTCCCTGCTGGGATGCTATTTAAGTCGCTAACAGGCACGAGGAAAGGTACTTGCGAGGTTTGCCTGCTCACAGCTACAAAGACCAGGAATTGGCTTTAAATGCAAAGGGATGACAGCATTATGGAAATCTGGGGCAAGCAAACTGCTCGCGAACTGCCTGCCCAGCCCTGAAACAGCCAGGATGATGCCGCCAAATTGCGACCCGCTTCCAGTTTGGGAAGCCAGCTGGTCCCCACTGCCCGATTTGGGCAAGAACGGCCCTCTGTTACCTAGCTCTAGCTGAGAAGCACCAGGAGACAGCTGTTTTGATAGAGCTCTTTAAATCTGTGGCCATTGCGGCTGGGCTGGACGACTGTAGACACCCTACCAAGTTGAGAAGCATGTTCTCTCCTCCTCTTCCTCTAGCCGAGATACTCGGTCTGGGACTTCGCCCGGGGGGCTACAAAGCAACTGTATGTTCTGCCAGTGCAGGCCACTCAATTTGGAAGCTCTAATTAGAGGCTGGACCGAAGTGACGCAGGCACCAGGGACCCAGCGATTCTGGGGCTAAATGCAAAAAGCATGTCAAGGGAGCAACATTAGGCAAGCTAGCCTGGGGACCCAATTGACTCCTTCAACACAACTGCCTTGCCTCACTGTGACTGGCTTAAGGCTGGGGGAAGCTTGTGGCATGCAAGCTGATTGGGGGGGGCGGGCGCAGCATGACCACACTGCCATGTGCCCACGGGGTTGCGTGACGGCAGCTCCAGGGAAACATGACCACTGGCTGGCTTTCTACAATACTGAGAGCAAAGAAAAGACAAGGCAGCAGCGCCGGGCAGAGGGGCTGTGCCGTATCCCTCCCCCTAAAACATCCAGTTCCACCGGCAAGCTGTCACCCGCTGGATGGCACCAAGTGCCCACGACGTGGATCGCTCCCCGCCCCTCCCCCACCTGCCCCGACCCTCAGGGTGCATCATCCCAGGAGGAAGAACAGTCCCCCGCCTGGCTAAGGGTTTGCCTCTGTATTTCCGCCAGTTGGTCTGTAAGGGCCGCCCCGAATGCTAAGCCGAGAGGGGGCCTAGCTACGTGGGAGGCTGCACATCTCGCAGTGATCTGTGCCCGGCTGGTTCATGAAGGTGCAGTGCTGGCAGGCCCACATGGCGGAGGTTGTGGCGTGTGTCGAACCACCCATGGCACCGTATTCTTGGAGTCCTGGAAGCTGAACTCCAACTGTGCCTAGAAAAAGGGATTAAAAAAACACACAAGAAGTAACAGGAGGGGGGTTAGGAAAGCTCTGACAAAGTGGGGGAATTTTCAGCTGAACATTACAGAAAGGGGTAGCTTTCTCTAGTTTGTGCAGAGCTATATGCCAACTGGACGCGGGTGGCGCTGTGGGTTAAACCACAGAGCCTAGGACTTGCCGATCAGAAGGTCGGCGGTTCGAATCCCCGCAACGGGGTGAGCTCCCATTGCTTGGTCCCTGTTCCTGCCAACCTAGCAGTTCGAAAGCACGTCAAAGTGCAAGTAGATAAATAGGTACCACTGCGGCGGGAAGGTAAACGGCGTTTCCGTGTGCTGCTCTGGTTCACCAGAAGCGGCTTAGTCATGCTGGCCACATGACCTGGAAGCTGTACGCCGGCTCCCTTGGCCAATAAAGCGAGATGAGTGCCGCAACCCCAGAGTCGGTCACGACTGGACCTAATGGTCAGGGGTCCCTTTACCTTTACTATATGCCAACTATATTTTCTCCTCTTCTGCAAGGTCTGTACAGCTTTGAATCCCCTCATAGTATTATTTGTGAGAGACTTTATTCGCTCTCCTGTGCTAGATCAAGTTCACTGAGTTGTTTATCCACAAGGATTACACGCTTGCCCGCAGACTGTTTCACAAATATTTCTTTCCTTTGGCCAGGGAGACTGCTATCCTTGCTCAAGCCCCTTCCTTCCTACTGAGATCTCCCCCCGCCCCCAAGTGACTGAGGGAACTCAGACACCAAATCACACCCCTGGGTGATCTGATAACAGATAAAACCAAAGCTCTCCAGCATCTCTGCAGAGGTGCCCAAATCCTAGTATCAAAGGGAAAAGACATGACATACTGCAAAGCTGTTCAATGGTGGCCCATTGCTCAGATTTCTTCCAAGTCTGTGCAAGTTCTTCATTCCGAGTCCTGACTGCCTCCAGCAACAAGCTGATGCTATCCTGGAAGAGAGATGATGGGTCAGGTCACAGCTAATCCCATTTACCTCAAGGATACGTGGGGCCGTTCAGGAAGAATCTCTTTTCTCCAGAGCTGCCCCCACCTCCCCAAATCCACCAACCGTAGTGGTAACATGACTGCTTATTTAACAATAAGGCATCCTTTCAAAGAACACATCTGTCGGGCCAGACACAGCTAAGTAGTCTTGCCAGCGAACGTCCCCACAAAGACCACCAATATCACAGTGGGGCTCCCTGCCCTTTCCCCATACTCCCAAACTGGCTCTGGGGGAGGGTTGGAAGAGTCCCAGAAGAAGCACATGGGGCTGGGGGAGAGATGGCTGATTGTCTCATCAGGCAAGCAGAAAGGCTTGTGTTGACTGGCAGTAAAGATACACTTCAGTTTCCAACAATCTAACAGCATCCCAGTGCCATCTCAGGCGTGCTCTCTACCTCCCTTCCAGCTTAAAGGGCCAGCAACCCTATAAAACAGGGGTCAGAAAACTTTTTCAGCAGGTGGTCGGGTCCACTGTCCCTCAGACCTTGTGGGGGGGGGACTATATTTTGAAAAAAATAAATGAACAGATTCCTATGCCCCACAAATAACCCAGAGATGCATTTTAAATAAAAGGACACATTCTACTCATGTAAAAACACACTGATTCCCGGACCATCCGCGGGCCAGATTTAGAAGGCGACTGTGCTGGATCCGGCCCCTGGGCCTTAGCTTGCCTACTCATGCTATAAAACAAGAAGATGAACCGCACACACATCGAACACAACCCTGCCTGCATGGTACGGTGCTGTATTTGGGGGAAAGGAACTGTCAGTGTGAACTCCTTCAACCAGCCAGGACAGCACCCCGAGGAACCAGACCGCAGTGGCAGCGGGAGTGAGTTTGAATGGTGGGTTGCAGTACAGCTGCATTCTTTCATGCATTCGTTTTTCGGCAACCGCAACTTGCCACATGCAAGTGGCAAACTTGCATGGCTGTATGAAGATGCCTTAGCTGAAGGGGGACATCTTGTGCTCCAAACAGCAGAGGGCGCTAGAGGCCACTTCAGAGGTACAGACTTAAGACTTTTGAGTGTGCATACTGTACATGTCTCTTACTAATACATCAGCTCAATTCAGAAACTGGCAAATAACCCCAAAAGACAAAATGCGGTGAAAATGTGAAGTACCTCCCCCTTTTTATGGGCTACATGCCTATCTTGTCACCACACTTGCCCCACCTTTTTTGCACTAAATGTAAGTATTCAGGTTTTTTGTTTTTTAAAAAAACCAGTATTAATAAGGGAGGAAATACATTGTTCGGTGTTTGTCTTGTTATCTAACACAAAGCATATCTGACTGGTCCTGCTCTCCAGTTGCCTACTGGTAGACCCAGCTGTTCTGCAAATGCTGAATCATTGCAGTTCTCCATACATGGCACAGGGCTTGGTCACCCCCCCTTTGGTGTTTACTTTTTTGGGGGGGATGAAGAGCATTCCAGATGTTATATTTGCCAGCTGCCCAGCCAATAAAAAGAGGGCGGAGGCATGGGAGGAGACGCAAACACAGGAAGTTGCTGGTCTTGGTAAGACTGGGCAACTGATCATGCAATGGTTTACTGCAGGAATTTCTGATTCAGAGAAATTAAATGAAGTGCTTCCAGTTGTCAGTGTAACATCCAAGTTGGCTCTTGTCTTGTCCAAGAACATACCAATACAAACAACACAAAGGCCAAGTTGAGACTGCCACACTTACCGCATGTTTCGCCCTATAGGACACACTTTTCCCCCTCCAAAAATGAAGGGGAAATGTGTGTGCGTCCTATGGGGCGAATGCAGGCTTTCGCTGAAGCCTGGAGAGCCCCAGCGCCAGCCCCACAAGGTTGGTGGACAGAGGGAGGCGGAGCGCCGCCATCCTGCTGTCTCCCAAAGTGGTTTGGAGGCTGACGGCGGGGAGACCCCGCAAGCTCCGGGGACAGTGGGGAGGCGCAGTGCGTCTTCCCTCTGTCCCCGGACCTGATCTGAAGGCGGGCGACGGGGAGAAGAGCGCTTCTCCCCGCTGCCTGCACCGCAAGCTCTGGGGACAGCTGGGAGGCGCAGCGCGTCTTCCTGCTGTCCCCGGACCTGATCTGAAGGCGGGCGGCGGGGAGAAGAGCGCTTCTCCCTGCTGCCTGCACCGCAAGCTCCGGGGACAGCTGGGAGGCGCAGCGCGTCTTCCTGCTGTCCCCGGACCTGATCTGAAGGCGGGCAGCGGGGAGAAGAGCGCTTCTCCCTGCTGCCTGCACCGCAAGCTCCGGGGACAGCTGGGAGGTGCAGCGCGTCTTCCTGCTGTCCCCGGACCTGATCTGAAGGCAGGGTGCGGGGAGAAGAGCGCTTCTCCCCGCTGCCTGCCCCACAAGCGCCTGGGGGGGAAATAAATTTTTTTTTCTTTATTTCCCCCCCAAAAAACTTGATGCGTCCTATGGGCCGGTGCGTCCTATGGGGCGAAAAATACAGTAAATCCCACAAGCATCTTTGCCACCAACCTTGAAGAGGCACTTCAAGAGATAGGGCAGCCTGTGGTGTCTGAGAAAAGATGCCTTACCAAACTACCTGAAGGCGAATGTAAAGAGAAGCATGTAGCTTTCTGCCTGCCTGCCTGCCTGCCTGCAAGCAAGCAAGCAAGCAAGCAAGCAAGCAAGCAAGCAAGGCACACTGTTTGGAGGCCAGAGGTGCCCATCCCCTTAAATATACAGAACTCTCTTTGCAAGAACTCGCACCGTTCACCAGAATTAACTTCCTTCTCATTACATACCCTTAAAGGCATCACTTCGTTGGTGACCAAGAAGAGAAGCAGATGGAAATCGGAGATGATGTCGAGGAACACTGAGGACGTGTTCTGGGACAAGTAAGTTGCCAGACTGTGGAAGTCCTGTAGAAATTGTAAAAAGGATAAGCATTTCAGTGTTCTTAGGATTGGTCGGTATAGGCAGCACTACAGGGAATGACTGTTTTGTGTGGGGAGGAGTGTGCGTTCCTGACCTCCAAAGGCAGCAACGGAGCGCATGCCAGTCCACTCTGCCCTGCCTCCTTTTCTGACCATTTCCAGGTTGTGGTGATGCTTGTGTGTATGGCTGCGCATGAACTAAAGGTAAAGGTAAAGGGACCCCTGACCATTAGGTCCAGTCGTGGCTGACTCTGGGGTTGTGGTGCTCATCTCGTTTTATTGGCCGAGGGAGCTGGCGTACAGCTTCCGGGTCATGTGGCCAGCATGACTAAGCCGCTTCTGGCGAACCAGAGCAGCGCACAGAAACGCCGTTCACCTTCCCGCCAGAGCGGTAACTATTTATCTACTTGCACTTTGACGTGCTTTCGAACTGCTAGGTTGGCAGGAGCAGGGACCAAGCAACAGGAGCTTACCCCGTCACGGGGATTCGAACCGCCGACCTTCCGATCGGCAAGTCCTAGGCTCTGTGGTTTAACCCACAGCGCCACCCGCGTCCCTTATGCGCATGCACTGAATATGCCTAAAACAGCAGTTGCCTGTACTATCTACCCATATCTAATACGATACATTGTTTTACATTTTCCAATTTTAATTGTTTTTAACTTTCGCGTTAAGTCACTCAGAGTTTTTTCTGTAAAAAAAAGTTGTGAACAAATAACAATGATAGTAATAAAAACCTGTCAGATTAATCACTCTGGTCAATGAAGCTCTACCAGGAAACATTCTCAAATCAAGAGAGCAATTATTTTTATTCAGGTGTAGGAATAAGGGGATGTGAAATGACACCAGATCTCTCATCGACAGGAGTGAATAAATGGCCGATACTGTCCTAGCAAGTCAAAAGAGTGCATTGGGGAAAAGACACCAAGTTCTGTAATATCCCCAATACAACCAGAATATACCTGCAATTCCTTTCTGTTCCTTTCTGTTGTTATCTCTCTGATATGAAAACAATCAGAAAAACAACAACGAATGGATGGACCGCCAGAGAAAGTTTAGACCATTCTTGATCTTGCTCAGTAGTCTTCAAAAGCACCTGCCATTAGCTACTTGAAACAGCCACCAAGCGCAGCTAGGGACAGACACACTACTTTTCACTTGCATTCACTATTTCTAACCAGAGGCTTAAACTAAGGACGTTCCACGCACAAGGCTGTACTTACGGGACCGCCTCTCCTGGTATGCCCCACGGATGATCTTACGGTCCGCAAATAATAATATCGTGGAGGTCCCGGGCCTCAAGGAGGTTAAACTGGCCTCAACCAGGGCCAAGGCCTTTTCGGCTTTGGCCCCAGCCTGGTGGAACACTCTATCACAGGAGACCAGGGCCCTGCGGGACTTGACATCTTTCCACAGGGCCTGCAAGACGGAGTTGTTCCGCCTGGCCTTCGGTCTGGGCCCAGTTTGTCCCCCCCCTCTATGGGACCCTGTAATTTACATCTTTGGCCCTTTTATCGGCTCATGTGGGACCAACATGGATAGCTGGCCCTGATGAATACTTGAGGTTCTCGGCCCCCATGGTTCTAATTCATGGGCAGTCATTTAATTGTATCCTGTTTCTAATTTTTAGGCTTTATCTTAATTGTTTGATTGTGTTTTAATGTATTTGATATGTGATGTTAGCTGCCTTGAGCCCGGTCTTGGCTGAGGAGGGCGGGGTATAAATTAAAATGTACTTACTTACTTATATGTGGACCTTGCTGGCTGACAGGAGTTGCCAGGATAACTAGAATGAAAAGCTGAGCTAGTCTTATTTGTTTCTAGACCCAGCAGTTCCACAGACACAAGCTCAAATTGTGTCAGCAGCAGGAACAGAAAAGGCAAGGCAGATTAGGGTGTCGTCTCTCCCAAGCGCAGCTCTTTCTTCAGTGTTCATGCTTTTCCTTCCACCATATACTGCAGGGGACCTTTTGCCCAAGTAGTAGTAGGCAAGAGGATAGCTGAAGGGGCACACACCTACAAATACTTGTGTGCATTGGGGAGACCTATTACTGGGATGCAAAATGCAACATTTCTGTTTCTAAGGGGGAAATGAGGAATTGTGCAAGAACGTTTCTCTTACAATCATCTACGCAAGCCACGTTCTGACTTCTGATGTACATACTTCACAGTTAAGAGTACATTTTGTGTGATTACGTGCAATTTCTCCCCACAGAACTGCTACTCCCACACACAAATTCAGCACAATAACCAACTGCAAATGGGAGCTTTTTAGACTACTTAGCATTTGCAACCAACCATTGTTGTTGTTGTTTTTTTTGTGCAACATCCTATGATCTTTAAACATTAAAGTCAGTTAAATTGTTTAAATCCACCCCCCTTCCCACCCCGGCACCCACCCCAAATATGATTTGCACATACCTGAGTTTCTCCCAGAACATCACGATTCTCAATAGGGAATGGATTTTGAGAAATAGAAAATGTGTAAACTGGATCTTTGGGGAACGTAGTAGTAATCTTAAATTTAAAAAGAAAAGAAAAAAAAGGTTGAGATGATGACTGCCTTATTTCTTGCGTTGGGTTCCATGCTTAGGCCTCAATCTAACGCCCACCTTATTTCCCAAGGAGATACTTCAGCATGCATGGCTAAACAAGCAGAGTGCAACAAGGAATTCATTTTCAAAAAGCACGGCTGATTCAGGAACATGCAAGCTTGAACTGGATGTTCTAGAATAGGTCCATCTTCTGATGCAGAAAAGGTAGGAATACTGTCTTCAGCAGTTCAAACTAGCAATGCCCTTCCTGAAACTGCATGTTTTTTATAATAAAATCACATCATCTTCTGGAGGGCTTGTAAACTTTGCTAACGTGAGGTGGCTGTGATTTTTGGATCCAGCAGGGAGGAGACCATGCTTGCTTGCTCTCCCACTCGATGCCCAAGGCGGACTAATATTACAAGCTGTTATATCTGAAAGTGAAGAGCTATCATATCCCAACTGCAATTCTATGGAGACTTACCGATAAAGGACTTTTCAATCGGCAAAAATTTGCAACCAAAACCAAAGTTGCAGAAATAGCTCAAGTCATTAGAGAATAACAAAAAAGCAGAACCGTAAAGAGAGGCTTCAGAAATTCGGTTTTGTCTCTTTTTTCAGACGCCTCCTAAGTGCATGTTCTGTCAATCTCCTTTCATTTTAATTATACCCCAGGTAGTTCAAAACAGACACACACACAGATGCCTTCGCTGCTTGGGTAATAAATATGTTTCTGGGCTGTCAATTGGAATACAAAGTTTGCAGGCTCAACACAATGGCCATCACTGTGGCATGAATCAGGCATGCCTGTATCCCAATGCTTGAGCAGCTATGTAAATACATGGACAAGGAGGAGGACCATGTTCAAGTTTCCAGCCTATATTACATGCTGCTGCAGTGAATCAGACCGGTGCCTGTACTATCATATCGTCTGCTGATGAATCATCACTGTACTACTACACGCTCCCATCTGGTGGAATAGTTTCTTCCCATCATTTTAATGCTAAATCCAAGCTCCATGGCCATTTATTGCTCCTTGATACCATGCACACATATCCTTACTGCACATCAGAAAGCCACCCGTTTTCCAGCCAGACAGTCAAACCATGTCTGGCTCGGTCACTATAAGCAGCAGACTGCTTAATCACTCCAGTGAAAGGTACAACCGACACTAGCTAACAAGCTCCTGGTGATGTAATCGCCAGCATCTCTGTGGGGGGGTGACAGTTTCTACTCATCTAATGGATAAATGTCATTTCGCAAGAGCAGCGAGGTGCTCCAAGCAGCACCTAACAAGGAGGCTAAAAGCTTTCCTGAAGTTTCACATCACCACTAGTCCAAAATAAAACCGCGCTGACTTACGAGCTGCTTGCTAACATTTAGCTTCCTAACAAAGGCAGGGCGGCTAAAGAAAGGAACAAAGTGAAAAATTTCAACTTCAGTGTTGGGGTGAGGTTAGCCCGTTTTTATTTCCCTCTGCAAAAGTAAAAAAAAAAAGGAAAGCGTAACGGATACTTACATCTATGATTAGGTACTCCACAGGGAGTGGACGAGCTAGCTGAGTAATCTCGTTGCCAAACTTGTCTATATCCTGAAACAACAGAAGTCTACTGGTTAGATTGAATGATCAATGCAAAATTGCTAAGGAGAAATATCGATCAGGGGTTGGTGTGCTGCATGTGGGCTACTGGCTAATTCTCAGTGGATCACAGCAATCTGGTTAACTGGATTCTTGCAAAGAAAGCTGCATAAGTGGATCTTGATCTGGTCCAGTAAGGAACAACTTATATTCTTAAACATGACTATATATTTAAGATTGATTACACCCTAACTATACAGAGATCCCAAATACACACACTTGCTTTAGAAATTTAAATACATATCAAGTGGAACGTGGGAATTCAAGGCTGTGGCTGCGTTTCTTTGTTTTTCAATGTAGACCATGAAAGACAGAAGCCACTTACCCCTGCAGCAAATGCATATCTAACCAAGGGTAACAGTTTTGCAGTAGTATGAAATAACTTAAGTCTAGAACAATTAAAGATGCCTTACTACCAACAAAAAAGTAGGTGTGATGCCAAGCCTGATTAAGCAGGACTTCCCAATTCACCCCCTCATGGAGTCACACAGATGTCCCATCCAGCACAATTATTCCATCCTAGATTTGGACAATTGTACTGCCCATGCAAACTAAGTGCTCCCCCCATCCCTCAGCTACCCTTTGTGCAATATAGCAGGGAGAAATCTCTATGTGAACTAGGCTTACTGAAACGGCTATTAGTGTTAACAAGGCAGCAATGTTTGAAGGCTCTGTAAAAAGGGGTTGGGGGGGGCGCAAGGAAGAGAGCTTCTGGTTCTCATATACAAACTGACCTTTCAGGACTTGTTCCACATTGCACTGTAGAACAGATTGTACTGTTGGTCACATATTTTAAACAGAACATGGGAATCCTCCCACACCTGTATAGATTTTACGCCCAGGACCAGTGGTCAGGGATGATAGGAATTGTAGTCCAAAACCAGCTGGAGACCCAAATTCGGGAAACCCTGGTCTAGCAGATCAGCCTGGACTGTGTTGCCTTTGCATTCCAAGACTTTGCCAATCCAACTGACATTTTGACAAGCTGCCCTGTTGAATCCAAAAACCTTATCCTTCAAATAAAGTGTCATTTTCCCATCCCTTTGCAGTTTCAAAAAAAGGAGAAGCCCCAAGCCATCCTCTCTGAAATCAGGGGCTAGAAAAGGCACACAATCTGACAAAGCCTAAACCTGTTGTGCTCTGTCTGATGAATTGAACACAAGTTCAATTATGGGGTGGGGGGGAGATGACTAGCATATGTTCATTAATCACAAACTGACAATTAGACCTGATTTATGTCAAACACACCGAGCTCAAACACTGCTTCAGAAATAAATTCGTAAGAACAGACACTTTTCATTAAAGATTCTGCAAGTGGGGGTTGTATTTTCCACCTAAATCACCACTTAACAGGATATAAATCATTCACTCAGACCTATATAAATTATACATTTGTAATTTCCAATCAGAGACCTTACATAAAAGTTTACATTTGCTAAGCTTCCAAAAGCAAAATGTGACTATGAGGCAGATCCCAAGGACAAGTACTCGGACACAGCTGTCAATCTGCATGTTTGATTTATTGCCAGGAAGATTGAGGGAGGGAGTAGAAACAGAAACACACACACACACACCCCTCCATTGCAAGCAGTCAGAAAGGGAGACAAAGTCCTAAGATTGACATTTCTGATGAGAACTGCTAATCAATACTTCAAGATGCAGGCAAATGCTTCGGTCATCACTACAATTCTGAAAGCTATAGGTTCAAATTTTCATCTTTTTCTGATTTAAGACTGTTGCCTTCTTACCCAGAGAACTAAGAAAAATCCAGATCACACTGAATTTCTATGTACGGTGAACTTAACCCGTTCCAGAAGTCTGTTCAACGCCTGAAACTGTTCAAAAACCAAGGTGCAGCTTCTGATTGGCTGCAGGAGGTTCCTGCACTCAAACGGAAGCCGTGTTGGGACGTTCGGCTTCCGGAAAACGTTCACAAACCAGAACACTCACTTCTGGGTTTGTGGCATTCAGGAGCCGAGTTGTTCGGGTACCAAGGTACCACTATATTCAATTTTTGAACAGAACACTTCTGATATTCAACAAAAGAGGTGGCCAGGAGCACACTGTGCTATGCATGTATGAAAATCCATTTCTCACTCTGCAGGTAACCAAGGGGTTCCATGAGCAAGAGGTGAGCACCATCTCAGCCCCATTGCCAAGCCAAGGTAACAAGTGAGCTAAGCAGCTGAGTTTGGCAGCATGGCAAGGAGTCATGGGCAGACTACTACCCCTGCCAATATTTTTTTCTAACAAATCCCAACCTCCCAAGTAAGCTTGCTTAATAAAGGCAGCAGATTGGGGCTGGGGGCTACCTAGTGTATTACACAAAATGTCACATTTATGCCTATCTGCCTGCTGAACAGAAGTTGTGGGTGTGTGCTTGGTGTGAGCTCATTCCTTCGGGGCCAAGGTAGCTGACCCAGAGAGAGGCAGAGAAGTTGCTAGATGAGGCCCCTTGTGGGTGAGATAGCTCTGTCCAGGACGACTGTTTCCCTGCTGTCATGGAGAATGAGGGTCTTAGGGAAGTTTCTCTGTACCTCATGCAAATTGCGATACAAATCCATTTCAGAGCAACAATTTTTGGGCAATCGGAAAACCCTCTCCTAGATTCACCAAGGTTTGCTCCTCAGTTTACTGATATGAAACTGTGGGGTGCTCTTTGGTGAATTTTCACCACGTTCCCAAATGGGGGGAGGTGGTAACGCTTCTCAAAATTAAAAATTCCAAAGAACAAGCAACAATGAACATGCCAAGTTTCATCAACCCAGTTTGTGTGTAAAGATGACTAGAAAGATTCATGGAAAAAAGCAGCTGTTTATATATAAGTGGAAACACGCAGCATATTATTAATTATCACCGACCTCTCTCACTGTAGGAAAATCCATGGCATTTCCAATCAGACACCTGCCCAAAACATGATAAGCCTGTAGGCATTCTTTTAAAGAAATGCTGATTATAGAGGAAAAACTCACAGATACTTTTCATTTCTCAAATAAGACAGACTGTTTGGTGTTGTAATATCTTCGGCAACAAGCCCAGGGGCTTGAACCTTTAGATATCTTGAGCTCTAACAGGAGATATGGGAGGAGGATGGAATTTTTCTGATGGAATTTACTAGCTTAAAAGCCCATTTCTTTTTTATGGGCATGTCTTCACAGCATTTATTTGGGGAATCTTGTGCTTTTCTACAGGAGCAGTCAGTACTCATTGTGCTCCACAGGATTTCATCCCATGCCTCTTCCCTTTTGGGGGCCAGGGTGTAAAGGGAGGAAAAGGCGCCTATGCCTTTTCTAGGGACACTTCCCATACTTCTAGCTCTACATTGCAGCATTCAGCCAGCAGAACATGATGAGCAGCTGTTCTGCGCACCAGCCCTTAATCTTGAAAAGGCTGCAAAGAGCAAGATCAAATCCAATGAAACCAACTTGTAGATCTGCCCGTGCAAGAAACAACCTGCTATACCACCCATATAATTAGCCCACCTGGAACACATCTTCAAATCCAATTAAGTTCTAATATGCAGAGACATTTTTCCCCAGCACCTGTTGACTTTCATATTTCCCTCAAGGGATTTAAATGAAAAACACTTTTTACATTTTTTTTAAAAAGTCCAGTTACTAAAATCTGAATGGCATCCCCTATCGATAAAACAGAACCTTCTATCTTCTCCACTGCAAGTGGTATTTGTAAATCCTGCCCCTCAAAAAAAAGAAAAGAAAAGAAAAGAAAAAGGTAGGGACTCATGACCTTTGCCACACGCACACAAGCTACTGTATTAGCAATTTACTTTTTTTATAGGCCTTAACAAACTTCGGTTGGGAGACAGTGAGGGAAACAATACCTTCCTTGCAAATATTTATTTGGGGACTGATGGAATGAAATGTGCAGGGTGCTACAGACCTGGTTTCCAAAGAGAGCTATTTGCCACCAGAGATAGTACCCTCATATAGGGGTTCTAACATCTACCCTTGATTTGCTTTTGCAAGATAAGGAAGTGGGGGCATTCAGTTCTTACCCAAGCTTTCCAACCGCACCTGAATACTTTAGCAAGGAGAAACGTCCTATTTTAACCCCTCTCTTGAGGAAGAGCTCTGGTACAAATTCAGCAGTTGGTCTGCAACATTTCTCTGTATTGCCGACGGGATATTTTTGCCTCTTGCAGAACCTTTAAGCAAGAAGCGAATAGGCAAAAGCAGTGGGATGGAATGCTTCAAGGTACAGGCACCGTTTGACACTATCATGGTGCCTCACATCTGCTACTTCAATTGAAGTAGAACAGTACAGTGGAAAGAACAAATACAGACAAAGCAAGAACTTGTGTGGGGTTTAAGTATTTTATTTCAAGATCCAGCATCGTACAAATGCGTGGATTGTTCTGAAGATACAGTCCTTATAACTGATCACTCATAACCAAAGCAGAGCCGGTCAATCTTTTCAATATTATAAAGATTGCCAATACGTGGCCACTAGCATATCTGGGAAAGGAGTAAATGACAGCAGCAAGCAGCTGCTACAAGAGAACTTCCTCTACCCAACAAGCCGAGGCAAGAAATCTCTGAACGTCAAGGATGCATCTATGACTAAGGCCCTTGGCAAGCTCTTAAATGCAGGAGTGTTACTGTCAAAGCTATTGGTGGGGGCAGGAAAGAGAAATGCTCTATGAAAGCACACTGTCAGGAGGTAACCCTTTATATGAAAAAATAATTAAGATTTAGAGATTAGAGGACAGCAGCAGTGCTGGGGCTTTGATCTATGGCTGCAGGAAAGGGGGAAAAACCTGCCTTGCTGGGTCATATCAAGGTCCAGATTTCCAGCCGCAACAGCTAAATGGCTTTGGTAGCTCACAAGCAACATAATATGGTGGCAGCCACTTCACTGTCTCCAGCATCTGGTAAGCAGAGATGTCATTCAGCTAACGTGGCTCACAGCTGTGAACAGACCCCATTTCGGACCTACAGTTGGACTTGAATTATACTAAATTGTAAGTCTGCAGGCAGGATGGGTCTCCTTTCAGTTTTTGTGCCATAAATTATTATTTTTTACTATAATCCATGAATTTGTCTAACAAATGTTTAAAAGCCCAGTGAGTTGCCATCACATCGTTCTGCAACAATGCTTTTCGTAAGCTAAAATTACGCACTGTGCAAACTAATGGGTTGGCATTGTGATACTTCCTGTTTTATTTACTTTCCTAATGAACTGCATGTGTCGCAGCTGCAGCACTCTATGGTGATGAAAGGCAAAAATGGGGTAATCAGGATTATAGATGACTTAACACTGGGACTTTGTTGGGCTCCCAAATACTCCCCATATGTAAGTGACTACAACCCTATACAGACTTATTTGTGGGGGAAGTCCTACTGAATTCCGTGGGGCTTACTTCTGAGTAAGGATTACATTCCTAGAGTCTTAACCTTGCTATATGTACCTTATCCTGAATTAAAATGCACACACATAAACCTCAGCTACACCTTTGGTCTGGAAGCAGCATGCTTCTGCCCCCCTGCTGCTTCAGCTGGGAGAAGTTTTCACAGACCCCAGCAAGAAGTGACAGGGCTGCTTGTTACCTGGCTGAGAATGGTTGCAACTGATTTGACAAGCCAAAAAGCACCTGCCCGTGATTGAGGAAGCCCTGGAAATAGCAATGTGGTTTCAGTCTCCGACTCCCAGATAGCCTGGAGTTTTAGCAAGAATTGGGCTACCTAATAGCACATATGTAGGAGTGGGCAGGGGTCCTCAGCCATAGAAAGGAGACTCAAATTATGCTTAATATACAAGAAATTGTTTCCTTAAGTGAACAGTCACAGCAACTACTAAACGAAACCTTTTTTGGGAGCTTTATCAACATACACCATTCTGTACTTACATGCAACGTGTTGCAAAACATTAAAAAAATTCCAGCTGCGGAAGTACAACGCGTTGTCCAGCCTGTCTGGGACCACCATCCTGTCTGCAGTGCCTTGACACAACTACATGAAAACTTTCTGGGCTGATGAAACTACCTATCCCCAGCACAATTAAATGTGCAAGTACAAATAGTCGATACAGGTCGGTAGACAGTAGCACTGCAGAGAAGGATGGAGAGGCATGTGGAATGACAAGCTGAAATGTGAGTCACCAGGGTCACTCTTCCACATGAGAGAGGAGTTGCACTGAGAATAAATGTGGGGAATAAATAGCCCCCATTCTAGTGCCGGCTGAACTGGCAATCCTGGTATTGGCTAGTTTTCTGCTTTCCTCTTAAAAAAGAAATAAGAAAGTAGCGAAGTGTATAAATGGGTTATATTGGGGCCAGAGAAAGTAGGTAGGGGGCAGAAAACTAGTCTGTAGCAATGGGGTACACAACAGGCTATTTGGAGCTAGAAAGTAGATGTTTCATAAGCAAAAGGCAAGCTGGGAACTAGGAAAGTTGATGAGAACATTTCAGTGGATATGTCACTGGAAATCTGGCATAAAGAACTCTGTACAGCTCTATAAATATGGGGGAGTGGGAAGAGGCTGGACAAAGGAATCCAGAGTGTTCTGAATGATTCCAACAACCAAGCAAGTATGTGCTCGGCGTCTCATGTCCCTGTCTCAAGGCAACATCAACAGAACATCAGGATTCTCAATTTATCCCCAGACTGAATTAAAGGCCTCGTACATATCAAGTGCTCATAACTCAACAATACCCAGGAGTACTGGTTTTTTAGAAGAAAACAAGTACCAGGCAGCTCTTAATAGAGGGTGCTTGGCCTTCCAGTATTGCCACTGGAATGACTTGACAAGAGGAAACCTGATATATCATACTAAAATCTAGCAGCTGGCAATTCTTTAGACCAGCGTACCATACAAAGCTGGAGCGACAGCCTAAATGCAAAACCGTATCCAGTTTTTTCAGTCTGTAAAAGAACGATGCAAGGGGCAAATGTCTATCGGTAACACAAGTGTCCTCAAGTGCCTTTCATCTTCTACCAACCCCAAACATTTCCTGGACATTAGAACATCAATAACAACATAACTCATTGGGAAAGATGACATCTTTGCATTGGTCCTAAGATCGTATGTATTTTTCAAAAGTCAACAAGGGAGCAGAGTCCTGCAAAAGCACTAAACCTTTGCTACTCTGCTTCAAAGGATCCATAAAATTCAGATTCCCCTTTGGACCCCCCCCTTTTCTTTTTTGGCACGCTGCATTTGATGGAATGTTGAGACATCCATGAAATAAGTCTAGAGCTGGAGTCCTGCGGTGCAGCAACCAACTTCAAGAGCACAAGACTCACAGGGGTGCCCAATAAGATGACAGCCAGATAATGGAAAGTCAAACTTAGCAGACTGGCTGGATGCTGCTTCAGGAAGAAGAGGAGGTGTTTGAAACACCCAGAAACATAAAAACGGAGAACTGCTCTCCATTAATGCAAATTGCAAATGGATGAAAATGCCAAATTTTAAAGAGTGTTCGGCTCTCACGGCTTCCAGTGATTTCATCTGACTATGCTATGATAACTAATGCCAATATATTTCAGGAAAGGAGATCTAAAATTTATAGACATCTAGTGTTATGCGAAATGTAAGTCAAACAACATCTGCTTGTCAGAAGTTCTCCCCCAGCCCTATAAAACCTCTAGGCTTGGTCTCTGTTGACAGTCGATAAAGACCTATGAAAGGAACGTAGCGTATTATTCAGCCTTCTCTTATTCAGACTCGCAAGGGCAAAATACATTCCAAGCTTAAGTAAGTTGGAAAGAGGAAACTGGTTGAGATAGGAAAGAATTGTCTTCTAAGATAGCATACGCAAGCCTCCTACATTCTTGAAAATAATGCAATTAGCCCTTTCTCCATTATAAATGGTTAACCTAGCAACTCTTATTTCTGGTGCTACATGAAGTTGCAAATACCCTGCCTGCCCACATCCAGCTGAAAAGCAGAGAAATGTACTTTTATCAAGTAATTGATATACTACATGATGACAAACTGCTTCTAAAGCATAAAAACCCATTACAGATTACTCAGGTGTTGGATGCATGATAATGATATAAAGGCTGCCTTAATTCTTAATTAGCTATCAGACTAAGTTCAACGTGCTGGAATCGGTGACAAAGCCCTATACAACTTGAGACTAGGACATCCAAAAGACAGTCTCAGCCATTATGTACCAAAGCAATCACTACGCTGTGCAGAAGAGGGCCTCCTGCAGATGCCATCTTATCAGGAAGTCAATTCCACATGGTATCTGAATTGGGCATTTAGCGTGGCAGCACCTGCCCCTTGGAATGCTCTCCTGTTACATATCAAACGGGCACAATCTCTGATGTCTTTTTAACATTGGTTGAAGACTTCTTGCTTTCAGCAAGGCCTCCTCAGTGGAAATTTTTTATTTCAGTCAGTCTCTGTACTGGATTTTAAATTGTTTTTATATCTGTAATTGTTTTATAGATGTTTGTATTGTATTGTATTGAGATGCTTCATAGGAAGTGATTAATACATGAAATAAATAACACAGGGAATCAGACTTTCCATTCCAGACACCCTCTCCATTGGTGGGTGAGGGGAGGAGGTGTTCTTCAACAGTGAGAACAGCTATTTAAACAGCTTTTTTTGTTCTGGTTCTCAAAACTCCTAATGTTCACACCAGCATTAGCCTCAAGCCCTTCACACCAGTCAAATTTCAGCATCCAGATGCAGTTAATAGCATTGCTGCCAGTGCTGATTTAGTCTTTAAGGGGCCAAAATAAAGAGAGTGGTAAAGACATAAAAGTCTTGCATGGCCAGAGGCGTCAGAAAAATGCCTGGCTCCATAAAGTTGGAGCAAACCTGGTGCTGTTGGTTTTCCTGTTTTGGTGCTTTTTGAGATATGAGTGAGTCATACTTGTTCCCATGGGAACAAGCAATGGCTGGAACATGCCGTCATGGGTGCAACAGCCTCCGGCCCTGTCCCACAAACACGCACTGATGCGCACCACCCAAGAATGGCTCAAGAGAGAAGAAGCCTGTTATTTGCCCTTTAAGCACCTCTAGGCTTACTGAGGCCCTGCAGCCAGTAACGCACTAGACGTGTGGCTTTGATCCCAACATGGGCTTCTTTTGTGCAGCAAGCAACTGAGACAACTTCATGAAAAAACGTTTTCCAAAAGTATAGAAACAATATACCAGGACTGGATACTTTATGCAATAAGCAAAGTTTCACATAGGCACCGCTTCAAGTCTCTCTGGTTTTACATACATCACCTCTTCTCTGCCTGCAGGAGTTTAAAGAGCATCTGTTCTCCTACCCAGCTAGACGACACAGGGGTTCAATAGCTTCTGCTGTATTTAAACTGCTGCTAACCTTGCGAGATAAATGTACTCCACATTACACAAACATTGGCTTCTTGGGGCGGATCCAACAAATTTCTAAAAGCTCTTTCATGTGAGTGCTTAAGCCATATATATATATGTGTGTGTGTGTGTATATATATATACACACATACACACACACACACTCTCCAAAAACCTCCAATGCAGATCTCTCCTAATTTTCTGGAAAGGTAGTTGTGCTGGTTTGTAGTAGCTGGCTGCCAAGAGACCAACCTTTAAAAAGCTTTTACCCCAATAAATAATTTAGTCCAAGTAGCTCATTAACGTCTTCCTGTTCTGGGCATGTTATAAACCAACACTGCAGGACAACAGCCTCCCTTAGCTAAACCCCTAGCCTGGATCAAAATATATTCCTTCATCTCACAAGAATGGGGCGTTGAGTGTTAAGTGCTCCTAATACCACGGTAAGGAAAGAATACGGAGAAAATAAGGCAACCTTTTGTTCTGAACCACAGGCCCAAAGGAGGGTCTGTGCAAAAAATGGTTTGCTGCAGGGATACCAAAAGAGGATGTCAAGAACGCCAGAATAGTGCTATATTAAAGGGAAATGTAAGCTTACAACACAGCCTGCAAAACCCCAAAGCCACTACAGACGTGGGTCAGACACCACAGCAGTGAGGTGTCGCCATGACTTGTCTGCACCCAGAAAAATATTCATTCTTTACTTATACAAATGATAGCATGCATCAGTTTGGCCAGAACCTCCCATCAATCCACCTGGCGCCATGAGGGCACAGGTGGCAACTATCCAAGGCTTACAGATAGCTTCCCTCTCTGGGCCAACAGCCCAGCATCCCAGATAAGCACTGCATCAAAGTGAGCCAATAGCGTATATTAAAAGGAAGTGAATCTATGAACATATGTGAGCTCATCCTTGCAGCAACTCCCCATTAAATGGCATTTGCAAGCCTTCTGAGACAGTCTCACCTTCGGTTCAACACACCTGCCTTTTACGAAAAGAATGGTAAAATAACCTTGACAGAGTGAAAAGTTCAAAACGCACTAAATGGACTTCAAAAAAGAAAACATTTTATTCTCAGAACCTTTGGATTATTTTGCTCATATGTTTTCTGCGAATGGATGCGGATCTCTTGCTTTCTGAATATGTAAAAGGTGACCACAAATTGTTCCCGCTAAGTTGTCATAAAGTCATATGGCATAAACAATAACTCTCCCCTACTGTACAAGGCAGGAACTGAAAAGTATAGAAGTATAACCAGCCAAATAAAGTAAGAAAAGCCGTACTTGACGACTAAGGCTGTGCTTCGTATTCTAACAGGGCCAGAACCTACCAGAGATATTCTGGCATCATGACAATGTCTTAACGATCCTTTATGAAGCTGTCACTCACAAAATCTGTGATAAAGTATTGTCTAAAGAGCCAGGTCTTCCACATTTATCAAGGCCCAAATGGTCCTTAAACACAGAATTTACTAAACTTTCCAGTGATTTCATTACGTTGCATCTGGCTCAAGGATTATTGAAACACTTGCCTGAATTCCGGAGTATATTTCCGAGCAGCCTGAATTTTAAAGGCTCAGTGATCAATTCAAGTGACAGCTATATAGCCAGGCAAGGTTGTATTCAAAGAAAGTAGAAGCAATGTAATTTTGAGTCACAAGCCATAGCTGGAAATTTCTGTACTGCAGGATTGAAAAGTGTAAGTGAGAACCCTACACAAAATGGCTTCACACTGTACAAGTAAACAGAAGTGGGACTGATAGCGGAGGCCTTGGTAAATTCCCATTCCAGAGTGCCTCCGTCAACACTTTGTGCATTGGGTGTCGGCTGCACATACTAATTACTGCTTACAAAATGCTGCCATCTTAGGGAGACTTTTGCTGAGGGGATAAAAAACCACAATACTAAAAAAAGAAGAGAGTAATCAGATTTCAGTCTTCTAAAGTCTGCTCCAGAATCTTCTGGTTTGGAAAGCACACATAGACACAAAGTGAAGTACTGAAAATATCTCAAATATTTTGTTTCTTGAATCACAACATATAAGGCAGACTTAGGGGGGGGGAGAGAAATGCTGTCTGCTTGTAGTAACAGAACAGAGGAATTATTTATATCCTACCTGCTGCCCAATCTTCTGGATCTACCTATGCCTTTTTTTACATCGTTCTCCACTCAAAGCTCTCATCCTCCCTCTTTCCCCACCACGAAATTCACCTTCTCTGAATCCACGTTTTCTATTTTGCTACTTGTCACTATGCAGCAACTGATGCTGCTCACCGGGTGTCTTATAAGTATATCCTACGTAACAAAAACTATTCTCGCCAGCTGTCAGAAACCTGCAGCTTTTATTGCTGCATCGTTTTGCTTCACTGAGCATCTCACCTAAGCATAATTGGGCAAAGGAAACAGCAAACATTAGTCAGGCATCCGAAGTCAACAAGAGGGGTGGCAGTCACAGCCAAACACAAGTGGCATCATTAATTCAGAGGGCTCGATAGGGGGCACAAAGTAGCTTAACTCTGACTGAAGCTGAACAGGATCTGGAGTATGATAGGAGGATTTTCAAGAAAAGGGAAATTGAGCTTATTTATACAAGAAACTATTGCAAATCTGTATTTCCGTACATATTGCTGAACTTCTGTTTGCAAGCTTGTGTGTGTGTGCAAGAATGCATGCTCCAATTTATACTCAATCAATGCAATAGCTTACTGTTCTGATGACCCCCTAAAACAGGCATAGGCAAACTCGGCCCTCCAGATGTTTTGAGACTACAATTCCCATCATCCCTGACCACTGGTCCTGTTAGCTAGGGATGATGGGAGTTGTAGTCCCAAAACACCTGGAGGCCCGAGTTTGCCTATGCCTGCCCTATAACTTCAAGGTTCAGAGGTTTCGTTGTGGATCTGACAGAGACAACATCAGAAGCAACAACTGCGGAGCCATGGCAGAATCTTGACTTAGGTGGCTCCCCAATGCTGATGCACTGCTCTGAACAACACAGGCCAAATGTGCCAATGTAGACAGGAGATATAGCTCAGTGGCAACACCTTCCAATGCACAGGGCAGACAAGACAGGTTGTCTCCAGAGCTAGGGAGGAGAGGAAGGAAGAGGGTGCCAGAAAAACTGCTGCCCATGCAGCAATCAACCCAGAGAAAGATGATAGAACAGCTAGTGCACCTTTTTCTTTGACAGCTAGCTTGGGCATGAAAAAACAATAGCCTAGGCTTCCAACAGCCTTTCAGGAGAAGGCTAAGCACCCTCCCAAGGGCAGAAGGAAATTCCACACGTTAAGTACTGGGAAAGGGCTATCCTCCATGGCTTGCCACTACTGTTTAGTCACCTTACAGAAAAGAAGAGAGTGAACCATACCACTTTCCCAGAAATGGGAAAGGACCATATGTCAATGGAGGTTATCCACACTTGCCTTATAGAACACATCAGGCACATATTGTTCACTGCTGGATTCCTTTGCATAGCCGAGCTCTGGAGCATCGCGGCATGGCAACAAGCACTCGTCACGTACTAGAGCCATGCACTGGTTGGATACCTGGTAGCCCTCGAAGTGGACTTGGTTGTCAGGACCACCTGGGGGGAAAAGGTACCTTTAAGCCACTCGAGAAGGAGAAGGTATATATGTACACAGGTTGTACCACACTCAAAATGGAAATAAGATGTCCCTGAGCCAATACAGTGGTACCTCGGGTTACATACGCTTCATGTTACAGACTCTGCTAACCCAGAAATAGTACCTCGGGTTAAGAACTTTGCTTCAGGATGAGAACAGAAATCGTGCTCTGGCGGCGCAGTGGCAGCGGGAGGCCAGATTAGCTAAAGTGGTGCTTCAGGTTAAGAACAGTTTCAGGTTAAGAACAGACCTCTGGAACGAATTAAGTATGTAACCAGAGGTACCACTGTAAATGTAAGTCCATCAAATCCAGATTTTTTGCCTTAAGTACAAAGGACTCTTCTTCTGAGCCTGTATTGGCTTACGAGTTTCAAATGGCAAACAGTACACAACTTTCCAAGAGAGGTATCCAGATAGAGGGGATTTGTTAAAAAGTCATATAAATGAAGAGGTCACATGAAAAGGTCACATGTATTTGTGCAGTTTTAGACATTTACATCCGCAAATAGTTTTATGTTTTACTGGGTTTCCACCATTTGCACAGAACAGTACGGTGCCAGGCCACTGTGATTTTTATGTTGTGCTGTAGACTATTCTTGTGCATGCAGCACTGAGCAACACTTCCTCATACAATTAGGAGATTTCAGCGTCATCGCACACAGCCCTCGTCTTAGCAAAAGGTAGCACTGAAAAGCTTTATTAAATTTGTCAAGGAGATTTTTAAACCAAAGGAAAGGAAAGATGCATATTGTTTATCAGCAACTGCACCTCCCACCCCAGCATAAGACGTAATGGGAAGGAGGAATGACTGGCTTTAATTCGTGCGCACAAAAGTCATACGGTTTTAACATTATTAACATAAGCATTTCCAAATAACCAAACTCCATTTTGGGGAGGGGAAGGAGGTTTCCTCTTCAACTAAAGTTGAAAACACTTGGGCTTAAAAACAGAGAATGGGGGCAAGGGGACACATGCAAGCCCCAGTGCTCCTGGGTTTGTGGGCTTTTTTTAGTCTGCAGAGGGTTTCTAAGCACATGCAGTTAGAAACCACCGAAAGCCAAAAACACTGTTTTCTTTTACTGGTCTCAATTTCTGAAAAGCTTGCTGCTTTAATGGAGTGGGGGTGGAGGGTTATGAAACCTTTCAGGTGTTTGCAAAAGAGGCTGCATTTTGTTTTGTTTTTACCTGTAGCCACCACAGTGAAAAACTTGGATCCAAAGTGACCATCTGGGGACAGGCGGCAAATGTTTGGGTGCTGATTCTGAAAATGCCCAGCTGTGATGCACTCTTCTGCACTTAAGAAATAAGCATCCTAAAGAAGGCGAGAAGGTGAGACTGTTAAAGAGACAGAGCCATTGCATGAGTGGCATTTAAGGTAACCCAGGAGTGCTTTCTGAAATGAAGCATGGATTAGTAACTTCTAAATCTAGCAGAGATGACCATCTTGGAAAATCATCACAACACATAGGCACTACAACCTGCAAAGCTTTAGTTTCAGCAAACAATTCCTATCATACTAGGAAAACCAAGCTTTTTAAAGGAGATTTTTTTAAAAATGAGAAATAAATCAGGCAAGTTTATTTGGCTTCTGGTTGCTGAACTTTTAGGACACGGGTTTTATGAGCTCTCTTTAGAACTGACAACTAAAAAATTTACTGGTTTTCAGATTCACGGAAATTAAGATTGCCCAGAATCTAACGAAAGTCTACAAGCTGAGGTGAAAAACATCTTGAGCCTGACATATGGTCCAAGGTCTTCATGCTCACATCTGGTTGATGTAATGAACGGAGGTGGCAAAATTAGGGCAGAAGGAGAACCCAGACAATAACTTCCCCATGAAAGGTTAATTTCCCCAATGTGTGATCAAACTATAAAATGAATAATGCAATAGGGTGTACTTCATCATGAGCAAGCAGGTTGTTTTAGATTTCTGTCTGATTTTCACTATAGTGGAAGTAGGCAAAGCCTACTATTAGCTTATGGTACTTGGTTAGGGTCACAGAATAGTAGTTGGTTGAGATAATTCACTATAGAAGGTCCAGATAAGGGCAGCAAATGTGTTAAGTCTGTCTAGAAAGAGGATTCAGAAGGATAGGAGGAAAACTAGACAGAAATTATCCAGCAGAGGGAAGAATTAACAATAATCAGGTATGTGGAACATTGCTATGTGCTGGGTTGAAACAAACTGCAAAATAAGAGCTTGCTTCCTGTGACCACAGCTGCGGGAGATTTGGAAAATCAAGGATGGTATACAAAAGCACTCTTGTAAGCTTAGATAGATACACGAACAAGTTACCATGGGATCTTATGGTATTGGCACTGCTGAAACATTTTAAAAACAAGCAAGATGAAGCAAAGTCGTATTTAAGGGAAAGAGAACTAGGATTTTGTGTTTGTAGTGCACCTTCTCCAGGTATTCAAGAATCCAGGCAGATTTCAAACCATCCTGACATCCTATCCATACAAAGCTCCATTCTAAATCATCCATGGCTCCTCTAAATTCCCAGCAAACACATGCATTATTCTAATTTTAATAAACAAGGCCCACCCTTAAAAGCAAGGCATCAATCTACACACATAGTTCTCTGCATAAGGTGTTGTTTTTCCCCCTTCAAAGCCTGCAAATAAAAGAGTGCAAGGACAAAAAAGAAAAAGCTCGCTTCTCACCTTGTTCCGGCTATACCGGACAGTCCCCTTCCGCGTATCCTCTGAGACCAGATCTGTGAATATCCAGCCAACCTTAAAACACAAATGCTCTTTTTATTCTTCTACCATTTTTTTTAAGGTGACCTTCCCACATTGGTACAAAATGTTCTTGGCTAGAGGAAGCTCTTTGAGAAAGCCTGCTCAACAGCAGCCTGAAGGAAATTACTCCCTTAGCTACACAGACTTCATTTGAATACAATTCACACATTTGCAGTGACAACTGGTGAGACCGGTAGTTTTATGCCTCCTTACGGAAAGATCTGGAGACTGCAGGGATTCTCCTCCGCACCTCACCCATAAAAATACATTTACTTTTCTGTGTCCACACTGTAGAGTCAAAAGCAGTTCACAGAAGTGCTCTCAAGATATCAAGTTTCTATGCTGGTTAATCTAAAAGGGAACCCTCTCAAATTTCCTATTTCCTGAATCCCACTTGATCATGCTAAAGAAGTGCAGGCCTTTCTGAAATGTAGATCCATACAGTATTCATCTCCATTGCTCACTGTTCAAGCACTCAGTTGTTGTTCAGATGTTGCTGTTATACTTGCAACAAATATCAAGAACTAAACCTGATATGCTTTGTAGATGTTATTAGTGATGATCTGTATAGCAAAGTAACCATAAAACTAGGATAAAACAAAGGCTAGATTCAAACAAAAACAAATTGTTTTATATCTTAAACACAGATGCCTTATATAAACCCAAATTTAATGACTAATCTGCCCTATTTGACCCACTCATTTGAAGTTTGAAAATATTCAACCCTTTTTGGGGGTGAGGAAGCAATGTATTTTATCCTTTATTTTTGCAACACAAGCAGTATCTTCATAAAGGCAAGAAAACTAAGTATGGATCTGAAAGGCATCTGCGTAAGGGTGGTGTCAGAATTTATTAAAAAGCTGACAGTTTGCAGATTAAGGAGGAGATTTCCAAGAGGTGAAATCTTCTCTACCCCAGTCATTTCAGAAAAGCACAGCTGGGGCACTGTTTAAGGTGCTCCGCCAAGATTCCTGCTTCACTTGCCTTTATAATAAACAGCTGATAAGCAGGAGCCTGATCAGCAGACTGAGGAATTCAAAACTATGCGACCACATCTGTATGTCCTTTGTGCTACTGGCAACACAGATCTGCTTAACTACACCAACCCACACTTTCCACTCAGTTTCATGTTGGCTCAGGACTATGCAGCAGAAAAAAGCTGAACAGGTCACAAAACCTCCAGTACAGCCTGCATGCTGAAGCAACACTAGCCCAATTAGCTCCCAACAAACCAGATCCCGCACATTTGCCAACCTTCCAACTCCTTACAAAAGGTTTCCCCCTATATGCCGGCCCACACACGTTTTTATTACCTTCCTCAGGCCCAGCTTGGTTGCAATCTCATCCACAATCTCCGCCTTTGGGTCTTCTAGGAGTTCCAGACTGTTTTGTGTACCAATCTGGAAATAAAGAGAAAAGCAACAGAGAACCAGTTTGCAAACAGGGGTGGACATTTAGCATCCCAAGGAGACAAAATGCTTCGTTCTCGAGAACGAAACGATGCTAAATGTCAGGAGAATGAATATTGACAAGCTGCTGTGTCTCGCTGCAGTTACATTGATACGTGTGACACCAGGCTATTTACTGCTGGTTCTATTGAATATGAATTTGAACAAACAATGAACTATGCTTCTCTACGAAAACCAGTCATTTCCCAACACATAACTGTAAAGAAACCTACATTCTTTCACCCGTAAAAATCTAAGAGGAGGCCTGAAGGATCAGGCTATGACCCATCTAGTTCAATATCCTGTTCTCACTGGTCAAGCAGATGTCCATAGGAAGATCAGAAGCAGGACCCGAGCTCAGCAGCACTCTGCCCAGCTGTGATCCCCAGCTGTGGGGTTGCATCAAATCTTCTTAAGCAAGGAGCAAATGAAGTATTTTAAAAAAAACAAAGCCTCTTACAAATTGTGTTTAAAGCTTGTGATCTAGAAATCCTTCTAGTATCTCACGCATTGGCAATTTTACCCTCGCCATCACTGTTTGCTTAACATTGGATTCCTTACCTATATAGGGCACCCAGCAATATTTTTTTGATGGATGGACATTAATGTGTCACAAGGTATTAATTAATTTTAAGTTAAGCCACCTGACCCACAACCTTTTATTCTCTAGTCTCTAATTTACAGATTTCTTATCTTCTAGTCTCTCCTCCCTTTCCAACTTCGACACTCTTATCTAATTCTGCCTTGCTCCTTAGCTTCCTACTTATCTGACTGAAAACAGAAGGCTGGATTTTCAATAATTCTATATAGTTATTAGAAGCCTCTTTTCTTTCCAAATACTTATGAACCACCCTATGGTACAATATGTGTTTCCTAAGACTAAACTTTTAATTACGATTTCCCCCCTTAATCTTGATTCATTATTTGTATTATATGAATACTGATACGAAAATTTAACAGCTAACAGTGATAATTTCCCTTCGCATGCTATAAAAATGTGCCATAAGCACCTCACATTCAAGCTATTCTCAATCTCCAAAGTCAAATTCTGCGCCATATGGAAGCATAAAATACGGGAAAGCACTCAGGAATGTATCTCAGGAGTGCACAGACTTCTCTCTAGATTGTGGATTCTCTCTCAAACATGCTTTGAGAGTCAGAGTTTTTCTCTAAGTATTTTGCCTAACGTTGGGCTTGACCCATGACCCTGAGGTTAAGAGTCTCATGCTCTACTGACCAAGTACCACTTCAGACTGAATAGTGGGGGTGCTGTTTTGAATGCTTTCCCATGTGAAAGTTCATCAGCAAGTAAATAATTAACTTATCAGGGAGAAAGCCCGGCTGACACACACACACACACACACACACACACACACACACATATATATATATATATATATATATATATATATATATAAAATTAATGTAGGGGAACAATCAAAAGTCATCCTCCATCAATATTTTGAATTGACACCTCCCATTCTTCCTCCTTAGAACTCTACTACCATATTCTGTTACATACTTGACAAGCCGGCTTTTCTCTTCCAGAAAGAATAAGCTTGTATTTAACTGACAGGCAACATCAGCTATTTTTACACCTTCCACCCGAAGTTTTCTCATTGGGGAAACAGATGCATTAAATCAGGTGGTATCTCAACTAACAAGGCAACCGAACTGGATCAAGGATGTCTCAGATCTACTGTAACTCTTGTCTGCCTTTGGCCAAGCCAGCAGAGATCTTGAAGGGTTGCCAGGATACCAAGGAACACAGCCTCTCTTGCAAATCACAGCAAGAGTGTTTGCATCACTTCCAAACTCAATGCTTGGTTTCCAATTCACATGGTTTCAGCGACATAATAGCTGCCAATCATCACGAATCTAAAATGGGAACTGTAGACGCTATCTATTTATCTTGGGCTGAGCAAGCATTAGTGCAGCTCTGATAAATCACACAGGAGCCACAAAACCAGAGAACAACCCCTCTAGCACGGCTGCTTGTTGGTTTCTACACATTGTACCATGATGCAATACCAAAACACACAAACTGGCAAGCGAACAAAGTGCTCAACACTTAGCTTCATGGTGTGCAGAGGATTCAAGGGCGCTGATGTAAGTTTATTTTGTAACTTAACAGAAACTCATGAATCTTGCCACTGAACAGCGCACCAATGAATTATTACTGCTTGCATGTCTCAAATCACCCAACAGACATATATTTTATGCATAAGCAAGGAGCTCCCTCCTCAACAGGAGCTCCCCACCAACACTTCCAAGGTCACTATGTGTTGAGACAGCATTTTATAAAATGGCCAAAGGAGGATCATAGGACAACAGACTGTCCTCTTTCCTCAAACTACAACCTGATACACTAGTAAGTACTCTGAAAACTGCTTGTATCCTCACTTGCTGCTCTCCGGTCACTATGTTAAAGTGGCATGGTGGAAAATGCTATATATTTTGATGCTAATAATAGGCAGAGAAACTATAAAGACAAGTGGCCTTCTTGGTAGTTGCACCCACCCTGTGGAACATCCTCCCATCAGATGTCAAGGAGATAAGTAACTATACAACCTTCAGAAGACAACTGAAGGCAGCCCTGTATAGGGAAGTTTTTAATGTTTGATGTTTTATTACATTTTTATGTATGTTGAAAGCAGCCCAGAGTGGCTGGGGCAACCAAGTCAGATGGGTGGAGTAATAATAATAATAGTTTTGAACAAGAATGATAATCATAGCAACCTAGCATAGCAAGGTGGTTTCAACTAGGGCCAGGGCCTTTTCAGTACTGGCCCCGACTTGGTGGAGCGCTCTGTCACAAGAGACTAGGGACCTGCGGGACTTGACATCTTTCCGCAGGGCCTGCAAGACAGATCTGTTCCGTCTGGCCTTTGGTTTGGACTCAGTCTGACCCTTGTGTTTCCCTCCCCTTATGGTTTTGATTTATGGGCTCCTATCAAAATGAGGCTGCATTTTAAATTGTATTTTAACCCGTATTTTAATAAACTGGGTCGTCCCCCCCATTATGTTTTATTGTAATTTTATTGGCGTTAGCCGCCCTGAGCCCGGCTCTGGCTGGGGAGGGTGGGATTTATTTATTTATTTAAATAGCTGACCAAAATTTTCCATCACTTGCAGCTTTCAAACCCAGAAATGCCCTTCTAAAGCGAACACGTCAGCTGGGTTAAGTTTGATGCAACATCAGTTGAAAGGAGTTAAGTCAATTTGAACTACAAAAGATTGTCCAATGCACAGTTGCATAAACCTACTTGCCTCCTTGTCAACAGCAAGTGCCTTGTCTTCATTTGGTGAACACCCTTCTGTATTCACCCAAACTCAGGTTGTGAGAGTGAAGCCACATTTCGTTTCCTCCAAGAATGGGGAAGAAAGGAAAGATGGATTCTGTCCCAAAAGGTGGGCTTTTGCGTAAAGTGCCAGAGGTTTTTTGCTGCTACCTCCTGAAAAATCCATATAAGCAGGGAAATAAATGGCCCCTATTTTTTTTTGCAAGGGAGTCTGGTGTGTGTATGTCATGATGGTAGGATAGTTTCTTTCCCTTCACATTGGCAGAAGCCATGGCATACAAACAGTGCTTTCTGCAAAAGTCCAGCTTATAGGAGAAAAACTTCTCCCTCACCTCAGTGAAGAGGAAGATAAAAGTTAATTTTTATTAGTTCCTGTTGAGATTTTGCAGGAGGGAGCAGTAGAAAGGTGCTGCCTGCACTTTTTTGCAAAAGCCCAGCCATAGAGGAAAACACCCTCTCATGAGTTCTCTGTGCATGTCACAAGAAAGGGTGTCATCAAGGACTGAGCTTGGCTAGTAAACCAAACAAAAATTCATGAACCACTGATCCAACCAGATCTCTATCATCACCATTAATTAAATTTATATACAGCTCTTCATTCAAGGATCGTAGGGCAGTTGACCAAAAAACCCACACAAAATACATAACATAATAATAAAATGTGCAATAACACACATCCATATTGAAAAGGCTATAGATTGTTTAACAGCAAAAGGCCTAGTTAAAGAGGAATGTTTTCGCTTGGTGCTTGTAGACACTCCCTTACCTTAATTTAGAAAATTATACAAATTTATTCTACTGGAAAATTCCATTCTGTTGTGAAGTTGTAGTTCCCCCTTAACATTCATCTGAATCACACTACTCAACTTCCTCTTGCAGCTATGAGACCCAGTGGCTATTGCCACCTAGTGACTTTACACGACCGTACAGCTTCAAAAATTTCCATTCCACCATAAGCTGCCATAGTCCAATAGCGGCTGGTGCAGCAGGGCAAAGCATTGGCTCTCCCCTGCCACCTTTTTATCCGTGGGAATCCAGAAGGCACTGGGCCCAATCACTGCACCACAATATGCCCAACACCTTCACATGTGATGAAGGCTGAGGATATGGTGGTGGCCCTGCAAGGCTAAGGGGGGGTCAATTAGGATTGCTCCCCAAGGCTGCAAAATGAAGCCCACTTATCTGGGAGTTAAGTTCCTTTGAATTCAACAGGACTTCTGAGTAAACGTGATTAGGATTGCACTCTAAATCCTATCAAATTCAATGGGACTTCCTACAATATTCATAAGATCAGAGCCTCTTTCAATTACCCTTTCCTGCCATTTAGAGCTCTGTTGAGAAGGAGAAAAGAAGAGTTGTTGCTGCCCCCTCGCCCCAGTCAACCTGTCTAGTCCACAGCAGTTGCAGCCATATTTGCAAATACCGTATTTTTCGCTCTATAAGACGCACTTTCTGCCTCCTAAAAAGTAAGGGGAAATGTGTGCGCGTCTTATAGAGCGAATGCAGGCTGCGCAGCTATCCTAGAAGCCAGAACAGCAAGAGGGATCGCTGTGCAGCGATTCCTGACGCTGCTCTAGCTTCTGGCTTAGCCGCACGAAGCCTCTTCAGGGCAGCGGGATGAAGGCTCCCCCTGCCCTGAAGAGACTTCGTGCGGCTGTGTGTGTGTGTGTACTCCACACCCACCCACAAACAGTCAGCATATGCAGCAGAACATGTCTCTGGGATTCAGAATATTTTTTTCTTATTTTCCTCCTCTAAAAACTAGGTGCGTCTTATGGTCTGGTGCGTCTTATAGTGCGAAAAATATGGTGATCTGATTGTTGTTTGCTCTGGCAGTAGCTTCTCTCAAGGTGGCCAAAGCAAACAATAAACAGGTTCTTTGCAGAGATGGCTGCAAATGCTGTGGACAAGACAAGTTCTCCATGGGGTGTGAAGCAGTACCAATGCCTCGCCTCCGAGATACAGTGAGTCATAACCCCATGCACAATTGCATAGAAGTAGACCCCACTGAACTCAGTGAGAACTTACTTGCATATATACATGCACAGTATCAGGACTATAAAGTCACAAAGCTGACACATGTGCCATTTGTGGAGAGGCTTCATCACCACAAAATAGCTGCATGCTTTAAAGTTGACAGTTTTACTCCAGTGTCAGCAAGTGCTAAGGTCTATTTTGTTTCCCAGGCGCCTTTCCAAATGGAGCAAACCAAGACATTTTACAGCGGAGCATCTGTTACCTGTGGTGGTTCATAGATGGCAGCAACCTCAGCTCGGATACCTAGAGGGATGTCCTTGTGCTCTGTATACTTCCCGTATAAGTACCCAAAATGCTGGTTTCCCGTTTTTCTCCAGAAGTCCAAGAAACGATCTGCAATTGTATGGTTCTCAAACATGATGTTATCCACATGCCTGTATTTCTGCCATTTGAAAAGCATAATAATGTATCAAGCAAAGCCCTTTGATAAGGATCAATGATGTTCAACACAGTCAACCCAGGCTACATAAGATCTGAGCTTGCTATATTCTAATTCAATTCTGTCTCATAGACTGACACCTCTTGATTCTCAACAGACTTGCCTAGGCTGTATAGGCTACGGATCAGTGAGGGAAACAGTGGAGAGAAATTGTTTGCCCCTACTATTCTACCACTTTTTCAAAACCCATCCCCCCTACCACAATAGTTCTCACACGGCAAATCAGCGATCTAGTTCAGCTGCTAATGCTCAACCATAGTTTAGTGCTATACATGAGCCTTAGGTCACCAACCTAAGGCCCACTGGCCAGAAGCAGCCTGCGGAGTTCGTTTGACCGGCCCACAAGCCGCCCTGTACCCGCTCGTGCGCTGCACTAAACTGTCACAGCGCAGTGGGGACTCACTTCCGCGGCATCAGAAATTTCGCGCGATCTAGCTCATAGAGGAATCTCCGCGGGACTGATCCAGCCCAGACAAGATAAACCCTGCCGACCCCTGCCTTAGACTGACATACTATATTTGTCTTCCTTCTCCGGTGGAGTCATGAGAAACAAGATGGAAGCTTTCATTTATATTTTCAATTCACCATGGTTGACTGTGATAGTCAAAGCTAAAACCGTGGTTAGCATTAACTACAGTTTACAGAAACAAACCAGGGTCATTAACCTTGGTTAAGTTGGCTTGTTCTCCCAAATCAACGAACCAGTATGCATGGCTTGGGACATAATGAAGCAGTCGGTTGAAAATGGAAGCAAAAGCTTCCAAACTCCCTTGCTGTGGCTGACCCAAAGGAGCAGGAAGCAAAACTCATAAGCCTGAGGTACCTTCACATTAAATCTAAAACCCAGTTGAGAATTATGACTGAACAGAGCCAGTATACATTACAGGAATTCAAAGAAAATAACACCTAGATCCCTTTTCACCAACCACTTACTCCATTCTTACAAGTCCACAGCTTTTTGTGATCGTATTAAGAAATCTGAGCAGGTGGTTCTCAAATCCACTAAAGGCTCCTCTCCTATCTCATGCCAAGAACATGAGTCCTCCAGTTACAAGGAATAAGAACATGTTCCTGTCATCCTGTGCAAAAGCTAACCAACCGTGTTTACACCAAGGGAAAAACGCACCCATATCTAAGCTGGACATTCATTTCCAAAAAGAAAAACAGCAGACATAACAAATGCCTCTGCTGTTCTGATCTTACCTGCCTGTTGAGTGTGATGGCACTTGGCTGGCACTTAGTGCAAATGCCTTCTGGCCACGGGGGATGTCCCTCACAGCCAGATTTAATCTTGCAGCTAATGTTTTCAAGGGCAACAAACTTCCCCCTAAACAGGGAAAAAAGGACATACCACCCAAGTATTTATAAAAACAAAAGAAGCTCCTATGCTGAGTGGTGTGCAACAGACATCAGATCAGAACATTTCATCAGGCTCGGGGCTCTAATAGTTGCACACACAACATGTCCCAGGCCCAGGTGTAAATCTGGGGGTGGGGTGTAACTTGCAATGCATTGCAGAAGTCAACCTGTCACCCCTCATTATAGCTGGCATTAGCAAAAATGTCAAGACATGCTGGAAACAGGGATACAGGACTCAGCGACACATGGACTAGAGTCTGTGTGTGAAAGATCAACATCAACTAGAGCATCTGCAGGTTGCTTTCGTCGTGATGGAAAGACAAGATGCTTAGGAAGCAATGCATGTTTCACACCTCTTTTGCGCGTGTACAGAGTCCTTGCAGTGTTCTTGCAATGTATATGAGATCACAAATCATTGACTTAAATAATTGCAACCTCCCTTCACAAAACTATGCCAATGGCATCAATCTGTGGTCCTGGTTTAGGAAAAGATCTGCTGATCAAGGGAGGGAAATAACTATGAAGTTCTCAATCTTTCCTCCCCTCTGCAAAACTGTTTTGAAAATTACCTTTTTGCCACTGCTTGAAGTGAATTAGTTTCCCCGCCTATAAATAACCTTAAGGATTTTCACATTCTGTTTTATCATCTATAAAGAGTTTTCTCTGAAGAAAAGATGCAAGTTTCTTACTTGTCTGCGCCTCCGGTCAGTTTCCTGATGTAGGCATGGAATGACATGTGCTTCACAGGGGGTTCCAGATGGTTTAAATAATCCTCATCAAAAGGCTGCCAAAAAAAGAAATGCATAAAGGAAAACCAGGTCAGACACCTACTTGATAACACATTGATCACTGAACAAATGGATGTTTTTGTCCGAACTCCTTTGCTAGCATTCAATGTGGAAACAATCAGAAAGCTTTGTGCTTCTTTTCCACAGCTGTTACTAGCCTGACAAGAATGGTGGAGGCCTTTCTCCAGACAGTAGAAGTGTTAGCCCCACTCAAAATGTCTTCAGAAACCCAACCTGTCTCATGGGTAGAATAGTCTTCTTCTTTTTAACTGGCAGAGCTAAAGGCTAACTGATCAAGCATGCCAGGTGAATGTGTTCCTGTTTGTCTCTATCAGAAGATCTCTACACAACTGAGAATGGAAATAATAATCAGAACTGTTTCAGTATATAAGAATACAGCACAAGTTGTTCCGAGGTGCACTTCTGCAAACGAACGGAAAATCCATAATGCCAAGAAAGCAAAGTGCACACAAATTTAGCGAGGGCAGGGGGAGAGAGAGCTTTGCTTGAGCATTTAGTGATATAGCCTGCTCAATCCACTACTGCAGAAAAACAGATGTCAAAAGCCTGATAAATGAGGGTACTGCCCAGACAAGATATATCCAAGGGACTTGTTTAGCCTCTTTGGCCATTATCAGCACAGACAGGACACATTAATGTTTCAGCAGTGCCCTCTCAATTGCTGCCATTAAAGCAACTATATTCAGAGGGAGGGGGGGACATTTTAACAAGTAAAATATTACCATAGCAGCTACAGTTTTACTCCTTACCTCTAATGGTACACAGTGCACACATTTGCCCAGCGGGCCATGTCGACATCTGTGTAAAGAGAAACAAAAGTCAACAACCATGTTCCCTAGCAGCCGAAAAGCACTCTGAAGTTTTCATACATTTTTTACGGAGTTAACAAATTTAACAGAAGTAACTGGAAAAACCAGTAGCAAGTCTGCTTTAAAAATAATAATAATCATAATGGTCAGACATTAACATATCAGAGAAGCCTACATCTGCTAATTAAATTACTGTATCATCTAGCTTTAATTTTCACCACCAGGTATCAGAAACTAATTATTTAGAGCGCTGAATTAAGACACCATAGTTTTTTGCAATACACAGAGTGGCTATTTTTGTATGACAGGTGCAGTGTATACCAGCTGATAAAGGATAATGAGAAACACTAGGCAGTGCATCCTCATTCAATGAAATACAGCTCTAGTGCTCAGAACTCGTATAACCTTCTAAGAATCAGTTTCTTGGTTCACTGTTAGTTCCTTCCTTAATAAATGTTAAGTCTGTCGCTATTGCTAGCAACAACATAATACATTTTCCAGGAATATATGTAGGAAAAGTTAGGCATAGCCTCTTAACAAAAGAGCAGAGAATTTTGCCTTTGATGGTTTTATGAGCACAATTTTTATCACTGAACTGCTGTTAAAAATGTCTAGACAAAAGTTCACTATTCAAGGGCTTCCACTTTTTGATCTTCACCGAAGCAATGATTCACATGTATGGAAGGTCATATAAAGGGGCAAAACGGAGCTATTATATTTTAAATTGAACCATGCCATTTTTAAATTTTAAGTCCAACTCTTTTGCGAGTTACTACCAATAGGATGATCGTTACAGGGAACAAGTGGCCAACAGGTAGTCACAATGTCCCTTCCCAGTCACAGGTCAAACCACAGGACGTCTTCAATATTCCTCTTGAGAGCTGAGTGTTTCAAGCTTCTTTAAAGCTTCCATAAAGGAAATACATGGCAACTCTAAGCTGGAGTCTCAACATAATTGACAAAACCTGTGACATCTCTGTAGGTATGTGGCTATTTCAACACAAAGAAAAAAAGGCAGCATAAAGACAAAGACATAAAACCAGGCAGAGACTCTAGAATCATGACGCCTGCTACTCTGTGCACTGGGTTCCATTTTCACAGCTTCTTTGAAACGACAACTAAATATACACAGCCTTTCTGCAATGCGAGTTTTATTGTTTTTCATATTTAAAGAAACATCAATATTTGAACCAACTTCAAATGAGTGTGACGACGACTAGCAAGGCTAGTCATCTCATTGTTCTCCAAAACACTAACACTTTTTGTGCAAGAGTAATTGGCTGTCGCAGCACCATACGCATTACCTTACAATATTACAGATGATTTATTTATTATTGGGGTGGGATGGGGGTCGTCCATTAACATGCTAGATGATATAACTTTTGCAAATTCTGTATCGACTGGGTACCAGTATGTATTGAAACAGCTCGGGGCCACAATACCTGAAGGACCAACTCTCCCCAGATAAACTGTCCTGGACTCTGCGTTCATCATCTGAGGCCCTTCTTCATGTGCCTCCTCCATGTGAGGTCCGGAGGGTGGCAACATGAGAACGGCCCTTCTCTGTAGTGGCTCCCCGTTTGTGGAATGCTCTCTCCAAGGAGGTTCACCTGGCAACTTCATTTTATATTTTGAGGCGCCAGCGTTCTTCTTCAACTAGGCCTTTGGCTGATTAATATTCTATAGTCTTTTAAATGCATTTGTGGGAAGGGGGGTTATTGTTTTGCTGTTTTGTTTCACTTATTTGCTTGTTTTTATCCGGTATTTTATTCTATGAACTGCCCTGAGATCTTATGATGAAGGGCGGTGTATCAATCTAATAAATAAAATAAATATTACTGAGTCAACCGCTGTGGTATAAATGACTAATTTACAGCCTGGACAGCACAGAGACAGGACTGGTAGCATTTTCACAAAGCTGGCTTTATTAAGAATGTCCCTACCACTATGTTCACTATCTGGGCTAGATATCAATGCAGCAATCCTCACCTTAAAAAACAACCACCACCCCAAGTTCTGCCCCTGACGAGGAACCTTGAAATAGACCCATACAGCCCCTTCCCCGACCCCCTTTCATATGACCTGCTTGCCAGCAGTCTGAGAAGAGTGAGTGCTGCAAGGTGAATCACATGGATTGACATTAATTAGGTTTGGAAAAGCTTATAACAGTAAATGTCCCCGTGTAATATTATGGAACTTTGAGAACTGCTCTATAAAGTCCAGAGAGAAAGTGCAATGGTATTTACTGTTGCTGATCTTTGTTCCTGTAAATCTTTCCATCTTGTTTTATTAGGTACTGGTCAATTTCATCTTCTACCACCTGGGGAACACCTAGAGGGCGAACTCCTTGAGACATCGATGACGTATCCATGTTCTCAGAGGAAGAGCCAGCTGGACTCGAGGGAAAGAGAAACAGCATATCCCCATGTCTATAAGAGGAGACAAAAATGTGACAAAACCGTTACCAAACAAACAAACAAACAAACAAACCCCTGCCCATCTGGCTGAGTTTCCCCAGCCACTCTGGGGAAAATGGAAATTATGAAATTATGCAATTTCAATTATGAACATGAACACCACTTTCATAATTATGTACCACACCATCCCAGTGCCTCAGTGTCTAATTCACAGGCAATTATGTGAACCCTACACATTCGCCATATTGGCTCCAAGGTCTGCATTTGGTGGGACACTCACATGGGCAGATGGGAGGCACGCAATGGATTTCAGCGATCCCATCACAAATCTGCTTGCTCCCTACCTTTTCGGTGCTGGCAATCATAATGTACAGAAAGCAAAGGAACACAGGAAGAATGACTCCCATGGACCTTCTTCCCCATATTTGCAGACAGACAGGAATGCAGCTGGGATGAACTTGGTGTGGGGAGGCTGGGCAACTTATAGCAGGGTGTGGAATCCTTTTCACACACCGGCAAAGCAGGGTTTTCTTGGGGGAAAGTGGGCAAGGCCAAATCACACATACACTCCATTTTCTATCATGCATGGGCACACACACACTATTCACTATCATTTCTTAGCTTGGCTCTCTCACCGAGCTTTGAGAAAGAGCCTCAAGCAGAAGGGTCAGTGCACAGCAACAAACCAAATGGGCCTTACAGGAAGCTATTTTCTCCTGCGTGGCCACTCACCATGGAACAGGACTGGTGGGGTAGAGCCTAGGGGTAAGAGGCTATGGCTTACGTGAGAACAGGAGCCCAGATTCAGAGGCCTGGGGGACCACCTGCCTGTTCTACAGTCTTGACATTAACACTATACATTATGGGTTGGATCTAGAGTGTCCCTTCTGCAAAGGGAAAGGCTTTTTCTAATCCAGAAGGAATAAGGTCTTATGAAGGCTCCTACTGAAGGAAGAAGGAAGACATTTTTTTACCCATTCCCTTCCCCTTGTAGTCCCCTGTAGAAGGGTCCTTCTAACCCTTCAGAGCAACTTTTCGGGGGGCACAGGGGGGGAAATGCTCCCACCTTTCCTCAAGCAGGAGCTCCGAATCCAGCCTAAATCAGTACAGTGGCACCTCGGGTTAAGAACTTAATTCGTTCTGGAGTTCTGTTCTTAACCTGAAACTGTTCTTAAGCTGAAGCACCACTTTAGCTAATGGGGCCTCCCGCTGCTGCCGCGCCACCAGAGCACGATTTCTGTTCTCATCCTGAAGCAAAGTTCTTAACCCGAGGTACTATTTCTGGGTTAGCGGAGTCTGTAACCTGAAGCGTCTGTAACCTGAAGCATCTGTAATCCGAGGTACCACTGTATCAGTTATATGCATGCTAACTTGGAAGTTAAATCTAGTTGTGTTCAAGTACCTGTGCAGAGGACTGCAGTCTTAAAGAATCTCTGGTTCTCTGCATGATGTTTCTTTCTAATTCATGCCAATCAATGATGATGCTTTTTTAAAGATGTGGTTTTCGGTGATGCAGTTTCCGCAAGATGAGCCAACAGAGCACAATCACTCAACTTCTGTCCTGTGCTACATTTTAAAGATGTTCCCATCTCTCCTCCCCAATCAGGGATGGAACAACTGAGAAGCCATGGAAAACTTAAAAGCTTTTCCAGATTCTGCTTCTAAACAGCACGTTCCCTTCTATCGTTATTGATAGGCTACCAAGAACAGCAGACAGGGGGAAGGCTATTCGCCAGGGTAGGGGCAGCACATCCCATTTTGCTGCTTGAGGCAAAGCGGGAAGTGTCATCTTGCCCTGCCCTTCTGCTGCCAACACCATACCTACTGCTGCTGCTGGTGCCGCTTCTCTGCCTGCCCTGCCACCTACACTGCTGGCAGATAAACAGCACCAATTTCAGGCAAGATCTTGCTGAAATCTTGCACGCTCAACAAGATCTCACACAATTTCAGCTGCTACCGGTGTCTCTTCTGTTCCAGTCTCGCTTCTGCCACCTGAGGCAGTCGCCTCAGTCTGCCTAATAGCTGAGCTGGCTCTGTGCCAGGGTTCTGGAAAGAACCTTGCTACACCAAGCCTAACTTTTCTTCTCCTAAACAGAAACATCCAAGCTTAGCAGACTCAGATCACAGCTTTAAGAACTGGAGAAGGAGTGCTCTATTTAGATAAAATAATAAAAAATAAGAAGCTACGTGCACTTGGGAAAGGCTACTATCCAGAAAATATCAACTGTTTTTGAGCAAGTGAACTAATGTGCTCGGGTTAGTGGTGCAAGGTGTTGGTAGCAATATCTCTGTGAGAGTCTGGGTTTTATGCCAGAGATTCTCATAGACTATAACAATAAGGGGAAACTGCTGTAAGGCAATACTGGTATTTAAGTCCTGTGATGTTAAGCAAAATAGAAACAATGCAAAAATGTGTTGGAGGTGTAGGAAGGAACCAGGAGACCATTTTCATATGTGATAGAAATGTAGCTTACTGCAAAAAAGTCAGAAAACAACCAGTGTATTGGGATATGAAATACCATTCTATTATTATTATGATTAAATTACACAAAATATCTAATAGAATACATACAGAATTAGTTTCAAACATGAGAGTTCCTGGAATAATGCTGCTTGTGCAGAAATGGAAGTCCCCTTTAGTAATTAATATCAATGAATGGATCAAGTCTGGAAATTCATTTTAATGTCAAAATTGACGTCTTTTCTGAGATCTGATGAGATGGGTCAAAGACAAAATTAATTTACTGCAAACTATTTCTTTGAATGGAGTCGAAATTACTCCTGACTCTAAGGCAATAGTATAGTTTGGAATTCCTTTAATGACACTGAAATATTTATTATTAATATTTTTATTTTCTGGGTTTATTTTTAATTCTTTATTCTATTAACTGTAATGAAGACAGTTAGTCAGGAAGTCCGAGATGCTATAATAGGATCGTTTTATTACTAAAAACAATGTTTTCTGGTGTTCTGCTTTTATCTGTAAAATGGTTTACCTACTTGACAATATCATTCCAGGATGATGGTAAAATATTACTGCTGTTGCTGCTTCTACTACATTTCTAAACAAAAGTGGGTAAGCACAGATTTCCAATGGGCTCATTATTCAACCCATGTAAACCTGAATGCACGAGGCATCAGGCTGGATGTAATGTTAAGTGCAAAAAACATGAAGACTGCATGCCATACTCTGCAAACCAACAGGAACAGCTAGGAAACTTATCGCTAAGCCACAAATTAGCCTACAAGCAGGAGACTTATCCATCAGAGTTCATGCAATTAAAGAAAACATAGGTGCATCTGGCTGCTGTTCAGCTGCTTTTTCGTTCCAAAGCAAAAGGCAATTAAAAAAGAAAAGGAAAAGCTAACAGAGGAGCCAATTAGTCACCTGCCCTTAAATAGAACATCCATCCAAGGGAAATGAAACAGCTTCCTCCCTGCTGGCTTTTTGCAAACAAGTGAGAACTTTCTTGTTTCGCTGGGAATTATCTACTGCTCTACCCCATTTTAATTTTATCAGAATAATAATTATTACTGTTTTAATTGTTGTCAATTGCTATCGCGACTGCCAACAACATGTGTGTACCATTTAGATCTGGAAGAGGGCAGAACGGGGCAGGGCTTATGCATGCTCCGCCAACGCACACAGGGGCCAGGAACGGGACCCCCGTGTCTGTATCCAAGCTGAAGGGTCCAATAGATCCAGCATTGCCATTAGAGGGCAAGCAACATACCTTCCAAATTTGGTTCTTACAATATTGAGCATAGAGTATTCTAAAATCCATTTTATTTTAACTAGTACAGTGGTACCTCGGTTTTCGAACATAATCCATTCTGGAAGACCGTTCGAGTTCTGAAATGTTCGAAAACTGAAAACACAATACGGAAAACTCAATATGGAAGCCGTGTGGCCTGTTCCACTTCCAAGGTGAGATCGAAAACCGAAACATTTACTTCTGGGTTTATGGCGTTTGAAAACCGAAATGTTCGTCGACCGAGACGTTCGAAAACCAAGGTACCACTGTATCATGAAATTAGGTATCCAAGGAATAATTGTGCAGCAGAAGCAGCCCAGCTCTTCCATCTCCTTTCTAGACCAAGTGCATGTAAACAAAGAAAGAAATGGATTAAAACAATTTTTGGGGTCAAAAAAGAATTAATGCACTGTAACATATTAGAATAGGTTACTAAGTAGTACCTCATAATTCTTGCAAAATCTCGATTCAAGAGATCTGCTTCATCTAAACCCATAGACATAAATAGGACAGACAACACCACATAGGGAATATTAGAGTGGGTATTTTTGTTCAGTTGCCAAGAGAGGCACTGTCAAGAAATCTGAGCAGCCTTGCCCAAAAAGAAACAGAGCCTACTATAGTCCAACAGTGGCTCCATGTCTTTTGCAAAGTACTTACTTGATTTTTAATAAGTTGAGGGACTTATTGGGAGATGATGTGATCTCACCAGTCCTGTTTCTATTGATGTACACAGAAAATCCATTATTTCTGAAGCCAAATTCTTTTGCAACCTAGAAAAAAAAGAGAACATAATGTCTACAGCAGAAATCTCATACAGTTACGGTATGTTTATCCCTACAACACAAGACTCAGATGTTATCTCCACATGGAGTTTATTACACAAAAGTGGAAGCAAATATCTGAAATGTACACTCACAGAATCCACAATACATATTATGTAGACATTGTATGGGTGGAAATTTCAAATTAAGCTATACTTGTCAGCAATTAACGTTGAAGTCAATGCTGAAACAGGGTTAGGCCCATTTCAGGGAATAATTTTCACTCCGGAAAACAGGGAGCAGGCAAGCCCAATTGGTGCACTCCCAACTGTTTAAACCTGGTAAAAGAAATTTCTAAATGAAAGTAGAATACAGATTAGAAGAGGAAAATGTCATCAAGATCTTTCAAGTCTTCCTGTTCACGGGTAAAAGTACATGGGAATTACTGTGGAAACATAATCTGTTGTTTAGTTGTATAGGTAATTAGGCAAAGTACCTTACTGCAACTCTGGCAAATGCACAAAATAAACCCCATTAGAGCTGATAAGATGGTTATAAATTAAACAGTCGTCCGAATCAGCCATTCAACTTTGAAAATGGAGCTCAGTGTAAGAAACGCCAGTCTTGGATTATGGAATTTGCTCTCAGTAGGGTTTCACCTAGCCACTTCCCATAAAAAGAACTTGTTCCATTGGCAGTGGGTAACAAAGTTTAGTACAATGGAGGTGGGGAAGAGCCCCTGCTGAAAAAGGGCTAAGAGCTTAACCCCACTGCAGTAAGCCTCAGGTGCTGAGAAAGCAGCAGGAAATGTCAGGGTTTTCCAACAATCACTGTGGTTCAGGGCAGTCTCAGAAAAAGCCTCTGCTATTCTTCCATGCTTCTGAGTCAACTTGGAGCCAGGGACTGTCCTCAAACTTCTCCAAGAACAGTGGAGACCCTCTCCAACGTCATCCTCTTGATAGAGCAAAATATAAATAAAAATGGGGCACTTGCAAGTGTATTTGTGGGTCCTTGCCTACTGGAAGATCTTCCCTGAATTTTGACGTATGCCACTGTACAGGTTCTATAGGTGAAAATCTGAGTTACAGTACTTTTGGTTTTGGTTTCAGTTGCATTGCAATTTTAGGCCGTTTTTATGAAGTTTATATTGAGCATAAATTTTATTGCTGGGTAGTGTTTGGAAATGAAATATTGTTTGTCTTGCATACCACTTTGGTTATATTTCAGTTAAAAAGGCAACCATACAGCAAGTTATAATAACACAGTCCAATTCAAAACCATTTTTGCTCAAGTTCCACTGGATTCAATATAACTCAATTCCTGCCATAGATGCTTTGGACTACAGACTCAGGCTGCATCAAGACATCTGATTTGTTTTGCTTGGCAACTAAATTATGGAAGAGGTTCCCAACTAACAGATGAATTTTGCACTACAGTCACTGTTTTGGCTTATGAGCATACAAATCAATCCCCCTAGTCCCCAAAGAAGCAAGCATAAACACAGAGGCCACCCCACCACTTGTAAAGCTTGTAAGTGCCTGGTGTATTGAACCACTACAGCTGATCCTCTGCCATCAAAAGGTTTTTAAAAAAATAAAAATAAAAAATACACCTCTGATTGAAACAGCACTGGTGACATTTTACAATGCACTGAGGTTAGGCTTTGATAAAAGTTTCAAATGTGGGTTTCCAACCAAAGGGTGTTGGAGTTTAATTTTGGAAAGATTAGCTTCTTCTGTGATGTGTGTTGAACCACAAAGCCATCACTACTCTCTTCTAATTATGTTAAATCATCGTCAAAGAAAGCTTCTGGGTAAATCCAACCAAATCCTAAAGAGCAGGTGCACAAACTGGCTGTCATGCGAAAACAGAGGTTCCCTATTGTTGCTTCCTTAGAAGAACAGCAAAGAATATGCCAAGCTAGAATACCTTTTTCAGAAACGTTGCAGCAGTTTCCCGCTTTGTTGCTGTGATGCGTTTCACTCCATCGGGTGATTGGACACGAATTATCTATTAAGAATGGCAAAGGTTTTGAAGAAAATTAGAAATAAAATAAAACTGTGAAGTTCTGAGTTTTGGGGCAAAAGAGACTGAACATAGAGAACTGGCTTTTAAATGTAGGAAATAAACCAGCACAAATGCAGCCTGAAAGCCCTTAAGAGGACAGTAATACAAAATTTAATGCAGGAACATATAACTGGCAGGAAGAGGAATAAGTGGAATAGTAAAATCTAAAGCATTTTCATATTATCTTTTTTAAAGACACACAATAATAGGTTTCTAAGTTATTTTCCTGATAGAGACTGAGTTTACAAATCAAAAACAGCAGGAATTATATTCAAGCTCAGCAATAAACATTCATGAGTTTTCAGGCTGTTCTCTTAGCAGAAAAAAAATTACATCAAGTAGCATCATTAACTGCCAGTGGCTCTCATTTTAGCACAGGGGTGGGGAAACTGGCCTTCCAGATGCTGATGAACTACAACTTCCATCATTTCTGACCACTGCACATGGTGGCAGGGCCAATCGCAGCTGGAATTCAAACACCACAGCAGTACAGTGCGTTAAATCATGCAAGTCCTACGGGACATGCAACAATGGAGCAATCTCTTGAGGTGGAAAAATAAAGGCAGCTATCTACTCTGGGAAAACAACAGCTCAAGGTAATTGTCCCTAGGAAGGTAATCTTGGGCCTGAAGCACTGCTGCCTTCTTTTACACTTCTGAAGCTTTCATACATAGAGGTCAAGAAAAATAATCTGATATCCCTTTGCAACTTTGCCCTGTGGAAAAAATGAAGGGCAACCTCAGCTGGAGAGCTATCCTTAAGTCCCTAGAAGGTAACCTAGGGGTCACAGGATTTTGTGGATCTACCTCTCCATGGGTGGAGCAAGAGGTCTGCCTCTTGGTGGGTGGAGCATGGATGCCTCCATGCTGCAGTCATGGAAATTTTTGCAGCTGTCTCCCCCATCATGTAGGAGGTGAGCATGTTGAGGGAGGTGCTGGATCTAAATTCCTTCTGTTCCCACAACACACACAACAGGGACAGGGTGAGTACATTGGCTCTGGTTCCAACATACCGTATTGGCCTGAATATAAGCCTCACTTTCCCCCCAAAATTTCAACCATGAATAGTTAAAGTGCGGCTTCTATTCGCAAGTTTACAGTATGCAGCCAGGGCAAACGGCTCCAGGAGCATGGCAAAGTCTCCCCCAAGGCCAGGAAGGGAGAAAGCGAGGAAGGAAGGGGAAAGGCTGCTGGCAACACAGCATGGCTCCCCCACCCTACCCAGTATGCAGCCAGGAGCAGCAAGGAAGGGAGCAGCTTATATTTTGGTATTTCTTCTTTTTTCACCTCCAATAAGTCACACCTCCAAAGGTGTGGCATACAGTGGTACCTCTACTTACGAACGTGATCCGTTCCGGGGTGCCGCCTGCACCCCAAAAAGTCCATAAGTAGAGGGCCGCTACTGCGCGTGCAGATCGCTTCTATGCATGCATGAAGCATGCAGAACGCTTCTGCGCGTGCAGCGAACCCGGAAGTAAACACTTCCAGGTTTGCCGCATTCGTAACCTGAAAGTTACGTAACCAGAGCGGTATGTAACTAGAGGTATGACTATATTCGGGTGCAGCTTATATTGGGGCCAATACGGTACTTATTTTCCCATCTACTAGGACCAATGGAAGGGATTTGTCTTTTAAAAGACTGCAGAAAGGGAAAGAGGAAAGGAAACAAACACTGCTTTTTATTCTGTTGGCATAAACCTGACAGGGCTTTGGATTTGGTGGTTCCTCTGTCTTGGGTTCTTCCTCATTCACCCTCTTTAGATTGTTCTGCCCATGTTTTAAATGTACACATACAGTTAGGGCATATATCTTGCATTGTGTGAATAGTGTTTTATTGTACCGGCACATACTGTTTTGTACCACCTTGATACTTTCTATGAGTTTTAAGTATATAAACATAATGTGGTTTTGTTACACTGTCTTAACATTCAATTTTTTCTGATGTTTGCTTTTATTACCTAACAAAATCCAACATGACAAAGCAGCATGTTGCCTGGGAGCAAGTCCCACTGAATTCAACAGAACTTACTTGACAGTAAACATGCAGTGACTCTCTGTAGTATTCCACTCTGGAGTGAAAGCAGAATGACTAATACTAAGACCAAGTCACGCTATTAATTCCAGGCCCAACCCTGAATTTCAACATCATGCAATAGGTCTTTTCTTTTCCATTTGAAAAATCACCTTCAGACTTGTGGGTGTTTCCAGATGGGAATTTACTGGGGGAATTGGTGCTCATACACACACCTTTTCACAGCATCCACATGTCACTGCTGCCATCAAAATGCCAGCCTATACTTTTTCTTTGTTGAATCCAGATTTTCCCTTACCATGGAAAATTCAGTAAGTAAAAATAGCCAGTTATAAAAACTGTAGTCATTGCTGGTGTGGAAGCTCACTGGTGCATTTTTGGATGGGTGGTTTGTCATGTGTCTAGCAGTCCATGGTGACCAAACCCATATTTTCCATTTGCTCATTGGCACAACTTAACTGTTATGCTTCCACCAGCCTAAATGAAAGACCTCTGTTCCCTGTGACTGCCATATGCTGAAGGCACACACAGTTTGCAGGATTAATTCGCTCACTATTTTCACACAGTAAATGTGGGAATTACTTCTGAGATCATGGTAAATACACTGGGATCTTAAAAAAAAAAAGTAACTATTGAGTCAGCCTGCTCCATCCCACTGATGCACCTACCATATGTAAACATTGTTAATCGATGTTAGCTTGTATTTTCTTTTTTGTACATCTAAAATCAATAACTTATTTATTTTTAAGAGAATTACACAGAATTAGGTAAGACCTCTTTATCAGAATGTCCAGTATTCCATGCTGCAGTACTTTTTTTTGGAGGGGAGTAATGTGCAGTTGTGCATCTTATGGATATGGGATTTTGTTTTGTTTTTTATTGACACACTCCACCTTGTCCTTCGAATCAATTAGCAGTTTAACATAGCTAAATGCCACTTATGTTCAAGGCCTCCCTATATTTTCAAATTAAAACCAAATGGGAATGTATAACCCTGCATCCCACCTTCCAAAAAAGTGAAAGCCTATATTTAATTTATTGGGACATATGACAACTAAGAGCTAGTAATGTTTGCTCTGGTGCACTTCCGTGATTGTTTTTCCCCCTCCCAAAGTGTGCACATGCAGTACAGAAAGTGCATGCCCAAATTAGAAACAAGTAGCAGAGGCAGGCAAATAATGATTTGAGTGGAAAGCCCCTCTCCAAAAGGCAGGATACATTCCCCAAAGCTCCATCCATTGGTGTAGATGGCACACAGAAAAGCAACCAGCACTCACCTTGTGGGTGTTAACATGCCAATCACACAGAGAGAAAAATGGATCTGAATAATACAGTATATAGCATTTGTCCATAATTACTCTGAAACTGTAGTATTCCTCTATCGTGGTAACAAACATAAAAGACTATTAGAAGACACTTTTAAAATGCTTGCTGTGTAGCTTTAGAAAAGTAACCTTAAAGGTTTTTGAAACTGAAAGGTTGCAGTGTCCAGATGATGATGATAGGCAGATAAGCTGCCTCAGCAGATGGCCCAAAATACAGAGAATATCAACCAAGAAACCGGCCAATATTAAAAGCCACCTGTAAGTCAGAATCTTATAATAGTGACATACATTACAATCCGTTACAAGCAGGGAAACTACCCTGTTTCCTAGACAGGCAAGGACAAGATAATTTTGAGAGAAGCCCCAACAAGAGCACTTTCCTAAAACTATCGTCTGTCAAGTCTTTCATGTGATTTGCACTTCCTACTGAAAACTATGCTGACTCAGTTCTACTGCTAAAACTTGGTTTACACTGAAAACCAGGTGTCAGCAACCAAGTGGGGCATTTAATTGCCACAAAGAATACTACATAAACAACCTAGCTTTTAAGCAGGTTAAACAGTGGCACTTACATTCCGTTTAGCTACAATCAAAGTGGATGATCTAACCCTACCAAAAACAGGTTTAACTAGAATGCCATTAAAACCACACCAGTCTCGCTCTAGAGACTGAAGGCTCTGACTGCATGCCAAAAATGCCCAAATAAGGCCCTGCCTCATTTACTTGTATGGACAATTAATGAATATTGATACATATGGTCAAGACTATCATAGATACTGGCAACAATTTGTTAACAATGGCATAAGCTACGTCTAGCTAACACACACACATTACTATAACTTGTGCTGTCTGATCTTCACAGGACCAGGCAGTTGAGAAAACTGAGTACTAGTGACCTAATAATTCAAAAGACAGCATTTCAAGCTGCCCATGGTTTCTCATTATTATGTGTTCATGCCTATGTGATATTAATCTGTATGCACCATAGGGAGGGATGCACCCACACTATATGTAATTCAACCTTCAGACGTGTGTGCTCTTATGGAACATTCAGAGAGTCTTCAAACATCTATAGGAAGGGGGATGGAGCACACAAGTAGAGCACACGCTTTGCACACAGAATGTCCTGCATTTCGTCTGTAGTATTTCCAATTAAAAAAGGCTCAAGCAGCAAGTAACATGAGAGGTTTTTGTCTAAGATGCTGCAAAGCTGCTGCCAATTAAGAGTAGATTATACTTGCCTAGTATAGACTGTCCTGGTGCAAGAGAACTTCCTATGTTGCATATGGCATTATGATCAATCTGTTCTTTCCCAAATGCCTCAAATAATACCCTAAATTTTCTTCCTTCGTCCCATTAAAAAAATGCCTTAACTCAACTTATATTTGAAGGGATTAATTTCTCACCTTGTCCACATGGACATAGGAAAACAATGTGAAGGCTTCTTCACAAGAACAACTTAATGTAAGGCAACCGCTGGAGTATTCCCACATTCTAGCATGAACTAAGTTTCCCTTATTATTCTCTGACATTCTACAACTGGAGCTAAGCCAAGAACACTTATGAATTTTCTACAAGTTAAATCCAGGGTTTGTTGCTTTTTGCCTTGTACCCAACCTAACTGGGTATTGTCAGATGGAAATAAATGCATCTAAAGCTTCAAGTGGAAAACAACTCAGCTATTTATGACCATACATTAAGAGTTACTGATCTCATGAGGCACAGAATTACAATTACAGCCTGTGAGCTAGCCGCCTACTTAATTTTGAAAAATATTAAGGATCCAACGCCACTTGCCCCACTCACCCCTATGCCCACACTTGCATGCATGCACACACACACACAAGACATAATGCATTTTGGGCAGGCCGCCAAATAGCCCAACAGCACATCGATCTTGAAAAAATAGCAACTGAACCTGGACGCTGAGAAATAAAATGATCACTAAACCGAAGGCAAAACAAAAAAGATAGTTGCTGTCGCACAAACTATGTTCCCGTGGGTTGCACACTGGCCACACACGCTCCCCGCTTCCACGGGTTTTTGATAGAAGTTAAGGGAGACTAACTAGGCACATGCACGCTGTTTTTTTTGTTTTTTGTTTAGTTTTATGCTAGCTGAAGTGTCATGGTTTCACCTAGAGGATTCTGGGAATTGTAGTCTGGTGCTCTGCTGGGAATTCTTAGTTCGCAGCCCCTCCCACCCCAACCTCGGGAACTGCAGCTCCCACTGTTCTCCCTTTGGGGGGGTTGGGGAGAGAAGAAGAAATTGTGATTAAAGCGGCTTAGCCCTGCGGTGCCCCGTCTTTTCCTCACTCCTCCTCCCTTTGGTGAAAGCAGGGGAGGGATCGCTTGATACTTCCAAGTTGTTGTGGTTATTTTTTTTTAGGGGGGGGAGGTCGGACGCAAGCGACCGCCAGTGCCAGTATCCCCAGGCCGGACTCCCCCCCCCCTCAGAAAGAAGGGCCGAGGAATCCCCCACGGAGAAATCATTCTTCCGCCTCCTTCACAGGACCTGCATGGAGAGGCTGGAGGGGAATCAGACCCAGTTGGCCAGTGCCACCCCCCCCCCACTGGGGTGGGGATCCAGGGGCAGGACGAGGCAGTCGGGGCAGGGGGGGCACTCCCAAGACTCGCCGCCTCCCTCACCATGACAAAGAGGGAGGGAGGGAGCGGCGGCGCCTCCTGTTCCCTCACAGGCCTCACGTCGGGGGAACCCGGGGCAACCCAGGGCTGGCGGGGGGGGGGATAGGACGACGACAGGTGACCCCACGTGCCCCCTTCTCTTCTCTTCCCCTCCCCTCAAACCCAACTTACAATAGTCTCCGCCATGTCCTCGCCACCGCTCCCGACCCCGCGTCCTGCCCCGGCACCGGTAGCGCCGCCTCCTGCCTGCCAGCCAGCTTGTGCACCGCCAATAGTGCCGCGTCACCGTTCCCGGCCCGGTAGCGCAAGCGGAGGCAACAAGGTTCCGGGGGAGAAACGGTCCGGCGTCGAATGCGGGCGCTACTCTCCCCCCGCCCCTTCTTCTTCTTCTTTTGCGCTTAGGCTCCGCCCACTCAGGACTCTGTCTCTTGTCTCTCGCGCACGAGAGAGATCGTAGGTTCCACGCGGATTCTACGCCGCGCACGTGACACGCCCCGCCAGAAGGTGTTTGTTTATTTATTTATTTATTTATGAAGATAAGTTTCTTAGAAAGGTAGCAAGCCGCCTGGCAAGTTTTGTTTCGTCGTTAAGTTTCAATGCAGTTGTGCTTCCCATGTCTTGTAATGCGCGGAGTTGCTGCAAAATGTCCTCTGGAAGCTGCTCTCTCCAGTCGCAATTCATTCATGCTTTCCCTTCTCCTGCCTGAGCATGGCTTATGGCAGACTGGGAAAGTGTTTTAACTAGCGATAGCAATCCCAGTGCTTGTTCTAGGATTTTTGTTACACACACACACACATATATATAACACGTGTGTGTGTGTCTATACATATAATCATATATAACATATATATAACATTGGTTCTACTGACAGACCGGCATTGCATGAACCAAAGTGATTTATACACACACACACACACACACACACACACACACACACATATATATACACACACATACAGTGGTACCTCGGGTTACATATGCTGCAGGTTGCATACGCTTCAGGTTACAGAGTTCGGCTAACCCAGAAATATTACCTCAGTTTAAGAACTTTGCTTCAGGATGAGAACAAAAATCATGCAGCGGCGGTGCAGCGGCAGCAGGAGGCCCCATTAGCTAAAGGAATTCCTGCAGCAGAGCACTTTCCCTCCCCTCCCCTTCTTGAATGTACACTCTGTAAAATGGAAGACCCTGCAGTATGAGGAGACCAGTCTTATAGCACACAGTCAACCCAAGTGGAGGTGACAATCTTCTTGTCATTGCCCCAGTCCCATCCTTGAAACTACAGTCTGTAAAGAGGAAAGAAGAAGACACTCTAAGCAGAACAGGAGGAGAGAACTGCCTTCTACTGAGCTCATTCACAGGGCCATCTTCAGCATATGTGGCACCGGGGTACAAAGATTGCCCAGAGTTGTCGACCTTTTTTTAGGGGGGGACCCCAAAGTTGTTGGCTTGTTTTAAGGAAATAGTTGTTTACCTTTAGAACAGTTGTGGAACACAGGGACTCACAGCGCCAACCAAAAGGGGTGCCAGCGCCCCACGCACAGGGGCGTATGAAGGGGGGTTGATACCCTCCCACACCAGTTCATGGGCATTGGTATTCAAATGGTGAGTGTGCACCGTGTCATGTGATCGATTATGTAGGGTGGGGCTTATCAGCTTGCACCCCCCCCCATATTTTATTCAAGTTGGCACCCCTGATCTGTCACATTTCTATTTTACAGATGGGAAGCCAGAGTTTGGAATTTCTTTATGGCTGCTCAGCAAATCCATGACTGAATTGGAACTTGAATCCATATGTTACAGATTCTGCAGAATGTAAAATTGTGATGCTTTGATGCTCTTTTTGATGTTCAGTGTGTCTCCTGTTTGGCGGTACAGTTAAGAGTTTGTGCCAAATAAGGACATAGCTAATTTTCAGGGTAAGGTGAATCTCATTTTGATCTTGCAATTTTATCTGTCGTGGAAGGCTACAGTGCAGCAGCAACCCTTATCTTTGTAAGTCTGAATATTATATATGTGTATGTGTATGAAATGCATTCAGTTGTGTGGTATTAATTATATAGCATGGAACATATAACTACTTAGTGGATAATTCATAAGCAACACAAAGGTGGCCTCTTTGAGCCAGGAAATGTGATTTCTCACATGATACAAGTATGACTGTAGCGGGGTTTGCCCTGAAACTCCCCCCCCCCCATGCAGCACATAACATTTGCAGCTTTCTCGCTTGCTTAGCCAGGAGAAGGGCAGAATGATATCCAATTAATTGCTTTTACAGCCTTAGAAATATGAAAGAGAAACTTGCTGCATTTTTAAATCCTTTTTTGCCAGGACTATCTTTGCAGGACAACAAGATGGAAGTTGATGAAACCAGTGCATTGCTACCAAAGGTAATTATTTTGATTTGCATATTGTTTCTGAGTTTACCCTTGTCTTTGGAGATATTTAGTCCTATATATATGGCATCGTTTTCCCATTTGTGTGGAGGGGAAAACAAATGAGATTTTCTAATAGCACGTGGGGAGAGAGAGAGAGAGAGAGAGCGAAAGAAAGAAAGAAAGAAAGAAAGACTGTTGACCTAATTCTGCAGAGACCGAATTTTTCCCTAGTCCATCATGTTGCATGGTCATCAATATGAAAATATTAATAATAATCCTAAATAAGTTTACGTTGAAGTAAGTCCCCTGAGTTCTGTCAGACTTTCTTCCAATGAAATATACTTAAGACTGTGTATTAGCCTGTCTACTAAGAAGAATGCCTTAAAATGACAATTTGACGTTCCTTGGTCTTACATACGTACCTTTTATTCTATTCCAAGTTCAGTCACACCATCAATCACTTTGCCTGCCACTTCCCTCAGTCATTTTAAATGGCCTCTTCTCTCTCTTAAATGGATCACATATGCTTTGTCCTTCCCATCGGATTTCCCCATAATGTTGCCCTCTGCCCACTATAGCTCAGCAGTGATACATCAGAAACCTCTGTCATCACTACGCATAGGACAGATCCCTGTCATAATTTAAAACAATGGCTTCCCCCTCCCCCAAAGAATCTTGGGGACTGTAGATTATTACATTGCAGCTCTGTGAGGGGTAAACTACAGTTCCCAGGATTCTCTGAGGGGAGTCGTGTATATTAAATGTTCATTGAATGTACAGTGGTACCTCGGGTTAAGAACTTAAATTCGTTCTGGAGGTCCGTTCTTAACCTGAAACTGTTCTTAACCTGAAGCACCACTTTAGCTAATGGGGCCTTCTGCTGCTGCTGCGCCACCAGAGCACAATTTCTGTTCTCATCCTAAAGCAAAGTTCTTAACCCGAGGTACTATTTCTGGGTCAGCGGAGTCTGTAACCTGAAGCGTATGTAACCTGAAGCGTATGTAACCCGAGGTACCACTGTACTTTAAATGTATGGTGTGGATCTTCCCTTAATCTATGCTTCTGCCTCCAGCTGTCTTACAAAGTAGAGCCACAGGGGATCAAGTCTGCTGACTAGATGATAACCCAGCCATAATGTATTATTCCCCCCTGCCATATAAGTCGATCAAAAATCTCTTTTCTGCCCTGTCCTCTGCTCTCTACCCTACTGTTATGCCAAAGGCCTCCAGTTATACAACAGGATATTCTGAGAAGGGAAATGCTTACTGTACCTCCCTTTTTTGTTTTGTTCCTCATCTCTGACGCTTGGTCTACGTTTTCTTTGGTTCTCTTCTTTGTTTAGGCGGACAAAGTGGACATATTTTGCCCCTCTAATGCACAGGGCTCCCTGCTGAATCCCAGCAGAGGAAGAAAAGCATGGCATCTTAGGAAACGGACAAGAAAATGGCACCTCTGCCCATCTTCCCATCACCCTCTGGATTCACTTAGCCGCTGTGTTAAATACTTGACCTTTGTTTGGAATCTGGCCGCCTCCATTGCAGGATTGCTCTTTTTGGCCATAGGGATCTGGGGTCTCTCCGACAAAGAGTCACTGGCAAGTGAGCGGATAACTTATTTGGGCAGCGACCCCATGCTCTTTTTTGTGTTAGCAGGTCTTGTAGCCAGCACCATCTCTCTCTTGGGCTGCCTAGGAGCCCTCTTTGAAAACACCTGCCTCTTGAAGCTTTTCACGGGAGGAATCATGATGTTTGTGATCCTGGAAACTCTGGGTGGAATCGTTTTCTTTTCTCTGAGACGCCAAATCAAGACCTCCTTGCAAGAGTCCCTCACTGTGGCTGTGCTACGATACCAGGATGACCCAGATCTCAAATTCATCATGGATGAAATTCAGATGGGCCTGCAGTGCTGTGGGGTGGAATCCTACCTAGACTGGAAAACAAATTTGTGAGTATGAGCCTACTTGCCCTGTTCTGTTAACACCTAGGAAAGGTGGGAGAACAGCAGCACATCACAGCACAGTGTAGCCCAATCATCGTCATCATCACCCATCAATCAAAATTGCTAATAATGCCATTGTTTTCAACAGTTCAAAGTGTTGGTGTTGACCTTTAAAGCCCTAAATGGCCTCGGCCCAGTATACCTGAAGGAGCGTCTCCACCCCCATCATTCTGCCCGGACGCTGAGGTCCAGCACCGAGGGCCTTCTGGCGGTTCCCTCATTGCGAGAATCAAAGCTACAGGGAACCAGGCAGCAGGCCTTATCAGTAGTGGTGCCCGCCCTGTGAAATGCCCTCCCATCAGATGTCAAAGAGATAAACAACTACCTAACATTTAGAAGACATCTGAAGGCAGCCCTGTTCAGGGAAGTTTTTAATTTGTGACATTTTAATGTATTTTTAATCTTTGTTGGAAGCTGCCCAGAGTGGCTGGGGAAAACCAGCCAGATGGGTGGGGTACAAATAATAAATAATAATAATAATAATAATAATAATAATAATAATTATTATTATTATTATTATTATTATTTTCATCCACACTTTATGAGATTGAAACAAAACTACCATATATTGTGTTCTCCTCACATAATGCCTGCAAGAAGCCTGGGAAGCAGCCCAGGAAGACAGTGTGTGATGTGATCAATGCCCATCTTGTTTCACCAGCATGGTATTCACCTTTTACTTGGGTTTCACCTGGGCTACTAATCTGGGTTGATCCTCTTGCTTGCTTTTGTTTTAAGAGACCTACGGTAATTGAGTTCATTTCTAACCAGAATCATGCTGAGAGAGGCCCCAGTCCATAAGCAGTTTAGCCACACTAAAACCAGTGGGACATGTTGCTTGTGAATAACTTAAGCGTGACTAATTTCCTGTGGATCGGCTCCAGAATATGCAAGGAAACCTCACTGCCACAGAAAATCTTGTCTATGGTTTCTGTGCTGCTAATATTCATCTCCTTCATGTTTCCACACAGACATTCTTCATTGAAAAAGGAATTGTACCTAGTATAAAATTATAAGTGCACGAGGTAAAATAAGATGTGGGGGGAAATAACAGTTGTTAAGATACAGCCATGTAAAAAGACAACAGAAAAAACCTTACAAACATTGAGGTATTAGGTTAAGTTTAGGATAAGTACAATAACAAGCTTGTAATTGTTGTGGGGGTTTTGTGGGTTTTTGCCCTTTATAAAAGCATATTGTGCCATGTTATTGTCTGTAAATGCAAGAAGTGCTGGACAGTTTCTAAGGCTGTGTCAGTTTAGTCTCATCTTTTGTTCAAAGGCAACGTTCACGTACATATTTAACGTATTTACTCAGGACCTGCATGTGCAGACCCACTGATAATTGGCACAATTGGCTTTAACACTGGCAGGAAGTACTGTATGAGCTGCTCTGGCTTGTTCTTGTTAAGAGGCTTCCTTAGCAGCTGCATCTGGTCTCTCTCTGTGCTCCCCTCCTTTGGTGTGAGCTGGTAAGTAGTGCACAGCTTGAATCCACACCTGCCACCTCTCCGGTCCTCCGTTCAAGAATTGCTGTGAGCTCAAACCCTAACAGGCAGTGTCAAACCTGCTGCTGCTGTCCATCCATTCATCCATCAATGCATGCCTAAAGTCAATTATGCATGGATCACACTGTGCACACAGTGCTGGGTGTGCAGTTTCCCTTTGCAAAGTACGCCTCTGCATGCATTGGTCCTGGTCAAGTTAGTGAATCCATGTGCAGGCCATTCTTACCAGCAGGAATAACATCCTTTGCCTGGATATCTTCTGCATTCACGTGCAGAAAACGGAGTGGGTGTGCTGGAAGAGGCGGAGAACCTCTGTGCCTTAGCAGCAGGTGAAATGATTCTTCCTGTTATTACATTCCAGATATTTTAACTGCAGTTCTCCAGGCGTGCAAGCCTGCGGCGTCCCAGCTTCCTGCTGCCTGGATCCGCTGGAAAACGGCACCATCCCGAATTCCCAGTGTGGCTTTGGCACCCTGGCCCTGGAGGAGTTTGTGGCTCAAAGCACCGTCTATCTCGGAGGCTGCGTTCCCCAGCTGAGCAGATGGCTTAATAATCATGCAGGAGTGATTGGCTTGTATTGTGTGCTTCTGATTGTGATTGAAGTAGGAAGCTTATTACTGACCGCTAAGCTCCTGGCAGGCATTGCCCTTGCTAGGACTCGGGATTTCAGTGAGAAGGAGGAAACAAATTTGCTCTCCTATCATCAGAGACAAAAGGGATTTTGCTCATGATCTGCTGCAAACTATGAATCCAGAATAACCTTCTGAGAGCAACGGGAACTTAGAGGGGAGGGGTGTTGTGTACTAAGCTTGGATCCTAGAACAATAGGCAGGTAGGATCCTAGAATGCAACAACTGATTGGCTTGCAGGAAAAGACCAATCAGGCTCCAGGAGGAAGTTAATCAGCCTATTAGGCTGGTAGGATCGTAGAATGCAACAACTGATTGGCCTGCAGAAAAAGACCAATCAGGCTCCAGGAGGGAATCAGAATCAGCCAATCAGACAGGACTCATTGTGTAAATAATGTATATAAAAGCCTGAGGTTTTGGGGGCAATTCAATCACTGTTTTACAAGCTGCAATAAAGAGCATGAAATCACTACAGGACTCTGAGTATATTCCTCAGAGCAGGGTTTGCACCTTGTATGAGGAAAAGGGAGACCCTTTGTGCTTGGATTTCTCTTGCTTACGTCATACCCTTCCTCCTCATTCTCACTGTCCCTGATTCTCCTCCGGCTGCATCCTGTTCTATCAGTACTGTCTCTCTTCCTCCGACACACCCTCCAAATATGCATAGAGAACGAAGAAGAGTGTTGCAGCGGAGCAGCTCCCTTTCAGGATCTGGTCTCCATGTGTTGTGGAAAGTTCTTGTGGAACTCCGTCCATTAGTTTCCTGTAGCCCTTTCTCAAAGCCGGTTTCTGAAATGTGCCTGGAAAGCATTTTCGGTCCAACCACCGGCTTCCCCCACCCTTCCCAAAACCAACATTCCCAAGGTGTGTTCCTCTGTGGTGGCAAGATTTAGGGAACATACTCCTGTAGGAATCTTACCTGTCCCCTCTCTGTATGCCTTTCAACAGGCAGTGAAAACAGAGATTACAAGCCAGCAAACCTATTATGGTCACACTACAACCTCTCTGGAGAAACTGTATCCTATTCTATATGTGCAGAATCCATATTTTCAACCATACTCCTTTCCACTGCAGTATTCCACTCACATCACACTGCATCTTAAAAGTTCCCTGTTGCAAATAAAGTCTCTCTCCCTGCCCTCGTGCTTCCTTGTTTGAGCCCAACAAGTAGTGCTGCAATAGCTTTCATTGCATGAGTTCATCTGCTCATAGGAGGCTGATCACTCAGGCAAGGCCCACCAGTATTTTTTTTACTTGGTCTTTGATTACGTGTCCACAGCATCTTCACAAGGGAGGAGGGAGAGAAAACCGGAACAAATTTGCTCTCCCTCCGGTGAACTTGACTGCCCCACCACGTCCAGTGGTTGCTAGCCGCGTTGCATCCACTGCTTTAAACCTCCCCACTACCACCACCCCCCCACTTCCAGGGAATAGATAAGAAGGAAGAGAATGTCACAGACCCTCAAGGTGTCCCTATTTTCCAGGGACAGTCCCTGATTTACAGAAGCTCATCCCGCTTTCTGTTTGATCCTGGAATGCCCTGCTTTTCCTTAAAGGTAAAGCTAAAGGGACACCTGACCATTAGATCCAGTCGTGACCGACTCTGGGGTTGCGGCGCTCATCTCGCTTTATTGGCCGAGGGAGCCAGGATACAGCTTCCGGGTCATGTGACCAGCATGACTAAGCTGCTTCTGGCGAACCAGAGCAGCGCATGGAAACGCCGTTTACCTTCCCGCCAGAGCGGTACCTATTTATCTACTTGCACTTTGACGTGCAAGGTTCAAACTGCTAGGTTGGCAGGAGCAGGGACCAAGCAACAGGAGCTCACCCCGTCACAGGGATTCGAGCCACCGACCTTCTGATTGGCAACTCCTAGGCTCTGTGGTTTAACCCACAGTGCCACCCATGCCCTTAGGACGTCCCTATTTTCATTGGAGAAACATTGGAGGGTATGGAGTTATCCAACTCCCGAGCCATCAGAAGACAATCCTGTATAGGGATTTTAAAAAAATGTTTAATGTTTTATTATGTTTTCATATATGTTGGAAGCTGCCCAGAGTGGCTGGGGCAACCCAGTAAGATGTGTGGAGTGGTAAAATTATCATTATGGAATGGGACATCCCTATTTTCCTTGGATAAATGTTGGGAGGGTATGATGTCATAGTAAAATGGAGAAACTACTATACATGTAAATATGTCTATTTTTGCAAACTATAGCTGCAGTTGAGGGAGGTTCATCGCAGATAGAGACAATAGCATAAAGTCAAATGTAATACTTGCTCACGTGGGTTTTATTTTGGTTTTATAAACTGCTGGAGGTCAAGAGCTGATTTCTGCAAAGTTGGTTGATTTGAAGAGGCTAGGAGCACAGATAAAAGGAAGGTCACAGAAGCTGCCCCCTCAACTGGAGGGAAGGCAAATATCCATGCAGCCCCACTTCTGGCCTCTGTGTGTTTATATGATGCCATATTGGGCCAGCTCGTGTAGCTCCAAGTGGCTGAAGGCTTCCCAGGGGCAGATCACAGTAATATCTGAAAGAAAGAGAGAAGCATCAGGGCAACCTATGTATATGCTTATTGCCAAAGGTCATTGTGCTTCTAGGCTGAAATCTGCCCCAAAGGCCTATGGTGACAACTGAAGAAGAAGAGTTTGGATTTGATATCCCGCTTTATCACTACCCTATGGAGTCTCAAAGCGGCTCACAATCTCCTTTCCCTTCCTCCCCCACACCAAACACTCTGTGAGGTGAGTGAGGCTGAGAGACTTCAGAGAAGTGTGACTAGCCCAAGGTCACCCAGCAGCTGCATGTGGAGGAGCGGAGACGTGAACCCGGTTCACCAGATTACGAGTGCGCCACTCTTAACCACTACACCACACTGGGTCTCACACTGGTTGAGGAAGCAATTGTGGGGATTCATAATCATAAATGTAGCTCATGTGAAGTAAGGACTTCAGTTTCTGTGCAGTGGTGTTTAGAGAGAAGAGACTCTATCAAACACCGCATGGTATGTTGGCATGGCCTTACCCAAAAGTGGGGATGCCAAGACGAGCGATTAAAAACAGTCCTCAACCAATGAATGGCAAGAGGTAGAACTAGTAGACACGCAAAGAAAGCACTGCAAGTGCTGTGGAGGTAGTGGGTTGCACTAAGGCCTTCTGAGAAGGAGAAACAATCTCAGGACATGCAAACACAAGCTGGTTCCCAGGCCTGCCTCCATCCTTAGGCAAAACACGTAGATTCCTTGGTAGGCGGAAAACGTCAATAAAGAGAAACCAGGCAGCTTTTGTACTAACAAAGGTGCAGATTAATGGTGTGTTAAAAATAGGAATCTTTGTTACCTGTTCCCAAGCCCTCCATACCAGGGATGTCATCGCCAAATCTGCAAAGGAAAAGAGAAAGAGCAGTCTACGATGCATTTGGCTTTTTCATCCAACCCGGATCATTCCTCCACATTATATAATCCATGGATGGCCAATGTGATGCCCTCCAGATGTTGGGCTACAACTCCCATCAGCCCCAGCTAACCTGACCAACAACCAGGGATGGTGAGCGTTGTGGTCCAATAAAATCTGGAGGGCAACATGTGGTCTATCCCTGATATAATTTCTTTATAGGGCTCCACGTGGAGCGGTTTAAGGCGGGATGGTGATTTTTCCATGCAAGAGCTTAAGTCTCAGGACAGCCACTGATTCAATAATTCCATACATGGCAGAACCCTCACCAGCTTTGGGCAAAGTTGCTGCAGATTCCTTGAGGGACACAACCGAAACACAGTCTAAAAGGCACATACACACTATTGCCATGGTGCCTGACATATTAAAGGTAAAGGTAAAGGGACCCCTGACCATTAGGTCCAGTCGTGACCGACTCTGGGGTTGCGGCGCTCATCTTGCTTTATTGGCCGAGGGAGCCGGCGTACAGCTTCCGGGTCATGTGGCCAGCATGACTAAGCCGCCTCTGGCGAACCAGAGCAGTGCACGGAAACGCCGTTTACCTTCCCGCCGCAGCGGTACCTATTTATCTACTTGCACTTTGACATGCTTTCAAACTGCTAGGTTGGAAGGAGCAGGGACCGAGGAATGGGAGCTCACCCTGTCGCGGGGATTCAAACCGCTGACCTTCTGATCGGCAAGTCCTAGGCTCTGTGGTTTAACCCACAGTGCCACCCGCGTCCCTCGCCTGACATATTAATCATATTCTAAATATCTTTTGCTCATTAACCTGCATTTGCACAAATCAAGAAAGAAAAGAAGAAGAAACCAGATCCATGGTAAACATTACAACCATGTCTCGGACTGGCAAACCTTGCACTTTTGAAACCTAAATGAAAGCAATGCAGCATGCCATCGTTGAGTTCTAGCTGCTGCAGTATCGATAAGGCAAGATGGATGAATGTTAAAGTACACTGCATTTCCAAATGAACATAGGAAGTGAGGCCAGTTGTTTGTCTAGCTTAGTATTTTCTAGTTACAGGTAGGTAGCCATGTTGGTCTGCCGTAGTCGAAACAAAATTTAAAAAAATTCCTTCCAGTAGCACCTTAGAGACCAACTAAGTTTGTTATTGGTATGAGCTTTCGTGTGCATGCACACTTCTTCAGATATCTGAAGAATAACAAACTTACCGGTAGTTGGTCTCTAAGGTGCTACTGAAAGGAATTTTTTTATTTATTTAGTATTTTCTATACATGTTAATTGTTGCATCATTGTCAAATATCTGGACCAGCCATTTCCCCAGAATAACAATTTGCACCACATCACCAACTTAGTGCCCTATCTCTGGGTTTGGCAGTGAGAAAGTGAGTTCCTTAATTGAGAAAGATGATAGTGGAAGAGGCATTGTGAAGGAGAATTGTTCCTGAATAGGCAAATGACTAGATTCACTGATGGGGAAGGTTCCAACCTGCTGCTTGTAAAGGAATCGTTCCCAGCCAGAAAAATCTGCTGGCAGAGAGAAGAATGTTACAAGCAGCAGGATTGGACCTGTCCTCTCCGTTACCAACAGATTGACTAATGAGTCAGTATTCTGGCTTGCTGTTCCACATAGCAGGCTGGCATGCTGACTCATAAGAAACCATTCTGTTCCTTGTGGGTGCAAACTGAATAGCTTCACTAGTTTAAATCCCAATACCGTCGGATCCAAAATGTGTATGGATGGCAATTGTTATCCCAGGGCAGGATTCAAGGTGTTACATGTGCAGAGCAGGGTCCAATCATGCAACAGAACTTCGCCTCCCTTGCCCATGTGTAACCCATAAATCTGCACTGGAAGGTTGAGAGAATGCCCAGACAGGTATGGGGCTACATGCAAGAAAGGAGGGGAGTAAGGAGAAGGAAGGTACCGCATTTTTCCATGTATAAGACACCTCCATGTACAAGACGAGCCCTATTTTTTGAGCCCAAAATTAAGAATATTTAATTGCAACGTTCCATGTATAAGACGATTTTAAACTTTAAAAATTTAGGGGAAAATACAGTCTTATACATGGAAAAATAGTTATTTATGTGTGAGCAGACCTTGTTCCCTGTTTGCATATCCCACTTAGCATCGCTTTGAATTCCACTCATAGAAAGTTTCTCCTTTATTTTGGGGGACCCTAAACCATGGTTTGTCCAAATCCCCCAAAATTGTTAGCAGTGTGGCAAACACAGAAATTCCCATTTTGAGTCATCTGGGAGCAGGAGAGGAGAAACAGGAATGTTTTTGAAACCTGCTGTGAAGACTGGAACTAAATGTGTGACCTATAGACTGAATGTGTTCTCTAAAGCTGGCCCACCCATGAAGCAGGGTGAGGCGGTTACCTCAGGCGGCACCTACCCAAGGGGTGACAGCCATGTTCTGCCACCCAGCTTTGCTGCTGGTCTCCCCAGCCTCTAGGGGCAGAGAAGGACCAGTGTTAAAGCTCTGCAGAATGCCTCCCCTCCTGTCTCAAGGAGAAGCCCTTCTGGAGTTTGTGCCCCTCATCACACGGGTGGCAGCAGCAGACCCTCCAGGTGTCCCTATTTCCCAGGGACATCCCTGATTTAGAGAAGCCGTCCCAGTTTTTTATTTGATCCTGGAATTTCCCGCTTTTCCTTAGGATGTCCTTATTTTCATTGGAGAAACGTTGGAGGGTATGGAGTTATTACAACTCCAGAGCCATCTGAAGGCAATCCTGTATAGGGATTTTTTTTTTTAATGTTTAATGTTTTATTATGTTTTTATATATGTTGGAAGCTGCCCAGAGTGGCTGGGGAAACCCAGTAAGACGTGTGGGATGTAAATAGTAAAATTATCATTATGGAATGGGACGTCCCTATTTTCTTTGGATAAATGTTGGAGGGTATGCAGCAGGGCATTTCACCTCAGGTGACAAAACGCCCCAGGCAGCCCCTGCTTCCTATACACAAAACAATGGTTTTAAAACTGCTCCTGGACTGGTAGGAATGCTAGCTGTTGACAACGGTGGGGAAGAAGAAGAAGAAGAAGAAGAAGAGGAGGAGGAGGAGGAGGAGGAGGAGGAGGAGGAGTTTGGATTTGATATCCCGCTTTATCATTACCCTAAGGAGTCTCAAAGCGGCTAACATTCTCCTTTCCCTTCCTCCCCCACAACAAACACTCTGTGAGGTGAGTGGGGCTGAGAGACTTCAGAGAAGTGTGACTAGCCCAAGGTCACCCAGCAGCTGCGTGTGGAGGAGCGGGGACGCGAACCCGGTTCACCAGATTACGAGACTACTGCTCTTAACCACTATATCACACTGGCTGTTTTTGGAGGAAAGTGAAATCAGTCCTCTTCACCCAAGTAACGTCTCCATCTCTCACCCTTGGACACCCTTCTTTGGTGGCTTGCTTTTAAACTGCCTGGTTTGCCTCTGCTTGAATTTTGGGGGTCCTTTTCTCGGGGTGGCAGGACCTCCAGTCACTCTGGTGGCCGATTTGATTTCCAGCTTGGGAGGTTCGAGGCTCATGGCTGCCGTGAAGAGAAAACGCCTTGGCACCAAAAATGGCTTCCGATTCCTGTGGTTTAATCTGTTGTGAAGAAAGGAAGGAAGGAAAAGAATTATACTCCCAGGTCTAGTGTTTCTGCAGACAGCTAGTTACGTCAGCTGTTGAACTTCCATCACATCTTGAGTTTGTGTTCCAAAGAAGAGAAACAAATGAGGTGCAACATCTTTAACTCCAGAATATATATACTGAGTCAGACCATTAACTCATCTAATCCAGTGAAGTTAATACTAACTGGTAGTGGCTCTGCAGGGTTTCAGGCAGCGGGCATTCCCAAACCCACCTGAAGATGCCAGGGTAAAGCTTTTGCCTTCTAAGACACAACTCCTCACAGATATTTCCATACATAACAGTTCCAGGACATGTTGATGGCATTTTACCATTGTACTGTTGAGAGTGTATTAACTTATGGTCTGTGTGTGTGGTTTGGGAGCTGCATGGTCAGGGAAAAAACAATGCTGTCCAGGGTTGTAAAGACTGCAGAGAGAATAATTGGGTGTATTCTTCCCACTTTGGATCAAATCTATGCTTCCAGGTGCCATAAGAAAGCTGCAGAGATAGCGCAGGATAGTACGCACCCCGGAAATGATCTCTTTCAGCTTCTGCCTTCTGGAAGAAGGTACAGGGTTATAAAGACTAAGACTAGCTGCCTGAGAAACAGTTTCTATCCAAATGCGATGTTGCTTTTAAATGCAGTGTAAGGTAGTCTCTGTGGGAGTATATTTTATTTAATTATGGGGTATCAGAGTTTTTAGGGGGTTAACCGGACTGGGATAGCTGGGATAGCAGGCTTGTTGGTTTTTGAATGTCTGATGTAGACTTTTTCAATTTCCTTGTTCTGTATGGGACAATGACAATACAGATTATCATATTGTATCGTATCGTTCCAGGTTCATCACCATTCACTCTTTTAAGTAGCACAGAACAAAATATTTCGTTTGTAGTTCATGCGACTTGACTATCTCTACACTTGGACTGGAACCCACATGTGGACCGAGCATTGATGTTGAAACACTAATTATTCCATCTGAAACTTCGGATTACAGTGGTACCTCGGGTTACAGACGCTTCAGGTTACAGCCTCCGCTAACCCAGAAATAGTACCTCAGGTTAAGAACTTTGATTCAGGATGAGAACAGAAATCGTGCTCCGGCGGCGCAGCAGCAGCAGGAGGCCCCATTAGCTAAAGTGGTGCTTCAGGTTAAGAACAGTTTCAGGTTAAGAACGGATGTCCGGAATGAATTAAGCACTTAACCCGAGGTACCACTGTATAATGTTCAGAGCCACTCAAAAAGTAGCTTGCTAGGATTCAGGAAATACCTGATTACCGGTATCTTGGCCTTGTAGAACCCGCTCCCTGTTCAACTCACCTGATGTTTTGTATTTCACTTGCATCCCTAGGAATGAGGGCAAGAAGACACTGGAAAGGGGTTGCATAGGAGGAGAGTGCCATGTGAAATTTATTCTCGGCGAATGATGCGTGCCAAAGGCACCTGGCATGGCAATGCACTTGACACACAGCAGTGCAGATAGAATGTGCCCAGTGCGCACCCAATGGACAGCTAAATTTGGTTTGTTGCTTTATGTGCCCTCAGCAGATCGCACAGCCTAGCCAAAGAAAAGCTGCCGGCTGTTGTCGTTAGGACACTAGGATAAATGGGCCATTGGTCTGGTGCAGTGTTGCGTTTATTTTGTTCATAGATAAATCCCTAAACAAATGCTAATCTGATTAAACCTTTTCTCCCCCTCTCCAGTAAACAAGCTTGCTAATATTTGCACTTGTTTACAGGATTATTATTTCCGGGGGAGAGGATTTTATTTTTGTTCATTAGTTATTACCATCCCTCTCTGAAAACTGATGCATATCCTGCATAGCCCTGCTACTCCCAGCCTCAGTAATGTTATTTTTTCCAGATCATATTTATTCCACAGCTATTCTAGCAAACGAGGGAAGATTTAGCAGCTTAATTGCTTTTCTGAGGATTCCCACACCTTGTATCTAAAAAGCCAAACCATAAAAAAAGGTATGATTCATATATGCAGCCAATCAAATAAATGCCTACATTCACCCCATTGTTTAATTATACAAAATTAGCCACAACTCTCACATCTACTTTTATGCTCCCGTATCCATTAACTTCATTGTTATTTGCCAACGCCAAGCTGTCTCATCAAGCTACAAAAAGCTGTTCATTTTTTTATTTTTGCTGCCTTGCTATTCCTCGGAAGTCTCACTTCCTCCCATGTCAGTATGCATAGCATTGCAGGATCAGTCACTTTTATGATGCTTTTATATTTGTTGGAAGCTGCCCAGAGACACTGGGCAACCCAGTTAGAATAAAATTATTAATATTATGCATGCTAATAGCCACCCTATGGCAGAAAAGCAGTATTTGCCCATAGCTACCCAGTGACATCCCATGGCTGAAGAAGTATTAGAATGAAATTCAACACAGAGTCTGTTGCACCCGTGGGCCTCCTCTCCTATAGCAGGGTCTGTCCTCCCAGGAATACAACCACAACGGGACCCACATTAAAGCAGAAGCTGCAAGTTGGGTGGATTAAACAGATCAGTAAAAAGGTAAAGGTACCCCTGCCCATACGGGCCAGTCTTGACAGACTCTGGGGTTGTGCGCCCATCTCACTCTATAGGCCGGGAGCCAGCGCTGTCCGCAGACACTTCCGGGTCACGTGGCCAGCGTGACAAGCTGCATCTGGCGAGCCAGCGCAGCACACGGAATGCCGTTTACCTTCCCGCTGGTAAGCGGTCCCTATTTATCTACTTGCACCCGAGGGTGCTTTCGAACTGCTAGGTTGGCAGGCGCTGGGACCAGACGACAGGAGCGCACCCCGCCGCGGGGATTCGAACCACCAACCTTTCAATCGGCAAGCCCTAGGCGCTGAGGCTTTTACCCACAGCGCCACCCGCGTCCCCAAACAGATCAGTAACTAGGAGCAAAAGAAAAACATAAGGGGGCTGCTACTCACCAGGCGCCAGTGTCAACCTTTGCCTGAACCACTGCAGCAAGAATTGCCAGTGAGTGTATCTCTAGCTTGCAAACACTCTGGAGAGGTTTCAAAGGGGTTTGCTAGATTTATTCTGCTCCTCCTAATAGGATTATATCTCTTGTTTCTAATCCGGTATCAACCTCAATGACAGGTACATTGTGGGCTGGTTGTTCAGAACAGGGGGAGTAGAGGAAATGAATGGAAATTTTTCCAGATCAATTGTGATAGGCTTAGCATCTGCCCGTTGCCTCTAGAACCAGTAGACAAATGCGCTTCCATGACACTACATGCCCAATGATGTTCTGTGCAGTTTGAAGAAAAGAAGAGTTTGGATTTGATATCCCGCTTTATCACTACCCGAAGGAGTCTCAAAGCAACTAACAACTAACCTTTTCCCTTCCTCCCCCACAACAAACGCTCTGTGAGGTGAGTGAGGCTGAGAGACTTCAGAGAAGTGTGACTAGCCCAAGGTCACCCAGCAGCTGCATGTGGAGGAGCGGGGACACAAACTCTGTCCGGCAGATTACAAGTCCGCCGCTCTTAACCACTACACCACACTGGCTCATATACTCCTATGCCAGCAGATGTTGTCGCCATATGAAATCAAAATATCCTATTTGGGCCTGCAGGGGCCGCACACCCACTTCTGTTTTACATGGTCTGGGCAGGAATGGCAAGGCTTAGTGAGAGGAGGTTGGAGGCATCCAGCAGAACAACCCAAATTACCGGTAGTCTAATACAAGTGTTATCTATGTTTAGACAGCAGTTGTGGAATACTTGTACAAACAAGATCTGCAACAACCAAGTGCTGAGTGATTGTGGGAGATGATGGCTGCAGGCAAGACTTCTCAATGCAATGCACTCAGGGGCAGAGAAGGGTGCAAGAAGATGCAGAGAGGTCCCCTTTAATGATCAGCTGTTCAGCAGAGCAATAGGAACCTGTAGGTTACAGGGAGCTAAGGCCATTTCCACCTAATGGTCTATATTGCTTGCAAAATGTTCCTCCACACCACTCCCCCAATAGGAAAGAAGAGATCATTACAAAGCAAAATGTCCTGAAAGTAAGCTTGCTATCTGGCTAGAAAACAAAACAAAACCTGTCCTGACCTGCTTTTGCGCCTTAAAATAGATGCCCATCAAGTTGCTTTGGGAGGCACTGCCACGGGAACTGGTTAAAAAAAAAGAGCTGGTGATCTTAAAGTAAGAAGATAGCTGCAGCTATACTCTGCAAGAATCACAAACAAAGGGCTGTCTGTGTAAACATAAGGTGGGGTGGTGAATTCAAGGCTTCTGGTGTCCTTCTTTCTCACAGGCAAGAATTCCTACCAATGCATTTCAGTACAATGAGTTTCATGCCACTTGCACCAAATTAAGCATTTCTTTAAAAAAAGTTGGTACACAAAGTGATCCAGCTGTGTTCACTTAACAGAATGTAGCTTAATCCTATTTGCTAAAGTCTAGCTAGCTGTAATTTGTGGAACGTTCAGCAGTTCCATTAAAGTGACCTGCGATTAGGCTGTCTGAGAAATCCTTTAGAGCAAGGGGGTTAGGAAAGGATCGTAAGTGATATTATCCTGGTAGGCAAAGCAAGGACAAGGGTGGCGGTTTGCTTTTCTAGAAGGGGCCAGAGGAAATGCAAAGCTTTGCACAAGATCCTTCACTGGGATTTTGAAATGCGGTTTGTGGCTTTTTACCGATGAAGCAAGGCTATTGTTGGCTGGTCTGAATTAAGTGGAATTAACACAACCAAATGGAAATTTCTCTTTTTTAGGAATGCCATCTTTTTAATTGGCTCCTTTAACAGCCAGCACAATGTTAATCCATTCTGCAAAAAAGGTTCACTGGCAGATTTGTGCCAGTCAACAGTGATCTTAAAGGTACAAAGCCAGTTTTGCCAGTTTTTTTGTGGTCAGTTGGCAATCATAGGCAGTGCTCTATATGCAGGTATCACATGGCTAGGCAGCTCCCCAATAATAATATTACGCAGAAATATATGCCTCTGATACACTGGGTATCCAGTCGGTTGCGCCTTCTGGCCTAGAAGGGGCATGCACTTTTGTGGGTGCTAGTTCTCTTCCACAAAAGCCTAGAAAAACTCTTCCTATCATTGAGGGGGGAAAGTAAGAGCTACAATTCGCAGCACTGCTGGAAATGGAGACAAAATCTGCCAAGCCCTCTGCCCTGCTCAATATTGTTTTGCTGAATCCTTAGCAGCACTGCTGATTGTAGGCCTTTTATGGGGAAAAGTAGAGGACAATGGAAGCCATTCACTTTTATGGCTCATCCTCAATCTATGTAACAGGACAGCTATAAGGATTACTGAAATAATGCATGCTAAGCACTTTGAACAGTCATAGTAAATAACATTATCATCCTATTGAGTGGCACTCTTGTTATATCGTCAGCCAACCTGAGATAGCCTTAACTCCGATCTTAAACCAGCATTTGCCCCCATTATTAAATAATAAATACAGTTAAACATAATAGTCATCATAGGATACAGGATAAGGACATCTTTTTAAGAACAGGTAGTTTAAATTTAACTGAATATTAGGACTGCATATCATCCCGATAGGCTTAATAATACTGGGACTCCTGTTTAAAATTAGAATTGCCCCTTCTACTTCAGAAAAGGGAGAATAAATAATCAGGATAGATTTTTCCTTCAGAATCTGTTATGGCCCAAGACCAGGCATGAGGTATGTAGCTGTGACAGTGTTGTTGTTTTCTTCTAAAAAGGTTTCAGTCTTTTTTCATTCGGAATCTGATCTCCATCTTTAAGATCGTTTTTATATTCTCATCCTGTATGTGTTTGTCCACAGCTGCTAATGCCTGTTCTCCACCGTCCTGGTAATACTTCAGAAGCTCTTCAGTGTATGCAATCCACACACAGTTGTGGCATCCACTCATGCAACAGTTTGTGGGGGGGAGAAGTGTTGGAGGGATGGCAAAAGCAGAATCTTTGTCCTCTGAAGAAGCAGCCTCTTCCTTGGAGTCAGGCTCCTTGTCCATCAGGGAAGTAGCATTTTTGGAACCATTGCCCTGTGCATCTGCGTGCATGTACCGCCGTCCATCGACCATCAGCATTGCAGGAAACCTCCACATGTTAACTAAGTACTTGTGATGGGATCTGTGCAAAAGCACTGCAGTCCCACTATTGTGTGAGTGCCCGAATAGATAGATGCATTCCTAGCAAGAACAAAAACAGAAAGAAATGGATTAAACCCTTTCTATATCCCCGCCGCTTATTTCCAGTACTTCCCATCCATCCCAGGGTATGACCTGCCAGATTTCATGTATTTTATTCATAGAATTTGTAACACGTGCTATACCAGGGGTCAGCAAACTTTTTCAGCAGAGGGCCGGTCCACTGTCCCTCAGACTTTGTGGGGGGCCGGACTCTATTTTTGGGGAAAAAAGAAAAACAAATTCCTATGCCCCACAAATAACCCAGAGATGCATTTTAAACAAAAGCACACATTCTACTTATGTAAAAACACCAGGCTGGCCCCACAAATAACCCAGAGATGCATTTTAAATAAAAGGACACATTCTACTCATGTAAAAACATGCTGATTCCCGGACCGTCCGCGGGTCGGATTTAGAAGGCAATTGGGCCGGATCCGGCCCCCGGGCCTTAGTTTGCCTACCCATCTGCTATACCATATATCCCAAATGCAGTATCAGTAATGACAAATTCAAACCCCGAACGGTTTAAAAATCTGTGACATATTAAACTTGTACGTCTTGCCTCTGAGGCAAGCAGCCATCCTCCTTGAATCTGCCCAACCTCCTGTTAAAACCATCTCAGTCAGCTATCACGTTTTGAGGCAACAAGTCCTGTAAATAAAGTGTGTGTTGGGGGAAGTCTGAATAGAAATGGAGCATCAACAAATGCATGTATACTAAATGCCAGGTAGGGAGATGCAAACCTGTAGTCCTCTAGGTGTTGTTACTGGACTTCCAACTCCCACCACGCCTGATCCATGGACCCTGCGGGTTGGGGGATGCTGAAGACTTGGGAAAAACATCTAGGGCTATTATAGCTGAGTGGCATGCTCTCCCATCAAGTGTCAAGGAGATGAAGAACTACACAACCTTCAGAAGACATCTGAAGGCAGCCCTGTATTGGGAAGTTCTTAATGTTTACTGTTTCAATATGTTTTTGTATATGTTGGAAGCTGCCCAGAGTGGCTGGGGCAACCCAGTCAGGTGGGCAGGGTGAGTGCTTTTTTATGAGGGTATGCAGTACCGACACTTTTTTCTCCTAGAAGAAAATCACTGGTTAAAAATATGGTGCTTACTGTAACAACTTCATGGCGAGTACTTCCCCTCCCCTTTTTTAGAAGAAAAACACTGGGCAGGGTACAAATAAAATATAGCCAAACCTTGGTTGTCGAACGTAATCCGTTCTGGAATACCATTCGACTTCCGAAACGTTCGACAACTGAGGCGCTGCTTCCGATTGGTTGCGAGAGCTTTTTGCACTGGAGTGGAAGCCACGCTTTCGAAAAATGTTCGAAAACTGGAACATTTACTTCCGGGTTTTCGGTGTCTGGGAATCGAAACGTACAATAACAGAGGTTTTTGGGAACCAAGGTTTGACTGTAATGATGATGATGATGATGGAAGCAGCCTAGAGCAGCTATTGCAACCCAGTCAGATAGGCAGGGTCAGTGCTTTCTTTTTTTATGTGGGTATGAGTGCTGACACCTTTTCTAAAAGAAATACACTGGTTTAAAATGTGGCACTAAGTGTACCAACTTCATGGTGAGTACCGGCCCTTTTTTTTCTAGAAGAAAAACACTGGGCAGGGTACAAAAAAATAATGATAATGATGACGATTATGATAATAATAATAATAATAATAATAATAATAATAATAATGGGGGTAATAATAATTATGATCAGTCTTTCATGGTGGAGCAGCACACAAATATTATAATAATAATAATAATAATAATAATAGGGGTAATAATAATTGTGATCAGAGTCTTTCATGGTGGAGCAGCACACAAATAATAATAATAATAATAATAATAATAATAATAATAATAATGGGGGGTAATAATAATTGTGATCAGAGTCTTTCATAGAATCATAGAATCATAGAATCATAGAATCATAGAGTTGGAAGAGACCACAAGGGCCATTGAGTCCAACCCCCTGCCAAGCAGGAAACACCATCAGAGCACTCCTGACATATGGTTGTCAAGCCTCTGCTTAAAGACCTCCAAAGAAGGAGACTCCACCACACTCCTTGGCAGCAAATTCCACTGTCGAACAGCTCTTACTGTCAGGAAGTTCTTCCTAATGTTTAGGTGGAATCTTCTTTCTTGTAGTTTGGATCCATTGCTCCGTGTCCGCTTCTCTGGAGCAGCAGAAAACAACCTTTCTCCCTCCTCTATGTGACATCCTTTTATATATTTGAACATGGCTATCATATCACCCCTTAACCTCCTCTTCTCCAGGCTAAACATGCCCAGCTCCCTTAGCCGTTCCTCATAAGGCATCGTTTCCAGGCCTTTGACCATTTTGGTTGCCCTCCTCTGGACACGTTCCAGTTTGTCAATGTCCTTCTTGAACTGTGGTGCCCAGAACTGGACACAGTACTCCAGGTGAGGTCTGACCAGAGCAGAATACAGTGGCACTATTACTTCCCTTGATCTAGATGCTATACTCCTATTGATGCAGCCCAGAATTGCATTGGCTTTTTTAGCTGCCGCGTCACACTGTTGGCTCATGTCAAGTTTGTGGTCAACCAAGACTCCTAGATCCTTTTCACATGTAGTGCTCTCAAGCCAGGTGTCACCCATCTTGTATTTGTGCCTCTCATTTTTTTTGCCCAAGTGCAATACTTTACATTTCTCCCTGTTAAAATTCATCTTGTTTGTTTTGGCCCAGTTCTCTAATCTGTCAAGGTCGTTTTGAAGTGTGTTCCTGTCCTCTGGGGTGTTAGCCACCCCTCCCAGTTTGGTGTCATCTGCAAATTTGATCAGGATGCCCTTGAGTCCATGATCAAATTTGCAGATGACACCAAACTGGGAGGGGTGGCTAACACCCCACTCATGGTGGAGCAACACACAAATCCCCTTTTAGAAACAGTCGCCACAACATTATTGCTATTTGCTGTGGCGCCCTATAAACCACAAAGCCATCTCCTGAGGCCTGTAACTCTAAAAAGCGAAAGGGAAAAGCGGGGTGCCTCTTCAAGAGGGCATTTTAGGCACAGCCGACTCCAGGCTGCTCTCTCCCTTTGCCTCCTCCCAGCAGCTTCTCCGTCCGCGGGCAAGAGCGACCCGCTGCCCAGGTAAACGCGCTCAGGACCAGGCATGCAATTGTGCCCTTCAGCAGCTTCGCCCCGCCGCCGGACCCCCTCACCTTCCCGGGCGAGCGCCCGGCCCCTGCTGCTGCTGCTGCAGCCTGAGCCCCGGCCAGCCGCCGGCTGCAGCGGAGGGCGCCCACTAACAGCAGCATCAACATCAGCTCCGGATTGCCTGGGAAGAAGCCACGCCCCGTCCCTGCGCCGGGCGCCGAGACTGACATCTCTCTCGGCCCAATCGCCTCAGCGGCCTCGAGGGAGGGGAACGACGAGATGTCAAACCGTGGGCGGGTGAAAAAAAGCACTCAGCCAATGGGGAGCGGGCAAAGGGGGGCACCGGAAGTAGAGCAGGCGCACGTGGGTGAAGCGGAAAAGAAAGAAGAGGCGCGATGGGCAAAAGGAAGGCGCGGGCGCAGGTGGCGCCTGCTGCCACCGGCTTGCGGGAAGGGGCTGCTCCAAGGGGCAGGTGAGTGTTTATCCCGCCGGCGATGTTTCGGCGTGGTGCTTGCAAACAACAGCCTTGTAAGGTAGGCCCGCGCGACGCTCATCCTCCTCCTTACATAGCTGTCAACTTTTCCCTTTTCTTGCGAGGAATCCTATTCGGAATAAGGGAATTTCCCTTTTTTAAAAAAGGGAAACGTTGACAGCTATGCCTCCTTATCGCAGACGCGGGGCTGAGGATTGAAAGGTTTTTAAGAGGCTTGCTTAAAAAGCGGGCCGATGTCGGGTTGGGAGTTTCCCCGTTGTGGGGTAAGCGTGCCTTTGGGGTTTCTCTTTTTGGCACTGGGAATGTCAGCTGCGTCTGGAACCCGGCTCAAGATGACCAAAACTCACGCAGCAAAACTTGCTTTAATACAGTGGTACCTCGGGTTAAGAACTTAATTCGTTCCGGAGGTCCGTTCTTAACCTGAAAGTATTCTTAACTTTAGTGATTTCTGTTCTCATCCTGAAGCAAAGTTCTTAACCCGAGGCAATATTTCTGGGTTAGTCTGTAACCTGGGTGGGTGCAGCTTAAACTTGAGGTCAAGCTTGAGGTTCATTGCTTTTATTCAGATGATTAGTAGTACAGTATGGACTTGGTGTTGGACATATTGCTGTTTCTCAGGAGTTCATCCTAATCTTGTGTTGCTTTCGGGTAAATGTCATTAATTGCCACTTTATACCAGGAGTGCTTACCCTGTTTCCCTTCAGGTCTTGGCTTCCCAATTGCTGTTGCTTGTCAGAGGTTATGGGACTTTTAGCCCTGCAACATCTGGAGGGGCATATACTAGGTAAAGGTAAAGGGACCCCTGACCATTAGGTCCAGTTGTGACCGACTCTGGGGTTGCGGCGCTCATCTCGCTTTATTGGCTGAGGGAGCCGGCGTACAGCTTCTGGGTCATGTGGCCAGCATGACTAAGCCGCTTCTGGTGAACCAGAGCAGCACACGGAAACGCCATTTACCTTCCTGCCGGAGCGGTACCTATTTATCTACTTGCACTTTGACGTGCTTTCGAACTGCTAGGTTGGCAGGAGATATACTAGGTACCCCTGCTTAAAACATTGGTGTCACAGTGTAATAAATGGTGCTGTTGCAGCAGCTGTCCTGTATGTGGATGTTGTTGTAGCTGCCCCGTACAGATGGTGTAGCCTTGACATTCTAATATGGAGCAGCCTGTGAAATTGTGAGCACAGGCTTTTGCCTTCTAGTTGCCTGTGTGATGGACAGCTGCTCTAAACCTGTCATTCGAGCTAGTCTTCAGGTCGTACTTACCAAAAGGCATTTTGAAATTTTAATTGGTGGTAGCTATTGTTGAAACAAGCTGTACAACCTTGCCAATAACAACCCCACCCCCCTTTTAAAACCCTGTAGACAAATGAAGACGAAGAAAACTCAATGCCTGGATGAGCAAGAAATTCCTTTTCGGTTGCGGGAAATAATGAGGAGCCGTGATGAATTAAAGAACTCCAAGAGCAAGAAGAAAAAGAAAAAGGGTAAAAAAGCAGTCTTCATGTTTTTCCAACATACACTATGGACCCAACTCTGATAGCTCAGTTGGTTAGAGCATGGTTCTGATAACACCAAGGTTGCAGGTTCGATCCCCATATGGGACAGCTGCATATTTGTGCATTGCAGGGGGTTGGATTAGATCAGGCATCCCCAACCTTTGGCCCGCCAGATGTTTTGGACTACAATTCCCATCATCCCTGACCACTGGTCCTGTTAGCTAGGGATCATGGGAGTTGTAGGCCAAAACATCTGGAGGGCCGCAGGTTGGGGATGCCTGGACTAGATGATCCTCAGGGTCCCTTCCAACTCTACAATTCTAGGATTACTGTTTCTTTACCATAATAGCACATGTGTGCATACACACATATGTCTCTCTGCAACTTTAGTTCATTAAGTTTTGTCGTGGGGAATTGATCAGTCAGTAACAGCATAACTGTTGTGGATTTGTATTCGTGAAAACTGGGTGTAAAATTATTAAGGAAATAAATAACTTATTGCCAATCCATTTGTCTTTTGGCAACAACATCAGTTGCCTGCTTATGGCAGAGGGCCAGCAGCTATCTGCTCTAAGGAGCTCTGTAATAATAAACACAATCAATGCAAAAAACACATGCTATATTGGGAAGTTAATGGATTCCAATGTAATTTGATCCTATATTCAGTTGCGGAGCCAGTCCTCCTAGCTAGCACCAGGACTGTGACATTTTGGGGGTGGGTAAATCTAGCGTGGTTGGACGTGGTGTGACACCCATTTATGCCCCACAGAAGTATGTTAGACTGCTCTAGCTTGGACCACTGTCAAATAGACACTGTGCTTGTCTATTTTTGTTTGCAGAGTGCCAGGGTAAATAAAGGTTTTTTTGTCTTCATCTTGCTTTATTTCTCTGGGTGCTGTTGGGCACAGTAAGACTGTAATAGTTTGTGTTTTCATCTCAGAGAAGCAACCAAGTCATATACTGGAGGGTGACATACCAGTGCCAAAATTCAAGCGGCGAAAAGGAGAGGGAGATTCTACCTACATTGGGCGCATTGAGCGGGAAACTCAGCATGTGATGTTCCTTACCAAATACCAGCTGCAGCGTGAACCCGAAAAAGAAGAGCCAGTCCCAGAAAAGTCCCAGAGGAAGAAAGAGTAAGATTGATTGATCCCTTAGGTAAAGGGATCCCTGACCATTAGGTCCAGTCGTGGATGACTCTGGGGTTGCGGCACTCATCTCGCTTTACTGGCAGAGGGAGCCGGCATACAGCTTCCGGGTCATGTGGCCAGCATGACTAAGCCACTTCTGGCGAACCAGAGCAGCGCATGGAAATGCTGTTTCCCTTCCCGCCGGAGCGGTGCCTATTTATCTGCTTGCACTTCGTGCTTTCGAACTGCTAGGTTGGCAGGAGCAGGGACCAAGCAACGGGAGCTCACCCCGTCGCGGGGATTCAAACCGCCGACTTTCTGATTGGCAAGCCCTAAGCTCTGTGGTTTAACCCACAGGGCCACCTGCGTCCTTAGTTTGCAGCCAATGTTAGAAACTCAGATATATAAGCTAGGTGCCAAATGGCTCCTTAAACCAAGCTTACTGTCACCAAAATGAAATGTCTCATTGCCATTTTGGGGCAAGATGGCTCTAAAGTCTTATTCTTCAAATAATGGGCTGACTGTGATTGATTCTCAGTTAAACATCTGGCTAGTTCAGATGACAACCTTGAGCTAGGGTGAGAACTTGGAGAACTTAAGGAAGAAAAGTCACTTGATCCAGGGACAGTCCACATAGATATTGGCCTATTCCTGCCTCTTTTTCTTAATGGTGACACAGACTATTCATAACGTAAGAATATTCTTCATAACTGTGAGCAAGGCAGAAGGGTGGGGTAAGTGAAGGCAAGCTACAACAACAAACTGTTAATGTTCTTCACTGCTCCTGCTCAAGCAGCACAGAAAAAGCATTTCGGTTCCTGAAATTCATTCCAATTGTGCAGATAAAATATAACTGATAGAATTCTACGGGATGTGGTATTAGTGTGTGCATACAGTTCAGGCATGCACCTCCAGGTGGTGATGTCAGGCACCATCCTGGTACCCAGGCATCTGCACTTGGCCGCAGGTGGCCAGTAGCCAGGTACACAATGCCTTTTACTGACACAGTATTTTTGTAGCCCTCTTTGCTCTGATTGGGGCTCTGAATTGTATTCCCTTCATCCTCCGTTGAAATTCATGTGTACAGCTCCTGTTGCATCCTTTCTTCAACAAAGCTTGCTTTCTAGTTTTCAGAAGAAGAAGCTGGATAAAATCCGTAGGAAGAAAGAGGAGAAAAAAGCAGCATTGCTGGAGAAAGACTTTCTCAAAGGTAGGGGAAGTATTTTTCAATGTATGACTCTTTGGCTTTCTTCAGAGTTTCAGAACACCCCAAATCTCTGCTACAGAATTCCAAGGATTTGAAAACCACCACATCTTTCTTGATGTTTCCTGCATGTATATTTTTTTCCCAATGGGTGCTTTGAGTGTGCATTTATTTTTGTGGTGGTAGTTCTATCTGGATATTGAGAATTTCTTACTGAGTAGAAGGATTGTGGTGTTGACTTATGTTACAATAGGATACACAATTGCTTTCGATTATGGGATTTGTCTGGATCTTCATAAGGCTGTAGTCTACTCAGTTCAACTTAAAAAGTATCTTTCTTTCTTTGTACTTTATAAAACAAAAACTTGCAGTTTGTGCGGGAACAGAAAGTTGATTCAGCATATCACTGTTTACAGTGATATGTTAAATCAGTTGCCTATTATTTATTATCCCGCTCTTCTGGTGCAAAATCCCCACTCAGGGCAGCTTAAAAACACCTAAAATTCCACACACACACACACACAACACAGCCAAGCAGGATTGGAAAATGAATGCACCCTTAAGCTACATGCCATCTGCTGTAGCATCCAGCCATGGAGAGCTGGTGTTAGGAGTTTTTAGCACTGCAAACACTTTCATCAATTGAACCACCAGTCTCTCTGTCAGTTGTTGTTGTTACTCATTAGTTGCTTTTTTAAACAAATGTAATAACAACAAATAAATAAATAAATAACACATGGAGTAAAACCAACATAAAGCTGAAACAGAATAAAAATGAAAACTTGTTCGTATTTTTAAAAGGCAGGACCAAAACATCCCAAACACTGAAGAAACCAGATAATTAAAAGCCAAAGCCTGGTGGTCTTTGCTATCAAGCAAATCTATTGTTAAGAGGAAGTTGGGTTCCAGCTCCACTTCCAAAGTTTGGATACCTGCTTTTTAGGCACACCTTTATGTCCAAAGCAACAAATTCCCAGCTGAAATATATAAAAATGTAGTTGCATTGTGCTGAATTTTGTAATAGGGACAGGTACATTTGAATGGGAGCTGAACCGTAGTCTCTGTTACTGTGTACTGTGGGGATTAATGTACAGGATGGAAAGGCACTTGTTCTTTGCTGTGACATGACAAATAGGAGTGGCCATGTTGGCCTCTAGACTGGACTTCAGGCTAGAGTCAGGCTGCTAAACAGGAGAAGAATATATCTATTTTAGTGCTATCCCCATCTCATTTTCAGTCCCTTGGAGCTTACCTCTTTGCCATTCCTTTCAGACTCGGTGAAGTTTGGTGAGGTTGCTGAACAGCCCCCAACAATTACAGCGAAACCTAGAAAGAGTGTTGTCAAAGACAAGGTAAGTTATGTAGCTGCGTGAAATTCTATCTCTGTCTTCTAACTTTGCCAGTGACCCTGCTACCTATACAGGAAATAATTTTACACGATCGGTAGCAAAGCTTGGGAAGAACACCGACTTGGTGTTCGCAATACTATTATCAAACTAGCTGTATCAGAGTTTCGGGTATTTCAGGGTTTGTTTGTTTGTTTTCTGTAAGCTGGTTCTCTGTTCATGATCATACTCAATCTATAACCTCTTTCCTCTGTGTGCTTCTTGAACTTGAGCCAATCTCTCTTACATTCCAGGCCGGCAAGAAGGAGCTTCTGCTGACATCTCTCTTGGGCTCTGGTGGGACACCCTCCACTCCAAAAGTGTTCCACACATCCCTTGCTCGCCAGAGGATCGTGCAGGAGGAAAGAGAAAGGGTTGTCCAAGCTTACCGGGACATAAAGAAACGCAAGCAGCAGCAAATGGCTGAAAGTCAGCTTGCTATTGACAAACTAAAGAAGCCCGTCTGAGATGTCGGAATGCTTCCACTGTGCCAGAAAACAGGAAGAAGCATTTTAATACAAGGACAGAGCAGCAGCCAAGATGGCGGTGTGTTTAAACGGTCCTCTTTTTGGATGACCGCATTAAGCCATCAGGACCAGCAAGATTGACTGGTGTTGTACACATTGGGCAATATGGTGGTCATCTGCTACTTCCAGAAGCAGAGCGAAGTGTATACAGTGGAATTTTTCTAGACTCAACCTTGGAACTTCATACCTAGTAATCTTAGCAACTTTGGGGTTCTGTAATCTTCTCTTAACTTTCCTCTGGGATTCAGAGTAGAAGGACTAGTATGGGAATGGTCTCGGAGGCAATTACACCGAATAAATATATTTATATTATCCACTGGTGCAGCCATTTGGCAGAGGAATGCGGAATGAAAATAGCACCCTGAAAATGACAACAAAGCAAAATGGTCTCGTTTGATTTTAAAGATTATGAAAGGCCCAATGCTCAGTTATTCCCGCTTTTTCAGTATCAGCGGCAAGTTCTTGCTGCTAACTGTCCAGCACAAGTCTGCATCCATATATTCTCCAATGAAGTTGGAGAAACACAATTCGCTCCCACTCTCAATGCACTGGCACAAAGATAAATAAGATGTGAATTGAGAAAGAGGATTGACAAGCAAAGCTGTTTAGGGTTTAAGATACATTTCTTCCCAGCTTGGTCTTCCTCTTGTGGCTGGAAGGTGGTCAGAAATCGTTCTTCTGTTTAATATTACACTGGTATTTCTAGAGAGGTGCACATTTTCCCTACCTACTTCTCTGATGTGCCAGAAGAAAAGGCAAAAATTCTAAGCTGGATCCCCTCCTTTATTACTGGCAGCTTCAAAAACAAAAAAACGTTAGAGATGATTGGACTGCTTGCTCTTGTCTCATACAAGCAGATACTATTGAGACCTTTGACCGGTTTGGAAAATGTGGTCCCTGTTTAGCCTGCAGATGAATTTTGGAGCAGAAATAGAGGAAATGCTGCTTCCCTCTGTAGTGTGGCAGGAGAGCTGGAACAAAATTCACACCTGGCAACCCATGTGCCCCTTTGGTTTCAGATAGTACATGGGTAGAAGAGTCTAAAAAGCCTGGGACACAAATTTTTCACAGCCATCTAGCGGCTATGGTGACTCATTTACCAGAAGTAATGTATTTAGCGTTAACTCTGGAAGTGCATACAGTGGTACCTTGGTTCCCAAACGGCTTGGCTCCCAAATGCCGCAATTGTTCCGACACGGCTTCCGTGGCTTCTGATTGAGCACTCGGTCAGAAGCTGCGCCTTGGTTTTCGAATGGTTTCGGGAGTCGAACTGGATTAAGTTTGAGAACCAAGGCACCACTGTACTCAACGCTGAATACATTCCTTCTGGGAAATGAGCCACCATAGCCACAAGAGGGCTGTGAAAAATTATGTCCTGGGCTTTTTAGACTCCTCTACCCTATGTACTATTTCAGGGATGGCGAACAGGTAGATTGTGAGATTGTGAGCATCTGGTAGATCGCGAGGGCTCTGTGGTAGATTGTGGTAGCTCCTCCCCCCCCCAAAAAAAGCTGCTCAAGCTTCCCAAGCTCAACAACTTCAGCTTCCTAAAAAAAGCTCGAAACTTCGGTAGATCACTCCCAGTTTTTTTTTAGTGGGAGTAGATCTCAGTCTCTTGAAAGTTGGACATGCTTGTGCTATCTGAAAGCCAAGGAGCACATGAGTTGCCAGCTTTGAAATATCTTGGGATTATTTTTAGCTCTCCCACTCTGCTACCACATCTGTTCCTCTTCTCTCCCCACAGCTAGGAGGCATTGCTGTGTCTCTTCTCTGCTGTCCTGTTCAAGTTGCAAAGAGAGTTATTTTCCCTGCAGTGGGATGAGGCTTCAGCAGACAGTCCTCCCTTGTGACTCCCATCCAGTATTGGGATGGAAGTCTCCCAGGAATGGGTTTACCGTCACAGAGTGAATTTGAAGGTGCCTTACCGTGGCAGCCTATTCAGGGTAGAACAGAAAGCAAGTCTGCTTTGCAATATTTTAACTGCCCACCATCAAAAGGTTCCAAAACCCCCCAAATATCAAACTTTTTTTTTTTTAAATGGGATAGGTCAAAGTAGGCAAGGTCTAAAATGCCTGGGCAAATAGGAAGGTTGTTACTTGGCACTAGAGATCCGACAGTCAGCACCGGGTATACCTTTCTTTGGGGAAGGCATTTCAAAACCGGGACGCCATTACGGAAAAGGCTAAAATACTTAATTCCATCCTGGAATGTGGGGCTGGTGAAACTAAGAGGGGGGAAAGACCTATGCCATTTCTCTCTTCTCTCCCCTGTCCCTCCCCCAATATTCTTCAAGGCTTCTAGCTTCTTCAGTCACTCACAAGAGTTAATTGAAAACAGGAGCAATTTACTTCCTCCTAAGAGGGATACTGGTGGCGCTGTGGGTTAAACCACAGAGCCTAGGACTTGCCAATCAGAAGGTCGGCGGTTTGAATCCCCGCGACGGGGTGAGCTCCTGTTGCTCAGTCCCTGCTCCTGCTAACCTAGCAGTTCGAAAGCAAGTCAAAGTGCAAGTAGATAAATAGGTATCGCTCCGGCGGGAAGGTAAATGGTGTTTCCGTGTGCTGCTCTGGTTTGCAAGAAGCGGCTTAGTCATGCTGGCCACATGACCCGGAAGCTGTACGCCGGCTTCCTCGGCCAATAAAGCAAGATGAGTGCCGCAACCACAGAGTCGGCCACGACTGGACCTAATGGTCAGGGGTCCCTTTACCTTTGCCTAACAAGATTTGCATTGAAACAGGAACAACCCAGGTTGCTGTCCTAGTGGGATGTCCTCATAAGTGCAAACAAAGGAGGTTGGGAAAGAGTGGCAGCGGCGTCTTAAAATGTCTAGCACGGGTCTTGTCAGTAGGTGGCAGGATGTGCCCATAAACAACAGGGAATCCTCTCTTGTCTTTTTATACTAATATAGTGTGGTACAAGTAGCATCCTGTGGGCTGGGAAGAAGGAGCACCTCTTCTTGTCACAGCCAAACAGCAGGAAACAACATCCTTGATTTATCAGTAGTGAGGGATGTTCCCACAGCTTCACCTGCAGCCTCCATGCAGAATTGGGCTGTAGTTGCTGGTTTGAACCTTTATGTTCACTGTCTGTGTTCTGGCTGAATCTAAGGGGTTACAATCTGTAATACAGCTATTTACTACACTGTGGTGCTGGTTTAGGCTCTAAGAGTATGGTAATTTTCTCTCAAAGCACCTGATCTACATCCGCCACCACTTTTAGCTACCTGTTGCTTGAATCATTTTTTTTTTAAGTATATCTTTATTGATTTAAAGTAAATACATTTATGGGGAAACACAAACAAACATACAAACAAATAAACAAATAATGAAGTCAAACAAACAACCACAATATAGGAAACAACAAAATTAGTATATCTAACATCATTTATACTCCCGATACTGAAATCAATTATAAAACATATAAAGAAAGAAATTAAAAATGACTTCCAATTAATCTCACTGTACTTTATACCACACAGTTGCATATTTCTTATATAGTCTCTTTTTATCTCCCTACTAACTTACATTTATACAGTACAAGGATCAGTCTAGTTCTGCCAAATTGTTGCTTGAATCATTTTGTTTTACTAGCTTTTCACAGCTTAACCCTTGGCTTCTAAAACTCTGGATACTACCAGACTGCTGGGAATGTTACGGTTGCATGTCCTAAACAGAGTCGTACTCAAACAGTTGAACACGTTGAGTTTGTTGTGTCTATCGCTTTTGCTTGAAAGACAAGTCCTGCACTGACTTCACTGGGAATCTCTAGAGAGAAAGAGCATTCGGGGTTGCAGTTCTGTCGGAAGATGTCGCACAATGTTTAGAGCTGAGTGCACTGGACTGCAAGGTGCGTGTTGCCTTAAAAGCACAAGAATGGGTGCTCAGTTTGTCCCAAAGTGTTGCAAGGTCTAGAACTGCTAAGACACTGCTTTTGGGTGGGCCATGATAGTAAAATATATTGGCAAGCTTTTGATTTGCACAGAACTCCTCTTGTTCAAAGAGATGCTATGGAGTCTCAAGGTCTGCTGTGCGGCAACTTTTGAGGAGCACCATGTTGGCTTTCCCCATCCTACACATACACAGGACACCATCAAGGACGGTGTCCCACGCATGGAGTTTGGGGGACAGTCCTATTGCTACAGTTATTTACGTTCAGTTATCCCACAAAGGAGGAATGGAAAGGTAAACTGTCCCCAGAAGAAAGAAAAATGATCAGAAGCATGTTCTGAAGCTGCTGGGGATGGGACAGATGTCGCTGGTTCAAACTACTTGGCTGAGATTTAATTAAAACCAATTTGAGCCTGATTGCACAAACGATGACATTGTGGGTGTGCTGTCCTCAATTAAGAGGACTCGTAAACAGCTTCTCGGATGTACAGCCCGCATTTTCCCCTATGGCCTTACCTAATTCCTGTTGCACAATGACAGGGTGCCCCAGGGGAGAGCTCTCTAGATTTTAGCAGTATTGGATTCATGTGGGGGCACCAGCTCTATGTATTTGGAACATTTTTCTTAAAGTCAAAAGTAGCTGTGTTAGCCCATGAGAAGAAGAAGAAAGCCCTCAGCTTGCTTGCTTTTTATTTTATTTTTTAAATCTTTATTGCGTTTTTAAAAAAATTACAGAGAAAGCATAAATTAAAGATTACATTCATATATTCCAAAAAGAAAAGGAAAAAATACAAAAATATATAAAATAGAAGAGAAGAAAAGAAAGATTTAAAAAAATGAAAAAGAATTGATCAAGTACACAAAATTATTCAAAGGATACAAATAGAAGTCTGAATATTCTAGATGCCAGGTTCTCAGAAAGAAATACATTTGTAGTTTTTCTTCTCTTTCTTTACAGTCACTTTATTTCTGTAAAATAAATCCCTGCTATATTAATTGACTTCCCTCTGTCTCTTTGCAGCTTCAACACTTTTCTTAAGTGATAAATATTCTGTATTCAGTTATTAAAATCAGTTTTTCCCCATTATGGAAAAAACCTCAGCTATTTTGAACCTGCTCCTTGATCTCAGGAACTCCCATGCAGAATTTGGTGACGATATCTTAAGAAGTGCCCAGATTCATAGTGAACAACTCACTTACCAAGATGAGACACATTTAATCAGAGAATGGGGCAGTGAGATCTCCAGGCCACTGAGTTGTAGACGGAGGATGTTTGTCCTTCCAGTTTTGCAATATTTGCCACCATAATGGGTCTTGCGTTTCATGTTTGTTGTCTCATTTGTTGGTCCCCATACAACAGGACTATAACTGAAGATTGCATGACCATCCACAAATATCAAGGATTTTTCCAAAACAAAGTTAATATGAACAATAACTTCTGGCCAGGAAGAACATGCCACAAGACATGCCCACATTATGCTCATCAAAGGGGCTGTTTTAAAGTTATTCTCTTTTCCTGAATGTCATGCTTCAATAGAGCCTAATAAACGCATGTGCAGATTTTCAGACATCTGGCTCCAAGACACCCATGAGAAGAAAGACCACAGCTTCCAGAGCAGCGTGCATTATTATATTTTGTAAAACTTTCAGCTGCACCTGCCTCTTTACAGTGGAAGGTACAGCAGGTGGTTACCCTGTGGTCATCTCATTTGAGAAGGACCTTTTGTGAGGTGAGTTGAGAGGAGAAAAGGATGCTGGTTTTCTCCAGCACCTTTGGCAGTGGTCAGATGAGTCTCCTCGGCAGCTCTTCTTCCCCTCCCCTTCGCTGTGCTTCCACTGTTCTTCCCTCCATCTTACCAATGAGAGATGAACGGAGGACCACTGTGCCTCTTGCGCTTGCCGATCAGCAGGTCAGCGGTTCAAATCTGTGTGACGGGGTGAGCTCTCGTTGCCCTAGCCCAGCTCCTGCCAACCTAGCAGTTTGAAAGCACACCAGTGGAAGTAGATAAATGAGTACAGCTGTGGCAGGAAGGTAAACAGTGTTTCCATGTGCTCTGGCTTCCATCACAGTGTTCCATTGCGCCAGAAGCAGTTTAGTCATGCTGGCCACATGACCCAGAAAGCTGTCTGTGGACAAACGCCGGCTTCCTTGGCCTGAAGCGATAAGAGCGCCACAATCCCATAGTTGCCTTTGACTGGACTTAATTGCCCAGGTGTCCTTTACCTTTTACCTATTGCACACACCCTTAACTGATCTCCTGAAATGTCTGATTTGCACGATCGTTTCCCTCAGAGACAAAGGCAAGACAGTTCAAACACTCCAGTACACACAGGGTGTATTTTAGATAATAAGCTGCCTCCCACTGCTGCTGCGCTGCCGCCGCAGCACGATTTCTGTTCTCATCCTGAAGCAAAGTTCTTAACCCAAGGTACTATTTCTGGGTTAGCGGAGTCTGTAACCTGAAGCGTCTGTAACCCGAGGTACCACTGTATTATTCAAGCCAAGAAATTTCCTGGATCTGAACAGGGGAAGCTATTCCTTCTTCCTCCCTCTATTGCCTGACACATAACTAAGAGGTTAGGGCAGAAATAAGAGGTGCTTTTCAAGGTAGCTGCTTCCTAACAATGTGTGTTGTTTGCGTATCGGGTTTCTGAGTTAGACTCTGTTTGCACAGGCCACAGAAATGTTCTGTTTGCTGTTTTCCAGCCTGGATTACTGGATTGTGCTTTGATGTATTTGAAGTAAGCTTTTTCCAAAGAGTTGTTGTTGTCTTAAGCTTAATTTGTGCAAGAACAACCCTTATTCTTTCAGCTGAGGTTGTGATTGGGAGTATTACGGCACAACCGGAACAGCACAGAAAACATTGGTGTCATATGACATGTTATCAGTGGTGTAGCGTGGGTTGTCAGCACCCGGGGCAAGGCAAGTAATTTGCGTCCCCTAACCTGGTAGGGGCAGAGAGCTGCGAGTGCGAGCGCCCCCCCCAGATGTTGCGGCCGGTGCGGCCGGCCCCCCCTGCACCCCCCACGCTACGCCACTGCATGTTATATATATAATTTTAAAAAATATATCAGCTCATGTCTAATGAAATGGACAAGAGGCACAGAAGTGCAAATGATGTGTTTCCTTTTGTTAAAAGAAAAAAAACTGCTCCTTTCCCCTTGTGCGGTACCCAAGAGCCGTATAGAGTTCTTATGTAGGTTCTCTATCGGTAGGAGAAAATAATACAGTGGTACCTTGGGTTACATACGCTTCAGGTTACATACGCTTCAGGTTACAGACTCCGCTAACCCAGAAATATTACCTTGGGTTAAGAACTTTGCTTCAGGATGAGAACAGAAATCGTACTCCGGCGGCGCGGCAGCAGCAGGAGGCCCCATTAGCTAAAGTGGTGCTTCAGGTTAAGAACAGTTTCAGGTTAAGAACGGACCTCCGGAACGAATTAAGTACTTAACCTGAGGTACCACTGTAGAGGCCAACCAGAGAATATTGAGAAGCAAAGCAGCTGGTAAGCCTGATCTTTATTAAACTATTGCAACAGGGTCCCCCACACCCCTCACACAGAGAGGGAGGTGAGCTACCCGTAACAATGGTGCGCAATCCCTTATACTGTATAGACTTTTGAACTTGCCATCCTGTAGCACAAGGCCCCCCCCCCAATACATCATACATACATCACAGAAGGGGTGGTCTACAGCAGAATCCTGTCTGGCAAGAAACCTGTTAATGGGTTTACCTGGAGAGCCTGGCCATTCTTTTGTGATGATAAATACATAATTCCTGAGTCCAGGTCACAGGTTCACCCTATTCATACACAAATGTGCCCTTAAGGCAGGACTGGCGAGCACAGAGGCAATGGGGAGGCTTTTCCCATTTCCATCCGAACTGCAGAGGAATATTTGAGGTCACTGAAAGAGTCAAAAGGCTTTAGGACTGTTTTCCTGTACTATTTCAGACATGTGGTTTATATATTTATGTAGGTGTTTGCCTGGTACATTTATGAACATTTTAGACCTTGTAATTCTCATAACACTTTTACTAGTGTAAAACAATCAACATTTCCCCCCAAAAAAACGTGCTTCAGAAGAGGAGATGTACCCATTCACTCATATGCACATGCCAAGGACAGACTAGTTGCCCCAGAGTAAACTAATATGCAAACTTGAGGTGTGTTTCTAATGTAAAAAGAACAGGAAGGATCGGAAGGTGAGCTGCAAATATGCAGCAAGCAATGGGAAGGAAAAATGTGAAGCAGGAAGCCAGCTTCAGGTTTCACTGAGCCCTTTAATTCTCTGTTGTGGGAGGGTGATTCTGAACTCTCACTTCCTAAGGAGCCCAGCTAGAATGGAGTTGGCAACATATGATGGGAACAACCTGACTGGCTGTGAGTGAGCACACTCCAGAACTTAATCTGTACCAGGATTCAATTGGGAATCCAGTTGTCAGTAGCCTTTTTGCCACACAAGCAGGCCGGCTGTAGACAAAGTGTTTCTGAGCATGTGCAGAGTTGCATCACTAGGTAACTACACATCTAGGATCTTAAGCAGCATGATACCTAGGGTGATGTGGGCTCTGGAGCATCTTATTTTAGAAATGATTAGAAGAGTTGATCAGGAAGTCTAAAAAAACCAAACCCAAAACATCCATGCAGTTTTGAAACCAGTGGGCAAAATCAGTGCAGTTTTTTTTAAAAATAAATGTTTATTGAGATTTTACAAAACAAAAAGTCATCATTTCAAATCAATCAATCAATCAGATAAAGCCCAAACAAAAAACAAAGAACAGAAAAACAAGAAAAAATACACACTTAACAAAGTAAGAAAAAGAAGAAAAAAAGAAAAATCCACTTTTAAATTTCAAAATTCCATATCCCTCTGTCCTGACCTCCTCACATCTCTCTTTTTTGTGTTCCTCTTTGTTCCGTCAAATTCAGCAAGTTCTAACCCTTTTTCAAACCTTACTTATAATTATACATTTCCAGTTATTATGTCTCAAATTTCCCTTATCTTAGCCCATTACTCCACCTTATATACTATGACATAATATTATTCTGTTCATATCCCCCTTCTCCTTTTTAAAATTCTTCTCTTCATATCACTTTTAACCAAATCCCACATGCCCTGTTACCTTCACTTCCCACATCATGTTAACACTCAGACATTTTACAATATTTTTGTAAATAGTCCTTAAACTTTTTCCAGTCCTGTTCCATCAATTCTTCTCCCTGGTCACGGATTCTGCCGGTCATTTCTGCCATCTCCATGTAGTCAATCACTTGCATCTGCCACTCTTCCATGGTGGGTAGATCTTGTGTCTTCCAATACTTAGCGAGAAGTATTCTTGCTGCTGTTGTTGCGTACATAAAAAATGTTCTGTCTTTCTTTGGCACCAATTGGCCAACTATGCCCAAAAGGAAGGCCTCTGGTTTCTTAGGAAAGGTAAGTTTAAATACCTTCTTCAGTTCATTATATATCATTTCCCAGTAAGCCTTAACCCTTGGGCACGTCCATCAAAGGTGAAAGAATGTTCCCTCAGCTTCTTTACATTTCCAACACTTGTTGTCAGGCAAAAATCAGTGCAGTTTTGAAAGGGTCAGTCGGCCGTCTTGATTCAAAATACAGTGGTACCTTGAGTTACATACGCTTCAGGTTACAGACTCCGTTAACCCAGAAATAGTACCTCAGGTTAAGAACTTTGCTTCAGTATGAGAACAGAAATCGTGCTCCGGCGGCGTGGCAGCAGCAGGAGGCCCCATTAGCTAAAGTGGTGCTTCAGGTTAAGAACAGTTTCAGGTTAAGAACGGACCTCCGGAACGAATTAAGTACTTAACCCGAGGTACCACTGTAGTTATATCCAAACATTGGCAAACGTCTGCTTCTTGATCTCAGGAACTGCCATGCAAAATTCAGTTACTGTATTTTAAGAGGTGTCCAACTTCCCCAAATGTATAGAAACTTTGGACTCAGGTGCCTACCATTTAGCATCTTTAAGCCCCATTTCTCTCCATAGCAGATTTAAGCATGTGTCTAAACCCCTCCCACTAAAATCAATGGGCCTTGAAATCCTGCCTGAACTAAGCACCTCAGACATGCCTAGCATTTCCTTTGGGTGAGAGCTGGCTATAAATAAACAAATCTTTGCTTATGGAACACATTTCCATGGGGACGTTGAGAAGGCCAAAGTCACATAGCTGGAAGTGGTGGTTTTCTTTTTCTTCTTTTTTAAACGGGGACTGTTTTGTAGCAACATCCATGCTGCTTGTTATTGGAACCTATTGCCCATTTCGTGGCTGTGCTATCCTCTCCTACTTTTCCATCCGTGTCCTTATTGTGCAATCTCTAGCTGGCTGCATAATGGCATGTTGATCTGCTGGAGTCTTTGTTTGTTTTCCCTCGCAGCTGCCCCCTTCCCCTCTCCTTTAGCGTGCTCAGCAAACAGGCCTCTCTGTGAGATGTGGTGCTGTTTAATTAAGCCTGAAGATAGAGCATGTGCGGCTGGCTGGTTGCTGTGCCACCCCCATGGTTCCACCTTGGCGACAGAAGACCTGGAAGCAGGCAGCTGCCTGGAGACCCTGACTCAGAAATACAGGCTTCAACAAGAGCCAAAGCTGACCATTCTGGGAAAAGACTTATGTTCCTGCTTCTTGAAGCGTAGGGCAAAGCATTGCACTTGAATGCACACCGGCCCACACTCACACGTGCTGCCTTCTGATATCCTGGCGATAGTCATACCAGTGAATCATTTCCATCCTCCCGAAACCCTGCGCCATTTTCACAGGCTAACAAGTGTCATCACGTAGCGCGAGCGTCTGTCAGGTAGGAGAGATATGCTTCACCGCAAACACAGCATTGTTGTTGTTTAGTCGTTTACTCGTGTCTGACTCTTCGTGACCCCATGGACCAGAGCACGCCAGGCACTCCTGTCTTCCACTGCCTCCTGCAGTTTGGTCAAACTCATGCTGGTAGCTTCGAGAACACTATCCAACCATGTGGTCCTCTGTCGTCCCCTTCTCCTTGTGCCCTCCATCTTTCCCAACATCAGGGTCTTTTCCAGGGAGTCTTCTCTTCTCATGAGGTGGCCAAAGTATTGGAGCCTCAGCTTCAGGATCTGTCCTTCCAGTGAGCACTCAGGGCTGATTTCCTTAAGAATGGAGAGGTTTGATCTTCTTGCAGTCCATGGGACTCTCAAGAATCTCCTTCAGCACCATAATTAAAACAAAAACAAAAATGCAGCATAGAGGAGTCCAAAGGACTGCATCTGCTGTTAGTCACACTCAAGAGTGTAAAATCAGACTAAGTTCCATTAATTTCAGGGCGTCTACTCTGAGCACAGCTTGGTTGGCGACATCCCAATAGCTGCATGTGCCCTCAAAAAAATTACAACCCTGAAAGAAGGTAGCCCCAGTTCTGGCTCAAGAATTTGTGTGGGATATACAAATTTGACACATTGAGATGAGCTGCGGTTTTACGCCCCCGAAAACACGCACTGTGCATTTGCACAAAGCCCCCCTCCCCTAACTCCTCAGCTTGTCTCAACCTCCCCCTGAAAGCAAGTGCTTGACGGGCTCAGTGTCCCACTTTTTCAAGCCTAAATCCCCTTTTAAGAATCTTATTGTAATCTGGTTGAATAATCCTCCAAACCCAGACCAGGCTTTCCCACTGTTAATTCTCCATTAAACCATGTTTTTCTGCACCCCTAGAGAACTTGCAGAACAGACGGATTTAGCCTCTTTGGCGGCTTTTCGTATTGATTCAGCTTCACAATGCGGGACTGACGGACGAGAACTGAAAACAGAGTAAATGGAAAACCTAAGGGTTGCTTGTGCTTGTCTTGCGGTCCTGTTGTGGCATCAAGGGTGTAAACCTCTGTGCAGAATAGCTCTGAAGTGAAGTAGGTTAAGGATGAGCAGTAAAGAAGGAAGCGGAGACTAAGTCAGACGAGGCTTAAGTGATTAAATATGGCGAAGACAGTGAAATATTCAAGCAAATAGCGATGGAGCCATTGTAGAAAACTACACATCTACAATGTACATTAATGGGTTACGATCTACTGGAACTTCCCACTTAGTGCCATTGGTAAAGGAACTCCCTGCCCCACCAGATTTATTAGGGAATATAACTGGGATGGCTGCTGCTATGTAGATTTCGCTGCTCCTTAATCCATGAAACTGACAGATCTATGCCTAGAGCAGTGGCATGCTCTGTTCAAGATTGTGACACACTCTCTTGGTCAGGGATTGATTACACTGCTTTGGGCACACACACGGCTGGTACCCAGACCCTGGAGAATGGGCCAAGATGGAAAACACTTCCTTTGGGCTGCAAAAGGGTCCCCAATGCAGCTCTGTAGATTACTTGAATTGGCAGGACATCTGGGTGTGCAGTCAATCCAAGCGTCCCCTGATGATAGTTCTCCGTTGTTGTGTTAATGCTTTTGCGTTCTTCATGCATACATCCAAACAAATTGTAAAGTGCACCCCTCAGATAGGGGTAAAAAGGTAAAGGGACCCCTGACCATTAGGTCCAGTCGTGGCCGACTCTGGGGTTGCGGCGCTCATCTTGCTTTATTGGCCAAGGGAGCCTGTGTAAAGTTTCCGGGTCATGTGGCCAGCATGAGTAAGCCACTTCTGGCGAACCAGAGCAGCGCATGGAAACGCCATTTACCTTCCCGCCAGAGTTGTACCTATTTATCTACTTGCACTTTGATGGGCTTTCAAACTGCTAGGTGGGCAGGAGCAGGGACTGAGCAAAGAGAGCTGACCCCTGTGTCACCCTGATCTACTTCAAGGGGTGTGGGGTGGTTCAGATAACCTATTTCTCAAACTTTCATCCTGATTTGTTTGCAGGGAGATGAGATGGCGCTGGCTATTTAATGAGCATTCATTCTGATTTGTTTGTGGGGCGGTTAGATGACACAGTATCAAAGCACGTGTTAGCCCACACTTTTCAATGCATCTCCCCATCACTTTCCTTATCACGAAAGGTCCTATCTTTTGGGTGGCGGGTTCATTGTGCAAGACTATAATTTTATAACCTGAATTTGAGGATGCATTATTGACTCTGACCTGAAAAGGACAGCATTCTGGAAGCACCCAAGGATGCTCTGAAGCACTGTGGCTTCCCAAGTTATTTGGAAGGTATGTGATAAATAATTGTGGATGCACAGCTGTGGTTTGGTATGCTCTGTATGTAGAACTAAAAGGAAAACACATCTTTCAAGAAGTATTGTCCGTTTGTTGCTAAAAGAGCCCCAACACTTTTACTACTGTGTGGCAAGCTGAAATTTAGAGGTGAAACTTTGGCCTAAACCCCACACAGTTTAAGCATGCTGAAGCTCATTGAAACAAGCAAGCTCAGCAGAGATGCCTAACTGTGTTGGATTAAGCCAGGCATAGGCAAACTCGGCCCTCCAGATGTTTTGGGACTACAACTCCCATCATCCCTGACCACTGGTCCTGTTAGCTAGGGATGATGGGAGTTGTAGTCCCAAAACATCTAGAAGGCCAAGTTTGCCTATGCCTGGATTAAGCCCATTGCCTGGCTTGGAGATGCAATGATAAAAGCTTCATCTGTTGAATTTCTTTTTGGCATGCAGCCTTTTAAAGGTATATGAATCTTGCCAGGAAAGCGCACATCTAACAACTGAATTTTCTGAGACTGTCCCATAAAATGTGGGGCAAGTGTATATGCTGTCTTCATCCCACATCTGCACAATAACGGACATTTTGATGGCAGATATGGTGGTGACGCAAGCGACGGGCGTTGGTTTACCACCCATCAAGTGACATATTGCAGTGCAACACCAGCAACAAAAAGGACATATTTCATTATATACACAGAGCTTGACATCTGTTTTCTACTCATTTGCAAGAGGTAGATTAAATCGTACTCAGGGTTTTTTGTTTACACAAATGGGGTGGTTTCTTGGAAGACTTGGCTTGGACAAGAACAATTCAGAATGGAACAGCTTGCAATGGAAGTGGTAATTAGCCCACACAAAGCTGCCAAGCTCAGCCAGCTCTGTCTTGCTCCCAGGTAGTGCTATTTTTCTAGAAAAAAGAGATGCCTGGACTCGTCATGAACACTTCCTTCTTCTCTTCAAATGGCAATGGCATCCACCTGAGAGATACCAAAACTGAGTTTTGGTGAGTTCCAGCTGAAAAAAGTGCCCTGCCCAGGTACAATAAGTTCCCAAACTCATCCCACAGGTGAAGCTCTCCATGTACTGAAAAGCACCAACAAATAAACAGACATTGTTAAGCCACAACAGAATTGTAGTGCTAGACTGAGCCAAGAAAGGAAATGTGGATGTTGACTAATTTTGGCTTTAGAAGGGTATCATGCCAGCAGACAGCTGTGAAAAATCTACAAGGAGAGATGGAAAATCGTGCTGCTGAAGAAGGGCATCAGGATGACGCAAGATGTCCTCTCTTACAATTCATCTCTCTTTCCCACAGCTTCTCTTTTTGGGGGGTCACCAGCATGCCCAAGGTCATGGCTGGAGGATACTCCTCGAAAACAGTAGTAGTATCAAGTAGCCTGGAAATGAGGAGCACAGCCCTGTAGGGTAATAAATTACCTTATGGCAGAGATGGGGAACCTTTGGTCCTCCAGATATTGCTGGACTTCAGATCCCATTGTCCCTGACTACTGGCAATGCTGACCGGGGCTGATGGGAGTTGGAGTCAAAAGGGCCACTGGTTTCTCATTCCAGTTCTGCAGAAAGGAGATGGCCAAGCAGGGCTTTGGATGGTTGTCTCAAAGGACCTGGCACAACTTACAATGCCAGTGGGTTCTTCGATGCATTTTGGCCAGTATGGAAAACTGTTATAGAATCACATTACAGTGGTACCTTGGGTTAAGAACTTAATTCGTTCTGGAGGTCCGTTCTTAACCTGAAACTGTTCTTAACCTGAGGTACCACTTTAACTAATGGGGCCTCCTGCTGCCAATGCTGCACGATTTCTGTTCTCATCCTGAAGCAAAGTTCTTAACCCGAGGTAATATTTCTGAGTTAGCGGAGTCTGTAACCTGAAGTGTATGTAACCTGAGGTACCACTGTATAGCAGTGGAGATCATTTTCTGAACATTTGGTCTCTGCCTGTTTAAGCAAAAATTTGTGCTGTCTCTTAAATACCTTCAAAATATCACAGTTACTAAAGTACTGAAGTATTTGAGCAGCTTAATTGATGTCATGGGCTGATTGGAGGTTGAGGAATGATGGGAGGAACCAGGTAGGGAACCCCCAAGGGAAGAAGGCTCAGAGCCTGGGGATTGGTGCTGGAATGGTGATGAGTGGCCAGAGGGAGAAGACTGGGAGGCAGAGGAGGTGATGGAAGCTGAAGAGGTAACAGGGCTTAGTGAGTGGGGAGAGTCTGTGGCAGAGAGAAGGCCAGAATGAGAGGCACAGGCTGAAGCAGGAGAAGAGGGAGGCCAACAGGCAAAAATGGATCAGGCTTGTGAAGAGTCACAGGTGTGTCACTCTCACTCCTGCTGCAACAGGCTTTCCTCCCCGTCCCCGGTCTCCCAGAACCAGGAGAGGCATGAAGTGGGAGAAGCAAAGGCAGCCATGTATGCACAGTCTCTGATTGCTTGGGAAAACCCTGGAGTGGAGGAGACAGGAACCTTTAGTCTCTGCAACTGCTTTCTGGAGGGTAAGACCTGAATCGTTGTGCTCATTAGACCACCTGACACAGATCTTGCTTTGCTAATAAAGAGTTAACTCGAGCTTGCTTGGTGTGCTTTACTACTGCCAACTGATTACACTGGAAGTGAGACACTGATGAGAAATAAATCCTTTGCTTGGACGACAGGACGGCATTTTAGGCTCTGAGGAACCACCACATTCCGGGTGAAATGGTACCCTTGGGTTTCTCAGTGCAGAAGGTCCCAGGTTGCACCCTCAGCATCTCTGGCTAAAAGGCTAGCAATTTAGCAAGTGGGAAAGACCTCTACCTAAGGCCATGAAGAGTCAGTGCTGTCAGAACAGGGTCCGACGGGCCAGTAATCTGATCAGAAAATCACAGCTTCCTGTGCTCATTTGTGTGCTGTGACAAAGGGCTTTGGAAATGGCCACGTAGCAAATGCTCCCTTGCCATTCCAAGGGTCCAGTTGGACGTGGAGAACTCCTGGCACAGCGGGCAGCCCTTGATGGCATTTGTGGAACTCTCCTGGAATTTACAATCTGGTGCCAAAGTGTTTAGGTGCAAGCCAGGGTCAGGCTCTTAGAAAATAAACCTGAGCTGTGGAAAGAAATAATCTTAAGGAAACAGCGTGTGTCCTGGTCGCCTTTGGTGATGATTCAGCATATATTGCTGGCAGAAGCTGCAGCCCATGGCCAGATGCCTCTGTTGTTGTTGTTAGTCAAGGACAAATTTTCCCATAGCAGCAGCAGCTGCTGCCAGGCTGGTTGGAATCCTCTCTCAGCTAAGCTTTAGCAGGGGGAAGTGTTCTAGCACAAAGTGGAGGAAGAGCCAAGGAGGCAGGGAGCAGGTATCCATCAAGGGAAGGTATTTTAGCAGACCTCCCTCTCCATGCCCTCCAGCCTTTATAATGAAAATGTATACCTATAGAACACCCCTGCCTTCACACTGCCTGCATTCCTCTTTCTCTCTCTTTCCTGCCCTCCACCTTGCCAAAGGACCTTCTCTGTTTGCTCTGTGTCCTGAATTCATTTCGCCTGCCAGGCACTGACTTAAAGAAGAGGAGGGTGTTCTTCTTTCAGCTGCAGGTAAATTGTCAAAGGGTAATTGCACCCGAAAATAAATTTCGTCAGCTGCAGCAGCAGAAACGGCACATGATGGGGACTGTAAGATGGGTTAGCGTTCATGCGTTTGTGCTGGCATCAAGACATATCTTCCTTCCTTCAGCCCCCCCATCTAACTTCTAAAAAAGCAGAAGACGGACTGAAATCTAAAGGATGTCAGTCTTGGTCTATCATCTACCTATATCTATCTATATCTATCTATCTATCTATCTATCTATCTATCTATATCTATCATCTATCTATCATCTATCTATCTATCTATCATCTATCTATCTATCTATCTATCTATCATCTATCTATCTATCTATCTATCATCTATCTATATCTATCTATCATCTATCTATATCTATCTACCTACCTATCTATCTATCTATCTATCTATCTATCTATCTATCATCTATCTATCTATCTCTATCATCTATCTATCTATCTATCTATCTATCTATCTATCTATATCATCTATCTATATCTATCTATCATCATCATCTATCTATTATCAATCAATCAATCAATCAATCAATCAATCGTCTATCTGTCTATCTGTCTGTCTATCTATCTATCTATCATCTATCTATCTATCTATCATCTATCTATCTATCTATCTATCTATCTATCTATCTATCAATCAATCATCTATCTATCATCTACAGTGGTACCTTGGGTTATAGACGCTTCAGGTTACGGACGCTTCAGGTTACAGACTCTGCTAACCCAGAAATAGTACCTCGGGTTAAGAACTTTGCTTCAGGATGAGAACAGAAATCGCGCAGCGGCAGCGGGAGGCCCCATTAGCTAAAGTGGTGCTTCAGGTTAAGAACTGTTTCAGGTTAAGAACGGACCTCCAGAACGAATTAAGTTCTTAACCCAAGGTACCACTCTATCTATCTATCTATCTATCTATCTATCTATATCTATCTATATCTATCTATCATCTATCTATCTATCTATCTATCTATCATCTATCTATCTATCTATCTATCTATCTATCTATCTATCTATCATCTATTTATCTACACACACATACAGTCATACCTCAGGTTACAGCCGCTTCAGGTTGTGGTTTTTTGGGTTGTGGACCGCCGAATCCCGGAAGTACTAGAAAAGGTTACTTCTGGGTTTCGGCGGCTGTGCATGTGCAGAAGCACTAAATTGCGCTATACACAGAAGCGCCTGTGCAGATGCGCAGGCGCGGGTTGTGAACAATGCGGGTTGTGAACGTGCATCCCGCACAGATCACATTTGCAACCCAAGCGTCTACTGTATATATGCACATACTAGCTCAGGTTTCCCCCCGCCCAAGGCAGTTAAGCAGAGGTGTGTACATTTGACTCAACTGTTGCATGTGGGTAGATGACTGTACATATGCAGGTGACAACTTTAGGAATAGGAGTTGGGGGTGGGGGTAGCTTGCAGGGATGGGGAAGCTGAACAGGTAATGTGCATTGGATGAAGACATCTCCGCCCTTTCTCTGGTGTGTACAGCAACATGTCTCGGCCCTCTGCATGTCGACAGTGGGGTGGGGGACACCTTGCTGTGTTTTAAGCTGCTGACTTGTCCAGGGCCTTAGGCTGTTTCTAAGCCTGGAATGTAGCTCTGCCCTTCATACAACCCCTGACGTGTCACAAGGAATCCAAGATGGGCCAGAGCTGCCCTTTGGACCAGTCAGACTCCCAACTCCCTGACCCTTCGGCCTCTCCAGTATTTCACAACAGCTGCCGTGTTCCCTCCTGGAGCTCACTGCCAGCCGCTTAGCTATTTTGAGCGAAAGAGAATCTAGAAGGGGAGGATCTTGCTGGAATTTCAACCCAACAGGAGCTGAGAGCCCACTTGCTTCTCTCTCCCACCGCCAACTCGACACACACAACTCACGACAAAACTAAGCGCAATCCATGGCAGCCAACCTGCAGCAGGACTTAGGAAAATGAGCGTGCAGGCCACTCTCTTGTAGCATAATAAGCCACCGAAGTCCCAGCCAGAGGCCGCGCCTGTTTCCCCGGAGATCTTTTAATCCTTGATACTGCGTCAGATGGTGAAATACCTTTTTCTGCTCACCTGCTGCGCAGTTTGTGCAATGCATTTCCGAGGCAACCTATTCTTAACTTTTAAATAAGAGTGTTTGGGGGAATCTAGCAGCAGCCCCCAGAGCTGCTAGGAACAAAGTTTAGCAAGGTATTGGTGAGGAATGCTTCCTGCTTGATAAACACTCAGGGAAAACAGCGGATGGGCAGACGGCCGGATACAGATGGGCTGGCCAACTCACTTCCAAAAAGATAATGCACTGATAACCAAGGGAGCTCTATGGATGCAGGGGTAGGCAACCTAAGGCCCGTGGGCCGGATGCGGCCCAATCACCTTCTCAGTCTGGCCCACGGATGGTCCAGGAATCAGCATGTTGTTACATGAGTAGAATGTGTGCTTTTATTTAAAATGCATCTCTGGGTTATTTGTGGGACATAGGAATTCGTTCATCCCCCCCCCAAAATATATAGTCCGGCCCCCACATGGTCTGAGGGACGGTGGACTGGCCCACGGCTGAAAAATGTTGCTGACTCCTGGATGAGAGAGTATGTAAGTCGTCTCTGAAGAAAAGAATAAAAGTGTATGTCTTTATGTAGATCTAGATCTACAGGTAGGGTGATAGCCAATGATTGTCATACAGAGTAGAGAATTAGATAGCAGTTTTTCAAGGAACATTGGAAACTTCACTGAGTCAGGCCATTGGTCCATGTAGCTCAGTACTGCCTACTCAGACTGGCAGCTGCTCTCCAGGGTTTCAGACAGGGAAGTCCTTTCTCTACTTGGAGATGCCAAGGATTGAACCTGGGACCTTTGGGCATGCAAAGAAGTTGCTCCACCATTGAACTATAATAATAATAATAATAATAATAATAATAATAATAATAATAATGCCCCGCCCATCTGACTGGGTTGCCCCAGCCGCTCTGGGCGGCTTCCAGCACACATACAAATATAGTAAAATGTCAAACATTAAAAACTTCCCGATACAGGGCTGCCTTCAGATGTATTCTAAAAGTTGTGTACTTCTTTATCTCCTTGACATCTGATGGGAGGGCGTTCCACAGGGACGGTGTCACTACCGAGAAGGCCCTCTGCCTGGTTCCCTGTAACTTTACTTTTTACAGTGAGGTAACCACCAGAAGGTCCTCAGAGTTGGACTTCAGTGTCCGGGCTGTGGTGTAGTGGTTAAGAGCGATGGACTTGTAATCTGGTGAACCGGGTTCGCTTCCCTGCTCCTCCACATGCAGCTGCTGGGTGACCTTGGGCCAGTCACACTTCTCTGAAGTCTCTCAGCCTCACTCACCTCACAGAGTGTTTGTTGTGGCGGAGGAAGGGAAAGGAGAATGTTAGCTGCTTTGAGACTCCTTCGGGTAGTGATAAAGCGGGATATCAAATCCAAACTCTCTTCTTCTTCATGGCTTTTCATATTCAGTTGCAAAAAGGGGATTGTTTAAAATTTGCATACAACAGCCTTCCCCACAACCAACAGACCATTAGCCATACTGGCTGGGGGCTGATGAGAGTTGTAGCCCAACAACATTTGGAGGCACCTGTTTGGGGAAAGCTGAATTGGGGATGTGTTGGGGTGGGAGAAGTGATTTTAATTCCTCTGGATTCTCCACCTCTGACTTTTGGGTTAACAGCCATTTCAAGGGCCAATTGCCATGAAAGATGGCAGAGCTGGGAATGATTAACAGAGCAGACTGCATTTCCCAGCTCCGGAACGAAGCTTACGGATGATTCTTGCAAATTGGCTCCCATTTGGATGATTATCGTGCTCATATATTGTGCGCAGGGTTGATTGCCTTTTATTTTCTGGCAGGGCTCCTCTCTCTCCGAGAAGCTAGCCCATGTTCAACACACAATGGGCAATTTCTATTGTTAATAATGCAAGGACAATAAACTCTATATGACGCAGCCCCAGAAACTAGTGTGTTGATGTTTCAGGCAGCAGCCGGTTAATTTCTTGCTACACTGGGCCTTAGACTTAAGGGAGCGTGCACTTTGCGGCATTTAGAGGGAAATGTGTTTTGTTTTCCAGCTTCCACAGCCAGCCGTGTGCTGATTGGGCCATAAAGACTCGCATGTGACCCACCATTTGGGAAAACTCAGCTCTGCAACGCTACACTTACCCACACTTCTTTGAGCTTATAAGGGGGTGCTTCCGTCCACAGCGATGTGCCCCCAGAGACCAGTGGGTTTGCCAGCACTGAAGAGATCCCCACAGATCTTTTGTGCAAGAACCAGCCTGGCTTTCCCCCAGCTCCCAGTTCACTAGCTTCTGGTTACACTTTCCAGAAGAGCATTGTCAAGTAAGAAGCATGCTCAGCAAAAAAACCTAACAACGTTGCCCCTATGATTAGCGGCAAGCGAGCGAAGCAGTACTTTTAACAGAGCCAGCTGGTATTTAAAATTCTAAAAGGAAGCTTTCATGTCTCGCCGGTTCTTAGGATGAATGTTGGGGGGGGGGTAGGGGATACAGATAGATAGATGTCACTGTGCTAAGCTGCTGCACATTCAGCAATGCCTGCATTGCAGTCTTTCGGTACCAAAGTGCAGGAAGTGGGTTAAAGCAGATCCTTCATTACATTTCAAAGGCGTGATGCTGGTGGAGGTTCAAGTTACACAAAAGCCTGGAGGGACAAAGTAAGGAGGGTGTGTGTGTGTGTGTGTGTGTGTGTGTGTGTGTAACAGCCAGTAATAAGCTATGTCTGCGCCTCCAATGCCATCTGGCCTTCGCAGAGCTCTTAGAAAGCACAAAACCAGCAGAGCAACCGTTCTATTAGTAAAGCTAGAGATACTTGCAGAAGGCACAGGCATTAAGATGGTGACAAATCTCAAATGTGGTAGGACTTCCTAGTGGTTGGAAGGCATGGGGGATGGCATGCCCCCCTCCTTACAAGAAAGTCCTGCTCCCAAAGTTATGGAAAATTTCAATGGCACATCCCCCCCCCCATCTGTCTATGTCCTGCAGAATTGTCTTATCAGTGCTTGGATCTCTTCATGGTCTTGAATCAATTCGTATCCATGCTCTGCTGATCGCACAATGAAGACATCCCTTTTGCCTCCCTAATGGCATCTTCAGATCTAGCCCTGTCTATTCTGAGTTTTGGGGATCCACAAGAACTTTTGAACAGCTCCCAGCAGGATGTTGACCATTGGCGGGGAGGGCAATCTAAAGCACAGAGAACTGTTGCTTGAACCAGAAGGCAAGCACAAAGGAAAACAAATGTTCTTGATATGATATGAATTGTATTATATACAGTGGTACCTCGGATTACATACGCTTCAGGTTACATACACTTCAGGTTACAGACTCCACTAACCCAGAAATATTACCTTGGGTTAAGAACTTTGCTTCAGGATGAGAACAGAAATCGGGCGGCGGCAGCAGTGGGAGGCCCTATTAGCTAAAGTGGTGCTTCAGGTTAAGAACAGTTTCAGGTTAAGAACGGACCTCTGGAATGAATTAAGTACGTAACCAGAGGTACCACTGTATTTCTCTAATACTTTAGCATGGACGTCTTTGGTATTTCCAGTTCATGGCTGTGTACACACCTCCACTTATTCTGCATCCAGTCATCCAGTGGATTTGGGAAGCAGTGAGCACACCGCATTAGCCATAATCCATTATGTATCTTGTTATTTCCTAGGAAATATTGCATTTTAATGTGTGTGCTTTTCCAAATCGGCTTTGACCCGAATGGAGATAGAGAACAACCTAGCGGTGTTTTGAACTGGTAATGTTTATACAGCCTAAATTTACAGTCAAAATCCAATTAATTGTTAACTTGCAACGTATGAGCCATCCGTCCTGATCTATGGGTATGAATCAATGAGTATGACTGGGGAATCAACGTCTTTTAAGGCTGCAATCCTATACACACTTCCCTGGGAGCCAATCTCATTGAACTCAATGGGCTTTGCTTCTGAATAGATGTATACAGCCACTGTAGTGTGGCGATTAGTGTGTTGAACCTGGGAGACCACGGCACAAATCCCCACTCAGCCACCAAGTTCACTGGGGGGCCTTGGACCTGCCACCATCTTTCAGTCTTAACCTACCTCACAGGGTTGTTGTGAGCACAAAATGGGGAGGCGGAGAGCCATGTACATCATCTTGCGCTCCTTGGAGTTGTTGCATAAATGCAACAACAATGAAATATGCACATATAGAATGGCACTGTTATTTAACTTCTGTAGCTTTGCACAGCAGGTTCGGTTTGTACCACACGTCCTATACCCGAAATGCATCAAGATAAGTAAGGCCTGCGTCATCGAGATCCATGATGTCATTCTTCTCAAAGGATGTACATGGTTTTGAGAAGAGTGCCTTGACAACTTCTGACCGACCCAAGGAGGACCTTTGTACCAAATGTTTTGCAGAGAAGGGAAAGTTGGCAGCACCGATAAAAGATACAAATTTAGAATCTTTTAAAGAAGACTGGAAAGTCTTTCTAGTCTATACAAAAAGTTATTTCCCCTGCGCAAAGATCACAGCATGGCTGGAAGTGTAAGAAAATAGCAGAATATATTAAGAAACATGTTAAAGAGGATGAAATTAGATAAGACAGAACCTTAAAACGCAATTGTACATAATTTGGGTTACAAACATCGTTGTTGGGTGAGTGGGAAGCCACTAGTTCTGCCGAATCGGAATGTAATTGTTGAGTAACAAATGTAACTTTCCATTTGGAAAAAAGAATAAAATATCATTATAATAAAAAGTGAGGACATTTGTGACTGCTCAAAGTGGGCTGAAAGTTCACTGTGATGATCTTGACTCTGATCAGCCCTGCCCTGCCTGTGAGTTGCCAGAGGCACTGGGCTGACTCTTCTGACAGAAATCAAAAGCAGGAACTAGATTTATTTTCCCCGCTGGTTCAAAAAGGCAGCTCTCATCTTCTTGGTTTTACCCATAACCCCTCATTGGCAACGCAAGGCAGAAACCTACAGCCCACAAGCCTCCTTCAGAAGATGATGGAATTTGCTTCCACAAGAGGTAGCTTTAAAGGATGGCTTTAGAGGAACAGTAGACAACTTTGTGGAGAACGAGGTTATTCCTGGCTACGAGCCCTGATGGCTATATGCTCCATCTCCACTGTTAAGAGGCAGTACGTCTCTGAATACCAGCTGCCAGGAGCTGCAAGAGGGGAGAGCTCAGGTGTCCTCAGGTCTGCTTCTGGGATTCCCACGGGCATCTCTTCGGCCCTTGTGACAACAGAGTGCCAGACGAGATAGAGCTTTGGTGTGATCCAGTAGGTTCTCCAGATCTTCTGATATTTCCTCTGCATCCTGCACGTGTGTCCAAGCTGCTCCCTTGCTGGATCTTCCTCACCTCCACATTTTGCTCCCGTGCGCTGTCCCGCCTGAGTAATTCAAACCCCTCACACAGCTGTGCACAGAGAGCGTTGCCGGATTTCACAGCGCTTAATTAACGTTATCGTTTCCCTTGCTTTTCTCTTCTGCCTGACTCATTCTCTGCTGCTCTCATTCTGTTTCCCGAAATAAACATTCTCCTTATTTAAATATGTCACAAGGTGCCCTCCAGATGTTTAATGTATATTTCATCAGTCTTGGGCTGATGGGAATTGTAGTCCAAAAAGCAGCACACCCAGTTGGCGAAGGCTGCCTGAAGCTGTCTCAGGGAGTTGTCGTAGGCTAAAATGGAGAACCGTGAAGCCCCTGTATATGAAAATGCTACTGAAATAGTAATAGCACTGATAAAAGGAGATGTATGAAATCCCCTATTTCAGGGCAAAAGTCATTTCAGTAAGTTATTTTAATTGAAATCCCTGCTGAGGAAGGAATACACAGTGTTATCATGTAGACCTTGGGCTACGACCGTATTTTATAACATCAAGAAAAATTCCACAGGAATAGGGCAGGGTTTAAGTGGAAATCAGGATCCCAACCAGATGAGTCAGCCAGGGAGAGATTTAAGACCAGGATGAGTCACTTTGCATTTCGAGAACTGAGATATATAGTATCCTTGCACATTCTTCTACCATGCTAACAGGGGAAGACCCACAACCAGAGGCTGAGATCAGAAGACTGGTGACACCTGGTCTACCCCATCCTCTCCCTTTGGACCCTATCCTGACTTGGATGCTGAGACCTAGCACTCCTCCACCCTGGAAAAGGACTTTTCTGTTGCACTGTAGATAAGTTGTTGCTGCCAGTATTCGATTGCATTTCCCAGGAGCAATGTACGCTCTTCCCTGCCTCTCTCTTAGCTCGTTATTTCAGACATCCTCTAAGGAGAAAAGATTAAACTGAGTTCTGGATAGACAGGTGCCCTAAGCAGAGGAGTGCTCTTTTGTGATGCAAAGTGAAGAAGGCACAACTGAAATAATAGTTTTCGCGCAAAGCAATCTTGACATAGAGTTCTTATACTTGTACAAATCCTCGCCAACAGGTATCTCCTAGGCCAAGGTTTCCCAAACTTGGGTCTCCCGCTGTTTTTGGACTACAGTCATACCTCAGGTTACAGCCGCGTCTTTTCAGGTTGTGGACCGCTGAAACCCAGAAGTACCGGAACGGGTTACTTCCGAGTTTCGGCGGTCGTGCATGTGCAGAAGCGTTAATCGTGCTTTGTGCATGCGCAGAAGCGCTGAATTGCAACCTGCGCATGCGCAGACTGCGAATGCTGCGAGTTGCGAACGTGCATCCCACACAGATCACATTCGCAACCCGAGCATCCACTGTACAACTCCCACCATCCAGCTGTCAGGGATGATGGGAACTGTAGTCCCAAAACAGCTGGAGATCAAAGTTTGGGAAACCCTGTCTAGGCTAGTGCTTTTTCTAGGTGAGGAAGGGTGTTGCAGAGCAGTTGGAATCATAGAACCATAGAGTTTGAAAGGATAATCTAGCCCAACTTCCTACAATGCAGGAATATTTTCCCCAATGTGGAGATCAAACTCAGAACCCCAAGATTAGGAGTCTCATGCTCTACCAGCTGAGCTGGAGAAGGCTTTGAATCTCAAAGGGGTAAATGACTATGTTTTGGGAGATTTAAAGCATTAAAGCCAACAACAAAGTGAACTGGACTCCTTGGCAGGTTTTGAATAAACACTCACAAATTTTCTATTGACAATAACTAGTCAGATAAATTAAGGATTTATACAATTTTGTAACATGCAGAGAATAGCATCTGTAGAGAAACCAGAGATTGGAGCTGAGGGAAGCCGGGGGGGAGGGGAGGGTGGGTTATTTTATGGGGGGGAATGGGGGGGAATCAAGGATGATATGTATTAAGACAATATGTTCTTAATTCTTAATAATAATAATAAAAAAGCATTAAAGACAATTGAGGAGGGCGAGTAGTTTTTTAAAATTCCTTACACTTATACCACCTTTTCCTCAAAGGAACTCAAGGTAGTCTACATGGTTCCTCCTTCCCATTTTGTCCTCACAACAACCCCATGAGCTCGCTTAGGCTGAGATACAGTGGCTGGCCCAAGGTCAATGGCTGAGTGGAGATTCGAACCCTGGTCTCCCAGGTCCTAATCCAACTCTCTCACCACTGCACCAGTGTTCAAAACTCCCCTTGTTGTAGGTGCATTTTGCGACAGGGAATTTCATTAGCGTGAGCAGTATTAGAGCTCTGGGCGCAGTACTGCGCCCAAGGTTTCAGATTAAAACTGCAGAGTGGAAGGAAAGGAGGCCCCTTTTCTGCCTCTTCAATTCCAGCTACTCTCTGAAGACTGGAGAAGAGACCCTCTTAAGAATATTAGGGGGGTGGGCAGGGGAAGGATTGGACCATGTGAAAAATGAACATACCTTGCTATTTTAAAAAAAGTATGCCTAGATATTTTGTTGTGCCTCCCTAATTAATTAATTAATCCTATGGTGCTGCAAGACTGCAAGAAGATCAGACCTCTCCATTCTTAAGGAAATCAGCCCTGAGTGCTCACTGGAAGGACAGATCGTGAAGCTGAGGCTCCAGCACTTTGGCCACCTCATGAGTAGAGAGCACTCCCTGGAAAAGACCCTGATGTTGGGAAAGATGGAGGGCACAAGGAGAAGGGGACGACAGAGGACGAGATGGTTGGATAGTGTTCTCGAAGCTACGAACATGAGTTTGACCAAGCTACGGGAGGCCGTGAAAGACAGGAGTGCCTGGCGTGCTCTGGTCCATGGGGTCACGAAGAGTCGGACACGACTAAACGACTAAACAACAACAACAACAAAATTTAGGATTAAGGTGCCATTTAGCTTCTAGCTTTCATATGTTTATACCACTGGACTACACCACAATGGCAGTAGCAGCTTCTAGGAGCCAAGTGCTTATGCAGTTTGGGGTTCAAACATGCAGCCTAAGAGACTTGGACCAAGGTGTGTAGTGAAGCCACAGACTAACAAGGCTCACACAGCAGTCTGAATCTCTGCCCTACCCCCTGCTCAAACCACTGCAAGCAATTGGTCCTTGCTATTCTGCTGATGGTTGTTTTCCCTTTTGAAATTAAGGAATCATATGCGCTGTCTGGGAGGCAGACCGACACCCTTCCACTTAGTGAGTGTATTGCTTCCTTCCATTTGGAACGGGTTTTACTTGTTTTGTTCCCGCAATGTTTTATCTGTTTTTATAATGCGACGTTCTATTGTTGTGATCCGCCCTGGGGACTAGGATGAGGGGCAGGTAATAAAATCTGATGCGCAAATAAATGAATATAGATTCTGACAATTGCTCCAGAGTAACAGAAGTAAAAGGGAATATTAAACTAATTATCTCTGCCCAACCTAACCTTTAACTAAGGCCTCGTCCCTCCTTTTAGTAGGGCAAGTTCTGATGCCTGTGAAGGAATTGTTTGCACCTAACAAAGGTTTGACCAAACTGCGGGAGGTAGTGCCTGGCGTGCTCTGGTCCATGGGGTCACGAAGAGTCAGACACGACTAAACGACTAAACAACAACAACAACAACAGCTATCCTATGCATGTTTTCTCAGAAACAGCTCCCACTGTGTTCCGTGGTCTGGGAAAAGTGTGCACCGGATATAATCTGTTTGCACAGGGCTGGGCAAAGGCTCGGTAAGAGCCCTGAATGGGGGCTGATGGCACAGTGATGTCAATCTTGCGTCTTCCTGGAACCGAAAGCGAGGGAGCGCTGAGCAAGGGAAGAAAGTGCACTCGGGAGGCCGTGGACTCTCCTCTCCTCCCTTGGAGGCTTCTAAGCAGAGGTTGGATGGCCACCTGTCATGGATGCTTCAACTGAGATTCCTGCATTGCAAGGGGTTGGACTAGATGATCCTTGTGGTCCCTTCCAACTCTACAGTTCTACGATTTGTGATTTGGCAGCAAGCCCAAAGAGAGCCCACTGATGTGAGAACAGGGCTGATGTAGCGACAACGAATCCCAGGGTGCCTCTGAGCATATGCAGAGTGCGTTCACCCCCCCCCCCCCACGTTTCTTATGGCAATTAAGCCACCGGGGCCACCACCTCGTTGTGAAATGCAGCTTGGAAACAAACGCGCACACACGAAAGATTTAAGCTTCACCAGTCATGCGGGATTTGTTGTACCTGAGCGCCTGAATACAATGAAGAAAGAAGGAAGAGGCGTGGAGGAGAAAAGGGGGAGTGTCGGCCACAAAACCAGGTCTGGAATCGCAGCGCCAGAGAACCGACTCGAGGATGAGCCGGAGGAAGAGGAGGCGGCACTTTCGCTCCGGCGCGTCTACTCGAGACACAAAGATTTCGGGGCCGGTGGGCGGGGAAGGTGATTGATTAGCCTGCAATCTGGTTGCACAGGGCTGGGCGAAGGCCCGATAAGAGCCTTGAATGGGGGCTGATGTCACCGTGATGTCAAGCTCGTAGCTTCCCGGAGCCGAAAGCGAGGGAGCGCCGAGCGAGGGAAGAGCCTCTCCGCGCCCACCCGCGCCCAGGGCGGCTGCTCTGCCACGGCACGCCCCCTGCGCCGCCTGCCTGCTTGCCTGCCTCCCAGAGCCTCAACTTTCGGATCCGGATTGTGAAAGGCACCAGGTGGTGGTGGCCGGACCGTAACCGCCTCGGAGTCCCGGGCGCCCGGCTTGGCGCCGCTTGGCTTTGTCCTCCGCGGTAGGGAGAGGCAGGTAAGAGCGCCTGGGGTGCGGATCTTCTGTGGAAGTCGCCCACTGGAGAGCTGATCCATCTCCCTCACACTCCCCCGCACGGGTCTCTAAAAGTTTGGAACCTCTTCCCCCCCCCCCGCCTTGCTGACCCGGTTGACTCCAGAATATTTGTGTGCGTCAAAGGTGTTCTCCTTCCTTGGCTGAACGGAAGGGACGGAGCAGGTCTAACAACAACACCCCCCGTCTCCTGTTCTCAATCTCCCCTTCTCTAGCCTGTGCGTTGGGGGAAACTCCTAGGTTAGCCCTTTAAACTATACGTTAGAAATAGCTTACGCAGCTGTACTGTTTGAATTTGACACAGATGCTTCCCCCGAAGAATAATACGTACTGTCATGGTGTGCATTTGAGTTTTAATTTTCAGATTTAGACATTTCTTTTTAAAATCTGTATTTGATACTGGGTGGGGGAGGTTTGAAGCTTCGAAAAATGGAGATGAGGAAAGCCTGTTTAAACAAGAGAGGAAATAGGTTAGATTTCAGCAAGGAGACAAGTCAAAGGGTTTTGAGAATGTGGGCTGGCAAAATGCGAATCGGCCTCTGTTTAACCGCTGGTGTGGTAGTTCTGTTTATACACAGAAACGCACAGGACAAAGGGTTTGCAAAATGCAATCTGTGCCTATGTACTAGGTTGTGTCTTAACCCTCCAGTAGTATCTAATAACTGGAATAGGGGAAACTAAACCATAGCGAGTTGTGAGTTATAGTGGAGGGTGGGGTAGTAATGAAATCGGCCCCCAGAAGACCAGGAATCAAATCTCTGCTCAGTCTCAAAGCTTGCTAGTGGGTTGGGGTTATTGGCAGGATAATGTGGGATAAGTTCATATGTCCCACCCCAAGTGCCCTGGAGGAAGGGCATGACGCCAGTGTGACAGATAAATAAATGTTGTTTCTCTCACATGTTGCCCTGGTAATGTGGGAATGGGAGTGGTGTGGGTTGGCGTGGAGAACCAGGTGAGCTCTGTTTTGGGAAAGGGAAGGAGTCCTGCGGTACTAAGGGGAGAGTACTGAGATGTAGATTTTGGGCAAGGGATTTTCTGTCTGGTCCTGTTTAAGTGGGTTTGGAGTTTTGGACTCCAGGCCAGGGGTCACATAGTTTTCCAAGCTCTGGAGTAGGTGAAAAGGCCTTGCCAAGCTCCCATCTCAGAACCAAGTTAAAACAAATCCCAAACACCAAAGTTATACTGCCCAGTGGATGACATTGCAGAGTTGTAGGGGTTGCCAACCCTTGCGGGCTAGTGGGCACTTTTCAAACCGAAGAAACAATTGTGAGTGTCTCACACGTTCTATTGGCTAGGATAGAATGCTTCTCCCAAGCCTAGTTTTAGCAGCGGGGAGAGGCAGGGAAGGTCTGCAGATTCATGTGTGCCCACTAGGCCACATTGCCAACCCCCGCTTTCAGGTAGGTGACAGGCCGTCCCATCTGTGAGAGTACAGCTCTGCGATTTGGAGCGGAATATGAACCTTTTCATTCCCTCTGCCGCCCCACAGTTTCTTGCTTGCTTGCTGATTTTGCTATATGACCTTCAGGAACTCCCCATTTTTTATTTTGCCTGCAATACGAAAAAGCCAATCCTAGGTACAACGACTGGGGATGAGGCCCACTGGATTCAGTGGTGCTTACTCCCAACGGTCACCCTCTCCTGAGAAGTCCTTGGGGGATTTTGAACCCCGGTGAGAAGGGCGAGATCCAATAGGATCTGCTCCACCAACTCCTGACTTTCCAAACCATTCCTCTCTCTTGCTCTCCAAAATAGTCTCTCCTTGCTTCCTCCTCCCTTGCCTTTTCTCCTGCCCTCTGCACACACCAGGCTCTTAGCTGGAACCAGCCTCTTGAGACAGATCCGGTAACAGCTTCCAGCTACCTTGATAAATGTGGCTTGCTTCCTGGAGAAGGAGTGAATCATACGGGGACGGGACAGCCTGGGCCTCTGAAGTTAAACTGGGGGGGGGGACATGGCAAGTTGCATGGATTGTTTTGTTTTGCTCTGACGAAGACGTGCCCACGATGGCATTGGGGGCTTTGCTCTTTGGAATGGGAAGCACAACACGTCCCTATGCTGTGTTACGCAAGATCCTTATTTAGTGCAGTGAAAGAGATCACCCACCCAAGCCTCTGGTTGTGCAAGAAGGGACATGAGTGGAGAAGTTTAAAAGACCCTGAAGTGTTTAACAAAAGTGGTTGGCTTGCTCTGTGCTCTTGAGGTGGCATGGAAACAAGCAGAAATGTCAGCACTGTTCTTCTTCTTTGGCGATCCTTCGTAGCTGAGTAAGATTGTCTTTCATAAACATGGTTTTTGCAGTGAGTCCATAAGTGACTGTGGAGGCCAATTCTGGATCCACACATCCTTCCACAGTGGGGACCTAGGTTTCTGGGCGGGAGTTGATCACGGTGTGGATTTGCCAAGCATGCCTTCCTCTTGGCACGTTTCTCCCTTGCGTCCTGAGTTCAAGTTTCTTCAAAGCCCACGACATGACACCTTTGGTAAAGGCTGTTCTCCAACTGGAGCGCTCACAGGCCAGTGTTTCCCAATTGTTGGTGTTTCTACTACATTTTTTAAGATTTGCCTTGAGAGAGTCTTTAAACCTCTTCTGTTGACCACCAGCATTACGCTTTCCATTTTTAAGTTTGGAATAGAGTAGTTGCTTTGGAAGATGATAATCAGGCATCTGCAGTTGTGTCAGCGCTGTGGTTTCACATTGGCATGTGATTCCTCTCCCTTTGAGCAGTGCCTCTACACGGTTATTATTATCATTATCATTATTATTATTATTAATGCAACATGTTGGTTGCTCCTGAGAAATGTTGATAGCATGTGTAGCTGTGCTATTACTAAAAATTAGACCGTTTGCCTATCTAGCTCAGTACTTTGGTTTTTCTTTTGTTTGGCACTGGCTCTCGAGCAAGGGGTGTTTCCTGTTCCTCCTTCCCAAGATCCTTTTAACTGGAGATCCCAGGATTGAACCTGGGACCTTCTGCGTGGTCACCCTTGGAGCCATCCCTAGGCAGCGATGACCCGTTAGAGCAAACCAAATCAATCTCAAGACGTCACTGCCAAGATCAGCAAGTGCCCAGTTTCAACGTGGTGTAAGCACCGTTTTCTTGCCAGTTTGGGATCTGTAGGGAAAGCGAGGATGAAAGTTAAGCCACTTCACTGAGAATATAGTTTTTTTTGGGGGGGGGGAGTTCTGGTGAGCCAGCAGTGATGTTAACAGAACTACCGCCAACCCCACGTTGCTCTTCTCCATAATAACTCCCACTGGGGTATCTACACCAGGAGCTTGCATGGGTTAATGTTGATCAAATGCTGTTCATTAGCAGGGCAAAAATGTTCGCTCTTAAAGACAGAGGTGGTGACGGCACCTAGGCCAAGTCTTCACCGAATGATGGTTTCTTCTATCCTGGCACTCAAGGCAATTCATGTGGGGTTCTCAGGCCGCCTCCCATGCGCACCTCTTCCCAAACACATGCATGCACTCAGACCATGCTTTGGGACACAGTCTCTCCTTCCTCTTAGCTGTGTAGCATGTGCCATAGACTTTCCATAGAGACCCAGGTGCTTAGGGAAGCAGTTTCAGCGAGGAAACCCTGAGGCAAGGAGTGGCGGTGAGAAACTCAGAACTATAATTGCCGCATTCGTTCAGCAAGATAACGAACAAAAAGCACCCCCCTGCCTTTTGCGAGATGCAGACTTGCAGAGCAGAATGCTGCCGTAATGCTTCGAGTACACAGAGCAGTCCGGACTGAGCGACTATTGGGCATGCCGTGGCCGCAGGAAAAAAAAGAACACCAGAATACCTGCACGTTTCCACTATAATTTCCAAGCTGTAACAGCAAGCTGGTGGTGTGGACCTCGGTTGCCATATGCAGACTGCAGCTTTCTACACATGCTTAGAAGGACTTAGAAAAATGTATTTTTATTTGTTGCATTAATATTCCGACTCCACCCCCCACATGAGCTCGAGGCAGCATGCATAGTATTCCTGCCCCCTCCCAAGAACCCTGTGAGGTAGGATAGGCTGAGAGAGAGTGACTGACCCAAGGCCCACCCTGTGAGATTCATAGCTTGGTGTGTGTGGATTTGAGCCTCCCCAGTAGTTGGAGGTAGCACCACACGCAAGTGTTTCTTATGCTCCTCATCATTCATCTTGACTATCACGTGGATAGCCTGTAAGCCATAGGGGACTTTGTGGCTCTGCTGAAAGGAGTGATTAAAAAAACCCCACCTCTTGAGGTGTGACATGCAATCAACCTGCCTGTTTCCTGAAATGATTGGCAGAGTAGAATTAAAGCCTCACCACAAATCAGTGGCTTCCAGAGTGAAGTGCAGCTATTGTTCAATCTACACAGTTATGCGCTAGGCAGGAAACAGTGGATCCCTTAGCCACATAGCGATCATCCGTAGTCTCCACAATTCTGGAACGCAGTGTGTTTTTTCCCTACGCAAACAATGAAATGGGCTATATAGAATGGTGCATTTGAAAATAACATATATGTGATACCTGATCTGTAATGGGGCAGGTTTGTTGTTTTCCTTTCAACCCCCCAAAAGTTTGCAAATTCTTTGCAAAGAAAGCGAATGCGTTCGCACAAATGCGTTGCAAGTTTAGTGGCTTAATCATTAAGCAGTCTAACTGTGTGATTATTGAGATGGAAACCACATTAACTAAAACAAAGCCCTGTCCAGCTGCTGGGGAAGGGAAGAAGTTTATTTGGAGTAGATGTACTGAAATGAGAGGTGTGGACTGGCAAACGGAACCACCAGCAAACTTCTTGCTGCTCAAGCTAGTCTTGCACCTCCAGACAAGAGGGAATTCTTGAATTTCTCTCTGTCCACAGATAAGCCACCAGACAAAACTCTTTTAACAGTAGTGGGATGATAAATAATCTCTTAAGCAGGAAGTCTAATATTCCACACCATAAAAAGTATCCAAGTTTGGCGACTAGAAAATGCTGAATTATGCAATGCTGATTTATGTAAGCTGGGGAGGAAATCACATAAGTGCTCTGGCTTTCATAGAATTGCAGACTTGCAGAGCTGAGAAAATATTCTGTGTGTCAAGCCCTCCCAGATCAATCCCAGATCATGCCCCAAACCCCTAGGTGTTCAGCTCAGATAAGAGTTGTCCTAACGGTTTCCATTTTACTAGGAACACTGCCAGAAAAAGATGGTTGCACCCCTTTTGCAGGCAGAAATTCATCAGGTTTGCAGTCCCTTGGCATGGAGATGCAATGATGGAAAGATGTGTGTCTGTTTCATTTTTGCCTGTCCTATAGTGGTTTAAAGGTACAGGAGCTCTGCTTGGACATAGTAGTAGCCAGCATGGTGTCTTCTAGATTTTGTGAACTACATCTCCCATCAACCCTGACCATTGGCCCTGCTGATTGGGGGATGATGGGATTTGGTGTCTAAAACACAGCTCTAGCTATTTCTGAGCATCAGTTGAGCATGGGCATTACATGGACGATATCCTGTTGCTCCATTATTGTTCCGATCATTCCTGCCTCTTTCTGATTTTTGAGCTGTATGTTTTCTGAACCACTGATAGAACTGCAGTCTTCAAAAATTAAATGGTCTTACTTTCTCAGGATTTCATCTAGACCTCCAGGTTAATACATTACATGGAGCCAATTAAAGCCACATAGGTGATGAGTGCAAGTTGGTTCTTAGGGCTGACCAGGATATAGGTTGTTTACTATGATGATTAATATATTGCTGCGTGCTGCGAAAAGTCCCAAAGCAGTTTACAACCAGTATAAAAATATAAAAATAAAAACAAGCCTATTAAAAGCATAATCAGAATATAAGCAGCTAGTTTCTGGAGCTGCCCAAATGCCCTGGAGAAGAAGAAAAAACATCTTTGCTTGGTGCTGAAACTATGACGAGGTAGGCCTTATTCTTACCTAAGCCAACGAAACAGGTCTTTGAACACTCACTGCTAAAAGCTGTCTGATGCATTTAGTTCCTTTTAACCTTGCATCATTCGGTCTCAAACTTTATGATGGTTATACTTCAGAAAAGAAACTGAAAGGGTAAGGGACCTTCCTGCTTCTCAGTGCTTTACCTTGAGCCTGGAAAACGTGCTTTTGCAAAGCAGAGGATGTGCAGCATTCACTCTAATGTATGGACTGTTACGTTTTGGAGCTGAACTAGCCTCGTGCCAGTACTCCTAAAGGTAACCCAAACTGAATGGGCGCCAGCATTCCCAGCTAGTACAAGAAGCGGCTGTCTGAATAGGAGAGAGAAAGCTGGAGCAGCGCTAGCTCTCACATGCTGTAGCATAAAGCCCCAATCCCCAGAAGCTGGGACTAGCCTATGATCCAAGCCCCACAACAAGCGGATTTGGAAGGCATGTGAGAGAGTTCTCTTCTTTCGGAAGTCATCTGGAATCCTCTAAGCCTGGGAACCAAGAAGTGTTGAGTGGCAGCCAAGGGGAGGCCAACAGTTTGCCGGCCGATTCTTTCTCAGGGGGAACATAGCTGGTCTGGGAATATGCTTTGCAGTGGGGCAGCTAATTATTTTATTTTCCTCCTTATTTTGTTTCCCCCCCTTTTATGTTGCAGTTACAGCTGTTTTTAGAAATGACATCCTACGTGAGGATGTGTTCTTCTTCCCCTGCCCTAGTGATTTCTAAAAAAAAAATAATGATCTAAAAGTCACCTCTGTTTCCTTGAACTCTAATCCTTCAAAACCCAGCCACAAAAAAGGGGGGATTCAGGCATTTTTCATTGGCCTGCCTGACCTAGCTTCTCTCTGGCCTCTATCCTCTCCAGCCTTCAGCAATGTGCCAATCTGGAAGAGAGGGACAGGGAGCCGGATGCCTCCCTTGCTTAGGCAAATCTTTATTTTATATTAATTTTGTGAGCACTTTGAGGTCTTTGTTGTTGTTGTTGCTGCAAAAGAAATCAAGGTAATAGAGTCCCAGGGGTCAGCAAACTTTTTCAGCAGGGGGCCGGTCCACTGTCCCTCAGACCTTGTGGGGGGCCAGACTGTATTTTTTTGGGGGGGGGGGGGAGAACGAATTCCTATGCACCACAAACAACCCAGAGATGCGTTTTAAATAAAAGGACACATTCTACTCATGTAAAAACACGCTGATTCCTGGACCGTCTGCAGGCTGGATTTAGAAGGTGATTGGGCCGGATCTGGCCGCCAGGCCTTAGTTTGCCTACCCATGTAATAGACGTTGGGAACGGAATTGCTAATTTAACTGTTGGCCTGCTTCCAGGGAGGTCAGGGTGAGGCACACAGGGGATGGGGCAGGATGCCTGACTTAAATCATCCCAACAAGATGCTAAAGGCAGCTGCCTCTAGGTGAAGCCTGAGATGGCTGGCTGCTGGTGGTTTGGTGGTGTGGTGAGTTAGCGTATTTTTGCCTCTAACCTTGGAGTGAGGAAGAAGTCTCAAGAGGGTAGGGTTTAATGGATTGCTGCTGATCACTCTGGGAGTCTATGGTTCCTTCCTCTCAACTCATTTATTTTTTTTCTTCTCGCCTTGGTCCATCATTTTAAATACTCTTCAGCGTTGCTCCGAGTCTATGTAATTGTGGTGTCACCTGCCCATATACCCTTTGGATGGGATAAGAACCTAAGGGGCTGCGTTATGCCAAGCCAGGGCAGTGGCCCATCTAAGCCCTGTACTTTACCCAGATTGGCGGCGGCTCTCCCCCTCTCTCAAGGACGAGCTATATATTATGTGGGGTTCTCCTCGCTCCCAGTGCTTGAAATGTGCCAGGCTCATTTTTCACATGGCTATCGGCCACTTGCGACCAGGTGAAGATACCTGGGCGCCAGGATGATGCCTGACATCTTCACCATCTGGGGATCCTTGGATCTTGACTGTTTTCACACACTCATGCTCCGTCCTGTAGGAATAGGCCAATATATACAGGGTCAGTCATTTAAAAGCGGCACTGTGGGACATGTGTACAGTGGTACCTCGGGTTACATACGCTTCAGGTTACACACTCCGCTAACCCAGAAATAGTACCTCGGGTTAAGAACTTTGCTTCAGGATGAGAACAGAAATCGTGCTCCGGCGGTACAGTGGCAGCAGGAAGCCCCATTAGCTTAAGTGGTACCTCAGGTTAAGAACAGTTTCAGGTTAAGAACGGACCTCCGGAATGAATTAAGTACTTAACCTGAGGTACCACTGTACTCTGTATCCACCGGAGTCCTTATATGTGGCCTGTCCCTGGATCAAGTGACTTTTCTTCTTTAAGTTCTCAAAGTTCTTACCCTAGCCTAGCTCAAGGTTGTCATCTGAACTAGCCAGGTGTTTAACAGAGAATCAATCACAGTCAGCCTATCACTTGAAAAATAAGACTTTGGAGTTGTCTTGTCCCAAAATAGACATTTCGTTTTGGCGACTCTAATCTTGGTTCAAGGAGCCATTTGGCACCTAGCTTATACAGTGGTACCTCGGGTTACATACGCTTCAGGTTGCACACTCCGCTAACCCAGAAATAGTACCTCGGGTTAAGAACTTTGCTTCAGGATGAGAACAGAAATCGTGCTCCGGCGGTGCGGCGGCAGCAGGAGGCCCCATTAGCTAAAGTGGTGCTTCAGGTTAAGAACAGTTTCGACCTCCGGAACGAATTAAGTACTTAACCCGAGGTACCACTGTATATCTGAGTTTCCGACACGGCTCGCTCCCTATCCGAAACGAAAGCTACTGTATTAGCCCTTCAGGAGTGGGGAGGCTCAAACATTTCCTCCCCCACAACAGGGCTATAACAGCAACTTGGGGGGAAATGATCAGATCTGGAAGAGAACATTGGCAGATGGAAGGGTTAAAACACTCACTGCCTGCCCCCCCAATCCATGCTCCACTGCTCCCATTTGGAGTCCCCCCCCCCCGGCTGCGATTAAAATGGCAGAAGATATAATCTCGAAACTCCTGCATAATGTGTTGTTTGGCCCTGAGGCAGAGGCCTGCCTCACTGTGGAGGAAGTGAATGGAGTAAGTTTTGCTCTCCCATACGAGAACTTGGGGCCATCCGAGGAAGCTGAACGTTTGGAGATTGAAGGCAGACATGGTGCAGATTTAATAGAACTCAATTCTGCAAGATGTGCTAGTGGTCATCAAATTTTTGTGGCTTTAATCGTTTTTCTGACAAGCGGCTTAATATTAAAACCAATTAAAAACAATACAAGCAAAACGACAACAATTCAAATCAAAGACCAAGAAATCAAAGACCAAAACAAATAGGCAGGGATACAAGTCCTGTCCCTCTGAAAGAGGTCAAAATATACCGTATTTTTCGTTCTATAGGGCGCACCGGCCCATAGGACGCACCTCGGGTTTTTTTTGGGGGGGGAATGAATAAAAAAAATTTATTCCCCCCCCCAGCCGCGGCTGCTGCCCCAAGCCTTGCGAACACTCGCCCGAAGCACGGGAGCCCTCCGGAGGGCTCCCCGTGCTTCGGGCGACAGGCTGCCGCCCCAAGCCTCGCGCGCCCGTCGGGACCTCCTGCCGGGCGCGCAAGGCTTGCAGACACTCGCCCGAAGCACGGAGAGACCTCCGGAAGGCTCCCCGTGCTTCGGGCGACAGGCTGCTGCCCCAAGCCTCACGCGCTCGGCGGGACCTCCCGCCGGGCGCGCAAGGCTTGCAGACACTCGCCCGAAGCACGGAGAGCCCTCCGGAGGGCTCCCCGTGCTTCGGGTGACAGGCTGCCGCCCTAAGCCTCGCGCGCCCGTCAGGACCTCCCGCCGGGCGCGCAAGGCTTGCAGACACTCGCCCGAAGCACGGAGAGCCCTCCGGAGGGCTCCCCGTGCTTCGGGCGACAGGCTGCCGCCCCAAGCCTCACGCGCTTGGCGGGACCTCCCGCCGGGCGCGCAAGGCTTGCGGACACTCGCCGGGGCTGCAGGCTGCTGCCCGCAAGCCTTGTGAGCCCGCGGGAACTCCCACCGGGCTTGCAAGGCTTGCGGATAGCGCACCGATGCCTCTCGCTCTCCAGGCTTCAGCGAAAGCCTGCATTCGCACCATAGGACGCACACACATTTCCCCTTCATTTTTGGAGGGGAAAAAGTGCGTCCTATGGTGCGAAAAATACGGTACTTCAAATTAAAGGCAAAAAGTTTTTAGGCAGGGTGAGGGGAAGACTTTGCTTGTATATATATATATATATATATATATAACCTGCTATATATAAACATTATTTGTTGGGAATCACACTCAGGTCTTGCTTGTGGGATTTGTATAGGTATCTGGTTGGCCAAGGACTAGATCAGGCATCCCCAAACGTGGCCCTCCAGCTGTTTTGGGACTACAATTCCCATCATCCCTGACCACTGGTCCTACTAGCTAGGGATCATGGGAGTTGTAGTCCCAAAACAGCTGGAGGGCTGAGTTTGGGGATGCCTGGACTAGATGGAATTTTTGGCCTGATCCAGCAACGCTCTTCTTAAGTTCATTACATCTTTCCAGGTACATTATATGCTGTACCAAATGAATCATGGCCCTTGCCTTTTCAGTTTTTTAATGCTTCTGTCACCACCAGTGTCACCCTGCTCTCTGGACTAATTGTTGGTTAACGCAGTATAGTGGTACCTCGGGTTACAGAGGCTTCAGGTTACAGACACTTCAGGTTACAGACTCTGCTAACCTGGAAGTAGTACAAGTTAAGAACTTTGCTTCAGGATGAGAACAGAAATTGGGCGGCAGCGGCAGGAAGCCCCATTAGCTTAAGTGGTACCTCAGGTTAAGAACAGTTTCAGGTTAAGCACGGACCTCCGGAATGAATTAAGTTCTTAACCCGAGGTACCACTGTACAGTAGCTGGTCTCCTAAACCTCCGACAGAGCCTAGCAGTGCTGGTACAGGGGGCCGAGCAGGGTATAGACCAGGGTTTCCCAAACTTGGGTCGCCAGCTGCTTATGGACTACAAATCCCATCATCCCTGGCCCACTGGTCCTACTTGCTAGGAGTGATGGGAGTTGGAGTCCAAAAACACCTGGAGACCCAAGTTTGGGAAACGCTGGCGTAGACCATCACCAGTTCTGTTATATAACCAAACACCACCATCGATACTACAAAATTGCCCAGTTCTGATAACAATACGCTTTCTTTTGGATATGCTAACCTTGTCTTTTCCCTCCTATTTTTCAGTTCTTTCTCAAAGTGCCAAAGAATATGTGTCATCGCTCCAAAACGATGGGTATACCCAAGGCGCTGCTGCCATACCTTTGGCTCCTGGGACTTCCCACCAAAGTATGCTTGGCGGAAGTGACTCCATCGCCGCCGGCAGGCTGTGGCAAGGACTTGCCGTCCATCTATTACAACCTGTGCGACCTGTCGTCAGCCTGGGGCGTCGTGCTGGAGGCGGTAGCCGCCTTTGGTGTCGTGACCACCTTTGTCCTCACCGTCGTCCTTGTGGCCAGCGTTCCGTTTGTCCAGGACTATCGGAAGAAGAGCTTGATAGGGACGCAAGCCTTCCTGTTGTTTGGCACCTTTGGGCTCTTCTGTTTGACTTTTGCCTTCATCGTGAAGCAAGATTTTTCCACGTGCGCCTCGCGACGTTTCCTCTTCGGCGTCCTCTTCGCCGTGTGCTTCTCTTGCCTGGTGGCGCATTCCCTCAGCCTCAATTTCCTCGCCCGGCGGAACCATGGGCCCCGGGGCTGGGTCACCTTTGGCATGGCCCTGCTCCTCGTCTTGGTGGAGGTCATTATCAACGCTGAGTGGCTCATCATCACTGTGGTGAGGGGCGACGATTCGCCCAAGGACCCCTGCCGGGTGAAGAATGAAGACTTTGTCATGGCGCTGATCTACGTCATGTTCCTGCAAGTGCTTGCCTTCGTTGCCTCGTGGCCTGTCTTGTGTGGACGTTACAAGCACTGGAGGAAGCACGCCATCTTTGTTCTCCTCACCACCTCCCTCTCTATGGCCATCTGGGTTGTGTGGATTGTGATGTACATTTACGGCAACCAGCAGGAAGGAGGCCAGGCCTGGGACGACCCCACGTTGGCCATTGCTCTCGTCTCCAACGCCTGCGTCTTTATTTTCTTCTATGTCATCCCAGAGATCTCCCAAGTGATCCGGCCAGGACCGGAGCAAATCTACGAGGAAGATGTCTACCCCACCCGGGGAGTGGGATATGAAACCATCCTCAAGGAACAGAAATCCCAGAGCATGTTTGTGGAGAACAAGGCCTTCTCAATGGACGAACCTTCTTCAGGTAGGCTTCAGCATACTTGTTGTGGAGAGGTATTTGGCAGTGGGCATGGGGTTGGTTTGTGGAAACTTCTACCATGCTTTTCTATAGGCATAAACACCACAAGGCTTGTTCTAAAATACAGTCGTACCTTGGTTTTTGAACAGCTTAGTTCCTGAACGTTTTAGCTCCGGATCGTCGCGAACCCAGAAGTGACTGTTCCGGTTTTTGAACCGTTTTTGGAAGCCGAACGTCCGGCAGGATTTCCACAGCTTCTGATTGGCTGCAGGAGCGTCCTGCAGCCAGTCAGAAGCTGTCATTTGGTTTTCCAACCTTTTGGAAGTCAAACGGACTTCTGGAACGGATTCTGTTCACCTTCCAAGGTATGACTGTATTGCTTTAAAAAAATGCTTAGGTTTGCCTTGTCTTTATCTTCTGAGTTTTTAGAGTACAATACAGTGCAAGTGGGCAGCGCCGCAAGCGGGTGATGGGCATCTTTGGCATACCTGGAGAAGAGCAGGAGGAACCAGGGCCTGACTTGTGGTACAGAGTCAGCCTTACCCTGTTGGTTTCCTGTCTCAATCTGTGTTACAACATGTTTGCCTGGCTCAATAGACTTGGAAGGAAAAGCAACAACACCAAGAATTGCAAGAATTGCAAGAATTGCATGCATAAAGCGGTGCTCGCAAGAGCACTCTTATGTTCAGTTTGACTTGTGGCACACTTGTGGCAAAAAAACCCAACACAATGGCTAGCACTGACATAGACGGACCTGACATCTTTTCTGTGCTCCGGTTGAAGAGACGTGGCCTTATGGCTGATTTCCGCCCTTGCTTCCCTCTCCTCCTCTGATGTAGTAATTCAATTTCCTGACTTTTCTAATGTTCCGGTCCCTTTCACTTTCGTTTAATAAGCCACACAGAATCGAGAGCCGCTAGGTCAAATCACAGCTCAGATCTTGGTTACTTTGCAAAGTATTTAGCTTTGCTAAATTGTTTTGGATTTTGAGACTCGGAAACCTACCTTGCAGAGAAGATGTGCGGCTGAAAATTTACAAACTTTTATATGAGACTTTTTATTTATTTATTTAATAAAACTTGTATACCTCTTGATTGTGCATAAAACCTCTAAGCTGTTTCACACTTAACTTCAGAGAGCGTCATAGGATTGGGCTATAAATATATTGTTTGGCTTAGAACATGACGGTGTGAAATTTATTTATTAAATTTCTATCCCGACTTTCCTTCAAAGGAGCCCAGGATGGCACTGGCTTTACTTTCATCATGGGCCAAGTTCAGGTGATGATAATTTGAAACTTGGGAAGAGGATCCTAAATTCTACTCCTTCAGATTTTCAAAGCTGGCAGTATGCATAATCTTACATCTGCAAATCCAAGATTTATGTCTCTTTCCCCAAAATTTTAGTTTCAGGAGTTTAGAAACTTAAATGAGAGGAATCGCATCTTGTAAAATAAATTGCTGGATTCCTTTTTGCCCTAGTAGTTGCTCAAAAGGCCACAATTCCATCTGCGTGAGATGATGGACCCAGATGAGTATTTCTGTAAAGAAATTGTTTTGATGATTGGATTACCTTGACTTCTCCCTCTCCACTCACTAGTCCGTGCCCTATTTTAAAGAATCTAGTACTGTGGCACTGATTCTTTGCCAGCGGGCTTAGAAAATGATTCATGAGCACATGATGCTTTTGCAGCTCATCACGGATCCCCAAGTGAGCCATTCTAAGCTTTCTAAATGAAGTGTGGGGTATATGTGCCACATATAAATGAGAAGCTGCTTTGCCCGGGTGAGAAGGAGCCATTTCCTGCATTGCTCCCTGTGCTGAAAATATCACTTAAATATATTCTCTCTAACCTCTGTTCTTGGCTGCCAACCTCCCACCTAAGACTCCACCTTAATCCCTCAGAAAGTGTCTTCTTGAAACCTGTTGCCAGTTTAGCCTCCCCCAGTTTCAAGCAGGGGGGGGAAACCTGTATGTGTCACCGAAAAGCACAATTTGGAACAAGCTGTTGTCATTCTCTCTCCAGGCTTTATAAGAAGCACCACCAAGAAAAGCCCCAATATGCAAAACTATCCTCATCTGCATGATATGAAGTGAAGAACTCACAGCATTGTTCTGTGACTCACTCCGAAATGCCTCTGCTTCCTGCTGTTTTACACTTATTCACCATGTCTTTGAATTTCCTTAGATTATCTCTTCAGGGATCAATTTTGCTATGTATTCCTCCTTTGTTTAGAACTTCTGAATATTTCTGCATTGAAAAGAAAAGTAATCTGCTTTTTCTGTGTCTAGTTTTGGATTCCCTGTAGAATCCATATTTCAGACACTGAAGCAACTCCAAAATTGTTTTTCCCCCACTTCATTTTTTTTAAAAAATTAATCTTTCAGTCTTTGTGGAAATATATATACAGTGGTACCTCGGGTTAAGTACTTAATTCCTTCTGGAGGTCTGTGCTTAACCTGAAACTGTTCTTAACCTGAAGCACCACTTTAGCTAATGGGGCCTCCTCCTGCTGCCGCGCCGCCGGAACACAATTTCTGTTCTCACCCTGAAGCAAAGTTCTTAACCTGAAGCACTGTTTCTGGGTTAGCAGAGTCTGTAACCTGAAGCGTATGTAACCCGAGGTACCACTGTACTACACTGCTGAAGGAAGCCAAAGTTAAGACCTTTCATTTTGTTGCTCTTCTATAGAAGGAGACAGCAAAGCTGAGGGCGGTATGTAAATCTCAACAACAACAACAACAACAACAACAACAACAACAACAACACAACTAGGTTATGATAGGGGCAAAGAACCGGAATGGAAGTCCCATGTATGTTTGATGGCAATAGTAACCAAGATTGTTGCCATTTCACACACAGTCAAAAATCTCAACCGCTCCATAATTCTTTGTTGGAAAAACCAATAGGCTAAAATATACACACATATGACTACATGGCTGACAGGATTTTATTACAGCACGCTTTGCTTCTTAAACCCTAGAGAAGACTCTCTTATTTAGGAAAGGTCTCCTGAGCACAGTGTGCTCATTAAAACCTACTCTGTCTATAGTTACCCACAAACAAGGCTTTGTTTTATGGCTGGCTTAAGTCACAGAATGCCCCAGCAGGCTTCTGATGGTTGTTGCACTTGGGAACATTGATTAGTTAGTGCTTCCTGCTTTGCTTCCAACAGCATGGAAGAAATATAGCAATCACTTCTTTGCAAAGCTGTCTGTGCACAGAGGTGAAGGCTTTTGCAAACGCATAGTGGCATATGAAATGAAGCATTGTATATTACGGAGACGAAATCTAACAGTTTTGCTCTCTCAGGGCTAATTTGTACGTCTGACTCTCTCTCTCTATCTCTCTCTGGGTGTGTGTATGTATATACATATATATACATATTGTTGCAAACAAAAATATGCCCTTTTCCCTTATTGGGGTATCCAAGAGCCCATACAGAGTCCTTATGTAGGTTCTTGGATACCCCATAAGGGAAAAAGGCAGATTTTTGTTTACAACAATATACATATATCGTGATTCTGTCAAAATGAGTACAAATGTAATTGTTGCCCATGCAATCATTTAGGGCTGCCACCCTTTTTAACCGGGATCTGCTCTTGTAACTGTGTAAATTAAATATGAGTTGATGCAGTGTTGAACTGAGAAAAATATCTTATCTTTTTGATGCAACTTTGTGAATGCATCATTGGATAGTGTGTTAAAATTGGCATGCTTTATTTTGGCTTTTAGGCGTGGTTCTTCTGCTTCCGAGAAGTTTACCATCATGTATGCCTCTTGTAAGCCAATTGTACGCCTTCTCTGACCCTATATCATGGGTAGACAACATGGTGGCTTTCAGATGTTGTTGGCTGAGACTGATGGGATTTGGAGTCTAACAACATCTGGAGGTTACCATGTAGGGTATTCTATGTATTTGAGGGATGCGGGTGGGGCTGTGGTCTAAACCACTGAGCCTGTTGGGCTAGCTGATCGGAAGGTTGGTGGTTCAAATCCCCATGATGGGGTGAGCTCCCGTTGCTCAGTCCCTGCTCTTGCCAACCTAGCAGTTCGAAGGCACGCCAAAAAAAGTGCAAGTAGATAAATAGGTACCGCTCCGGTGGGAAGGTAAAAAATGGCATTTCCGTGTGCTGCTCTGGTTTCGGTGTTGCGCCAGAAGCGGTTTAGTCATGCTGGCCACATGACCCAGAAAAACTGCTTGCGGACAAACACCGGCTCCCTCGGCCTGTAAAGCGAAATGAGCGCTGCAACCCCAGAGTTGTCTGTGACTGGACTTAACTGTCAGGGGTCCTTTACCTTTACCTTTTTAATGTGTGTTTTTTTTAAAAAAAATACCCTGCTTTTCACCATCCAGGTCTCAAAAGCACCAAAGATTAAAATGTAAATTAAATCTAAAAAAATTAAAAATCTCAGAAATTTAAAATCTATTTAAAAACATCAGAAAATTTAAAACGTCAGATAAGTATTCATGATGCAAAGGTCTCTAGGTGTCTAAAACTCAGTATGGGTGGTGCCTCTCGAACTTCTAGTGAGAGGGAGTTCAATAGAGTTGTGCCCACAACACTGAACTTACATTAACATGAGTCATGTTTCTGTCCTCTGGGCGGGGGTTTGGGGGACCACTATGATCTCAGTGTCCTTTGCTCAGCACTAGATTGTGGAATATGGGCTTTTCCATGCTTCCGTTCGTGCTGCAATTTCTAAGCACAGGTCTCTGTAACTTCCAGGCACAGGTCTGAGCACAATTTTTTTCTTTCCCCGGGGAAGCCCACTGTTTACTGCTGAATCGGAACAAACAGCAATCCATGGAAAACCTGATTGACATTTATTCTGATTCAGCAGCAAACAGTGGATTTTCCTGGGGAAAGTGGTGGAACCAAAAAGAAAAAGAAAAAAGAAGATCTGCTAGCACCCGTGTCTGGAAGTCATGGACGTGCCTAGAAAAAGTGGCACAAACATTAACTCCCCTCGAAAGAGAAAAGGTGTTTTTCATATTTTAAGAAAAGAACAGTTGGACTTGATATGTTTACAGGAAACACATGTAATGAGGCTTCACAGGAAAATACTTATCAGCAAGAGATTGGGACAAGAGTTTATTTCGTCTGACAAGGTCAAAAAGAGAGGAGTGGTGATATACGCAAAGGAGAAACTTTTACCGAAATTAATTTTCAAAGATGAACAAGAAAGATATTTGGCAATTGAAATTCAACTTCAAGGAGAGAAATTTTTGATTGTAGGGGTGTATGCACCGAACGAGGGGAAATCTGAATTTTTTAAGAAGTTGCACGAGACCCTTTTGGACTATATGGACTATAATATAATCCTGATGGGGGATATGAATGGAGTCGTATCTACAAACATGGACAAGGCACAAAAACAGGTAGTCACCAAAGATGGTAGACTACCAAAAACTTTCTTTGAAATGACTGACAATATGGACTTGATTGACATCTGGAGAACTAAGAACCCCCTGGGGAGAGAGGGAACTTTTTTCTCTGAAGCCAAGATGACATGGACTAGAATTGACCAAATTTGGATTACTAGAGGAATGGCACCAAAGATAAAAAAAGTGGAAATCTGCCCCAAAACTTGCTCTGATCATAATGCCGTAAAGATGGAGATGAAGCAAACAACAACCGGCACCTTTAGATGGAGGATGAATGACACCCTATTTAGAGATGAAGAAGTATATAAGAAGGCCCAAAAAACTTTGAAAGACTATTTTGAAATAAATATGTCAACAAATGTTGAAAAAAGAGTAATCTGGGATGCAAGTAAAGCTGTGATGAGAGGGTTCTTGATACAACAGAATGCAATAAAGAAGAGAAGTCGAAATGAGAAAAAAGATAAAATTTTGGAGAAAATAAAAGAAGGGGAGAAAAAATTGAGAGTAAAGCCAAAGTCGCAGGAGATTTTGAGAGAAATAAAACTTTATCAAGTACAATATATGGAATTGATGAATCAGGAAATAGAATGGAAAATTAAACAAATGAGACAGAAGATATTTGAATCAGCGAATAAATGTGGGAAATTATTGGCTTGGCAATTGAAAAAAAGACAAAAATTAAATACCATCATAAATTTGGAAGTAGAAGGAAAAGACATACATAATCCAAATGAGATTAGAAATTGCTTCCAGAAGTACTTCAAACAACTATATGCACAAGGGCCACAGAATGAAATGGACATTGATTGTTTCTTGAAAGCAAATGGATTACAAAAAATCTCACAAGAAAGCAAACTAATGTTGAATTGCAAAATATCTGACCAGGTGATAGAAGGTGCCATTCAAAATATGCAACTAGGCAAGTCTCCAGGACTGGATGGGCTGACTTCCAGATATTATAGATCTTTGAAAGAGTGGTTATTACAACCTTTGAAGGAAGTCTGCAATGAAATTTTGGAAGGAAAAAGGGCACCAGAATTGTGGAAAGAGGCTTATATTACACTAATACCGAAAACGGAAACTGAAAAGACTCAACTTAAGAACTACCATCCCATATCCTTACTAAATGTGGATTACAAAATTTTTGCTGACATTTTGGCTAAGAGACTGAGAAAAGTATTGATTGAAGAGATTCATAAGGACCAAGCGGGCTTTCTACCGGGAAGACATTTATCTAATAATTTGAGGAACATAATTGACATTTTGGAAAAGTTAGAAGTGAATATAAATACCAAAGCAGTCCTGATATTTGTGGATGCGGAGAAAGCTTTTGACAATATTTCTTGGAGTTTTATGAAAAAGAACTTACAGGGTATGGGGGTAGGCCAAGGTTTTGAGAATGGTATAGGTGCAATATATTCTGAACAAAAGGCTAAATTAATTGTAAATAATGTGGTTACGGAACAATTTAAGATAGAGAAAGGGACACGACAGGGATGCCCAATTTCCCCATTGCTTTTTATATCGGTCCTGGAGGTCCTGCTGAACATGATTAGAAGGGACCGGTTGGTTAAAGGTATACAGGTCGGAGCTAAACAGTATAAACTGAGAGCATTTGCAGATGACCTAGTTTTGACGTTACAGGAGCCAGAATCTAGTGCCAAAAGAGTTTTAGAACTAATTCAAGAATTTGGTCAAGTGGCAGGATTTAAATTGAATAAGTCAAAAAATAAGGTTTTAGAGAAAAACTTAATATCGACTGAAAGAGAGAAGTTTCAGAATGAAACAGGTTTAACTGTTGTGAAGAAAGTGAAATACCTGGGGATCAACATGACAGCTAAAAATGGGAATTTGTTTAAAGATAACTATGAAAAATGTTGGATGGAAGTGAAAAAAGATTTAGAAATTTGGTCAAATTTGAAGCTTTCCTTGTTGGGTCGAATTGCAGCTATAAAGATGAATGCATTGCCTAGAATGTTGTTTTTGTTTCAAACATTGCAAATTGTGGGCAAGATGGACTGTTTCAAGAAGTGGCAGAAAGACATTTCTAAATTTGTCTGGCAGGGCAAGAAGCCCAGAATAAAATTCAAGATATTAACTGATGCAAAAGAAAGGGGTGGATTTGCCCTGCCAGACTTTAAACTTTATTATGAATCAGCAGCGTTCTGCTGGCTGAAAGACTGGCTGCTTCTTGAGAACACAGACATTTTGGATTTAGAAGGTTTTAACAAAGTTTTTGGGTGGCATGCATATTTGTGGTATGACAAGGTCAAAGCACATAAAGCATTTAAAAATCATATTGTTAGGAAAGCTTTGTTTAACGTTTGGATTAGATATAAGGATTTATTGGAAAATAAAACCCCAAGGTGGTTGTCGCCAATGGAAGCGAAAGCTCAGAAAAAGCTCAATATGGAGGCCAAATGGCCGAAATATTGGGAGATTTTGGAACAAGAAGGAGATAGATGGAAACTGCAGAGTTTTGAGAAACTAAAAAACAAAGTGCAAGACTGGCTTCATTACTTTCAGATAATGGAGGCTTATAATTTGGACAAGAAAATTGGCTTCCAGGTGGAAAAATCTAAATTAGAAACAGAACTGTTAGAACCTAAAACTAAGATTTTGTCAAAAATGTATAACTTGCTGTTGAAATGGAACACTCAGGATGAGACAGTTAAATCTGCTATGATTAAATGGGCACAAGATGTTGGACATAACATTATGTTTGCTGACTGGGAACAGTTGTGGACCACTGGGATGAAATTTACGGCGTGTAATGCCTTAAGAGAAAATATTATGAAAATGATATACAGGTGGTACATGACCCCAGTCAAGCTTGCAAAAATTTACCATTTGCCCGATAATAAATGTTGGAAATGTAAAGAAAATGAAGGTACATTCTTTCACCTTTGGTGGACGTGCCCTAGGATTAAGGCTTTCTGGGAAATGATTTATAATGAATTGAAAAGGGTATTTAAATATACCTTTGTGAAGAAACCAGAGGCCTTTCTCTTGGGCATGGTTGGCCAATTGGTGTTAAAAAAGGATAGAACTTTCTTTATGTACGCTACAACAGCAGCAAGAATACTCATCGCAAAGTATTGGAAGACGCAAGATTTACCCACTCTGGAAGAATGGCAGATGAAGTTGATTGACTTTATGGGATTGGCAGAAATGACTGGCAGAATCCGCCACCAGGGAGAAGAGTCGGCAGAAGAAGAATGGAAGAAATTCAAGGACTATTTACAGAAATACTGCAATACTAATGAATGTTGAATGATGTTGGATTGAATTAAGTGGTTTCTAGCTGTAATGGTATAAAAGAATATGAAAAAATGGTTTTTTTTATATAAGTAAAAGTTTAAGCCACAATAATTTAAGATGTTGGATAGAAAATAAGGTGTTTTTTAGCTGTAATGCTATGAAATAAGGATTTGCTGGACAAATAATTTGAACCGGAATATAAGAAGGGGAGGTATGAGGAGGTCAGGGAAATATGTTACTGAAAAATAAGTTGTGAACTTTATGTGTTTTTATTATTTTTTCTTTTTACTTTTTTCTCTTTGTTTGTATAAAATGGAAAACTCTAATAAATATCTTATAAAAAAAAAGAAAAAGTGGCACAAACAGAAGCATGCATAATAGGATCATAGAGCTGCAGAGTTGGAAGGGACCCTGCAGATGATGATGATAATAATAATAATAATAATAATAATAATAATAATAATAATAATAATACAGTGGTACCTCTGGTTGTGAATGGGATCTGTTCCGGAGGCCCGTTCGCAACATGAAAGGAACTCAACCTGCAGCGGCGCGTCTGCGCACGCGCGGGTTGCGATTCGCCACTTCTGCGCATGGGCGTGACGTCATTTTGCGCTTCTGGCGAAACCCGGAAGTAACCCTTTCCAGTACATCCGGGTCGCCGTGGGACGTAACCTGAAAGAACGTAACATAAAGCAGACGTAACATGAGATATGACTGTAAATTTATTATTTCTACCCCGCCCATCTGGCTGGGCTTTCCCAGCCGCTCTGGCCAGCTCCCAACATAATATTAAAAACACAATAAAACATCAAACATTAAAAACTTCCCTAAACAGGACTGCCTTCAGATGTCTTCTAAAAGTCAGATAGTTGTTTATTTCCTTGACCTCTGGTGGGAGGGTGTTCCACAGGGTGGGCACCACCACGGAGAAGGCCCTGTAACCTCATTTCTCGCAGTGAGGGAACCGCCAGAAGGCCCTCAGATCAGCTAGTCCAACCCCCTGCAATTCAGGATGATGCAGCTGTCCCATATGGGGACGGAATTTGCAATCTTGACATTATCAGCACCACGCTCTAATCAACTGAGCTACCTGGGGCGAACCACTATTCTGTCTCTTACATGGGTTATTTGAGCAAAAATATTCTCTGCTTCTGCTCAGCCTGCGCTGTCTGAAAACCATCTTTGTCACTGAAGATCTCCCAAGCCTGTGTGCCTTTTAATGTTATTTTCTTGTGATTTCTCTTTCTTTTCAGCCAAAAAACCTGTGTCTCCATACAGCGGATACAACGGGCAGCTGCTGACGAGTGTGTACCAGCCCACAGAGATGGCTCTCATGCACAAGGGGCCTGTAAGTGAGTGTGAAGCTCTGCTGGTGTTTCTTATCTTTCTCGACTGTAGCTTAGCTTCCAGAATGTTGGGCTTTTTAAAAAAATAAAATAAAAAACACAACATCCTCTTGAGCAGTTCAACAGGAGAAGTTTGCTCCTGACGGAGAGAGGTGAAACCTCTCATAAATATATCACATCCAGATATTCTGTGTAGTTAACTCTAGATAAGGGAGCAGGATAAACAGCGTCACTCTGCGTGTTTGCATTCTTTGGATGTAAACTTAACACTCACAGGTCTTTGAGTGCAGCCCTCTTTCTGCCCTGATTCTGCAGGGTAATGGGGTGAAACTGCTTCTGATCTGTGCCTTATTCAGATGGCAAGCCTAGGTCCCTTTGCCTCAACACCTAGTTTGAAAAAATGTTTTCAGAACATTTTATTTCATGGATAAGTGTTCAGTTATGCAAGCCCTCATTTGGAGTCTGAGAAGGTACAATCAGAATCAGGTTCACCACCTCATTTGCTTCCTGGGAGAAGTAGGCTTGACAGGAACATGTTTTTTTTAAAAAAAACAACAACCCAAAACCGAAGGAGTTTATTTGGCCTGCATTGTCCTGCAGAGATTATATGTGTGGCAGGGGAAAGGACTGAGGCTAGGGAAGACAGTTCATCTGACTATTTTGTCATCTGACTTGGTCAAAGAAAGCGTTCAGATTATTATATCTGAGCTTGCAGACACAGCCCTTGGTGCTACCCTTTGCGGGAGCTGGGAAACGAACCAGGAAGTCTTCCAATAACTATAGTTTACTGTTTCATCCGAACTGGGGGAAACGATGGTTAGCATGAAAAGCTTCAAACAAGCCAGACGCAAAACCATGGTTTAAAGTTGGTTTTAATATCCTGGCTTATTCCAGAGTTGTTAATCATTGTTTCCTGGTTCAGACAAAACTGGAAACGATAGTTAATTGGAAGGCCCCGTGATTTGTTTGCCAGCTCACGCAAAGAGAGGAATGAAAAGGGGCTGCAGGGCATGGCCAAGAGAGGCTCATCCACACCTCAGCATATTAAAATGAGGCATGATTGTCTGAACACAGTCAAAACATACTCAGTGAATTTGGGGTGTCAGAGATTATGAGGGAGGAGTTTGCACCTTCCCTACTATGCATTTGTATTTCTATACAAAAGTTCACCTAACAATGTGGCAGAAGCTGGATTTGGGCATTTACTCAATATCTTGGTATTGCCGCAGCAGCTGCTGTATTTCTCCTGTTTTGCATGTTTTAGTATATTGCAAATTAGGAATCAAGGTGTGCGTGAACTTGAAGTGTGCATGTAACCATGCTGCTCCAGGGACCCAAGTGAAAATGCTCTCTGTCTGAGTCATGCCCTTGAAAAGTCAAAACAAAACAGTTTTTTCTTCTTCTGTTTTGATCTAAAAAAGCCTCAGATCTCTTGCATGTGCCAACAGTTTCTCACGTGTGGAAATGATGTCAAAAATCAGGAAAAGTTTCATACAGCCTCGTGAAAAGTGGAAATGTTTTAGTGATTTGAAAATGGAACAGTTCAAGCCTTCTTCATTGAAGGTCAAATATGTATTCCTATAGATGACGCGTGCATAATGTTGATTGGCTGTGTTTCTTTGACCATACTGCAGCTCCTGGTTGCCTTTCTGACCACACTTTCTGCCCACTTCTTACTCTTTTTGTTGTTGTTGTTTTGCTTGCAGTCTGAGGGCCCCTATGATGTCATCCTCCCTCGTGCCACAGCCAACAGCCAAGTGATGGGCAGTGCCAATTCTACGCTGCGTGCTGAGGATGCCTACATTTCACAGAATAAGCAGGCAGTGGCACAGAAAGATGGAAAGAGTGGGCAGGTGTGTAATTGGCTAATGCAGCTGCGACTGGAATTCTGTTCCAGTCCCAACTACAGATATATAGTGAATCCCTATCTTTCTGCCCCTCTGAACTGATTTATACACTGCTTCTAGCCCAGTTTGCCTTGATACAATCTCTGCAATTCATAATACACCCATGTGACTGCAGCTGACCTGTATGTTGCTGTGAGTTTATATTATGTGCCTTGCAGAGTAATGCACGACTTGTGCAGCCGCAGAACCTGGAGAAATTACAAGCCATGATTTGGTCCTCACTTTGAATTTTGGAATATCCTGCAAATTTTATTTAGGTTGATTGCTAATTTTTAAATTATTATTATTACCAGTGGGGGTTTTTCTGGGGTTATGCAGGGGTATGCATACCCCTAAACATTTTGTGACTCTTTGTACTTTTGTCCATTTACTGTAGTTATTTTCCCCGATTTGAACTATAAAATGGGGGTTTTCTTCCCTGAGTTTTTTTATTGGGTTTTATAAGCAGGAATAATGTTATCAAATGGTGATTTTCTTGAGTCAAAATGAGAGTACTCCTAAACATTTTAAAAGGAAAAAAGCACTGATTATTATACACCACTTTTCAAGCAAAGTGCTTCTCAAAGCAGTTTTCAAAAATGTACAACCCCTCCACAAATTCCTAACACGCTTTTAAAAAAAGATGTTTTAAACAGCATAAAATGCTAGTAAATATATGATGTGGATCTGAGCACCATAACTGTAGGGCCACCACTGAGAAAGTCATGGTTGGCGTTTGCCAGCCAACCTAATTGTCTTTGTAGGTGGGCCTTTGAAGTGGATCTTAAAGGCAGGGACAGGTTGATAATGGATGCAGATGGTCCTTTAAGTAACCTGGTCCCAAATTATTCCAAGGTTTTAAAGGTCATTTGCAACACTTTAATTTGGTTCCAGAAACACACTGTAAATATACACCAGTGGGTGGCTGCATTTTCTACCATTTGAAGTTTCTAAGCAGCTTTTAGAAGCCTGCATGTTGCTAATAAATAGGTGGTAACCGAGGCAAGGTCCATTCTCTCCAGATAGGATTGCGGCTGGTGAACCAACTGAAGCTGTTAAAAAGCACCCCTTGCCAACTCCAACACCTGAACCACACTCCAGTAAGTGTGGAGTGTGAACTGCAAAGCTGATCCTTCAGAGGAGTGCAACCCAATCTAGAGTCGGTTCCAAACTTAGAGGGGCTCGTTTCCTGCCCCCACCCCATCCCAGTTGGCTTTAGTTAGCTATACTTAAAATGTATATATATTTTTTTAAAAAAATATTTATTAAAGTTTTCAAAATGTTACAAAAAGAAAAAAGAAAACAAAAAAGGAAAATACAAGATAAAAACAGTTAAAAACAAATCAGCCTTTCCATATCTTATCTTTCATTTGCTTGTTTCCCAGACCTCATCACACCTCCCTTTTTTGTGTTCCAGTTCAACTAGTTGATTCAGCAAATCCTTTCCCTCTTTGTTTTTATCCTAATCTTTAATCTTAATATATTTTAGGTTTAAATTATCTTTTTTTTTAAAAAAATTATTGAGTTTTTCCACCTTTATACATTAAAAAATCAAAAAGAGAAAAACAAAAAAGTTAAAAACACATAAAGTTTACAATCCTTATTTTCAATAACATATTTCCCTGACTTCCCCACACCTCCCCTTCTTATATTCCAATTCAAATTGTTAATTCAACAAGTTCTTGTCCCCAATTTTTGACCTTTTTATATTTAATTCATTTTAAAAAAACCAATTTTAACTTATAAACATCAGTATTTAAACATCAGTGCTCATTCTTAAAACTTTTTTCTAAAGTCGACCCAAATTCCCTTCCACGAATTCCCCAATTTTCATACTAATAACAAAACAAAATAAAAAAAAAACAGATTATTATTCTGCACCCTTTGGATTCCCAAACCCCACCCCACCCCTTCCCGGTTTCAATCCCCAACAAATGACCATCAGTCTTAGTCTACTATCAGCCTGGAGACCTCACGTCCGAGGCTCTTAATTCTCTCTCAATTCCTCTCTGCCGGTTTTTTTGGTAGTCCTTAATATTAAACACCAGATCTCGGAGAAGCTCTGTCCCGATAGGGTCCATATTTCTTCCAGCCAGACCTCCATACTTAAAAGTGGAGCCTGAATCTTGTTTCTTACTCCTTTTAAGTCCAAATGTCCCAAAAGCTCCAACTTTCACCTTAATCAAATTTGTAATCCATAGGTCTTCAGATCTCCACATAAGGAGATCTCTCCATTCTTCAATCTTCAATTCAAAACAGATTTTCATCATCCAGTACTTATTTTCCTTTGTAGCCATCATGTCAGGCCTCTGGCTCTCCTTTGTCATCTGCAACATTACATCTCCTCCTTCCTTTTCCTCAGAAACAACATATATCTCTTTCTCCACACTCTCAAATCTTTCAAGTTTCTCTTCTTTTCCAGCTGCATGGACTTCATGAGTCAAGTCCTTATCAAATTCAATGGATTTGTTTACTGTTAAGTCCAGAGTTGCAACATTGGTAGCCAAAACATCAATTTGGCCTTGTAACTTTCCCAAGAGAAGAAACACTCTGTCCAATTTAGCTTGAATTTTTCCTCCTTCGGCCATTCTTGTAATGTCCCAAAATCCCCTCTAGAGGGATTTTGGTTACTTAATCTTCCTTCCAGTTCAAATCCAAAAATCAAGTTAGTTTGTATCAGTTCTTCCTTGTTTTCAACAAAATATAACCAAATTGTAACAAATATATCCAGCAGAGACAGCAGAAACAAAGTTCTCTTTTTCCTTCTTGACAGCTAATTTGACAGCTGTCAAACATAAGAAAGTCAATCAGATTGATTGACGGCCCTGATCCTCAAATTTGTTTGTTTCTCCTTCAATTCAATCATAGACAACATCGACCTGTGGTCCTCGAGTTGCCTATGTATCGGTGGTATCTTCTCTTCTACAGCAACTGCTATTTCCTTTGCTTCTTCAGCTGTCTTTTGGGTCAAAGTAGATTCCTGTAGCAGTTTCTCAATAGTTTCTGTATTAGTGTTCACCTTCTGTCCCAAATTATTAATGCTTGTAGTATTTTGATTGATTTTAATTGATGCTTCAGCTACTTGTTTACTTAGTTTTTCCAAAGATTCATTAATTTTGCCTAATGCCAGAGCTAAAACATCTTCAGATGCCATTCCTTTTGGTTTAAGTTGTACAGATGCAGCCCCTGATGGTGCAGAGGGGCCAGATGCTGATGCTCTTCGCTGCAGCCCAGTGTCTGGGCGAAAAGATCTACCACACCTCGTTGTTTTTTCTTGAAGCAAATCTATCTTTTCTTTTCCATCTGCCATAACACTCTAGTTAAAGCCCAAGGTCAGTCCCACGGCCAGAATTTGTTTTGAAGTGGAAAATTCCCCTGGCCCAGTTGTTGTTGTAACAATTTCAAACTTCCTCTAGGGGGATACAGTAGCAGTCAAAACTTGTTGCCTTAAAAAAATAACCCTTTTTAATCCCCCAATTCACAAAATAGACAACAATTTCAGTTTCAGTTAGTTTCCAGTTACTTTAAAACCAGGAGAAGCCAGCCAGAAACATTGTATCTCTCTTGCAGAGTTAGCTGTCAAAAAGTACTCTATTCACCAACAGCGCATTTCACAATACGGCATTCTTATTGTCAATTGGCAGCCCGTTCCCAGGTTTTAAGCGGTGGATTTTAGCTTCCTTTCCTCTCTTTTTGCAGGAAAATATAGTTCACACCTTTCCCCCCCTCCTCTCCTGCAACCAAGGGGGGAAATCGCTTGTTTTGATGTTAGGATTATAGTCCTTTTCAAAGGACTTTCAAGGTTTTAGCTTACAACTTCTTTGCTTTACTCTATTTACAAAGAACGGAAGGCGGACTTCCTGTTTATGCCTCCCCGCTTCAGTACCGAATTAAGTCTTTGTTCTCCTTTATTTCCAAATTTGACCTACTCACGGGTAGTTGTTTTTGTAGCCAGATTGTCACAGGAAAAAGGCAGCGCTCTCCGGTAACGGCTGTGCGGCTTCGCTCCACGGAAGAAGCAGTTGACTCTCAGCACCGCGCCGCTTGCCCCGCTTCGCTCCGGAGCCCGTAATTGGGTTCCTTTACAAATTGGGGGGGCACAAAAAGTGCCCGCCGAGTCCCACAGTCACAGGCTTCACCCACCTGTGGTTTTTTAAAGGGTCCCCGCTTCGCCGTAGCGGAACAGACCCGATTTCCGTAGAGCCAGTCCCTCCGGATCAGAGGGAGTCTGCCATTACCGATGGCGCCACCCCGGAAGTCCGGCCTAGCTATACTTAAAATACCATTCCTGCTGTAAGAAAACTAATGTATCAATCTCTTCTTTTGTTTCAGGCTTCATCTCCTTATAGCAAGAGCAGGTGGTAGAAGCCAAAGTCTTGATTTCAGAAGGTCCCGTTCCTCGAGGATGCCTTGCAAAACCTGCCTTTGTGAAGGAGCATCTAATGAGGCTAGGCCTCTGTTAGCCATTGAGAGTTCATTCTGGCAGTGGAGACAATACAGTTTCTTCTTGTTACACGTAACTCCAAGTGCTCTGCTTGACCTCTGCTTTAGAAAATCTGGGTTGCCGTACTGGGATACACCTGTGGTTTGCTTGTTTTTTAAAATTCTGGACAACAGGACTTCTGTGTTCCTTGGAGCCTTCAATCAAGTTCTTCTTAGTGCCACCTCTGCAGTACAACTAGCCAGCATTTCGGGACTCTTTCCTTTTTTTTTTTAAACACGCCACGCCATTCATGGACCACGTTGACTTTGCTGTGTCTCACATTCTTCTGCAATGCTACCTGTTTTTATGCTGTACAAATCCGCCTTTCCTAATACTGAGAGGATCTTGTCTAGGCCACAGCTTGACCTCCTGGTGGATGACTGAATTGCCCCTACCTTCCTCCCCATTGCCAAATCCCATAAGGGAGTGCTTCAGAACTGAGAAGGGTGCTGCTGTTTCGATTCCTCTTCAACGGAGGCCGTGTAGATGCTAGTCCTTCCGCGGAGAAAAACTTTGTCAAGTGTAGAAAGAACTGTGGTAACCGCTCTCTCGTAGCCCTCCTGCCTTTGGACCAACCCTGAAGTGCAACAGATATTATGCCTGTCCCAGAATCCTGATTGCTCCGAATCTGCTGCCTCTCCACCCCTCAGGGCAACACAAAATGAAGGCCGCATAAGGACTTTTTAATGTTTGGTGCTTAGCTCTGGGTGCCAAGGTGCATGAGGGGGGTTGCAGTTCTGCCTTATTTTGCAGGCAGCACCTCAGATGTCTGTGACGACTGTGTTTTGGGGGTGTTTGTGAGTTCTTGGTGCCACCCATTGAACATCCAGGAGGTGCCAACTGATGGGGAAAGCTAAAGGAGACAGATAGGGTACTTCCTAGTTTCCACACAGAATGAGAGTAGTGGGAGATCCATGACATTTGCTGTTCCCTGTCAGTAGATGCAACGTCAAAAGGGTCCCCCTCCCAGTTCTGCCCCCCAGCACAAGCTCATTTGGACCTCTGAGTGAGATTCGCAAAGTGATCACCTCAGTTACATCCACAGAAAGGAGAGGAGGGGAGATGGAATTATAAAGTGAAGCCAGAGGGTCTAGCAGTGCAGGAGAATGGGGAGTTTTCCATGCCCAAAGTTGCTGTATTTCCACTGGAGTTTCAGAGGATAAAGCTTTGAAAGTCTTGGGCTGCAGAGCTCATCACAGAAAAGTAATTTCCTCTCTATAGTTTTATTCATACTTCACTCCTCATCTGCTGAGAATGGGCCACACCTACTCTGAATCTCCTGCCTAAAATTCTCTTGGCCTTTATGCCATGCGCATTATAAAGTGACACCCCCTTTTTCTCTTCCATTGTTAGGCAATCTGTCTCCTTTAATAACAACCCTATAATCCCCATGCCTTCTCCCTGTATGTATATCTTGCCTTTGACAAAAGTAGGCCCTGACCCATGAGAGCTTTGTGCTGCGATAAAACAGTTACAGTACAAACCTCACCACATTAAAAAAAACACCCAAGTCCCTCTGAGCTCAGTGGGGCTTACTCCCAGGTAAGTGGTGCCAGGATATCAGCCTTAGTCCTTTAAGGTGCCGCCACTCACATGCTGCTCTGTGCCAGTTGTGTTGGGCTATGGCCTAACCTTTTATCTTGGTACTCTTAGCATCCTGAGGCTCCAGCACCTTTTATCTCCTTTTCCTTGTTCTCACTTTGGAGAGAGGAAAAGAGGTGCTGTTTTTCTCTCAGATACAGGCAGGGAGGTGGACGCTGCTGTTGTGTGGGCCTGGTTGGGAGAAGGGCTTGAAGAAATGGACATGCAGAAAGTGCTAGCTACACACTCCCGGCAATGCCTTTGTACCTGGCCTCTGCTTTCTGAGAGTGGGTCTACTCAGTGCCTTTTGCAGATCGGCCTCCCTTTTATCTTAAGCACTCTCTACAATGGCAGGAGAGGGATCATATCCAGCTTTTAGAATCTGCCGCCCTACCACTTTGTGCTCAAGAATATGAATTTATGCTCACTGAAGCCAAGGCTAGTCATGAAGAGCCTCGCACTGAGTCATGATTTCTGGCCAGCCTTACTGAGAATGATGTTCTGCGCCTTGCTGTTGTATGTATGTGTGTATTTGGGTGAGTTGTTCTCTATATAGATAATGCAGTGTGATTTTTTTAATCTGGCTGTGAGTGAATGGCAGGAAGAACTCAGGAGGAGGGCCGTGTGCGAATGTTGTGTTTTAATCCAAGTGTTATTTAAGTGGGGGTCGGGGGAAGAAGTGTGTCCTTTTTAGGACTGGCTTTTTTTAGCCCAGAGTTCTCTGACAAATTAAATCACTTTTGTTTTTTTCCTAATTTTTGTGGCTGACTTCTTGTTTTCTCTTATATTCTTTCGTGAGTTTGGAGAGGAACGGGATGGGGAGGCCACATAATACGGGCAGGCCTTTTGGAGAACCAGCAACAAACAGGGCCTTCCTGACCTTGAGAGTCAGGTGATCAAGGGAAGCCAATCCCACTCAACTTCCTCAAGGTCTGCTATACAGTGGTGCCCCGCAAGACGAACGCCTCGCAAGACGGAAAACCCGCTAGACGAAAGGGTTTTCCGTTTTGGAGGCGCTTTGCAAAACGAATTTCCCTATGGGGTTGCTTCGCAAGACGAAAAAATCTTGCGAGTCCCCGCGGGTTTTTTTCCGCTTTCCCCCCCCTTTTCCTAAGCCGCTTATCAGCTGTTCCACTGATAAGCCGCTTAACAGCTGATCGCGAAAAGCCGCTAGACCACTGTAGCGCTAATCCGCTAAGCTGTCAATGGGCTTGCTTCGCAAGACGAAAAAACCGCTAGACGAAGAGAATCGCGGAACGGATTCTTTTCGTCTTGCGAGGCACCACTGTACTCCTTTAAGGGCTCATCTACACCTACATTTGTTCTGCATTTTCTAGGCACAGATCTGGGCTTTCCTTGCCGTGCCCAAGTGGGGTGGTATTGTTTTTAGGCCCTGTACAGAGAATGGAAAACCAGTGCTTTATCGGATCAACCCATGGAAAACCCAGCTGCCGTTTGCTCCAATTCGGCAGTAAAACATGGGTTTCCCTGGGGAAGGTGCCAGAACAAAGGCGTGGGAAAATGCTAAGGTACAGACCTGGAAATTCTGAACCTCAGCCTAGAAACGTCACAAAAGGAAGAGTCCAAAGTGCAAATTGGCCAGCTGTGTGCCAAGCAGCTCCCATCTTTCCTTGTTTAATTACAGGCCACAATCCTGATGAGAAGCACACCCCCTGCCCATGAGCACTTCCGTCCCCTAAGCCTTGTGTATCTGTGTGTGAGATTCTTATTGGGATTGCAGTTGAGGAAGGAAGGATTAGGCCTTATGAGAACCTGTCACCCCAGCACCTTTGAAATGAAGAAAAGAATCACCAAGACGTGTGTAGTTGTACATTAAGAGTGCCATTCTCCATCACATAATGGCACACATTCAATATGGGCAAGCGTACCAGATGGAATGACACCCCACACACTGTTCTGTGGGGTTCTGATCCCTCTGAACCATTTTTGGGGGGGTTCATGGGGGTGGGAGGAAGCCTTGTTGTGCAAGCAGGTGAACTCTGCCCTATGCATTCGGCATAATATGCAATTTTACTCTCAGTTGTGTCCCCTCCCCCCTTAGAGTAGGGTTGCCATACATCCCAGACATGTCCTCTTTTGGGGGGCTACATGCCTATCTGGGGGTATTTTTACAATTTTAAGCAAATATCCAGGGTTTGCTGGAGGGTGGGTTAGAAAAAAAATATGTGTGCGGGCGATTCTGGCTCTGTTTTGGGTTCTGGAGTGGACGTCGGTGGCAGCAGATGGCCGGTGGTTGAGCAATTGATCTCCCAAAAGGCCGAAGCTCAGCATATATATATATTTGGTCCGGATTTTTACCTCTGGGGATATGGCCACCCTAACTTAGGGCATGTTTATTACAGTAAAAGCACTTTTTGTTGTTGTTGCTTTCCCCGCATTTGTATTTATTTGTGTGTGTGGTTTTTTTTAATGTACCTTTTCAAATAGTCACGGTGGCTAAATAAATGCACAGCAACAAAAATCCATAAACCACTCCATCACAACCCAAAACACTCAAAATAGAAACTGTATGTCCTCAGCACTAGCAACAACATGGTTCTCAGATGCCCTGGAATGCTAGCTGAAACATTTAATCTAAAAATCATGAGGGATGTACATTTATGGAAATGAAAGGGGTTTTCAAAACACCGGTTTCCAAAACTAGCAAAGAATGCCTGGGAAGTCTCAGGGAACAAGTGCTGCAAAGCTGGTTTCTTAGGCAGTCCTGAAAACCGGGGTGTCAACTTGAAAAAAAGATTGGGGGGGCCAGGTCAACCCCACCCCACATAATCACAAGATGCAGCACTTACACAACATTTGAATATTCAACTATTTTGGGGGGGGAGCACACAAAAGGACCTCCGGCCCCCTGGATCTGGCTCCTATGCCAGAAAATATGAGGTAGCCATGCTAGGCTGTTGCCACAAAATCAAAGGAGCCTGGGTGACCTGAGACGCCTTGTTGATATTCCCAGGTAATGGGTTAATTGCCTTCTGCAATCTTGAGCAGGAGCTGTAAAATGACCAGTGCCTCTGATGAAGCTTTAGCCTTATTCTCGAAAGGCATCTGGTGGAACCAACTTTCCGGAGTGCTTCAGCAACTCAATGGTGGGCTAGAGGTCGTGCCAAGGTCAGGCGGCACATCTCCTGGTCAGATAGCCTTTCCTATCAGCTGCAATTTTTCAGCCACTCAGGAAATGGCAGCCGAAGCAAACAGAGACACCATTAATTATTGAGCGCTTCGATGTGGCTGGTGGAGACTCGGTGACCTTCCCTTTCTCCTTCAGGCAGGCCCAGGAGCTCTGCAAAGCAAGAGCTGGAGACTGGGTGCTTTGCAATGGAGCCGCATGCATTTTTTAACGGGCCCGTTGGAAATAACATCATAGAATCGTAGGGCTATATATTCAAGCAGCTTGCTGGGCTAGCAGAAGCTAGCACAACAGGACTCCCCACCCCACCCCCATCCATCTTCACTCTCTCTACCCCCCTTTCTTTTTTCTTTCTTTTTTCTTCTCCCCCTAATGCCTCAACAAATGAAACGGATTTGTAAAAATGTTACATGGAAGAAGAAAAAAAAAATACGAGGCACTACACTTCTGTAAAACAAGAAAATCCTTAATAAAAAATATTTTTAAAAAAACAGGACTCCCCCCACTTCTCTTCTTCCCCACAAGGCCCCCCTCCCCAAATCTGCTCTGGAACACACACAATCTTCATTACGGTCCAAAAACCCACAGAAAACGATTTTGAAATACAGGAAAGGCATTTCTAAACAGTCACTGTGTTTTATCCAGAACATGCTGATTTCTAATTCTTATCACCTCCGAGAGAATTTTTTTTGCCACAGTTATATCATTTATCTTATCTCCAAGGAGATACCTGACAGATGATATCAGCGTTTCCAGGTAAATTCACCAATAAGGGATTAATTAATTGGTTCCTGGCTTGTTTATATAGCCCACAGTGTAATAAAATATGTTTCATACAATCGGTAGCCTGAGAACATAAGCAGAGTCTATTCTGATAAGGTACTGTGGTAGAGTTGCCATATTTCCAGAGGCAAAAATTCAGACACCCCCCCCCAAAGCCCTAGATATTTGCTTAAAATTGTAAAAGGCCCCCAAAATATCTACAAGGGACCTGGTCAGGGAAGGCTGAACTGCAGGTGTTTGCCCAGCCTCTGCTTAAACATGTGGTGTCCAAACTTTTTTCAAAGAGGGCCAGATTTGATGAAGTGAAGGGCCGTGAGGGCCGACCAAAATTATCCTTTTTTAGGATTGAAGTTGTTGAGTGTTTTTTTATGATTTTACCCCAAAGTTAGGAATAAACTGCCACAGGGGCCGGATTAAACTGAGCGGCAGGCCAGATTAGGCCCCCAAAACGGACTTTGGACATGCGTGGCTTAAATGGTTTCAAAGAAGGAGAGTCTGCCCACCTTCCCAAGACATTCCGATCCACTAATGAACAGCTCTCTCTTTTTAATGTCTAATGCTGTATTGTTTTTAATATTCAGTTGGAAGCCGCCCAGAGTGGCTGGGGAAACCCAGCCAGATGGGCGGGGTATAAATACAGTAATCATAATTGTCAGGGGCTCAGGAGCAGAAGCACAGGGGAGAGAGCAAATAGAGAGCGAAGGAGAGGAATCCGAGGGGAGCGTAGGGGAGTATGACAGTGACCCGAGAGATTCCATGAGCTTCTCCAGCGAATCAGAAGATTCCCAGAAGGGGGCGCCTATGGTAAGGGCAAGGGGGGTCCCAGGGGGGACGCACCAGAAGCAAGGGGCCAGCGGGGACTCCCAAGGCAGCAGCGGAGGATCAGGACCAGCTCCCCCACCAGAGCGCAGTGGGGGGGAAGAGTCACATGAGTCAGGACCAGCCTCTCCTCCAGCGGGGAGAGAAGATAAGTCAGGGCTGACCACGCCCCCATCGGAAAGTGGGGAAACGGGGGGGGAGGTCAGGTCCAGCTAGCCTCCCTGAAGGAGGGAGCAGTGACACAAGTGTAACGGTCAGAAGGAAAGTGGGAGGCTGCGCGCGCGTGCCAAGTTCAAATGTGCAGGAGTGCGGGACAGCAGAAAACCCGGATTGGGAGCCAGGTCCTAAAGCCCGAAGGAGGGAGGGGGAAGAGTCAGGGGACTCAGCGTCAGAAGAGTCTAGGAAGGGTGAGACCCCGACGGGCAGGCGGACCCAGAGGAGGAAGGAACAGAGGAAGAGGTGGAGTAAGGCTAGAGTCTTAAACTGGTGTCAGGGGGAAGGAGATTCAGACGGAGCTTCGGCGGTCTAAAGTTAGAGACGTAGCGTTGCACGCTGCGCGTGTGGAAGTGAAACTGAACTTCAATAAAGACTTTTATACTAAAGAACGAAGCAGCGTTGGTCTTCTGTGAGCTGGGACCTCGGGCAGCGCTGACAATAATCATAATCATAATAATTATCTTTAGGACATTTATTTCAATGTTTAGCCGTAATCTTACCATTTCCACCCATTGGTTCCTAGTCTTGTTCTGTAGGACCTGTAGCTGCTCCTCTTTCTGACCAGCTGTTGCTGGACTATAACTCCCATCATGCCTGACCATTGGACATGCTGGCTGGCGCTGATGGCATCCAACAACATCTGAAGAGCTACAGATTCGCCAGCCCTTCACTAGAGCAGGTTTTCCCAAATTTGGGTCCCCAGCTGTTTTTTTTTGGACTACATTTCCCATCATCCCTGGCCACTGGTCCTGCTAGCTAGGGATGATGGGAGTTGTAGTCTAACAACAGCCAGAGACTGTTTGGGAAACCCTGCTCTAGTGAAGGCTGTTCTGTCTTCTGTGTTTCCTTTCCCCACCTAAACAATAGAAGCAATCCAATCACAAGAAAGAATTGGTAATCTGGCCATAAATCAGGGTGAGAGCTGGCCTTTCCCAGCTGCGAAGTCTGAGAAGGAGCTGTTGTAAATTCCTGTTGGTCTAAAACCATCTGTTTCCAGAGGCCCCCGTTTCAGGGCTGCTTGGCGTCAGAGGCCCTAAAACTGTGAGCTGACCTTGTCACAGCTACAGAAGAAATACTTAGGCATGAGGGGGTCTTCCTGGCAGGTCCTAAGGCTTAAGATAACAGAACAAATACTTGCTATAACTGCTCTGTTGACTGAACCAGAGACATGAGAGAAACTAGCCTTGGTAAGCACTGACACCCACTTTTCCAGTTTCTGTCCCTGTAACACAAGGTTGTGGGACTGTAAACCAAATTGTGAGACGTGTGGCTCAACCGCAGTCTGCATAGCTAATGGTCAGGGGTGATCGGATGATGTAAGTTTGTAGTCTACTAACATTGGACAGCCGTAGGTTTTTCATTCGGGATTCAACAGCAGCCTGCCATTAGACTACCTACCTGTTTAATTAACACTTCTCATGATTTATTGCTATGCCAGAAAAAAGCTTCACCTGCCAAATTTCCAACTATCAGGGTTCCATGAAAGAAAGAGAAACTTGGGCCACACTTTTTATGTTCATTGCAGCATCTGGGCTTGGCAAGGCATGTGACCCTCACCTCCAACACTTATTTGATTTAGATTTATACATTTTTTGCCAATTTACTCGGTGTTGGATACCATCAATATATCATTTCCATATAATTTTCTCTTAGACCATAACATGCTAAAATTTTTATATCCATATTCTACAATAGTCCCCATGCTTCCATGACTATATTTATGACCGATATCTATTGCCCAATGTATCACTGCGGATTGTGAAGCTAACTCTTCTGCCTTCGCCTCCTTCCCAATACTGCTGCCACCCCAGGAGCTGCTTCCATAGCCTCCATCCACTGGTGGGGGAAATCGGGACATTCTGGGATCAAGTCAGAAGCCGTGATGGCTTGGGGAATTTACAGGACTGTCTTGGGAAAATTGGGGCAGTTGGAGGGTATGTTGTGCTGAGATCCTGAAAGTACTCAGACACATGTACAGACGTAGGGAGCATGCAGGAGACACGGAAAAGCATTCTCTTTCGCTCTCTGTTGTTCTCATTTAATGGAGGCTACGTGCTGTTTACAGCCCGTCATTTGAAAGCCACTATCCCATGTGGCTGAAGTGTGTGCACATGAAAATCATAACCACATGAGAGAGAGCCAAGCATTGAGTTCTTTCTCACCCAATTGGCACCCTCCCTCTTGAAGGGAACAAAGCTAACCTGACGTGAGCTGGCGAGACCTGCGCAACAGGCTTGTACATGGCTGGGTGAGTGCGTGGAGGAAAAGTTTGTGAGGGGAAAGAAGGAGGATAATTGGGCTCTGTTTTAAATTGTACACAGCCAAATTTCATGTGGTTGCTTCTGAGTCTCAGCTGCTACTCACCAGGCTAGGTCACTGTCCCTTAGCCTCAGGACACCACCTCTAAATTATGAACCTAAATCATGACCTAAATTATGAACCTAAATTATAGTCAGGAACAGTGAGAAGGAAGGAGGTAAAGAAATGAGCCCATGCAGCTGATCTCCCCCAGCTCACTAACAAGTAAGAATAAATCCAACAAACAAATAATAAATCTACTGAAATCAAAATTTCTGGTATCTATGTGGGGCCCACAAAGGATTCTGCTGGTAGAGCTAGTGGAGCAGATCTCCACGATCTTTGATGGACTGTAAGAAAGTCCCAGGGCAGTAGTGGGGGGCGTGATGGATACAGGTTGAGGATGGGAGACCCAGTCAATGCTGTTCATTCATTAAGGCAGCCGCTGTCAACCTATTGCCTGGGCCGGGGCTGATGGGAATTGTAGTCCAAAACAGCTGGCAGTCATGAGGTTGCAGTGCGACTCATGCAACACGTTGGCGATTAATATACACAGAACAATAATTATACATACTTTATCAACCTTCTGAGAAAAATACATAACATTAAACAAAGCCACAAAGACTTGCGAACTACCCAACCTAAAATGAACTTATAATGTCTGTTTTCAATAGATTTTTCAAATGCTTAACTCAGTCTTTTAGATAAGTTCATGAAGATACCAACAAAAGGTAAGTTTGGTGATATTCACAATACCAAGAGATGCTAGTAGAGTTGTAGATAAGAGACAGGGTGCTGGCGTTTTGCATCTGTTTCGCCCTGGCAGTCCAAGTAATCAAGAGGCCACTGTTTGCCCGGGCTTGCAGGTAGCACACTCCCAAGATAGTTTTCCAGGCTTCTGCAGTGGTCTAATCTCAAAGTCTTGATATGTATATGTTGCATTTTTCTGGCAGTCATTAGGTTGGCAAAGGCTACACTAAGGGGCTCAGCTAAAAACCAGACAACAAATGCCATGGTGTTAGCGATGGCCTTGCTTCTTGCTTTCCTGACAATGGATTCCAAAGTGGGAGAGGTGGTCAGGCTGTTTTCCTTATTTCTTTCTGCTGTGTGGCAACTCTATGTCACAGTGACAGACAGCTTGTGGCTTGCCAGCTATGTTCTGTTTGACATTGGTCTCTGGCAGAGGAGGTGGCAGCCACATGCAACAGGAGAGGGGTGTGAATGATGCCCTTCCTTTGCTCTCTGACAAGGGGAGAATGTTACTCATTCTTTTGAGCGGACAGGAACTCTCATCCTGAGCTTATCACCCGGGGCAACCCATGCTGGTGTGTGTTTGATCCCAGCAAGGAATGAGAATGACAGCACGGGTGGAGGCTGGGGTAGGATGTCCCGAGGGCAAAGCAGATTCTGCCAGGGACATGCTCTGCCCTGCATGTCCAGCAAAGTAGTCGTGGTGGTCTGTTGCAGCAAAGGGATTCACACGCAAACCATCTACTTTGCACAGGTACATAGTGTTCTCAGCCCCCTAAAAAAAAAAGACTCACATTTTACTGCTTCCAAGGTTTAGCCACACACAGGCCACTGTGCATTAGTAAATGGGGAGGCTGACCTGCCTTGTGCTACGCTGATGAAGGACCGCAAAGTGATTGCACACACAATGGATCCTTTTTGCTCTTTCTCTGGAAGATCTATTCCATCGGCAACACTGCAGCACAAACTGCATCTGCAGAACCAGCCGATAAAGGCCCTGTGTTGCCCCATTCACAGCTTACATATATGGGGCATTCTGACAGAATGTGTTTGTTTTTAAGATGCCACAAGACTCTTCCTTATTCTTTCTTAAATCGGCTTTGTTGTAAACAAAATCTGCCCTTTCCCCTTATGGGGTATCCAACAGCCCATACAGAGCCCTTAAGTGGGTTCCCTATTGGCAGGAGAAAATAACACAGGGCAACCAGAGAATATTGAGAAGCAAAGCAGCTATTAAGCCTGATCTTTATTAAACTATTGCAACAGGGTCCTCACTTACCACATGCAGGAAAGAGGAGGAACCCAGAACAAAGGTGTGCCAGCTCCTATATAGACTTTTGAAATTACCCACCCTCAAACTCAAGACCACCCCCAGAAACATCATACATACATCACAGAAGGGGTGTAGCCCAAGAACACCACCCCAATACATCATACATACATCACAGACAGAGGTGGTCTCCAGCAAAATCCTGCCTGGCAAAATATCTGTCAATGGTCACTGATTGGATCACCAGGGCAACCTGGCCATTCTTTTGTAATGATAAATACTTAATTCCTGAGCCAGGTCATAGGCTCACCCTATTCACTTCTTAAATGTGCCCTTAAGGCAGGATTTGTGAGCACAGAGACAATGGGGAGGTTTTTTTTTTCATTTCCTCCCTCCTTGCAGAGAAACATTTGGTCAGTTTGGGAGAGTCAAAATGGTTTCAGGACTGTCTTCCTGTACTGTTTCAGACATGTGGTTTATATATTTATGTACGTGTTTGCCTTGTACATTTAATTTCTATATCTGAGACCTTAAATTCTTTTAACAGCTTGAATACAGAATGAGCAGGTAAACGACAGAGTTGGTAGAATTCTGAACTGTACCACTTCCGATTATTCTGCTGCTGTTCAGCTTTGTGCGTTGATTGTTTTTAAAATCTTATTGCGTTTTTATGTTGTCTTTTATTACATTGAAAAAAGGATTTGTGAAAAGGTCGACTCTAATAGTGTGTAAATAAATAAAATGTGGCGTATTTTTTACAGGCGGCACGTTCTTGGAATGAGGCTCCACCTGCCTTGAGCAAATACAGTGTGTATGCATGTGTGTGTAGTTCTGTGAGTGTGCATGCGCGCGCGCACACACACACACACACACACACACACACAGGCACAACATCTTTCCCAGCTGTCGTAGCTGCCATCTTCCACCAACATTATGTGTTCATATTTTGGGAAGGGGGAGAGAGAGCCCTGGGAGCATAACCATTCAACCCAGCCAGCAGTGCCCAAGGACACATTAGCACACCAACAGGAAATCCTTTGTTCAAACAGAGCAGATGAAGTCAGATGGACACTTTACGCACAGTCAACAACAGCCAGACCTTTGTCTGTGTTTGCCAAGTGAATCCAATCAGCCCCTAATGACTCGAGAGTTTCTTGGAGGATTCAGGTGGGGGAAGGAGCGCTACAGCAACCCTATTAACTCAGGTCTTTTTCTTAAAAAGCACACACACGCTGCGAGTAATTTTTTTGTTGCCCTTAGGTTGGTCTGGTTGCTATGAGTCTGCCTCTCAATCCCAAGCCCTTCCTAAACGGGCTGACTGGTGTGATAGGAATTTTATGGTCTTAGATATATGGCAACGTTCATAACCACACGTACATAGATCAGCACAGGAAAGCCAACCTGGAACCATTTTCATTCCTAAACTGAGCAAATGTTTCTCTGCATGGTCAAAATGGAAAAGCCTCCCCATTGTCTCTTCCTTCACAAATCCTGTCTTAATCTGTGTTTGAATAAGGGTGTGAGCCTTATCATTACAAAAGACTGCCCAGGCTCCCCAAGAAATCCAATCAAGTAACCTGCCAGACAGGAAATAAACAAAGCGACAGGAGAAAACAACATGCAAATGTTCTGTTTTAGACCGCCTTATCTGAGGGGTGGTCTTAGGTTACACCCCTTCTGTGTAACCTGTGTAATGTTTCTGGGGGTGGTCTTGATCTAGAGGATGGGAATTTCAAAAGTCTTTATAAGCCCTTGCACAGCATTTTTGGGGGTCCTCTTCCTCTCCTGCGTGTGAGGGGAGTACCCTGTTGCAACAGATCAATAAAGATCAAGCTTACTAGCTGCTTTGCTTCTCAATATTCTCTGGTTGGCCTCTGTTATTTTCTCCTACCAATAGGGAACCTATGTAAGGACTCTATATGGGCTCTTGGATACCCCATAAGGGAAAAGGGCATATTTTTATTTACAACACTGGGAAGCCAGTGATGGTGAAGCTGAAGTGGGGGATGGAATACAAAGGCTACCTCGTCTCCGTTGATGGCTACATGAACATGCAGCTTGCAAATACAGAAGAATATATTGATGGTGCATTATCTGGACACCTTGGTGAAGTTCTGATAAGGTGCAATAATGTCCTTTATATAAGGGGTGTGGAAGAAGAAGAAGAAGATGGAGAAATGAGAGAATAACTGTTTTTGTGGGGGGGGGAGTTGTTGTTGTTTTTTGACTGTACTAAGAAATTTAGTTGTCCGGTTTTGTTTGCTTGCTTTTTAAAGGTTTCGTCAAGTAACATTTTTTATGGCCAAACAATAAACATTGTCATTGAAAAAAAGAAAAAAAGCACACACACTAAAAACAGTCTAACAGTGAAAGCGACCTTGTCTGCCAGCCTCCTCCACTTTGAAGGATGAAAAGAGTATCAGCGAGCAGATTAAGCAGGCAATAGGCACCAGATGTCATGGATCGGTTGGACGCAGAGGAATGGCGGGAGGAACCAGCTGGGGAACCCACAAGGGAAGAGGGCTCAGAGTCCAGGGACTGGCGGTGGGAAGACGATGAGAGGTCATAAAGAAAAGAGAAAGACTGGGAGGTGGAGGTGTCAGAAGCTGAAGAGGTAACTTCTTCTTCTTCTTCTTTGGCAATCACTCGTAGCCAAGTAAGATTGTCTTCCATGAACCTGGTCTTAACAGGGAGTCCATAAGTGATTGTGGAGGCCAATTCTGGATCCACATGTCCTTCCACAGTAGGGACCTAAGTTTCTGGGCGGGAGTTGACCACGGTGAGGGTTTGCCAAGTATGCCTTCCTCTTAGCGCGTTTCTCCCTTTCGTCCTGAGTTCGAGTGTCTTCAAAGCCCATGACACCTTTGGTAAAGGCTGCTCTCCAATTGGAGTGTTCACAGTCCTGTGTTTCCCAGTTGTCGGTGTTTATACTACGTTTTTTGAGATTTGCCTTGAGAGAGTCTTTTAACCACCGGCATTACGCTTTCTGTTTTTAAGTTCGGAATAGAGTACAGTGGTACCTTGGGTTACATATGCTTCAGGTTACATGCGCTTCAGGTTACAGACTCCGCTAACCCAGAAATAGTACCTCGGGTTAAGAACTTTGCTTCAGGCTGAGAACAGAAATCGTGTTCTGGTGGGTGGTGCAGCGGCAGCGGGAGGTCCCATTAGCTAAAGTGGTGCTTCAGGTTAAGAACAGTTTCAGATTAAGAACAGACCTCCGGAACGAATTAAGTACGTAACCCAAGGTACCACTGTGGTTGCTTTGGAAGACAATAAAACACAATACAGTACACTAAGCCTTTCTATGCTGGATCAGAAATTCTAGCTAGTGCATCATTGTGTTTTCAATAGCAAATGGGTTGGTGCATCTAGAAAGTGCCCCTCTCATCAGCATGGGCTATTCAAAGAGGTAACAGGGCTTAGTGAGCTGCGGGAGTCTGTGGCAGAGAGAAGTCCAAAATCAGAGGCAGAAGCTGAAGCAGGAGAGTCTGCCAAGAGGCAGAGATGAGTCCAGCTGGCGAAGAGTCACGGGAGTCTCCCTCTCCTGCTGCAACAAGCTCCGCACCTGGTCTCCGAAAATCAGAAGAGACATGAAAAGGGTGGAGGAGAAATTAGTTTCACAAAGGCACAGTCTCTGATTGCTTGGGGGAAACCCGGGGGAGGACAGGGCTTAGAGAGCTGTGGGGATGCAGGGGTTTTCAGTTTCAGCAACTAATCCATGGGGCAAGATATACTGAGGATGAGCTGCTGTGCCCATTAGGCCTGAAACTCTGCCAAGTCTGGTTCTTGCTCATAAAGAGTGAACTCCCAACTTGCGTGACTTGCTCCTGACACCAATGAATGAAAAGAAGACACATTTTTCTCTCTAATTGGCCCACCCTATGTTATAAGGTGACCATGCAAAGGTCTACCTCAGGGGTCAGCAAACGTTTTAAGGAGGGGGCCAGTTCACCGCCCCTCAGATCTTGTGGCGGGCTGGACTGCACGCAGTGGAGGAGGGTTTCTCTCTCCCCCAGCCCCTCCCCCCTCCCCCTTCTTTCCTACCTCCTCCACCGCTCTGCCTGCGGTTGGGAGCTGGTGGCGCCTCTCCTTTCCAGGCCAGCTTTCCCGGGCACCAAGCTCCAGCAAAAGCCCTGCAACATGATGCCCACAGCGTGGCCATGGAGAGAGAGGCTGATGGATGGGTGGCAAGTCTGGGCTGCGCCTCAATGTGTGGGCAGTGAGGCTTCAGATTGGCTGGCACCAATCAAAGCCTAGCTCCCTTCCTCTGCAGGGCAGGGAGAAGCCAGGAGGAGGGAGGAGGCGCCGCTGTGGTGTGTGTGAGGGAGGCGGAAAAAAATGGGACCTGGAAAAAAAAATGGCGCAGCCCGAATGATCATGCCGACCCAAGCGGCAATTCCAGGACCGTCTGCAGGCCAGATCGAAAGGTCAATTGGGCCTGATCCGGACCATGGACATTAGTTTGCCGACCCATTGTCTACCCTTTAGCATCTCTAAGAAGGGCTGGAAAAGATCTGTTCCTGAGATCCTGGAGAACTGCTGCCCGTCACTGTGGACAATACAGTCAGATTGATGGATCAAAGCTGGTGATCCATTGAAGGAAGTTTCCTGTATATCAGACAGCATGATTTCGAATGACACTGAATTCTTTTTCATACTGCGGTGCTAATCAAAATGTCTGTATTCTCTCCCAGGCTACCAAAATGGATACCTTAATTCAAGGCACCAACAGCAACCAGAGGAATTGGGAAGATGTTAGTGCACACAACCTCACACCAACGTGGAAGTTACTGTCAGCTGTCAGCTGTGCAATATGAGGTAATGCATGTTCTTTGTACTTTTGTCCATTTGCTGTATTTATTGTCCCCAATTAGAACTATAAAACGGTGATTTTCTTGAGTCAAAATGAGAGTACCCCTAAACAGTCGGCGGTTTGAATCCCCACGATGGGGTGAGCTCCCGTTGCTTGGTCCCTGCTCCTGCCAACCTAGCAGTTCGAAAGCATGTCAAAGTGCAAGTAGATAAATAGGTACCACTCCGGTGGGAAGGTAAATGGTGTTTCTGTGTGCTGCTCTGGTTCGCCAGAAGCGGCTTAGTCATGCTGGCTACATGACCTGGAAGCTGTACGCCGGCTCCCTCGGCCAATAAAGCGAGATGAGCGCCGCAACCCCAGAGTCGGTCACGACTGGACCTAATGATCAGGGGTCCCTTTACCTTTAAGTAATATAGCAAAGCACCATGTGGAAATGGTAAATCCAGATTCAGCGCTTGGGAACAGGGTGGCATGTTTATGAGGGTTATGTAAACTGGAAGCTGTGAAGAACTTGAATGCATGAGCTGCACTGGGCCCATAGCAAGTCATTTTCTTGAAGCACCCCATTGACTTTGCTTTCCAACCCTACAGCATCCCACTGCTCACCTGTCAAAGCTGCCCAGTTAGCTAAAGGACAGCAATCGGCCTCTGGATCCGTGCCTGGAATTTGAGCAAAGGCAGCTACTTTTGGCAAGCGGCCATTTAAAACCTGCCAAAGATGGTAACAGCAGCCAGAAGAAACGAAACGTGTTTTAAAGCACAGAGGTGTCATTGTGCAATAAGAGCAGCCATTCCAAAATGCCCTCCGAGGCAGAGAGTTTTCTGATAAAGATGCTGTGTCCAGATTTTTTCACAAAATGTCTCCATTTCCAGACCATCTGCCTCACAGGGCCTTTTGGGATGACGTCTTTAAAAAATGTACCGCCATCAGCTGCTCATTTGCTATGGGGAGATCTAGACGTATCTTTTCCTCTGCAATTGTGTTTATATTGTTTTATTTATCTACTTGCGTTGGTATGCTTTTGAATTGCTATTTTTTATTGTTTTATTTATTTCTATTTAAAATCCCGCTTTGTCGAGCCACCGCCTCTTAAAGCAACTAACAAATATGTATACGCAGTGCTTTTTTCTTTAAAAAAATGTTTTGGGGTACTCTCATTTTGACTCAAGAAAACCACCATTTTATAGTTCCAATGGGGGAAAATAAATATGGTAAATGGACAGAAGTACAAAGATTCACAAAATGTTTAGGGGTACGCATACCCCTGCGTAGCCCCAGAAAAAAAAGCACTGTGTATATGATTGCACTCGCATCCACTCACTCATTTATTTTGTGCAGAGAGCAGTGATAGAAATTCACTGGCCACGAATAAGCCTCTCATTGCCTGCAATCCTATATCAACTGAGTTGGGAGTAAGCCCTATGAAATCAGTGGGGCAGTGGGACTTCCCTCTGGGTAGACATGTACAGAACTGCCCTGTAAAGAGAACAGAGAAAATGCTGCTGAGAAAATGCAGTTTTCTCCCTCTTATCAAGGGGACTTGCAGTTTGCAGCACCACACACTTCCATCCAGTGTCCCTTGCTCCTGCAGCTATTGGCTACTCACCATGCTTCGTTTATGGATACTTACTGTTTTGCACTATTTTACTGATATCTCTAATGCAAATATTAAAACCTGGGTGATACTTTTCTTAAATGGCCTGCTGAGAAAGCATTTTGGTATCCCAAAGCTTTGCTGTGCTGCTAGTGGAATGTAAGATTATATAACATTTGTAAGTCAATGTGACAGATCCTGAAGCTGAGGCTCCGATACTTTGGCCACCTCATGAGAAGAGAAGTCTCCCTGGAAAAGCCCCTGATGTTGGGAAAGATGGAGGGCACAAGGAGAAGGGGACGACAGAGGATGAGATGGTTGGACAGTGTTCTCGAAGCTACCAGCATGAGTTTGACCAAACTGTGGGAGGAACTGGAAGACAGGAGGGCCTGGCGTGCTCTGGTCCATGGGGTCACGAAGAGTCGGATGCGACTAAACAACAAGAAGTCGTCAATGTGAAATACAGTGGTACCTGGGGTTAAGTACTTAATTCGTTCCGGAGGTCCGTACTTAACCTGAAACTGTTCTTAACCTGAAGCACCACTTTAGCTAATGGGGCCTCCTGCTGCCGCCGCGCCGCCGGAGCACAATTTCTGTTCTCATCCTGAAGCAAAGTTCTTAACCTGAAGCACTATTTCTGGGTTAGCGGAGTCTGCAACCTGAAGCGTATGTAACCCGAGGTACCACTGTAATAAAAAACTAAATACAAGCATGTGAATATGTTTCACTGACATGAGTGGAAGTGCTCAAGCGATCTTTGGAAAGATCCTTTCTCTCCAGTTCTAGCACTCTGTTATAACACAAATTATCTCTGAAAAAAGTTGTTTCTATTTAAAAAACAAACAAGGGAGGGGGCAGCCTAAATGTTTCCCATAAAATGTAAGCTTTCTTTTCATTTTTTTGTTTTTAAAAAACATTGCGTGATGGGAGCTACTAAAATAGCCTTCTGGTGAAAGCACACCCAGCCAAAACCACAGGATCATAACTACACTGCTAGAAAAATTGACTCAGTTAGGAGCATTCAGCCATTTCTTCAGCTGAGCCTATTCACCAGGGACTGTGAGATCTAAGTCCCTTGACAATCAGGAGACTTCATGTTACAATTGTACATTCAAAGAAAGGCACACAAATCAATACAGTACAATCCTTGCAGGCTTCTCTGTTGTTTATTTTCATTAAAGGTGTGATTAAGGACACAGCTACATTAGTAAAGAAAAAGCATTTTATATGCATTATAACACTGTGGCACCAGATGGCGCTGCAGAGTCCCGTCTTTCGCCAATGTGATTTCCCATTTTGAAGTTTACAACGCGTTTTCCTGAAACACATTTTTTTTATTTGTCTAGTTTTTACATCTATATTGAGCAGCCAGGCCCGAAGGAAACACCCTTAATGGGGAAAGTAGTTTCTATCCTGCTCTCCCCCTCTTAAAAAAACTGCAAATAAAAAACCCCTAGGGCTTGTGGAAAAAATGTCAAATGTTGTTAAAATCAGTATAGTTTTTCTCGTCTATTTCTATCCGCTCCTTTCTTGACCCTGTCTCTTCTGCCCTCTTGTGATGGGAGAGAGAATATTGACTGGTGATGTTTAATGTGTATTTAAAAAACCCAAGCATTTTAAGGGTGCTTCCAGGTCGGGACTTTGTATCTCAAATGGGCTGTTCAGATCCAGTTTTTTGTTTTGTTTTTATAATGTGTGCATGATTAGCATTGTATCTTCCACATATACTGGTCTGATTCAGCTACATTTCAGTATGTGGTTGGAAACCGCTACCTTGAAATGTGCATGTGGAAGGCGATTAATAAGCATCATCATCATCAACAACAACAAGGGATACCCTCTCCTTTTTGAGTATCCCTGGTATGGTAAAGTCCAGACTGAGGGAGGGGAAAGTGTGGCAAGACCCTGAAGTGGCCCAGACCCAAGTTTATCGCCTCAGTGAGAAGACTGGGCCATGCTGGGATATAAGGAGGATTCAGAGTGTCTTTGAGGGACACGTGTGGTGCTGTGGGTTAAACCACTGAGCCTAGGACTTGCCGATCAGAAGGTCGGCGGTTCGAATACACAGGATGAGACGGTTAAATCTGCTATGATTAAATGGGCACAAGACATTGGTCATAACATTATGTTTGCTGACTGGGAACAGTTATGGACCACCGGTATAAAGTTTACGGCATGTAATGCCTTGAGAGAGAACATTATGAAAATGATTTATAGGTGGTACATGACCCCAGTCAAGCTTGCAAAAATTTATCATATGCCCGATAATAAATGTTGGAAATGTAAGGAAACTGAAGGTACTTTCTACCACCTTTGGTGGACGTGCCCAAGGATCAAGGTATTCTGGGAAATGATTTATAATGAAATGAAAAAGGTGCTTAAATGCACGTTCGTGAAGAAACCAGAAGCCTTCCTCCTGGGCATGGTAGGCCAATTGGTGTCAAGGAAAGATAGGACGTTTTTTATGTACGCTACAACAGCAGCAAGAGTACTATTAGCGAAGTATTGGAAGACACAAGAACTACCCACACTGGAAGAATGGCAGACTAAGGTAATAGACTATATGGGACTGGCTGAGATGACCGGCAGAATCCGTGACCAAGGGAAAGAGACGGTGGAAGAAAATTGGAAGAAGTTTAAAATTTATCTCAAGAACTGTTGTAAAATTAATGAATGCTAAAATGTTTTGGGTAATGCAAAAAAGAATTGCAGCGATTAGCAATTGGATATGAGAAATAAGATCTAAAGAAAGTATTATATTGAAATTAGGGGATGCTGAAAAGATTGATAACAGGGATGCAGAAAGGGGAGGTATGGGGAAGTCGCTGAAAGAAGGCTTAAGAAATGAAAGGTTAAGAAATTATACGTGTTTATATGTTTGTATGTCTTGTATTGTGTTGTATTGTCTTGTATTATGTGTGGAAAAAACCAATAAAATTTTTTTTTAAAAAAAACAAAAACAGAAGGTCGGCGGTTCGAATCCCCGCGAGGGGGTGAGCTCCCGTTGCTTGGTCCCTGCTCCTGCCAACCTAGCAGTTCGAAAGCACATCAAAGTGCAAGTAGATAAATAGGTACCGCTCCGGCGGGAAGGTAAACGGCGTTTCCGTGCGCTGCTCTGGTTCGCCAGAAGCGGCTTAGTCATGCTGGCTACATGACCTGGAAGCTGTACGCCGGCTCCCTCGGCCAATAAAGCAAGATGAGCGCTGCAGCCCCAGAGTCGTCCACGACTGGACCTAACGGTCAGGGTGCCTTTACCTTTTTACAGTGTCTTCAGCTAAGCCATCAGTCAAACACCTTCAACCTGTGGTGGAACCGCCTTTGAATGGACCACATACATTTGTGTTTCTGCTTTGCACATCCATATACAAACGTGTGTGAATGTATATGTGTGTGTGTGTGTGTGTGTGTGTGTGTGTGTGTGTGTGTGTGTGTGTATGTATACACACACACAGATGTGATGTTTGGAGCTGAAATGAATGCATCTTGTGTGAGAGAGCATGAGCTGATGATGAGCATGGCAGGATACAGCCAGTTTGTCTCCCAGGCCATGTTACAGCCTCCAGCGACTTGGGATGCAGCCAGGTTTGAGAAGCACTCAGGACTGGTGTGAAAGGAGCTTTTCAGAGAGGGAGAGAAACCCACCCAAAGGCAAATATTATGGGAGCCAAAAGCAAGGCGGTGGGGTGCGAGGAGAAGCGTGCCTGTAGTCTTGAAAACGTGGAATGGATTTTGCAGGCTCGGGCATTGACTGAGCTCATTGCTCACCTTTCAGCTCCCTGGTTTTCCACTCTGGTCAGATGCTGAGTTCTGTCTCCAGAATAAAAAAATGCTGTGTCTTGGTTCTGGACCAGGGCTGGTACGAAAAAGGAATAAAGAAGAATGGGGAGTCCGGCTGGGCTCCAAATCCCACCCACGCAGCCCAGAAACTGACAGCACTTCTGTGGTGGGAGTATCGCATTATTTTCACACTTGCATCCTGCAATATTTTGTCACTGGGGAAATGTACTCCTGCCCCATTTCTCCCATACAGCATCAGTTAGGAGTGCTGGGTCGATTATGGGTGGTATTCAACTAAGCAATACCTATAGCAGACCTACTGAAATGTATGAACACGACTAATCAATTTCTCTTAGTAACACTTACTTGAATGCCATCCTATATCTGTGTGGGTTCCATGACCCACCATTCGGTAGGATCTGTGACAAGATTAGTGCTGAGCAACAAAACCGAGGATATTTGCAAGTCCTCAACATCAAAGGAGGATGAATTGCTCTCTCACCTCCAGCCAAACCAAACGGAGCCAGGATGGAAGGGTTATGTCAGGATGAGGCCATGTTTTTATTCATTGGATGACATTTGTTACCTTTTGGAGTTTCTTCAAAGGCTCTCAGGGCAGCCGAGGTGGCAGCTAGTTCCTCATCACAATCCTGTGAGGCAGGTAAGGGCTGAGGGACAGTGACTGGTTCAGTGGCCTTTGTGGGGATTTGAACCCGTGTTCGAGATCAACGGACTAGCTGCTCGTGACAACCAAACTGGCACACAGGGCAGCAGCTTAAAATATCCCTGTGTGGTACCTCTTACTGTGTGTGTGGAGAGACAATCAGAGCAAACGGAAGGCTGTTTAATGTGGGTAGTACAGTTTCTGTGCCTCCATTAGTTCTCTGTTTTTTCAAACCCTCTCCTTTTTGACTATCCCTGGTATAGGAAAATATAGATTGAGGGAGGGGAAAGTGTGGCAAGGCAGTGATTTGGAGGAGAATGTCAAATGGACAATGGAAAAATACTACCACTACCACTACTACTACTACTACTACTAGTAATAATAATAATAATAATAATAATAATAATAATAATAATAATAATAATTTTATTATTTATATGCCACCCATCTGACTGGGTTGCCCCAGCCACTTTGGGTAGCTCCCAACAGAATATTAAAAACACAGTAAAACATCAAATCTTAAAAACATCCCGGCCTTCATATGTCTTCTAAAAGTCAGATAGTTGTTTATTTCCTAGACATCTGATGGGAGGGCACCACTACTGAGAAGGCCCTCTGCCTGGTTCCCTGTAACCTCTCTTCTTGCAGTGAGGGAACCGCCAGAAGGTGCTGGATCTCAGTGTCCGGGCTGAATGATGGGGGTGGAGACTCTCCTTCAGGTATACTGGGCAGAAGCCATTTAGGGCTTTAAAGGTCAGCACCAACACTTTGAATTGTGCTCAGAAATGTAATGGTAGACAATGTAGATCCTTTAGGGCCGGTGTTATATGGTCTTGGCGGCCACTCCCAGTCATCAGTCTAGCTTCCACATTCCGGATTAGTTGTAGTTTCCGAGTCACCTTCAAAGGTAGCGCCACGTAGAGCGCATTGCAGTAGTCGAAGTGGGAGATAACTAGAGCATGTACCACTGACAAGACAGGGCACAGGCAGGTAAGGTCTCAGCCGGAGTACCAGATGGAGCTGGTAGACAGTCACTCTGGACTCAGAATTGACCTGTGTGGAGGTACAGGAAGCTTGTGATCTACAATAAACAACAGTATAAATGAGCCCTGTGTGGCTCCTAGTTGCCTCCTCCCTTTATTTTTGTCATGGGAGCATGTTGACTCGTGGTGTTGTCAAAAGCAGCAATGACCTGTCCTCTTATGTCCCATTGGTTGGGATATTACAGATAACCAGCTCCCCATGTGGATATATGCACACTGTGGAAATGCTCCTACTTTGTAAATGGTTACAGTGGTACCTCGGGATGCGAAAGGGATCTGTTCTGGAGCCCTGTTCGCATCCAGAAGCAAACATAACTAGCGACAGCACATCTGCGTACGCATGCGCCGCTTTTCTGCACATGCACGTGACCTCATTTTGAGCGTATGCATATGCGCATGCGCGAGCAGTGAAACCCGGAAGTAACGCGCTCCGTTACTTCCGGGTTGCCGCAGAGCGCAACTCGGACGCACTCAACATGAAGCATATTCAACCCGAGGTATGACTGTATCTCTCTGCACACAAAGTCTCTCTCTCTCTCTCTTTCTCACGCACACCCCGTCTCCATGCACAGATACACAGAATACATATATGTAAACATACATATATAGATATCCATGCACACATATGCATCCATGTCTAGTAGACCCTCCTGTGTTGTCATCTAATGCTCTGGATTCAGAGTCATGCCAGAACGCCAAGCCTATCTGTCCCAGTGAGCTGGTGGGCTGCAGAAACTTTCAGCAATGTTGGAGCTGGTTGCAGAAGGGAGATGCTCCTCCTAGAATGGTCCCATCTAAGACCCCCAGGGGTTTCAGGGCCGGATCTGAGGGGCCATTCCTCCTCGGTGATTGGGTGCATGGGAGCCGGATAGACGCCAGCACCTCACAGACAGTGCGCCGGAAAGTCTTGCTGACAAAGCAGTAGAGGAAGAAGTTGAGGGAGGTGTTGAGCATGGCCACCATGTTGGCAACGTCCATTGCGAGGTGGACTTCCCAGTTCTGTCTGACCGAGGCCACGTAGAGGTGGTAGATCATGACAATGGTTCGTGGAGCCCAGAGGATGATGAAGACGGTGGTAACAGCCAGCAGGATGGCTGTGGTCTTGCTAAGGCGCCGGTGGGGCCAGCCCGAGTGCTTGAGCTTGTAGATGATCACAGAATTTGTCACCAGGAAAATACTACAGGGGATGAAGTAGATGAGGAAGCAGTGAAGCCATTTCAGGACCTTGTCCATGGTGGTGGGTGGGTAGGCATCATGCCAAACATCCAGCCACCCGTAGAAGGGGATTCCGGTGGCCAACGATATTGCAAAGACGGCGCCAATGATCTTCCGGGTGCGCCCTGGGTAAGACACAGCCCTGTACTGCAGTGGGTGGCAGAGGGCCACGTAACGGTCTACAGTGAGCAGGACAGTCACCCAGATGGAGGCATGATTGGCTGTGAACTGCAGCACGTTGATGGTGAGGGTGAAGGCGCCCGGAACCTCGCGGCCCAAGATGGCCGCCTGCACAATGAAGCCCGCGAAGACGACGAAGACCTGGGTCATAATGTCGGATGCTGTGAGGGCCAGGAGGTACCAGTAGGAGGACTTCTTGGTGCGGGCAGCCAGACGGGTCAGCGCAACGGCAGCCAAAATGTTCACTGAAACGAGGAAGAGAGGCAAGCGAGTTGGAATAGGCGGGAGATTGTCACAGAAAACAACAACAACCACAAGCAAGGTGCAGGAACATAACCAATAGCCTCCATCTGCAAATCTGCTCGACTCAAAACTCAGTTTTACAAATTTAAAAAAAGAGAAATGGAAATGTGGTGGTAGTTCCAAACAGAATGACTTTGCAAAAGACAGGCAGTGTGGCTGTCGGGGAGCCCTGGGTTCAAATCCCCACTCAGCCATGAAACCCATTGGGTGCCCTTTTGCGCATTCCTTCCCCAGCTGTCCTCAATGTGCCCAATGTCTCTCCAGGCCATAACTCAGTAGCAGAGTGTGGCGATCACACAGGGTCCCCGGACGTTTGACGGTCTATTGATCCCTGTGCCACCACTGATTGCTTTCCCGCTGCCACCAACCCGTTTCTCTCGGGTACACACGGAGTCCAGACAGTTGTTAACATTAAAAAATAGTCAAGTTTATTTTTATAAGCATGAACAAGTTTAAGGTTGCAGTTAATTTTTCTTATCAGTTTCTTAATCTTAGTTTCTTTACTGTCCTATCCGTACCTAACAACTTCAAACTGATTATCCCAACTATCTATCTGACTCCACCTAACAGTTCCTCTCACTCTCTCACAACACACCTCGACCAACCCACAGACTTATCCTTCCTCTTCCTTCTCCAATTCCCAACAACCAACTGACTTCCACACAACTCCGACTCTAACCCCTCCCCTTGGGTTCCCACTGGCCAATTGCATTACAATCATTTAACCCTTTCCTTATGACCCACCTAGGAGGCAAACGCCACACAGAGCATCTACTTTGCAAGCCGAAGGTCCCATGTTCAATCCCTGGCGACTCCACCAAGGGTGGGGAATGTCCTCTGTTGGAAAGCCAGGACAGGCATTGCCAGTCAAAGTGGACCACACTAAGCTGCCAGATGGGCCAGTAGTCTAACTCAGTACAGTGGTACCTCGGGTTACAGACGCTTCAGGTTACAGTCTCCGCTAACCCAGAAATAGTACCTCAAGTTAAGAACTTTGCTTCAGGATGAGAACAGAAATCGTGCTCTGGTGGCGCAGCGGCAGCAGGAGGCCCCATTAGCTAAAGTGGTGCTTCAGGTTAAGAATGGACCTCTGGAACGAATTAAGTACTTAACCCGAGGTACCACTGTATAAGGCAGCTTTCTATGTTAGCAGTGGAGGTCCCTATCCCATCGAGATCCAAAGTCTTCTTGTTTATGTTGGGGAAGCATGCATACCTCAATTTGGGCCTGGCTCTGAACCTTCTCCCCTCTGCAATGCAAGTCAGATTCTCCTTCACACCTCATGATTCTCCTTCAGGGTCTCCGGTCTACTTTCCCCCAGCACAGATTCACAGAGCTGCACTTGCTGAACTGTCCAAACCAGTCGCATGTCCAGGATTGTCTTATCTACATGAGCTCATGGCTCCATCTAGTGATTGGCTCTAAAAATAATACTCTGCTTTACATAACGGGACTGTCTATTTGTCCTAAATAACCTGTCCTTTCCCAAGCCAATCGCTTATATATATATTTTCTTCATTTCCTGAAGGTATGTCACAGAGAGCTGCAATTTTTTTAGCTCATAAAATGTGTCCCCTTTACAACACGGGGGGGGGGGGTGTCCTTTTGATGCAGTTGGCCACAGACAAAGAAATGGTTCCCTTGTGAGTTGTGCCCTGACAAAGTATCCCAAAGTTTGAGAATTAAGTGACATTCATGCAGATTATAATCTAGAATTTCAGAGAACTTGGTGCCGTCAACGAACACCCCCACTTTGTGCAGCATAAAAGAAAGCTCCACCAATTCTCACTGTAGCAAGACCGCTACACCGTGGTTGAGTTTTGGCACAACATCCCAGTTTGCTATCTACGTATATTTATTTCCAACCACTGGCACTCCTTTTTTAAAAACCTCACATTTATTTGCATTGAAATGGGTTTCATTCTCATTACAACGTCCCATTTTTTTACGTAATGAATTCTATGAGAACTTGGCACTCCTCTATTTACAAAGCTTAGTAGCATTTATGACTTCTGCTCATATAGGACATTTCATAACCATTTTCTATTTCCTGCTTTCCAATATGGTGTGTGAATGCTGCTAACAGATAACTGCTGGGACACTATAAATTAACCTCGCTGCATTTGATTAAAAAGGTTTCTTATTTTGTAAACAAGGGGTAAATTAATCCACACCAAGCAGCAATGTATCAACAAACCCTCACTTGGAAAAAAATGCCTTTTTAAAATTTGTTGCTTTGTTCCCTTTCTGCTCTCTCATCACATGACCCCTTGGCTCTGCATCATTCTGAACTCCCTAAGGTTATCGTGATCATTGTCAGATTTTGTTTGCAAATCGTTTATGCAAACACTTCTCTAAACTATTTCCTAAAGCCCTTGCTATTTCCACACCCAAATTTCCCCACCATTTGCCACTTTCTCTCACCCTAGAGCTCATGATCCACATGGTCTCAAAATTTTATTCCCTTTTTGTTGATGGGTACCAGACACAGGTCCTTCTCAGTGGTGGCTCCACCTCTTGGAACAGTGCATCTGTTTGGCCCCTTGGCATCAAAGTTTTAGGTTGGTTCCAAGAAGCATTTATATTATACCAGCTCTCTCTGTGATTCTGTTGGGGGCTTTTATTTGTTTCATTTTTTAAAAAAAGTTGTTGCGATGTGTTTTTTATTATATCATTTACTTTTTTAAAAAACATATTTTTGTTTAATAAAAACAGAAAAACACATTTTTATTTCACTACATTTAAATTCCACTTTTCTTTCAAAGCAAAGTACTGTGAATTAAAAGATTCCTTCACTCTGAATTGCTGCTTCTCTTCCTCCTTGCTCTTTGTATCTCTTAAGCTTCTCCCAGACACACCTGCGGAGATGGCTTGCTTCTCATCCTTTTCCTTACCTGGCAGACCCACACACAGCAGGATGCCGTAATAGATGACAGCAGCAGTGCCAGCAAGACAAGGTGATTTCCCATCCCTGCCTGGGTCCCTGGCATCCTTTGCCCATGTTGCATCGGTCATGTTCATCTTTTCTTAGTACCTTCCAGCTAGGAGGGAGGCAAAGGGACAAATGGTGAAGAATACAGTCAGCTCTTGGCCTGCATCACCCCAGTTTCCCACAAAGCATGGGACACTTTGATTGAAATTCTCCCTTCACTAAGCACTGGGCGAAAAACAACAGTACAAGCAGAGAGATCGATATAGCAATGGTTGCAGCAGCTCTTGGCAACTGTTGATTATGTTTTAACCTCCTGGTGTACTCTGTGCATCCCTAGATTGTGGCAGACCACCCTGATCAGTATCAATATATAAACGGAGGCTCTCTCGCTTGGCCTGCTACTAGCAGTCTTGTTCAAGGCGAAAACAGATGGAGAGATACGAGCTGGATGCCTCTTCTCTCCCCCAACCCAGGTATGATCAGCCACTGACTTCTGTTTCCTGAAGGTTATCAGCTGGCTACAGGTTTTTGAGGGATGCGGGTGGCGCTGTACGCTGGCTCCCTTGGCCAATAAAGCGAGATGAGTGCCGCAACCCCAGAGTCGGTCACGACTGGACCTAATGGTCAGGGGTCCCTTTACCCTTTACCTTTACAGGTTTTTGAGAAATGCCACAACAGCCAATTCCTACCTTCCCGTCCAAAAGGAATGAAGGGTGCCATCTAGACATGTAAAGCGAAGTGGTAGAAGGGTGGTACACAAACACACAAGCATGTGAAATCACACGACAGAACCCACGGCCAGTGGATTGCTGAGACAGGAGTGGGTCCAATGATTTAAGCACCTGCAAAGATGCCCACGTAGGGCGTGGGCAGCAAGTGATCGTTAAATAGAAGGAGGTTAAAATGAGGGATCCGCTTAGTAAACCCCCCTGAGACAGAAGCTAAGTAGAGGTATATTTGGTTGAAACGGTAGGCATAAAGTCACACAGACGGACAGCAGCATCATGAATAATGGACACACACACACACACACCTTTATAATGGGTGCTGATAACTTATTCCAACCTTTCCTAGTTATCTGGACCCTTCCATACAGACTGAAGGTGTAAATAGGTGAATAAACCATACAGTGGTACCTCGGGTTACATACAGTTCAGGTTACAGACGCTTCAGGTTACAGACTCCGCTAACCCAGAAATAGTACCTCAGGTTAAGAACTTTGCTTCAGGATGAGAACAGAAATTGCGCGGCGGCGTGGGAGGCCCCATTAGCTAAAGTGGTGCTTCAGGTTAAGAACAGTGTCAGGTTAAGAACGGACCTCCGGAACGAATTAAGTACTTAACCCGAGGTACCACTGTATTTCTTAAAGCTAAGACAGTCTCTGCCATGTCTCAATCCTTCAATGGAACCCAGATCCTGGGTGAGTGCCTGGAACCCCGTGGAGTCTTGCAGAGAGTGGGGGTGGCACCCAGCTTTTGTAACAATATGCTGGAATCTCCTGTCCGTCTGTCCCTTGGGTCTCATGGAACTGAGCAAGGTAACATCACACCTCGGGTTAATTCCAGGACACGGGTCCCCTTACCCCCTTGTCAATCATGCCACTGCTCAACCCACATTACTAGAAAGGCAGATGTTTGCAGTGCCGTCCAGCAAATGGATGCTGCTGGGAATCTTACCTTGATGCCTGTGCTGCAGAAAGCGGTGCCCTGTCTTGTATTTGCTCTTGCTTCTTCTCCCTGATCAGATGGTTCAGCGGTGCATCTCCTTCTCCTCCTCCTCCTCTGTGCACCAAACCTGTAAGCCTGCTCTTGAGAGCCAGCACTGAGAGGCAAATTGTGAAATAGGCTGAGCGAGCGGCCAGAGACTCGGAAAGAGGGAGGAGCAGCAGCAGGTGTGTGCTTGATGCAGACAAACCTGGAATGAGTGGAGAGTGTAAGTGGGCAGGCATAGCACAGATGGAGTGGCCACAGGGCATTTTTTGTCACGCTCCTGATACATGGTATAAACTACATGTGGGAAGAAGCAGAGCCTCAGATCTGAGTGTTGAATGCAAAATATGTGGGCAGCCCATGTCAGATGGGCAAGGTACAAATAATAAAATTATTATGTGTAGCAAATGCCTGTCAATTGCTATTCCTGGGACGTCAAGCCCATTTAACATCACATACGCCTTTGGAAGATTTGTTGTGGTGTCTGGGGATCAAAACTCAATCTCACCAACTGTGGGAGAAATGGCTAATACAAACTGGTTGTCTTTTAAACATATCTACTCTAATATGCTGATCGACTCTTGAGAGTCCCATGGACTGCAAGAAGATCAAACCTATCCATTCTGAAGGAAATCAGCCCTGAGTGCTCACTGGAAGGACAGATCCTGAAGCTGAGGCTCCAATACTTTGGCCACCTCATGAGAAGAGAAGACTTCCTGGAAAAGACTCTGATGTTGGGAAAGATGGAGGGCACAAGGAGAAGGGGACGTCAGAGGACGAGATGGTTGGATAGTGTTCTCGAAGCTACCAGCATGAGTTTGACCAAACTGCGGGAGGCAGTGGAAGACAGAAGTGCCTGGCATGCTCTGGTCCATGGGGTCACGAAGAGTCGGACACAACTAAACAACTAAACAACAGCATGCTGATCGAACCACTACCAAGGACCTAGCAGTTAGCAAGTGATTATACTACCTAAAATGTCTGAAACATTCATCTTAAAGCAGCAGAGGTGTATATAAAGGCACATAGCACATTAAGTTACAAGCAACGCAAGCCACACTATTTCTGGGGACTGCGAACAACATAATTAGAGACATGGCAACTATCAGGGCTGATAGAAATGCAGACACATTTCTAGGTATTGTTGGAAGCAAGAAAAGAAAAACACTGTTGATTACCAACACTCATTAGGTTTTCAGTTGTCAGAATGCTTAGAAGGAAAGAGCGACAAGAAATAGCATTTGGCTTGATCAATCCCTCCATACTGAATTAGGTGCAAAATAGAAATTTTTTAAGTCTTGGGAAGTAAACACTAAATCGCTATACTTCTTCAGTGACTCAGAAGATCAGGTTCCTTGCAAGTTAACTTGCATATAACAACAAAAATTAAATGCACCCCAGAATAAACAGTGTGTATTGACAGGACGGATGTAAAATGGAAGATGGTTGCAGTTACAATGCCAATGGATTAGCAGCAAGACTGTTGGCATTTGGTTGGCCAGCTGCTGCTTTGGTTGACAAAACCATACATTTTTCTTGGCTAAAGTGATACAGCCTTGCTGGCTCAAGGACTCAGTGGCACAGAGTCAGCACTGCAACTAAGCAGCAACCTCAGCAGGGATATACCAACAAGCAATCAAATGACATAAAAAACCAAAGGTCCTGGTCCAAGCTGACCTCATGACTACGACGTCCAGCCTAATTTCGGAGCTTTTTTATTTTTATTTGTGTCCCTGCTTTGTGTAGCCTCTTGCCTGATGAAGAGTTCTGGAGAACTCAAAAGCTTGCCACAGTTTTGTGGCATTTGGGTGTGTCGTAATGAAGGCATTGCCCATGAATGTTAGAATCAAAGTACAATTTTAAACCATTCATTTGATGAAAGACACAAGTCAAGGCTCTTTTGATCTGAGGAGACCAGATTCAAAGACCAGATCAAGTCTATTTGCATATGACTAGAAGTTATGTGCTAGGAGACGGGATTGGGTGATCTTAGGCATGGGTCTATGCCCATCACGTGAGCAACTAAACAAGAAAGGAGGTTGGTGGTGGTGGAATAAATCTTATAGGCATGACAAGTTCCTAAAACCAAGAGACTTCCAGGATTGTTTTGGACAGCCAAATACCTTCCAGTTGACATTCAGCTGGGGTTCCCTGGGTGAATTAGCTCATCAGCAACAAAGAGATCAGCAGGAAAAAGCAAGAGAACCTGTACGTCTCTTGTACCTTGGTGGTGCAAATTCTTGGGTTTGGGAGCTTTGTAGCCTGAAAAGATGGGAATATGGTAGTGGGAGAAACTGGGATCAAATCTCCTATAATCACAGAAAGAAAGAAAAAAAGGTTTGTTGAAGTAATTCTCCTCCCCCACCCTTTTCATCTTCCACATTTGTCCTGCCTTGTTTCAGAATAGCAAAATATGATCAAGTTTTGGAACAACGGGAAGCCTCTGGGTTTCCCACTGCCTTCCAACATGGTGGATGTAAATGCAACAGCCTGAGGGAGTGGCACAACCCCATGAAATTCATTTAATACAGCTCATTTGCTCAGTTCCACAGGCAACAGGGTTTAACAGGAGGTCAAGGAAAGTTACAGGATTCATTAGTATTGTAACACCTCGGTCAACTTTAGCAACCGGAACTTAATCAGTAACAAACTACCATGTCTCTAAGATTTCTTAAAAGAACTGGTGAGAGCAGCACAGTGACTTTCTCTAACCACCGATTTAAGAAGCAGACCGTTCTTTTAGCTGGCTTGATTACAAAGTTTTAGAAAAGCATTCTGAAGAGGGGGAAATGTAATTCACAAAACTGGCTGGTCAGAGTACAGGATTTTGCCCTTTCAAGCCAGACGATCAATGTTTTGGGATGCTTTTCACATAGTTAAAGGTAAAGGTAAAGGGACCCCTGACCATTAGGTCCAGTCGTGGCCGACTCTGGGGTTGCGGCGCTCATCTCACTTTATTGGCTGAGGGAGCCGGCGTTCAGCTTCCGGGTCATGTGGCCAGCATGACTAAGCCACTTCTGGTGAACCAGAGCAGCGCACAGAAATGCTGTTTACCTTCCCACCGGAGCGGTGCCTATTTATCTACTTGCACTTTGACGTGCTTTTGAACTGCTAGGTGGGCAGGAGCTGGGACCGAGCAATGGGAGCTCACGCCGTCACGGGGATTCAAACCGCTGACCTTCTAATCGGCAAGTCCTAGGCTCTGTGGTTTAACCCACAGCGCCACCCGCGTCCCATTCTCACATAGTTAGCTGTACTTAAATCCACTAGAATCACAAAGGTGGATTGTAACTATGCTTGTCCTTCCCAAAGACCCATCTCTGTGGGAAGAAAGATGTCTCCTGTCACTTTTCAAGCACAACCACAGAGGGGAACTGTGCTTGGACAGGATGGTTGTATTTGCGTATTAGGTTTCTTTTAAAGATGTTGTTGAGACACTGGTTTCTTCATTTTTGTGAGCTGAATTTTATTGTTTGAATTTTATAGATTTGTGAGCCATGTTTTTGGCTGAAAGGCAGCACAGGATTAAACTGTGCCCTATCTTTTCTGCCATTGGGTCTAAATTTTTAGACCCAGCTCTTGAGGGGAAAAGCCATCCGGTCTGAGTTGCGGAGAACTGATTTCCCACGGGCTACTTGTGTTAGGATGACCCTTTTAGCAGTGGCAAGGTTTGCTTGGGCAGTTTGAGACAATTTTCTGAAGTCTGAGCCCTTCAGTCTGATAAACAAGTAACGTTGTATTGTTACTATGAATATCTTGGAGGTTTTCTTTGTATTGCTGTTTTGTATTGATTGTTTTCGTTGTTTTACCTACGGAAGAAGCAGATCGATGGACCGATTCACTCACAACATAAACCTTCATTTGGCAGAAAGGACACAAAATGGGGAGAAATGAGGCACCTGATATGTGAAGCCACCTCACCCCCCCCCACTAACAAATTATACCATGTGTATATTTGTAGACCAGCCTTTTCTCCAACCTGGTTCCATCTAGATGCTGTTGGATTGTAGCTCCCATCATTCTTGGCAGTTGTCTACGCTGCCTGAGGGTGGGAATTGCAATTGAAATTCCTGGACTGCTGGAGGACACCACACTAGAGAGTGCTAATGTGGCTACACCCTCTCTAATCCTCTAACTAAGAAGCAATAAAAGGGTAAAAGTAAAGGACCCCTGGACAGGTAAGGTAAAGGTAAAGGGACCCCTGACCATTAGGTCCAGTCGCGGATGACTCTGGGGTTGCGGCGCTCATCTCGCTTTACTGGCCGAGGGAGCCGGCATACAGCTTCCGGGTCATGTGGCCAGCATGACTAAGCCGCTTCTGGCGAACCAGAGCAGTGCACGGAAACACCATTTACCTTCCCGCCGGAGCTGTACCTATTTATCTACTTGCACTTTGACGTTCTTTCGAACTGCTAGGTTGGCAGGAGCAGGGACCGAGCAATGGGAGCTCACCCCATCGCGGGGATTCGAACCGCTGACCTTCTGATTGACAAGTCCTAGGCTCTGTGGTTTAACCCACAGCGCCACCGGGTAAAAGTAAAGGACCCCTGGACGGGTAAAGCCAGTCAAAGGCAACTATGGGGTTGTGGCGCTCATCTCATTTTCAGGCCGAGGGAGCCGGCGTTGGTCCACTGACAGCTTTCCGGGTTATGTGGCCAGCATGACTAAACCACTTCTGGTGCAACGGGACACTGTGATGGAAACCAGAGTGCATGGACACCCTGTTTACCTTCCCACCGCAGTGGTACCTATTATCTACTTGCACTGGCATGCTTTCAAACTGCTAGGTTGGCAGGAGCTGGAACAGAGCAACAGGAGCTCACCCCATCATGGGGATTCAAACCGCTGCAATCTTCTGATTAGCAAGCCCAAGAGGCTCAGAAGTAAGTCCGAAGGAGTTCAGTGCAAGATACTCCCGGGAAAGTAGTGGCTATAGGACCTCCACTGCTGAACTAGTACCATGGACCTCATGAAGCAGGACTCTTTTCCTGTGTCCTTAAGAACTACAGCCTAAGCCCCCAGCTGCCCAGGACACTCAGTGACAATGGCTGAGTTGGAGAGGGGTCCTGTTTCTGGCCATAACCCCTTCTGGCCACTGTGCTTGCTGAGTCTTGCTTTGTGTAAATATCACTAGGTGTTTAGCAGTGAACTGATGGACTGATAGAGGAGCTTTGCACTTGCCATCTCAAAGTAAACAGAAGCTGCCGCTCAGTGCGAGAAGGCTGGAAAACCACCGGCAATGAAAGAAATACCCCGCCCTCTCAATTCCTGCCCCTCCCTCCCTGCTCTCTCTCCCCCCCCCACCGCACACCTGCAAGCTCAGGTAAAGAGGTTTCTTTGGGTGCCTGTGGGAAACAGACAGTTGGAATCATAATGCAGCACCCAGAGCAATATTTTTAGATGCCTCGTGACTGATGATTGTGCAAAGAGGAGGCACAGCAAATAAAAACAGAATAAACCCATTGATATTTTGTGGATGTCAGTGCACCCATTTGTCTAGACATCCTGTTAACTAGCTGGGCTGTGTAACTATGACTGTGCAGAAAAAGTTTAATCTTTCAGCGGAGAATATTCTATCGAGTGATATACCTACTGTAAGGAAATTAACAATGGGACAACAAAAATGGACCCTACGCGCCCCAAATGGTGGACAAGAGATTGATTTTGATGAATTGGAAGAATAAAGATATGACACAGCGGGTGGCACTGTGGGTTAAACCACAGAGCCTAGGACTTGCCGATCAGAAGGTCGGCGGTTCAAATCCCCGCGACGGGGTGAGCTCCCGTTGCTCGGTCCCTGCTCCTGCCAACCTAGCACTTCGAAAGCACGTCAAAGTGCAAGTAGATAAATAGGCACCGCTCCGGCGGGAAGGTAAATAGCGTTTCCGTGCGCTGCTCTGGTTCGCCAGAAGCGGCTTAGTCATGCTGGCCACATGACCCGGAAGCTGTACGCCGGCTCCCTCGGCCAATAAAGCGAGATGAGCGCCGCAACCCCAGAGTCAGTCACGACTGGACCTAATGGTCAGGGGTCCCTTTACCTTTACCCTTTAACCAATGCATTGACAGCAGGACGTCACTCGCAACCTATGAACAGACTGCTAGCATTGGAAGATGGACCATAAATGTAGCACAGATCCTGTAGCAAGAAAAGTCAGCGGCTTTGACTGAAGCAATCGGAAGACCATCGGCTGAGTCATTCACTCTTCTGTGCAAGTGAATCACCTCACGTAAATCATTTTCAAGACAATTTGCCTCTGACGCTTAGCACTCACAGGTGGAGAATGGCAACATCAGCATACGGAGGAAAAGTGCTAAGCAGTTAGTTCATGGGTAGGCAAACTAAGGCCCGGGGGCCGGATCCGGCCCAATTGCCTTCTAAATCTGGCCCGTGGACGGTCCGGGAATCAGCGTGTTTTTACATGAGTGTCCTTTTATTTAAAATGCATCTCTGGGTTATTTGTGGGGCATAGGAATTCGTTCATTTCCCCCCTCCAAAATATAGTCCGGCCCCTCACAAGGTCTGAGGGACAGTGGACCGGCCCCCTGCTGAAAGTTAGCTGACCCCTGAGCTAGTTGCATATAACTGCCCACCTCAGAAAGAGGGCCAATAGAGAGAAGCTTCTAGAAGCAGACATTCTGAACAGGAAGCAGTTGGCTCTGTGTGAAAACAGCTCAGCTTGGCTCCCGCTTGCCTGAACAAAGTCTTTTTTAAAAAACCCAATAAAAAACAAAAACTTTTTTACAAGTATTTTGTACCAGTTGTCCATCATATATATTCCCAGTGATGGTCCTGATGAGTCTTGCCCTTTGCAGGATCTCACCCACAGGAAGCACACCTATTCCTGCCAGTCACCACTAATTGTCCAAGGCCCTAGCGCTGTTCCTTCCCTTACCGCTTAGCTTCCCTATCCATCCATCCATTCATTCCCTCCCTCCCTCCTTTCTCCTTTATGGCTGCCTGCGTTGCCTCAGCAAGCTGTTGTTTTTCACGCTGGCAGTTAAATGAGCCATTGGCAGATGGCCTGTCAAACAATTAACCTACCAAATGGCAGGCAGTGCCGAGCACCTTCGCGGATACTAATCCAAGAATCCATATTTGCCCAGTTTGGCAGCCTTACTTAGCAGTAGATAGTGGTGCGTTCAGGGTGACAGTGCAGCCGTTCTTTGCACCTAAAAAGGCCAAGAGGTGACTTTGCTTTTTGTCCCCGTATCTTTCTGAAATCACATCTCTATCTTCTCAGTTCAGAGCACTCGGCTCCTTTCCAGCGGAGTCACTACCCCCCCCACAAAATATTATCTATACTAGGGAACTTGTTCCTATGCAGGGTAGATGGATAATGGATTTCAAGCCTCAATATGGCATACTAGAAAGGGGCAATTTTATTACAAAGGAAGACAGATTTGAAGGAGGATTGTTCTACCTGCTGTAGCAGACCCTCCAAGGGTCCCTGTTTAACAGAGACACAACCAGATTTACTGAAGATGCCCGGTTTCTGATTTGATAATGCAGTGCCCCATTTTTCCTTAGGGTGCCTCTATTTTCATTGGAGAAAAGTCGGAGGGTATAGTAGGATGTCCCCAGTTTCATTGGAGAAATGTTGGAGGGCATGGAGTTATGTGACCTCGAGCCAAGGGGTCACATAACCTTTCGAAGACATCTGAAGGCAGCTCTGCATAGGGAAGGTTTTTTAAAATGTTTAATGTTTCTTCTTCATAAGAAGAAGAAGAAGAAGAAGAAGAAGAGGAAGAAGAAGACGACGACGACGATGACGAAGAAGAAGAAGAAGAAGACGAAGAGGAAGAAGAAGAAGAGTTTGGATTTGATATCCCGCTTTATCAGTACCTGAAGGAGTCTCAAAGCGGCTAACATTCTCCTTTCCCTTCCTCCCCCACAACAAACACTCTGTGAGGTGAGTGGGGCTGAGAGACTTCAAAGAAGTGTGACTAGCCCAAGGTCACCCAGCAGCTGCATGTGGAGGAGCGGGGACGCGAATCCGGTTCACCAGATTATGAGTCTACCACTCTTAACCACTATTTATACCCCACCCTCCCTGGCCATAGCCGGGCTCAGGGTGGCCAACACCAGTAAAATTACAAATATATATATACAATTTAAAATACAGATTAAAATATAATTTAAAATGCAGCCTCATTTTAATAGTAGCCCATAGCTCAAAACCATAAGGGGAGGGAAACATAAGGGTCAGACTGAGTCCAAACCAAAGGCCAGGCCTTATGTTTTATATGTGTTGTAAGCCTCCCAGAATGGCTGGGGCAGCCCAGTCAGATGGATGGGCTATAAATAACACTATTGTTATTGTTAGTCGTCGTCATAGTATTGAACAGGACATCCCTATTTTATTGAAGAAATGTTGGAGAGTATGCTTTGGCCCAGGAGAAAGAGGTGCCTCTTTTTTCACTTGACATGGCATCATTGCTCTTGGCACTCAGGGGTGCTCCTTCCTGTTTTCACCTACTAAGATTGCATAGTAATGGTGCCACACTAGAGGGAAAAGATGCCCTTTTAGAAGTAAGCTGATGGAGTTGGGGAGCTCCTCTCACCATTGCAGCAAAGGGCTGAGAGGAGAAGTGGACGGGAAACTGTGTTTTTCCACCCATTGCCACCCGTGGCTAGAGGGTATATGGTCACACAGTTAGACTAAATACAAAGGAAGGAATGGGAGGGGAGTCATGTCACTCACCGCTAGTGATGTTGCAGGCGCTGCATAACAGAGACCGATGACACCTCCATGATCACATTTGACCCATTTAATTTATATATTTTAAAACTGTTGCTATATCTGTATTCTCCCTGTTATACCTAATTGCAAATTCAAATGTATCCCTATCGTGTTTTATGACTTCCTTGATATTGTATGTGGGCTGGAACTGGTCCGTGACCGAAATAATAAAATTCATTCATTTGACCCACTGTAGCAAGGGGATGTGATCGCTTGCTTGGGCGTGGGTGGGGAATCATCTAATTTTCATCAGCAATAAATGTTTTAGTTTGAGGGTTGGGGAAATGTGAAACCCTTCCCAAGCCTTAGTTTACAGGGGATTCATTGGCATGCCCAGTGCTGAGACATAGGTCAAGGGCTCTTCCACCCCTCCCACTGCGAGACACAATAGAAGCTTTGCATTGCCAGTTTGAAGAGTGGACACTGTTATCAAGACAGGGGAGTTGAACTTTAGGAGAGGGGAGTTCTTCCTTTAATGCACTCCTGCACCTCGCCATGCAAGACAATGAAATGAAATGAAATCGCTCAGGCACTGGATCTCTCTCTCTCTCTCTCTCTCTCTCTCTCTCTCTCTCTCTCTCTCCCATAGGCGTTTTCTATCCGAAATGAACAGGGGCAGTGGATTGAAAAGGCTGGATCTGCAGCCTATTCATGTGGCCACCAGGAGACACTCTTAGTCAAGAAACGAATTGCATGAAGTCTTATTCTCTGGCCTCTTCAGAAGCAAAATGAAGAGAGAACCATCCACCCCCATTCCTGATCGATAAGGCTGAAATGATCTTGATTATAAGGATTCTATCAGCGCCCCCCCCTCTCTCTGTGTGTGTAGGTTTGCAGCCACAGCCAATCAAACTTTGTAAAGTCTAGTTTTAAGGATAATGCGTGTTGCTGGAAAGAATAAACGTAAATTTGATTAGTAGGCTATTTTTAAGTGGATTAAAATTTTGTTTTAAATATTTGATTAGATTACACACCTGGTGTTTGCTGCAGTGTAGCTACTTAAGAGCACTTAAACCAGATTACGTACCCTTTTATGCACTTAAAAGCCCATGCAGTCCCAGCATGGGTAGAAATATTTGTTCAACTTTTCAAATGCGTGCTTGTTGATGAAGTAGGGGGAACTGTTTCTGCTGGTGACTATGCATACAGATTATTTTGAGCAGGGTGTGTGTGTGAAGCCAGTGTCCCAGATGAATCAACATGCCCACTGGGCAGCCCAGGACCTCCATAAACACTGGCCAGGTTTGCTCCCCATTGAAGTCACTTTGGCGCTGCTAACACAGCGGTTTGACTTCATACCTGGAGGTGCACTCTATTGTCTCTGGAGACGGATGCCACCAACAACACCTTTGTCATTCTGTGTATTCCCTCTGCACAGGAAAATGCCACCTATGGGCCATCAGAGCTGTTGTCCAGAATTATTTTTGTTCCCCTGCCTAGGAGTTACTTCCCCCCTCCTATGGATTTATGGAGCCAATAGCCCCACTCTCCACGCTCCCATGAATCTGCTACCGTGCCGTGCATCAGAGCGGCCAATACCATCGCTCCAAGAACCCCACTCTCCTCCTTATCGCCAGCTTTTTACATCCCATCTGTGTGTTTCCAAGCATAATTCTGCCTGCGCCGCCGCTTCACTCCCCGAGAAATAATAGCCCTGAGTCAACAAAGCAAGCGCAGCTAATGGTGAGTAAACACACTCTAAATTTCCTGGGATCAATATGAAGTGGCTCTCGTAGAAGGCCCTGGTACTGTTTTTAGGATGCTGCCGCAATTGTGAGCTGAACATGTGGTCCTAGGAAACATGGACCATGTTTGCTTATCAGTAACATCACTGGTTTGGCGATTCAGGGCTATTAGCCTCTTGTTGGATGAAGAGAAGCACAGAGGATAAAGAAGGACTGCAGCAGAGCCTAACAGGAGCAGACATGAGAGACTCTAGGGGTGACAGAAGGAGGAGCCTAGGAGGGCCTCCTTGCACCCTTCCTGTGCACAACAGCCTTGTAAGGTGGGACAGTTGCAACTTGACGATCTGGTCATCGCTGCCGCCACCAGTCCCTTTCAAACTTGCAGCCTCAGACCAGAGCTGTAGCGCCCCCTGGCCACTGGCAAATTAGCTCTTCTTTCCACCTCTTTTCCACCACCACCCCATTCAATTCACCCTCTACAGTGGTACTTCGGGTTACAGACGCTTCAGGTTACAGACACTTCAGGTTACAGACTCCGCTAACCCAGAAATAGTACCTCAGGTTAAGAACTTTGCTTCAGGATGAGAACAGACATCACACGGCGGCAGCGGGAGGCCCCATTAGCTAAAGTGGTACCTCAAGTTAAGAACAGTTTCAGGTTAAGAACGAATTAAGTTCTTAACCCGAGGTACCACTGTACTTAAAACATTTTCTTATAAGGCAATAATCAATATTTTTATTTATAAACATATTTATGGACAATTTTATAGCCAATTTTGCACTCCCCTCGCCTGCGCCCCTGGTGGGGGCCCACCTCACTGCCCCCTAGCTACAGTCATGCCTCAGACAAGAAGGGACTCTAGGGTGCAAACAGAGCCATAAATAACTGCCCCAATGCCATCATGAACCCACCCCCTTCCTTTTTTAAAAGGCTGTCTCAAATACTACAACAGCGCAGAGAGTTACACTTAAGATGTATGCTTGCCTCTGCCATCTGGGCCGGATTGAAGAGGAATCGGTTTCGGCAATAACTGTGTCAGTAAGTAAACATCTGGAAGCTCAGTGTCTAAATCCGCAAAGGATACCCGGAAATAGCAGTCCCTGCCACCACCATCACCGTAGGGATTTAAACCTACGTGTGATAATTTCCTGCACTGTTTATAGTCCCAGAAGGCTGGAATGCTGCCACACCAATTCCTCTGCCTCAGGTCCCCACAGTAGTGCCTTTTGACCTTGGTCAGCTAGAATCAAGGAGCAGAAAGGCCTGGTCAAATGACCAGAGCCAACAGCCTTTTGGGCAGGGCAGCGGGAGAGAATGATATTCCCTGTGACTGAATCTGCCCTGGCAGTTCACGTTTTGACTCAGGGATGCAATAGTATGTCAAGGGCAGGACCATATTTCCCATCAGCTGCGACATCCACAGGGGATCACATCCTTCAGTGCTCAGCTTTCATTCTTTCATTCTTAAAAACACACACACACACACACAATTCCTTAGCTCTTTTATTTGTCATAATATAAGGGAAAGTGTGCAGGCGATATTAAGTAGTCAATGTGTTCCATGATTTCATGTATTCTGGCCAACCAATGCAAAGGCACTAGGCTTCTGCTTGTGGCTCCCTGCCCCTCCTGCATTAGGTAATGTCCAATTGGGACGCGGGTGGCGCTGTGGTCTAAACCACAGAGCCTAGGGCTTACTGATCAGAAGATCAGCAGTTCGAATCCCTGTGACGGGGTGAGCTCCCGTTGCTCAGTCCCTGCTCCTGCCCACCTAGCAGTTCGAAAGTACATCAAAGTGCAAGTAGATAAATAGGTACCGCTCCGGTGGGAAGGTAAACGGCGTTTCCATGCACTGCTCTGGTTCGCCAGAAGCAGCTTAGTCATGCTGGCCACATGACCCGGAAGCTGTCTGCAGACAAACGCCGGCTCCCTCTGCCTATAGAGCGAGATGAGCACCGCAACCCCAGAGTCGTCCGCGACTGGACGTAACAGTCAGAGGTACCTTTACCTTTACCTTTAATTGCCTTGGCAGCAACATATCTCTGTGGATCTAAAGGGCATATGTGCCTTTTGTTTTTCTGGCTGTGCAAGTTGCGCCAAAGAGCTCAAAAAAGGCACAAGGTTATGCTTGGGAAAAGGGCAGTGGGCATTGACTGAGACTTGCACAGGAAACAAAGGGAACCAGAGCTATGACAATACCCTCCAACATTTCTCCAACAGGGATGTCCTATTCAAATAATAATAATAATAATAATAATAATAATAATAATATTTATATCCCGCCCATCTGTCTGGGTTGCCGCTCTGGGTGACTTCCAACACATATAAAACACAATAAAACATTACACATAAAAAACTTCCCTATACAGGGCTGCCTTTAGATGTCTTCTGAAAGTTGTACAGTTCCTTATCTCCTTGGCTCAGGGGTGTGTGTCACATAACTTCCTACCCTCTAACACAGGCATGGGCAAACTCTGGCCCGCCAGATGTTTGGGACTACAATTCCCATCATCCCTGACCACTGGTCCTGTTAGCTAGGGATGGTGGGAATTGTAGTCCCAAACATCTGGAGGGCCAAAGTTTGCCTATGCCTGGTCCAACATTTCTCCAATGAAAATAGGGACACCTTAAGGAAAAGCGGGACATTCCAGGATCCAATCAGAAACCAGGGCAGCTTCTGTAAATCTGGGACTGCCCTGGAAAATAGGGACACTTGGAGGGTCTTCTATGAATTATTAAGAACTTGGGTGGCATATCTGCCCTGAGCGTGTGGCCATGTAGGAGTGATAGGAAAGTTGTACTGAGAGCACTGGAGAGTTGTGAACAAGTCATGGGCCGGATCCTTCCTTCCAGCTATCCTGCTGTGGGTGAGAATTCCATCACCGTGTCCTCTTGCCAGCGGGAGTCACATTGACACTTCTACTCCCTGTGTGTATCTGTGTGTGCATTGTCTCATTCCCACCCAGTGCCACCCCTGCCCCAGGGCCACGCTCCGGCAGACTCGATGACCTTCATTCACGCCGCATCCAGTTTGGTCACAGCTGGAGGAATATTAGCCTGTTCCCATTTATTGAGTAGCTGTCTGGACTGATGGGATTTATGCTGGCATCTGCTTTTTGTATTAAGCAGGCAAGTGAAGTGTAAACTCTCCCACCCGCCTGAGCACAAGCCTCTCATGTCTGGCCTTGCTGCTTCATGGACACCCCTTTCTGCGAAGTCTGTGACATGCCTTTCCCTTCCACGGTCAACCAGCCCAGTTATTTTCACAAAGAGAAGCAAACATCAACAACAATTATACCCCACCCATCTGACTGGCTTGCCCCAGCCATTCTGGGCAGCTTCCAACAAATTAAAACAGACCACAAACATTAAAAACTTCCCTATACAGTGGTACCTTGGATTACAGACGTTTCAGGTTACAGACTCCACTAACCCAGAAATAGTAACTCAGGTTAAGAACTTTGCTTCAGGATGAGAACAGAAATCGCGCAGCAGCGGCACGGCAGCAGTGGAGGCCCCATTAGCTAAAGTGGTGCTTCAGGTTAAGAACAGTTTCAGGTTATGTATGGACCTCCAGAACGAATTAAGTTCTTAACCCGAGGTACCACTGTACAGGACTGCCGTCAGATGTCTTCTAAAAGTCAAATAGTTATTTATTTCCTGGACATCTGATGCTACTGGGCAGGCATCACTATCGAGAAGGCCCTCTGCCTGGTTCCCTGTAGCCTCGCTTCTCGCCATCAGAGAGAACTGCTAGAAGGCACTGGATCTTAGTGTCCAGGCTGAACGATGCAGGTGGATATCCTCCTTCAGGTATACTGGGCTGAAGCCATTTAGGGCTTTAAAGGTCAGCACCAAATCGACACCATGGCTGACCAAATTAACCTTACACACATGTATATTTATTGTTTGTTTTATTGTTTTATTCATTACATTTATAGTGGTATTGAGGGCACAAAAGGAGGGCTGCAAATTCTCAAAAAGGCATCTTCTCAAATAGGGCTTTGCTTCTTCTAAGCTTGATTGGGTGGTCCAATATGGACTCTTCACCTGAAAAACCTGAGCTGCCACACTCCCAAACTGGCTGTTTGACAACGTTTCCTCATTCTCATCCAAATTGCCTAGTAGATTCTGGGCCATCAAATCATGTGGGCATCTATATGAAACTAGGGCTCTGTGGGCCAAGTCACGATGCACTCAGCTCTACAGCAGGCTGGCAGCATCTTTCGCAGAATTGCAAGCCACTGTGTGTCTGCTTGGATGCAGCAATAAAACACCAGGCTTTCCTTGGTTGCTGCTGGTGGTAGTGACTTGTAATGCATTTCCTTCCCTTCTTCTTCCGCATGACTATTTGAAATACAGTACCATCACATCTATGGGACATGGGTGGCGCTGTGGGTAAAACCTCAGCGCCTAGGGCTTGCCGATCACATGGTCGGCGGTTCGAATCCCCGCGGCGGGGTGAGCTCCCATCTTTCGGTCCCAGCTCCTGCCCACCTAGCAGTTCGAAAGCACGTCAAAGTGCAAGTAGATAAATAGGTACCGCTTTATAGCAGGAAGGTAAACGGCGTTTCCGTGTGCTGCGCTAGTGCCGGCTCGCCAGAGCAGCTTCGTCACGCTGGCCACGTGACTCGGAAGTGTCTCCGGACAGCGCTGGCCCCCGGCCTCTTAAGTGAGATGGGCGCACAACACTAGAGTCAGACACGACTGGCCCATACGGGCAGGGGTACCTTTACCTTTACCTTTACCATCACATCTTACACATGTTTAACTTGCACAATTTCAACCAGGTACAGTTGAAAGCAGGCTGGTTGAAAGTGCACAAGTTAAATCCAAGCAAGGTGGAGAGCTTAAAAGCTCTTTTTGCCCAGCAAAACAGAGAGCTTAAATACTGGGAAACCCAAGCAGATCCAGCGTGGGAAAAAAGCTCCCTGCTTTGCTTGATGGGCATAGGCTCCAGCAGAACTGGGGATTCTTTCTTTTCTTTTTTTAGTATATAATTTTTATTAAATTTTCTGTTTTACAATGTGAAATACTAATTTTACATCCTTAAGATATCATTGACTTCCCTTCTTCTCTTTCCATGGTTCATTTTACATATCATAAATCTCTGCATATTTTACAAAAACTATGCCATTCAGTATTCCATTACTGCATCCATCATACCTTATTTACACTGTTGAATTTATCTTGATGCTGCCAGCGTTTTCAGCTGTACACAATTATTTCCCAAATATTCAATAAACATTTTCCAGTCTTCTTTAAACGTATGCTCTTCTTGTTCTCTTATTCTACACGTTAAGTCTGCAAGTTGCGCATATTCTGTCAACTTAAGTTGCCATTCTTCTTTCATTGGGACCTCGCTCATTTTCTATTTTGGGGCTAATGAAACACGGGGTGCAGTAGTAGCATACATACCGGTAAAGGACCTTTTTTTTTGACACCTGGGAATTTCAGTCTGAATTATCCCCAACAGAAAGGACTCTGGTTTTTTTTTGGGGGGGAAGTACTTTTAAACATTTTTTCCAATTCATTATGGATCATTTCCCAATACTCTTTTACCCTTTTGAACTGGGGGTTCTTTCTCTCTCCTGCTCCCCCACTATTTTTAAAATATATATATATATATATTTATTAGTTTTTTAACATAACATTTTCAACAATTATTGAACATACTTTTATATCTTATACACTTTTTTTTACTTCCATCCATCACCTCTAAATTTTTTTCAATCTTTTCACTTAATTTACATTTCTTACTTTCACTATTACATTTAAATAACATAACTAGTATCTCTCTTCTTTGCAATATTTCATATATTTCTCCTTACAAAACTTCTTGTAGTCCTACTAGCATAATTTGTTGATTACAGTTGCTCTTCAAATAGTTCGTATTTTTATTCCAATCTTCTGTAAATCTCTGGTCCCGCAGGTTTCGAATCCTTCCTGTCATTTTATCCAATTCTGTGTAATCCATTAATTTTATCTGCCATTCTTCTTTCATCGGTATTTCTTCTTGCTTCCATTTCTGGGCCAACAATACTCTTGCCGCTGTTGTTGCGTATAGAAACAATTTAACATCCTGTCTATTAATATCCTCACTTATAATACCAAGTAAAAATGCTTCTGGTTTTTAAAAAAATGTATATTTCAACATCTTTTTCATCTCATTATATATCATTTCCCAGAAGTTTTTTACTTTCTTACATTCCCACCACATATGATAAAATGTTCCTAACCTGCTCACCCACTAGCTGTGGGCGGCTCCAGGAGTTTGAGGAGACACGATTCTCATGTGTACGAGAAACCCTTGGAACTGAATGCCCGTGTGAGATGCAATCATACTGTACCCTCGGAGAAACATGCTGCTTACCTGAGAGAAGCCTTGCTTACCTGGGAGAAACATGCTGCTCACTCATGGGCAGGACGTAACAATGAACATGTCTTCCTCCAAGTCAAATGTCAGAAAATACAGTGATTCATGCTTAAACAAGCTGAGTTTGGGTTGAAGGTGTTCTGACTCTCGTAACACTCCTCGTGTCTCATGGTAAGCCTGCGGTATAAAGAAGGCCTATTTTGTCCCGCAGGACTAACGCAACCTTCAAAAAGTTTGGGAGGAGGAAGGGATATTATGGGCTGTCCCGTGAATCCGCTGGATGACATCATGGAAGAACGTTGCCTCAGGAGAGTGAGGAAAATTCTCAGGGATGATTCACACCCTGGCCGGCACTTTCTTGATCTCCTGCCCTCGGGTAAAAGATATAGAAGCAGGATTAGTCGCATCAACAGGGTAAAGAACAGCTTCTATCCGTGGGCTGTTAGGCTGCTGAATGAAAAGATAACAACAGGGCAACTAACTTTTGGGTTTGGTTTGTGTGTGTCAGTAAACGAGGGGAATTAAGACTAAGAGAGCTGAGTGGGGGGTACTCGTGTAATCTCACTGTATATAATCTCACTGTATACAAGTTGTACAAGTGACAATAAAGTATTTCGAATATTTATCTTGTCACCTTGGTTGATAGTCTCTCTAACAGACTGGCACCAGCGCACCACTGTTTTGCAATCAGATGCTCTGAAGTTAAGAAACAACTATGGCCAAAAAGAAAACAGCTGTAAGGTGAGTGTTCTTTGTGCAACTTCCAGCATGCCGAAGGCTCCAGGTAGTCTTGCTGTCCCAGGGAGGCTCGGCCAACCGCCCAGGGAGTCCCACAATGTCCAACAGGCATCAATTCACAATCTTAAGTGGTTTCCTTGGTAACAGCTGTTACTAGTTTTCCACCAATCAATGGCAAGCGGGGCTGGGAGAGTCAGTGTCCTACATAAAGAGTCAGACACATTAGTACGCTCAGTCGAGGGCTTATTCCCTCTGCGGACACGCTTAAGGAAGCAGCTATGGCTAAAGGGATAGGGGTCCAGCAGGCCGCACCGAGGCGATGGACCAGCTCCTTCGCTGCACTGTCACTGCTGTGCCTGGCTGTCCAAGCAGGTAAGGAGGAAGGGCTGCTGGGAAAGAGCTTTGCTAGGTGAGCAGGTTGGGCTGAGGCGGCAGGAGGAACTGTGAATTTATTCATTCATTTTACACTGCACAGAGTGTGGCTCAGAGCCGCAGAAAGTGGGGCATGTTGCAGAACTTTAGCACCAGTGAAGACACTTTTAAGGTGCACTTTAACCAAACTGTATCACCAATGTATTCTTCATTGGACCCAATGAGAATTGAGCAGCAGGGAATTTAAGGCTCCGGCCACTCCCTGGCTTTAACAGCCCAGGGTTGAGACAGGGTTCCATTCTGCTGAACTCCAGGTACGTGAATGGTTTTCCCAAGGTTATATAAGGTGTTTGGCTGGGGAATAGATGCCAGGTTTCCCAAGTCATGGGCTTATTCTCCAGTTCTTAGACCACCCTGCAAGACCTAACAGGTCTTGCTTAAGCCTGCATATATTGAACAGGCTGCGCCCAGCTAGCGCTCAATGAAACCTTGACCTTGAAGATTCGGCCTGTCCGGTTCTCTCCTCTACAACACCCATTGGCAGAGACTCCCGAGTTATAGAAAAACTGGACTGCATGCTAAAGAGGAATTTATACCCAGCCGCACTCTTACCAAAAGCCACTTTGATCATAATTGTAATGGAAAAGAAGGATATATGTTACCAGCAGTAACTTCCAGCATCTTCTCTCGATGCTGGATGTCAAACTGACCCTTCAAGGCGAAAGGCTGTGTGTCTCTCATTTCCAATCCTCGACTCAGCTTGGTTTAACTGTGCCGCTTGTGTTTCTGGAAGAAGCTAATCCGCTGGATAAGACATGGATTTAAAAAGATATTATACGGGGGGCCAGTTTCACCGCAGGCATAAGGAGCGGCTAGGCAGATGCAAAGGAGTTAAAGGAAAAGTTGGGGTTGCATACTTCCCTACCCCCAACTCTGTACCCTGCTGAGCAGGATTGTGGCACAAGAGGCAGATTCATTATGGAACTTCGTATGTCAGTTGTCTCTAATTCATGGGCACAATGCGCCCCTCTTTTGGAGGGAGCCCTGGGCGCTAAATCTCACCATTGTGCTTGGGTGAATTTATAAATTCTGAACGTTATTAGAGATCACGGTGTGTTGTGACCAACCAGATAGATGGGTTCTAATGGTGTTTTTTGGGTGGGGAAATGTGTGAAGTCAGCCTTGCACCCCCCACGGAAGTGATTTCCTCATGAACACGCTGCGATCCTTTCAACTGCTTAAATGCAAAATAAACCTGCCAGTTTTCCTCTCTCAAGTACTGGGAGTCAGTGGGTAGTTGCTCGTGCAAATAGCAATCCAAACCAGGAAAAAACAAAACAAAAATGGATGTGGGGACCACACACAGAAAGACCATCTCAAGTTTAAAGTGGTGGGGAGGGCGGTGTTTCAGCTGCGGCTCTGCCTCCCTCCGGAGCAAAGAGTCACAAACACTTTTCTTTGTCAAGAAGCTTCGACAAAAGCGATGTTTTCATAGCAATAGCTGCATTTGGTCCTTCCCCTTTAAGCTGCTCTTCCCCATCCCGCTGGTGTCTTTGTCCTAAGAGAGAGCTAGAGATTCTTTTGCCATTGAATTTTAACCTTTCATCCCTGCCCAAGTTGGACTGGGCAGGAGACGCAAGCCAGCATAACAGGAGTGTGAACAAGCTAAGCTTTCTTTCCCTAGGGAGACCAAAAAAAGTGTAACTTGGCTCAGCGTGAGAATTTAATTCATCCAGCGGCAGGGTTTCATTGAGTTAATGACGGCTGTGAAACTGCTGGCTGAGCTCCAGCTCCCATGAGTAGTAAAGTGAAAACTCCGACATCCGCAAGAGCTGGCTGGGATTAGTCAAAGCTCCGAGGCGAAGGGTGACTTTAATTACCACCTTCAGAATTAGGGAGTCAGGCAGTCAAGGGCTGCTGACCTTAATTATTCTGTTGCAAACCTTGGGAGATTTCTAGAAGCTAGAAATTATGAAACATATACTAAAACCTTGGAAACCCCGTCCTTCCATTTCCTTTTTCAAAAAATGATTTTTTATTTTATTTTACAAGCGTAGAGTTATAACAATACCAAGTAAATATCTACATTTAGAGATTTCTCTGAATCTCCCGACTTCCCACCATGGCTCTTATTGTCAACATTTTCAACTGCATATTATTTCGTAATCCATATTTTGTATGCGTCCATATTGTCCATAGCGATTGTTACATTACAAGTGTTATTAAAAAATTCTGCTAATGTTTTCATCTGCTTGCAGTGGTCTCCTAAATAAATTAGAAATTTTTCCCGTTCTTTCTTAAAGTTTTTGTCTTCTTGGTTCCTGAGTTTTCCGGTCAGTTTTGCCATTTTGGAGTGGTCCTTTTATTAACATAGTTCATTCCTATGTTTGGAAATATTTGATGCGGTCCATCAAAGACTAAGAATATGTACAGCAAGTGGAAACAAGCTGTTTTCACACACACACACACACACACACACACACACACACACACTGACTTCACATCAGAACTCCTGCTTCACTTTTCGTAAGATCTCCTTACCTTGGGGGATCGCCTCAAATATTCCAGTGAGGTTTTTGGGTTCCAGGAGACATTTAAATACTTCCAAGAAAATATACCAGTTGATTAATCTGGGCTACTAGCATTTCAGAAGTATGCTAGTACAGAAGCATAGCATGTATGATACCCCATATTTTTCTCTCCTGCAGCAGCCCTTGCAGCTAGTTTCTCTGTCAAATATTTCACATTATGGCCTCATCCTAGGAGTCGCTAAGATTGCAACTAGGCCTAGGAAGGGCGTGCCGTTTATACTTTTTGTTGTGCTGCCCTAGATAGTTACAACTGCTTAGTAAATGTCAATAATATTTTTAAAATAAATTTTATTTTTGCATTTTCTATTTTACATAAACAAATGAATTAAATACATAAACATATAATCCCTTCTGACTTCACCCCCCCCAATGGTGGATCTTAATGTACTGATTTTACCCTCTGCATCTCTATCATAACTCTATTTTTATAAATCCTTTGTGAATCTATAGTTCAAATTTTGACTACACGTTTTCTGTCCATTCTACCAATGTATGTAGTTGTTTACAATAGCTTTTCAAATAAATTATAAACTTTCCCCATTCTTTATTAAAGACCTCCTCTTCCTGATTTCTAATTCTTCCTGTAAGTTTTGCCATTTCGGCATAGTGAATCAATTTTATTTGTCACTCTTCTTTGGTCGGAGTTGTACCATCTTTCCATTTCTGAGCTAAGAGAGTCTGCACAGCCGTGGTCGCGTACCTACAGTGGTACCTCGGGTTAAGAATTTAATTCGTTCTGGAGGTCCGTTCTTAACCTGAAACTGTTCTTAACCTGAAGCACCACTTTAGCTAATGGGGCCTCCCACTGCCGCCGCACCGCCACCACACAATTTCTGTTCTCATCCTGAAGCAAAGTTCTTAACCTAAGGTACTATTTCTGGGTTAACGGAGTCTGTAACCTGAAGTGTCTGTAACCTGAAGCATCTGTAACCCAAGGTACTACTGTAAATAGTTTTGTCTGGTCCTTTGGGATCTCTATAATACCTAAAAGAAAAGCTTCTGGTTTCTTAGGAAAAGATATTTTCAACATTTTTTTCAGTTCCTTATATATCATTTCCCAGAAGTCTTTTTTCTTCTTACATGGCCACCACATATGATAAAAAGCATCATCTTTTTCTTTCCATTAATAAATGTTAATAATAAGGCATAGCATATCACTGATCCAGCCTTCGCAATCCCAGTTTTAAAATAAGGTCACATCTGTAACAGCAGCCTACTGAGACTGACTCTTCTACTCACCCTGGGCAGAACATCGATCACTGGCTGCAACTAAAGTGGATTCATAATTGCCCAATACCATGGAGCTTTATGTAGTTCAGAGAACCCAGAAAACTTATCAAGTGTATCTTCACAAAAGGCTAAGATGTCTGACATGGTTTGAAAGCTGCAGTTTGGGGAGAAGGATCCTCTCCTGCTCTCAGACATTTTGGATCCAATGACCACTTTTATTTCAAAATTCCCTATGCTCTGAAAAACTGAATACACCAATTGTATAGGAAATCTCTGGATTTAGGGAGCAGACAGTGTGAGACAGCTGTAGTCAGAGGGAAATGCTGCAATGACAGGGAGCGTTAAAGGAAGCACAAGGGGGTCCACAATCTACATTAAGCTGAAGTACGGACAGGCCCTAACCTAGGTCTGTTACTTTCAGTGGGTCTACCATGAGTAAAACCTAGTTGGATCCAACCTTATTGGCTAGTGTTAAGGGGAGTTGGAGTCCTAGAACATCTAGAGGGCCACAGAATCCTCATCCTGGCCCTAAACCAGTTCTGGGTTTGGAAAAAAAATAGTAAAATTAATTGAAAATAAAATTTTAAAAAGCTTCTGATCTCCTCTTTGTGGCTTTGCTGAAAGATAGGGGGAGCCTGAGGCCAGCTTTAACTCGATCCCATAGCTAGTTAGTCAAATTTATTTGTTAGAAACCATTGGTTATTGCATTCCCATTGTGCAAAGTGTTAGGACCAAACCAAGAGAATCACAAAGGGAAAAAGGGATTTCAGGAATGCGCCTCAGAATGAGCTATCCCAGATTAGCACCACCTGCCTACAGACTGTCTAGCCAGAGTAGTGCATGCTCTGGTTATCTCCCGCTTGGACTACTGCAACACACTGTACATGGGGCTACATTTGAAGGTGACCCAGAAACTACAATTAATCCAAAATGCAGCCGCTAGACTGGTGACTGGGGGCGGCCGCCGAGACCACATAACACCGGTCCTGAAAGACCTACATTGGCTCCCAGTACGTTTCCGAGCACAATTCAAAGTATGGTGCTGACCTTTAAAGCCCTAAACGGCCTCAGCCCAGTATACCTGAAGGAGCATCTGCAACCCCATCGTTCAACCTGGACACTGAGGTCCAGCTCTGAGGGCCTTCTGATGGTTCCCTCACTGCGAGAAGTGAGCTTACAGGGAACCAGGAAGAGGGCCTTTTCGGTAGCGGCGCCCGCCCTGTGGAACGCCCTCCCACAGTTTTTAATGTTTGAAGTTTTATTCTGTTTTTAATGTTCTGTTGGAAGCTGCCCAGAGTGGCTGGGGAAACCCAGCCAGATGGGCAGGGTAGAAATAATAATAATAATAATAATAATAATAATAATAATAATAATAATATTATACACCAGAGTCAAGGGGCCTACTCTCAAATGGCCCAGTGGTTTCCTATCCAGCCTTCCTTTACATACTAATCAAACAATTGGGGGCTTCCCCCATGAATTTCATTCTTCCCTCATTTTCCCAGCCCTGAAATCTCGCCTCTTGCTCATTGATTTTGTTTCACACTCTCTGCAGTCCAGAAGGCGGACCTCACCGGGGATTCCACAGTGGCCACCATCAACCACTCCCTGTCATTGCTGCAGCGGTTGCAAGAGCTCCTGCAGAACGGCAATGCCAGCGATACCACCCTGCGGGTGCACACTGCAGGCTCGGACGAAATCAAAGTCTTCCACACCCACCAGTTGATGCTCAGCTTGCAAAGCGAGATCTTCGAGAGCCTCCTGCACAACCAGACCATGATCACTCTGCACGAGCCACCTGACAGTGCAGCCCTTTTTGAGAAGTTCATCAGGTAAGAGGCTGAGCTCACTGACCTCATCTGGGTGGCCCTAAAAGAAGGAGTGAATGAGTCCCTTTCCTCGGTCCTGTTGGTTCTCAGCTGGAGGAGCTGTAGTTGCCCTCTGCTCTGCTTCCATCTCTCTCCTAAGAACCTGGCTGAACCTTTTAATGCAGTCCTGGGATGCAATATGGCAGGGTAGTCAACATGATGTTTTCCATTATATTGCTGGAGCTTCTTGGACCATTGGCCAGGCTGGCCAAGTCTGATTGGAGTTGGGATCTAACATCTACATTGGCAGCCCCTGCACTTTTGCCTATAATAAGACAACTGGAAACACAGCTTGCTGGGAAATGTATTCTAGGAGAACAGGAAATGGAATAGACTACTGTAAATGTAACCTGTCCTTCAGTTCTGTGGCATGGCGTGTGTCCGATTTGCCAAGCTGGGAGAAACCAGAATGGGGCTTTTGTGGCTGAGAGCAAAGGGAGTGAGGCTGGACTCCCAAGATCAAAAAGAGACAGAAATGTTGGAGATGTTTGATCTCAACACCCTCCAACATTTCTCCAATGAAAATAGGGAAGCCCTATTTAATAATAATACAGTCAAACCTTGAATGTAATCCATTCGACTTCTGAAACATTCAGCAAAGTCAACGGAGAAAAAAGAAAAAAACTCCCCGGAAGCCGTTTGACTTCTGAAAAACATTCAAAAACAGAAGCATTCGCTTCTGGGTTGTTGGCATTCGGGAGCCAAAATGTTAAGAAAACAGAGCCATTCGAGAACCAAGGTTTGACTGTAATAATAATAATTTCATTATTTATACCCCACCCAAGTTAATTTAAAACCAGCTAGGTGGTGGTCTTATGCAATGCCAAGATGTTTGTATACTACCCATCTCGGTAGCTAACGCAGTCTATTAAAAATAAAAATTAAAAAAACATGAAAACCGTTGAGAGAAGAAATGTCACCAATATGAATGATGATTGTGTCCCTTCTCTAGATATCTGTACTGTGGTGAGATCTCCATCCTCCTCCACCAAGCCATACCGCTTCACCGACTAGCCAGCAAATACCGCATCTCTAGCTTGCAGAGAGGGGTAGCCGAATACATGAAAAACCATCTGGCCAGTGAGTCGAACCAGGGCCACGTGGTGGGCTGGTACCACTACGCAGTGAGGATTGGCGACGAGGCTTTGCAGGAGAGCTGCCTCCAGTTCCTGGCCTGGAACCTCTCAGCTGTGATGAGCAGCGCCGAGTGGGCCTCGGTGAGTGTTGATCTCTTGCTGCTGTTGCTGGAACGATCCGACCTGGTTCTGCAGAGCGAGTTGGAGCTGTACACAGCTGTCGAGGAGTGGGTGGTCACACACCAGCCCGAGGACTATGTCGTGGAGAAGATGCTGAGGTCCCTGCGTTACCCTATGATCTCCCCCAGCCACCTTTTCCACCTGCAGAAGCAGTCTCTGGTGATGGTGAAGCACTACAACGCTGTGCAAGACCTGCTCTTCCAAGCCTTCCAGTTCCACTCAGCCTCCCCAATCCACTTTGCCAAATACTTCGACGTCAACTGCAGCATGTTCCTGCCCCGAAACTACCTCTCCACCTCCTGGGGTTCTCAGTGGGTGATTAATAACCCAGCCAGGGATGACCGCAGCACCAGTTTCCAGACTCAGCTGGGGCCCAGCAACCACGACTCTGCCAAGCGCGTGACTTGGAACGTTCTGTTCTCCCCACGTTGGCTCCCGGTCAGCTTGCGCCCCGTTTACTCGGACTCTGTCTCGGGGGCCATTCAGTCTATCAGGATCGAGGACGGCCGCCCCCGCCTGGTTATCACTCCGGCCACGACTAGCTCCGACTTTGCCGGAGTCAGTTTCCAAAAAACCATCCTGGTAGGCATGAGGCAGCAGGGCAAAGTCTTTGTCAAACATGCCTACAGCTTCCACCAGAGCACAGACGAAGTGGCTGACTTCCTGGTGCATGCTGACTTACAGAAGCGCACCTCCGAATACCTCATTGACAACTCTCTGCACCTGCATATCATCATCAAGCCTGTCTACCATTCTCTGATCAAAATCAAGAAGTAGAAGAACGGCAGGAGATAGGGAACCACAAGACAAGGCAGGGGACGAGAATGACTGGATTGTACTGAAGAACAGCAATGAATACAGTACAAAACTGGCTGGCATCTTGTAATCTATGCATGTAAACTGGGCATGCAGGCCCTGGGTGCTTCTTGCATGAAAACAACTTCTGCAGCTACAAACCTGGGGACTTTAAAAAAAGAAAAGAAGATGGGAAATTAAAACATGTACAGTCTCGGGGGTGGGGAATTCCTTTATCTCTGTTTTCAGATGCTTCTGTTTAGCTCTCTTCCATCTTTGAAGGCTGCAATCCTACATGTGCTCACCTGGGAGCCAGTTGCACTGAACTGAATGACTTACTTCTGAGTAGATGTGAATAGGATTGCACTCTTAAGGAACTCAGGTAGAACTGGAGGATCTCAGTGGTGCTTTTGATTAGATCATTCTCCAAGATACCCCCCTTAGCAAGAGATTTGACTTCCTAACTTGTTTAGAATCTGCCTTCATGTCTTGCCCATGAAGTGGTGATCCTGTGGAATTGTTGTAGTTTGAGAGATATAGACAAAAAACAAAACAAAACAAAAAAAACCCAACAGTACACTGGTAGGTAAAAAGTCCTTAGAATACTGTAATATTCATAAGGGTTCTTTAGTCACCCTTATTTGTTGATGCATCCAGCCTTCCACTATTCCCTCTAGTAGACTTGATACTAGATGAACGAGTTTGGTTCTTTAAGCGTTAAAAGTGGCACCATGGTCTTTGGTTCATATAAAGGGTAGATTATACATCCATACCCTTATTTTGTCTCAGTCCAAACCAGAGACACGTGAATCCCATCTCCTGCTGCTTTTGACTGGATATCCTAGCCACAGAGTGGGTTTTTGCTGTCTTGCTGGTCAGGTAGGAAAGCTGAGCCTACTTTCTGAGTCCCCGATTAGTGAATTAAATACATACGAACCAATTGACCAGACCCATCACACTTCCTTCTCTCCATTTCAACCTCTGCCTCCTGGCCCTTGTCACATGATTTTTTTCCAAGGTAGGCAGATTCCAGTGTCCCATCCCAAAATAATAGCATCTTCACCTTTAGTAAGAAAAACAACAACAACAACAAAGGCTTTCCTGTTGGTTTTCTAAACTTTCTGTGATAAGTGTAATTATTTGTTTGTAAAATAAACGGGGCAAAAGCTGGTTTAGAACTGGAGGAGTTGGGTTGCAGACTACGGGCTAGGTGGAAATATGGTGCTTGTGCGCTCTCTGCAGGTAATGTCCACAGCCTTTTGAATAGATCATCAGTTACATAGATTTCTAAATAAAAATCAGGAAATGTATTGTTGGGGATGACTGTGTGGTGTTATTTTTGAGGTGAAAATGGTTTTTGAGCAGTGTTCTTCATTGTCTTCTGTTCAATCTTCCCTTTCATGTATTGGCTCTCTTACTTAGCCTGTAATCCTCTCTCTCCTCCCCCCAGTGTCTTGTTGTAAACCGCCCTGTGGTCCTTGAATGAAGGGCTTTATAGAAAATTTAATAATAATAATAATAATAATAATAATAATAATAATAATAATTCAGTCTTCAGCTAATCTGCATGGCTTCCAAGCCTTTCGCACCCCTCAAACTCTTGAAATCCTGAAAATTATTTTGATGCACACAAGGGTAGTCAAGGCCCCAGTCCCCCATGCTTTCTTCCTCTCGCAGTGAATGCATGCAGGTTCTGGGCCTTTTCAATTGGTTAGAGCATGGTGCTGATAATGCCAAGGTTGCAAGTTCGATCCCTGAACGGGACAGTTGCATAGTCTTGCATTGCAGGGGACTGGACTAGATGATCCCGAAGGTCCCTTCCAACTCTACGATTCTGTTCTATGGTGGCTTGGTCACCATGTCAAGGTGGTGTCACCAGTCACTGAGGGGGTGTTGACAGGGCCGTCTTAAGCATATCCGGCACCGTGGTGCAAATATCCCTCCGGCAACTCAAAAACAAGGGAGGGGGCGGTAGAAAATGTCCTTTGCTTCCCCCACTGCCCCGATCCCCAGCGTGGCAGCGGCGATTGAGCAGGAAAACATGCAGGCAGACATGGGAAGCCCGAGAGGGCAGCCCGGGAAGGCTGCGCCGCCTATCGCCTGGAAGCAAGAGGAGGACAATGACCAGGAGCAGGGCCGTCTTCAGCAGATGCAGAGGCTTGGGAGGGAAACTGCGCAGTCCAGTGAAGGCAGTGAAGGTCCTGTGTGAGTGTCTGGAGGCGGTTGGAGGATGGATGGCAGCTAACAGATTGAGGTTGAATCCTGACAAGACAGAAGTACTGTTTTTGGGGGACAGGGGGCGGGCAGGTGTGGGGGACTCCCTGGTCCTGAATGGGGTAACTGTGCCCCTGAAGGACCAGGTGCGCAGCCTGGGAGTCATTTTGGACTCACAGCTGTCCATGGAGGCACAGGTCAATTCTGTGTCCAGGGCAGCTGCTTATCAGCTCCACCTGGTACGCAGGCTGAGACCCTACTTGCCCGCAGGCTGTCTCGCCAGAGTGGTGCATGCTCTGGTTATCTCCCGCTTGGATTACTGCAATGCGCTCTACGTGGGGCTACCTTTGAAGGTGACCCGGAAACTGCAATTAATCCAGAATGTGGCAGCTAGACTGGTGACTGGGAGTGGCAGCCAGGACCACATAACACCAGTCCTGAGAGATCTGTATTGGCTGCCAATACGTTTCCGAGCACAATTCAAAGTGTTGGTGCTGACCTTTAAAGCCCTAAACGGCCTCGGTCCAGTATCTCTGAAGGAGCGTCTCCACCCCCATCATTCAGCCCAGACACTGAGATCCAGTGCCGAGGGCCTTCTGGCGGTTCTCTCATTGTGAGGTTATAGGGAACCAGACAGAGGGCCTTCTCGGTAGTGGCGCCTGCCCTGTGGAACGCCCTCCCTTCAGATGTCAAGGAAATAAGCAGCTATCCTATCTTTAAAAGACATCTGAAGGCAGCCCTGTTTAGGGAAGTTTTTAATATTTAATGCTGTATTATTTTTAACACTCGATTGGGAGCCGCCCAGAGTGGCTGGGGAAACCCAGCCAGATGGGTGGGGTATAAATAAATTATTATTATTATTATTATTATTATTATTATTATTATTATTATTATCCTAAGCCTCTGCGAGGATCGCTCTCCTCCTGCGGAGGCTTGGGAAGGAAGCTGAGCACCCGCCAGCCATATAGTGGGTGGGGTGCAGCTGGCGTGCGTGCAGGGAAAGGGGAGGCTGCCGGCAAATCCGCACAGCTCCCCCACTCACTAGGACGCCCCTGAGAGGCCAGCGCCCTGGTGCAACGAACCACTAACACCAATGGGAAAGACGGCTCTGGGTGTTGAGACGAGAGGTGGCAACAACAGGCAGGTGTTTCCCCCGGGTGGGCCCGTAGAAGAATGCTGCTAGATGCTGGTGGTCATTGTCATTATGTACAGCTTCTGCTGATGTTTCCCCGGCAGCCAGATCCTCTTTTTGAAGAATAATAATAATAATTTGGATTCGATATCCCGCTTTATCACTACCCGAAGGAGTCTCAAAGTGGCTAACATTCTCCTTTCCCTTCCTCCCCCACAACAAACACTCTGTGAGGTGAGTGGGGCTGAGAGACTTCAGAGAAGTGTGACTAGCCCAAGGTCACCCAGCAGCTGCATGTGGAGGAGCGGAGACGCGAACCCGGTTCACCAGATTATGAGTCCACCGCTCTTAACCACTACACCACACTGGCTCTTTTTGGTGTCCACCAAGCCTCTGATGGCCAGCAGCAGGCAGCCTGCATGTGCCTCATGAACATCACAGCGGAGATAACCTGTGAGCTCCCAGGAGCACTCTGCACATCCCCAGGGGACCTACTCTAACCCGTGTTGGAGGTTCCTGACATCGCGTGATTGCCCTCTGCTCGCTTACTCGACGATAGCAGCCTTTTCCTTGTGTCATATTGACAGCTGATTAGAACACAAGGAGGGAAGGGCGGGAGAACAGGCCTGCACCAAAGAGACCCTCAAGCTTGCTGGTATCCCTTTTCACCTACAAATGTGGCAGGGAGACTTTGCAGGTTCGGCTATGCAGGTGACCTGCACACAGCTCCCTCCTTGCAAATCGGGGATGACGCAAACAGCAAGAGAGGCTGGTGAAAGGTCCCGCGCATAGCTGTCAACTTACAGATTTGAAAATAAGGGATCAGCAGCCTTGAAAATAAGGGACCAACAGCCAAAATAAGGGACCTGCAGCCTCACCTGTTCCAGGCACTCCCATCTTCCTGTCCTCCTGCAGTCTGGTCAAACTCATGCTGGGTAGCTTCGAGAACACTGTCCAACCAACTTTGTAACCAGAGGTTCAACTGAATAGAATCTGAATCACATGCACCACAAGGCCTATGCAGCCTCAACTTAAGATGGCTCCCTGGCCTGGCTTTGCACTGCAAAGTTTGCAGCAGCACATGCAACAAAATGGCGTCCAGCATTCAAAAAACCCCTTAGCTTGCATTAACTAGCCACACACAAGGCATGCAAGCTCCACCCCCCAGTCGTTCTTAGACTTCTTATTGGGTGAGCAACACAGCCAAGCAACACAGTTGGAGCCTCCCTCCTCCCTGGCCGGCAGGGAGGGAGGGAGAGGAGCTGCTTCCTTTGAAATTTAAGGGACATCATTTAAGGGACATCCATCAATAAGGGACAGCAGCGTGACATGACGCTGGAATAAGGGACTGTCCCTTCAAATAAGGGACACTTGACAGCTATGGGCCCGCGTGGTGCCGGTGCCGCCATTTTGAGGAAGGCCCAACCAGATCCCACGGGAGCTGCTGCTGCTGCCACCGCCCTTATTAGCTGAGCAGCCCTTGCCAGTTTATTAAACCAGTCATCCCGATCAGCCATAGTTCAAAGCCTATGCTCATCCCTCGCCCCCAAAACAATATCATCAATTGGGTGTTTCTTAAAGGAGATGGTTGCAGGCATAACTGACCCCAGCCAAAAGCAGAGCTTGAAGACAGTGGAGTCCTTGTGTTATAAAACGGGAGTCCTTGTGTTATATGCTGTAAGCCACCCAGAGTGGATGTGGAAACCCAGCCAGATGGGTGGGGTAGTAATAGTAGTAGTAGTAGTAGTAATAATAATAATAATAATAATAATAATAATTATTATTATTATTATTCCATAGCCATACATGGAAAGTGTATATAAATCACTCCTTTAACCAGGCTCCATAATCTCTTAAAGAACATAGTGACCTCACATTGCTTTGGCCACGTGTTTGCCAACCAGAAAAGATGGGAGGAAATGCATGATAATGTATATGCATACCCTTTGAGGTGAAGGGACGCGGGTGGTGCTGTGGGTTAAACCACAGAGCCTAGGACTTGCTGATCAGAAGGTCGGTGGTTCGAATCCCCACGACGGGGTGAGCTCCTGCCAACCTAGCAGTTCGAAAGCACGCCAAAGTGCAAGTAGATAGGTACCGCTCGAGCAGGAAGGTAAACGGCATTTCCGTGCGCTGCTCTGGTTCGCCAGAAGCGGCTTAGTCATGCTGGCCACATGACCCGGAAGCTGTATGCTGGCTCCCTCAGCCAGTAAAGTGAGATGAGCGCCACAACCCCAGAGTCATCCACGACTGGACCAAACGGTCAGGGGTCCCTTTACCTCTTTGAGGTAAGTTATTTGAAATAGTTCTTATTGTATATGATGCATTTGGATTTTTCTTTAGATTGCTTCAAGATCTGGTGATGGTAAGTGGGCGCTAAATGAACTTAATAAGGGTAAGTGTTATGTACTAAGCTTGGCTGCCAATGGCCGCTAGTCACAACAGCTATAGGATCAAAGACAGTACGGTATATCTAAATGCCAGGGTGCTTCGACATTTAGTATGGAACTGCCATGCTTCAAGTTAGTCAATCTTTAGAGGCTGCCACATGATGCTACTAGGCAGCCTTTGTCATCTTGTATTTTCCCCGATTTACTATCTCTTCACCTCCCTTCTATGGTTTGAAGGCTACCTCAGAGTCTGCTCCAGCTGGATCTCTCTCTCTCTCTCTCTCTCTCTCTCTCTCTCTCTCTCTCTCTCTCTCTCACACACACACACACACACACACACACAGTGTGGGTCATTCTACCACCAACTGCCAAATGTGAATGATCCTGACAGGTCTTTCTTAGACGCTGATATTGAAATATAGTCGGATCTTTCTTGTGTACTGCTTTCTATTCTGAAAAGCTATTTTAATACTAACTATGCAGAATATACCCAAGAGTGCATTCAAACCAATGCAGGTCTGCTGTAAGCCCATGACGGTGTGGAAGTCTTGGCCTTCAAGACTGCAGCATGTGTTTGGCAGAAACTGCAACCCGGAGTAGGCAGCAGAAAATACAGGAGGCTAAAGAGGTCTCTGGAAATGGCTTGAGGTTGGTATTGGATAATGCATGGTTCTATTTTCTTCCCCACGCTACCTTGCCACAGTTCACGGGATATACAAAAGTCAACATTTCTCAACTCCAATGTACGCATTTTTCAAAACCAGTTGCCAGTTCTCATGAAGAAAGAGCCATAGAGTATCCAACCCAACGGGAGACTCGCCAGAAATGCTGTGTGTGATCTCAAAGGTCTGTATCATTCCTCCACGTATTCAGCGATGGTTTCAGGTTGGCGAACAGTCTTATTGCCCCTTGTTGGAAGACAGCCAACCACATCAGGCGTTTACCATTGCTTCCCACCCGCATGGTCATGACCTGAAGCTGTGTGGCTTCCAAGTGTCACCCCCTTCGTGTTCCTACCCCCAGAGGGATGTTCTGGAAAGTTTTAAAAGACTGAACTGTACTTGACTATGCAGAAATATAGCATGCACACAGCACTAACAGCAACCCATCTCCCTATAGGGTCACCCAGTTTGTGTGTTCTCCTCTAGCATAAAGGCACAACATAGCCACAAGCGCTTCCATTTAAAATAGATATCTGTGCTTGCGGAGGAAGGAGACCTCTGGCTCCTCTCAGTTACCGTACCAGATGGATAGATGTTTTTATGCCCATCCAGAGAGATACTTATTGGAGTCTGGGGGATCAGTCTTGGAGTCTGTTAAGACTTTGGGGGCAAACTGAATCCCTGGCAGGAGCACCCACAATCAGTTGGGTGGAGTCTTCCTTTGGGTCATCCTTTCTGCAATAAGCCACCTTCCTGCAATGTCTTTGGCCACTTTGCCATCCGACTGAGCACCAGAGGCAGCTCCCCGGGGCTTCTCAACCTGCTTGTGTCCCCTCAGTTCTCAGCATCGCCGGTTCCTGCCATCTTTGCAGTGAGGGTTGGTGCCATTAACTGTGATATAGTTCAGCCGTGGAGGGCGCTGGCTGGGCTGGAAGTTTTTCTTGGAGATGCCACCTTGGTTGGAGGGGACTGAGAGAGAGGAGGCCTCAGCAGGACCTAAAGGGGAAGAAGAAGAAGAGGAAGGAGGAGGAGGAGGAGGAGGAGGAGGAGGAGGAGGGGGAGGGGGAGGGGGAGGGGGAGGAGGAAGGGTAAGCTATTTCTATGTAAGCTATTTCATTAATTCATTAATTATTTTATTTATTAGATTTATATACTGACCTTCAACATAAGATCTCAGGGCAGTTCTCACAATAAAGTACAGGATAAAACAAGTAAATTATTCCAACGAAACAGCAAAACAATAGCTCCCCCTTCTTGTGGTCACATTTAAAAGGCTGTAGAATATTAATCAGCCAAAAGGCCTGGTTGCAGAGGATTTTTTCTGCCTGGCGCCTAAAAATATATAACGAAGGCACCAGGCGAACCTCCCCGGGGAGAGCGTTACACAAACAGGGAGCCACTACAGAGAAGACCCTGTTCTCATGTTGCCACCCTTTGGACCTCACATGGAGAAAGCAAACAAAGAAGGGCCTCAGATGATGACTGCAGAGTCTGGGATGGTTTATATTACTCCAAAGTGAAAATGTGGGATCCTGCATGTGCACTGGAGGACAAGATGCTTTCCTTAAGCTCTGGCGCCCAAATTCCTTGCTGTGACCCATGGTTAACTTTACTACCGTGGAGGACGGCTGTTAACAGCAGCAAGACTTTACTTGCACTTGCTTAGGCACCCCTACCTGAGGATGGCTGGGCCTGTAGAAGTCTCACTCTGGACAACTGCACGGCTGCCCTCCCAATTCCCCGGGTGTTGTGAGTCCCTCCAGCGGCCGTTATCTTGTGTTCAGAACTGCTTTCCAGCGGATGACGGCGGGCAACATTGTTCTTCGGACACGGGAGCTGCAAGGGAAAGAGGCAAACACACAGGCTGAGAAGGTGCTCCGTGAACAGGGGGTGCGGATCTCTTTTACCATTCCATCATTTCTTATTAAGGATCATTTGCGAGGGAGATATGAAGGGGGAGGAGATAAGGTCAGTCTACATAACTTTAATCCGCGCTATTCATTCTACAAAAAAACAGCTTTCTGGCTGGGAACATGGCCAGGGGCAGGGGGAACGGTTCCCCTTTTAACAGAAGGACCACACTTTTTCTGTGCTTTTGGTTTAGCATTTGAATGCTAAGTTGGAAACATGCAAATTTGCCATGTATAAAATGGAGACTGGAGACAAGTAAGGGGCTATTTAACCTGGCCGGGTATTTTTATATCTTTTATATCTTTTTATATCTTTTTTATATATGTGGTGGACTTGCAAGAAAGCAAAGGTATTTTGGGAAATGATACACGAGATAAAAAAGAAGTTTTAAAAGAGTATATATATTTAAAAAGCACGAAGCATTTCTGTTAGGGATTAGAGGGGCAGAAATTACCCCTCCCCCCCAAAAAATGTTAAAGTTGTTTATGTATGTAACAACAGCAGTTAGGATTCTATATGCGCAGAAACGAGAGAAAGAAGAAGTTCCAATCAAAGGAGAATGGATAAGTAAGATCAGGCATCCCCAATCTGCATCCCTCCAGATGCTTTGGCCTACAACTCCCACGATTCCTAGCTAACAGGACCAGTGGTCAGGGATGATGGGATTTGTAGTCCAAAACATCTAGAGGGCCGAAGGTTGGGGATGCCTGAGGATGCAATGAAGGATGCAAAAGTGGCAAAATTAAGAGAATCTCATGATGAGGGTTTTTACGGAAGAATGGAAGCCTTTTTCAGACGGTTTGAAGAAATATCACAGTAGGACGAACTCGCGAACAGGATTTGAGCTACGAGCAACAGAAGCAACCAGCTAACAGTATTGTGGTTACGATTTGATAGATACAAGACGGGGGTGGCAGCGGAAGGGAAGAGATAACAACTACTCTGTGGGAAATGGGGCGGGACATCGGCAAAAATAAGAGAAAAGGCGAAACTGTGTACAGTGGTACCTCGGGTTAAGAACTTAATTCGTTCTGGAGGTCTGTTCTTAACCTGAAACTGTTCTTAACCTGAAGCACCACTTTAGCTAATGGGGCCTCCTGCTGCCGCCGTGCCGCAGGAGCACGATTTCTGTTCTCATCCTGAAGCAAAGTTCTTAACCCGAGGTAATATTTCTGGGTTAGCGAAGTCTGTAACCTGAAGTGTATGTAACCTGAGGTACCACTGTATATGTCAAAAATGTTGAAATTAACAAAACATAATTGGGTAGCTGTGAGATGCTGAAGACGTACCCTGTGGCCGGTGACCTCAAAGGAGCGAGACCTTCTCTTCCTCCTCTTGGCCTCTAGCGATTCTTCCCTCTTCTCAAGCTTCTTGTTTCCCTTTTTGCTGACCCGGAGCCACGGCCCAGGGGAGCGCCTGGGGCCGTTCCTTCCTGGCACGGTCTCGCCAGTGCTGCTGGACAAGTTGTCCTCGCTGACGGCGTGCTGCAGGCCTGGGCTGGCAGGCTGGCAAAGGGCTGGGGTCTCTCGGCACAGGGGGTCCTCGCTCTCGCTCAGAGAGTGGAGGGAGAGGCTGCTGTGCTCCTTGGTCGGCTCCAGCAGGTTCCTCCGGTCGTACTCCAGCACCCGGGAGCGGCGCCGGGCAGCCTTCACTGCGATGCTCTTGGTGCCGCTCGCTATCTCTTTGCGCTCTGACAATGGAGGGTGTGTGTGCCAAAAAAAGCATATTTTTTATTGCACTTCGCATTTCCCCCTTTTTTTAATGCTTTTTATTGGTTTTCTTACTTGATAAACACATACAATAAAGTAACCAAAATAAGAAGACGACAGCGGCAACAACAACAACAACAACAGAAAAACAAGGAACAAGAAACATACATACAACCATAAATCCATAAGTTCTTACACATGGACTTGCGTCACCATATTCTTTATTCCCGATTCCTTCTCTTCTCTGACAGACTTCAGTCTTCCTCAAAGCAGGTCTGTTTTGTCTATTTGTTAAACTGCTTCTTTTATCATTTCATCATTTCTACAGTTTCCCAAATACTATACTTATAATCCATATTATGGTTTGAGAAAATTAATCAAAGCAAATCCAGGTTTTGACTTGGGGGCACAGTTTTTTGTTTAAATAATCTCTATAAATTTCCCATTCCTTTTGGAACTTTTGGTTAGGCCATCTCCTAATTTTCTCTGTCATTTTTGCCAATTCGAGATATTCAATTTATCCTGCCATTCCTTTTTCGTTGGTACTAATTCACTTTTCCAATTTCTAGCTATTAATATTCTTGCTAAATAAAAAAAAAATCCTTAAAATATCTGGGTTATAGTTACCTCCGTGCGGCAGGATACCGTCAGAGCAGTGGTCACTGCTGTCAGGGGAGGAATTTCGTTGGCTACTCAGGCTTACCAAACTCTCTCGAGGCACATACTGTGGAGAAGAACAGAGGCAGGAAAAGTCAAGACAGAGCAACTCACACCTCATGAACTCTGCAGCCATTCATGGTTTGGTTTTGGGGTTTTTGCAGCCTCCCCCATCAAGGTTCCACTAGTACAATTTTTCAAATATATACAGGCAACTCGTGGGGTGGTGGAGGGTGTGTAAGCCTGCCCCGTTCCATCCCTGCCCCCTTCTGGGACCAAAAGCAGCATGCGCATCGGCAGTTGCATGCCCATCAAACACACACGAAACGCTAGCTGCTGAAGCACCTCCTCTTTCTGCTCAGCGTGATCTTCTGTAAAGAAGCTGTGCTACAAAACTGCAGGTCCTTGCAGAACACTACCAACTACAGTCGTACCTTGGTTCTCGAATTTAATCCGTTCCGGGAGTCCATTTGACTCCCGAAACTGTTCGGAAACCACGGCACGGCTTCCAATTGGCTGCAGGAGCTTTCGGCAGCCAATCGGAAGCCGCGCAAGCAACGTTGGGCATTCAGCTTCCAAAAAACGTTCGCAAACCAGAACACTCACTTCCGGGTTTGCGATGTTCGGGAGGCAATTTGTTTGACAACTAAGGCTTCCGACTACCAAGGTACCACTGTATGTAGAAATGTCTCTTGTTACAGAGGAATGCCCGTGCATTCTTGAGACGAAGGCACACATCCTCTGCATATCAAGTCAGGGTTCTGTCCTCTCCCCCATGCTTTTTAACATCTACATGCAGCTGCTGGGAGAGATCATCAGGGGGTTTGGGCTGGGTGTTCATCAGTATGCAGATGACACCCAGCTCTACCTCTCCTTTAAATCAGAACCAGCAAAGGCGGTGAAGGTCCTGTGTGAATGTCTGGAGGCGGTTGGAGGATGAATGGCTGCTAACGGATTGAGTTTGAATCCTGACAAGACAGAAGTACTGTTCTTGGGGGACAGGGGGCGGGCTGGTGTGGAGGACTCCCTGATCCTGAATGGGGCAACTGTGCCCCTGAAGGACCAGGTGCACAGCCTGGGAGTCATTTTGGACTCACAGTTGTCCATGGAGGCGCAGGTCAATTCTGTGTCCAGGGCGGCTGTCTACCAGCTCCATCTGGTACGCAGGCTAAGACCCTACCTGCCCGCAGACTGTCTCGCCAGAGTGGTGCATGCTCTAGTTATCTCCCGCTTGGACTACTGCAATGTCTCTACATGGGGCTACTTTTGAAGGTGACTCGGAAACTGCAATTAATCCAGAATGTGGCAGCTAGACTGGTGACTGGGAGTGGCCGCCGAGACCATATAACACCGGTCCTGAAAGATCTTCATTGGCTTCCAGTATGTTTCTGAGCACAATTTAAAGTGTTGGTGCTGACCTTTAAAGCCCTAAACGGCCTCGGTCCAGTATACCTGAAGGAGCATCTCCACCCCCATCGTTTAGCCCAGACGCTGAGGTCCAGCTCTGAGGGCCTTCTGGCGGTTCCCTTGCTGTGAGAAGTGAGGTTACAGGGAACCAGGCAGAGGGCCTTCTTGGTAGTGGCGCCCGCCCTGTGGAACGCCCTCCCAGCATATGTCAAGGCAATAAACAACTATTTTACTTTTACAAGACATCTGAAGGCAGTCCTGTTTAGGGAAGTTTTTAATGTTTGAAGTTTTATTCTGATTTTAGTGCTCTGTTGGAAGCCGCCCAGAGTGGCTGGGGAAACCCAGCCAGATGGGCGGGGTATAAATAATAATAAATAATAATAATAATAATAATAATAATAATAATAATAATAATAATTAGTCACTCCCCCGACCCCTGTCGATTCACACCTCTTGAGTGATCATGCCGTTGACATGGATAGGAGGCGGTGTCACTACTGCTGAATTCTTGATCTGCCGGGCTCGAGGGCTGGCCTTGAACACCTGGCTTGCTTCACTGCTGAGAAGAGAAAGAAAGATAACCTGTTCGTATCAGATCTTGAGATGGGGGCTGCATGAGATACGTTCCACAAAAAGGTATCAAGTTAATCTTACCTGTCTGGCTCGGGGACAAGGGGTGGGAGAGTGCCCCTTCGGGAATCCCTCCGTGGCGGCTGCTGGTACTCAGAGCCCAGGGTCCTTACACTCTCTTGGTCAGAGTCCAGCATACTTTCCACCGGGAGCGGGGGGAGCTTTGGCACAGAGGTGTCCTGCAGGGAAAACAGAACATGGATGCTCTGAGAGCCCTGCAGGTATAGCCGAAAGCAACTGCAACCTTGCATTCTCCACCTATAGTTCGTAGCTGAAGTTGATGGCCCAAGAAGGGGCAACACCACCGGTGGCATTAAGGGGTAAAGGGGACCCCTGACCATTAGGTCCAGTCATGGCAGACTCTGGGGTTGCGGCGCTCACCTCGCTTTATTGGCCAAGGGAGCCGGTGTACAGCTTCCTTTCTTTTTTTTTATAATAATATTTTATTAAGTTTAACAATAAAAAGATACAACCAAACATAGAACAGTAAAAACACAGGGAAAATATAAAACACAACAATACAAGCTTTCACAATACCTAAAATACAAACATTTAACCTAACAAGGGGAAAAGAAAAAGAAAAAAAAAATCAGTCAACACACAAAAAATAGAATAGGAAAAAACACAAATCGCTCTTTTCTAATTGTTCATCTTTGATTAACTTATTTTCCTGACTTCCTCATGCCTCCCTTTTTTATATACCTTTTTAACAGTTCAGCAAATTCATATCCTACTACTTTGTCCTTATATATTTTACCTCCCAAATTTATAATTTCAAATTTTTATCTCTTATTACTAGAACCCCTTCATTTTATTTCAATGTCATCAGCATTCATACATTTTACAGTACTTCTGTAAATAAATTTTAAATTTCCTCCAATCTTCTTCCACCAACTCTTCTCCCTGATCTCGGATTCTGCCAGTCATCTCAGCCATTTCCATATAGTCAATTACTTGCATCTGCCATTCTTCCAAGGTGGGTAATTCTTGTGTCTTCCAATGCTTTGCTATGAGTATTCTTGCTGCTGCTGTAGCATACATAAAGAAAGTTCTAGCCTTCTTTGGCACCAATTGGCCAACTATGCCCAGGAGAAAGGCCTCTGGTTTCTTCACAAAAGTGTATTTAAGTACCTTTTTTATTTCATTATAAATCGTCTCCCAGAAAGCCTTAATCCTCGGGCACGTCCACCAAAGGTGAAAGAATGTACCTTCAATTTCTTTACATTTTCAACATTTATTATCGGGCAAGTGGTATATTTTTGCAAGCTTGACTGGGGTCATGTACCACCTATACATCATTTTCATAATATTCTCTCTTAGGACATTACATGCCATAAATTTAATCCCAGTGGTCCACAACTGCTCCCAGTCAGCAAACATAATATTGTGTCCTATATCTTGTGCCCATTTAATCATAGCAGATTTTACCATTTCTTCCTCAGTACTCCATTTCAACAGCAAATTATACATTCTTGATAATATCTTAGCATTGGGTTCTAACAATTCTGTTTCCAACTTTGATTTTTCCACCTGAAAACCAATTTTTTTATCTTGATTATAAACCTCTCTTATTTGAAAATAATGTAACCAGTCTCACACCTTCCCTTTGAGCTTCTCATAACTCTGCAATTTCAGCTTGTCACCTTCCTGTTCCAAAATTTCACAATACTTTGGCCATTTTGCCTCCATATTAAGTTTTTTCATAGCTTTCGCTTCCATAGGTGATAACCACCTTGGGGTTTTGTTCTCCAAAAAATCTTTATATCTTGTCCAGACATTAAATAGTGCTTTCCTGACAATATGGTTTTTGAATGCTTTATGCGCTTTAACCTTGCCATACCACAAATATGCATGCCACCCAAATACATTATCATAACCTTCAAGATCTAGGATGTCAGTGTTCTCAAGAAGTAGCCATTCCTTCAACCAGCAAAAAGCTGCTGATTCATAATAAAGTTTAAAGTCCGGCAGGGCAAACCCCCCTCTGTCTTTAGCATCAGTAAGTATCTTAAATTTTATTCTGGGCTTTTTGCCCTGCCAGACAAATCTAGAGATATCTCTTTGCCACCTCTTGAAACAGTCCATCTTGTCAATGATTTGTAATGATTGAAACAAAAACAACATTCTCGGCAGTACATTCATCTTAATGACAGCAATCCGACCCAGCAAGGAAAGCTTCAAATTCGACCAAATCTCTAAATCTTTCTTCACTTCTGACCAACATTTCTCATAATTATCTTTAAATAAATTTGCATTCTTAGCAGTCATATTCACCCCCAAGTATTTTACCTTCTTTACTAATGTCAGATCTGTCTCTTTCTGAAACCTCTCTCTCTCCATCGGCATCAAGTTTTTCTCCAAAACCTTAGTTTTTAACTTGTTTAACTTAAAGCCTGCAACATGACCAAACTCCTGGATTAATTCTAAAGCCCTCTTGGTACTAGGTACTGGCTCTTGTAATGTCAATACAAGATCATCTGCAAAGGCTTTAAGTTTATATTGTTTTGCTCCGACCTGAATACCATGAATCAGCTGGTCCCTTCTTATCATATTTAGCAAAACCTCCAGGACCGAAATAAAGAGCAGTGGGGAAATTGGGCAGCATTGTCATGTCCCTTTCTCAATTTTAAATTCTTCTGTCACTATGTTATTAACTATAAGTTTAGCCTTTTGTTCAGAATAAATCGCACCTATACCATTTTCAAAATTTTGTCCAACCCCCATCCCCTGCAGATTTTTCTTCATAAAAATCCAAGAGATGTTGTCAAAGGCTTTCTCTGCATCTACGAATATCAAAACCGCTTTTGTATTAATGTTCACTTGTAACTTTTCCAAAATGTTAATTACATTTCTCATATTATCAGATAAATGTCTACCAGGGAGAAAGCCAGCCTGGTCTTTATGTATCATTTCTGCTAAAACTTTTTTAAGTCTTTTAGCCAAAATATCAGCAAAAATTTTGTAATCCACATTAAGCAGGGCTATGGGGCGATAGTTCTTGAGTTGTGTCTTCTCAGACTCAGTTTTAGGTATAAGTGTGATGAAGGCTTCTTTCCATGACTGCCGGCGTACAGCTTCCAGGTCATGTGGCCAGCATGACTAAGCCGCTTCTGGCGAACCAGAGTAGCGCACAGAAACGCCGTTTACCTTCCCACCAGAGCGGTACCTATTCATCTACTTGCACTTTGATGTGCTTTCGAACTGCTAGGTTGGCAGGAGCTGGGACAGAACAATGGTAGCTCAACCCGTCACGGGGATTTGAACCGCCGGCCTTCTGATCAGCAAGCCCTAGGCTCTGTGGTTTAACCCACAGCGCCACCCATGTCCCGGTGGCATTAGGAAACAAGTTATTAGCTTTGCCCTCTCGTTGGATCAACTATGTTTGTTTGCTACACCGCCCTTCATCATAAGACCTCAGGAAAGTTCATAGAAAAAAATACAGGATAAAAACAAAGAAAGAAGTAAAATGAAAGAGCAAAACGATATCCCTCCCTTCCCACAGACACATTTAAAAGGCTGTAGAATATTAATCAGCCCAAGGCCTGGTTGAAGAGGAACTTTTCTACCTGGCGCCTAAAATATATATAATGAAGGTGCCAGGCGAACCTCCCTGGCAAGAGCAGTCCACCAATGGGGAGTCACTACAGAGAAGGCCCTGTTCTCATGTTGCCACCCTCTGGACCTCAGATGGAGGAGGCACATGAAGAAGGGCCTCAGATGATGACTGCAGAGTCTGGGACGGTTTATATGGGAAGAGGCGGTCTTTGAGGTGTTGGGGTCCTGAGCTATTTAAGGCTTTATAGGTCAAAACCAGCACTTTGAGTTGGGCCCAGAAACTAATTGGCAGCCAGAGCAGTTGGGCCAGGATTGGTGTAATATGCTCGGCCGCTTGGTTTCTCTGGGTTTTGCCTACTAATTTTTCTTTCTGATTATTTAACAGAGATGCAACAATGAGCCCAAGGATAAACTTGGGGGTGAGGTTGGCTGCCTCTGATTTGGACTAGCAGGTTAGGTTCAAAAAGCCTTCTGCTTCCATTGTTTAGGCTTGTGCAGAAAGCCTAGTGAGAAACAGGACTCCGGCTAGGTCTGTAGATCATGGTTACCAGATTTTTTTTTCCAATGAATCCGGGGACACTTTTTTTTTTGAACCTCAGTAGCAAGAGGGAATCAGTCGTGGGGATGGTGAGGCAAAGGACCCTGGGCCCAAGCACACATGCATATTGTATAAAGATGCAAAGCCCTTCTTTCACACCCTGTGAAACATAAATGCGCAGAGCTTTTAAAAAACTGGGCAACGGCGCAATGCCCACCCATGACTTCGAAGCTCTCCCCGATCTCCTGCCCCCTTCTCCCTTTGTTTTGACAGATTGGGGGAGGCTTGGGAGTCACGGGCGTGCAGCATTTATGTTTCACAGGGTGCAAAAGAAGGGCTTTGCACCTTGCCTGGCAGAGAAACTGCACGCCTTGCACCCCTCCTGGGCAACAGCCAGCAGGCCGCAACTTCCAAGCCTCCCCTGATCTGTCAAAACAAAGGGGGAAGGGGGTGGGAGATCTGTACTGCCGGACATGCCTGGTTCCCCTTCGACAGTGGCAGCGGCAGTGAGCAGCTCCTGAAGCCAGCCAGAGCCAACTGCACTACCAGGCTGGCTCCAGGCTACTGAGGCTGCCGCTGCCACGTTTCCCAGGGACAGATTTGCAAATCTGGGGACATTCTGGGGACGGAATTTGTCCAGGGACAGATTTGCAAATCTGGGGACATTCTGGGGACGGAGTTTGTCTGGGGACAGATTTGCAAATCCGAGGACTGTCCCTGGGAACCGGGGATGTCGGGTAACCCTACTGTAGAGCCCAAAAGTTGCCTTACAAGGGCCATGCCAAGCCAGGCATTTCCTGCAGAATGGGACTCATAACAGGTCAGACAGTGTGGTCTTTATATGTGAAGGCTGGTGTCACCAATGAGTTGTTGCTGTGGATTAGGACCAGACGCGGTGGCAGCATGGTACCTTGAGGGCCCGGGCGGCCGCTCGGTCAATGGCAGCAACACGGTCCAAGCCTCCCTCATCCAGCTCATGCAAGTAGGCTTGATACAGTTCTTCTAGGTGGGATGGCACCGACAGCTGAGACTCTGGCAAGAAGAGAGAGGATGGGGAAAGAGTTGCACAATGGAGAAGTCAATGCTCCACACATGTTTCTGGTCTAGTCCGCAACAGCGACCATGACCCCTATTATAAACGGGTTAGGCAGAATACAAATAAAGGAATGGAAGGGAAGGGATATTCCTTTATGCTACAGGGACTGCAAGAACACTAATTGCCAAAAATTGGAAAAAAGAAACAATACCGACAAAAAAAAGAGTGGCAAGATAAATTATTTGATTATATTGAACTGGCTAGATTGACAGAAGCCATCAGGGGTCAGCCCAAGCAAAAATTTCAAAAAGAATGGGGAAAATATAGAGAATACCTTCAAAAGCAGTGCCCTCAAATTAATATTTGGACTTGTTTTGATTAACTTCTGCAAAATAAATTATGGTATAAAAGTTAAAAACAGAAAGAAAATGGGGTAATAATGAACTAAGAAGGAAACAGTTTACCAAAAACAAAAAGAGAACCGTGTTGAGGATGAAGGAAGTCAATTGGAAGAAAAGAAGAATTGAAATTATATATATATATATATATATATATATATATATATATATATATATACACACACATATATATATAGTTTGATCTGTGTAAGTTTCCATATGTTATTATGTTTTATTTGTATTTCTTTGTTCTTGTTTTTTTTTTGTTTTTCGATGGTGTATTATTACTTTTATGTTTAGTTCTGTGTGCGCGCATGTGTTTGTGTGTGTTGTAAAACAAACTTAATAAAAATTTGAAATTAAAAAAAATAGAATACAAATAAATCAATGAAAATATCTAAAAAGAAACACAGTCGTATCTCCTGACACAGCCAATAATTTCAAGGTTAACAGAACCACATTGTTCAGCAGTGCCGGATTAAACTCCGTGGAGGCCTTTAGGCAGTCAAAATCTCAGTCCTCGCAAATAGTTTCCTAATATGATTTTGTAATTTTCTTCCCAATATTATTTTTGATCCATTGTTGCGGGGCTCATAAGCCGGTGCATACGCTGCCTATTTGGTAATCCGGCACTGTTGTTCAGCCCTCAAATGTTTGGGTAAACTGTAAAGGTGGTTTTTTTTTTAACTCCTCCTGAATGTTACGTAGAACAGCACTACATTATACCATGGGTTCAAAATGGTCTATGAACATAGGCAGTCTGCATCAGATTGAAAGAAAGAGTGGAGAGGGAACGAAATGCGAACCCATGCTGTGCTTTAAAACATCTCAGGGACATTTCCACAATGATGTACCTTTCTCACGCACACACACACTGTCAGGGGCTAGACTGAACCTTCCCGAGAACAGGACAGTATAGATTTAGAACAGTGGTTTGCAGAAGGCCAGAGTTCAGAGGTTGCAGATGCTGGGAAATATTGTAAGAGGAACAGCAGGAAGGAGAAGCCACTGGCGAAGGAAGGGAGGTGCGGTGTGTCATCCCTGAGGAGGGGTGTGACATCACTGTCCTGCCCCCCTGGGCTGTTCGCTGTCTGGGAGAAGCACTAGGGGAGAGACAGCTGACAGACTCAGTGTCTCTGAAAAGCATTCCTGACACCCCCCTTGCCCAGGACCAGGCAGGCACTGAGGGTATTAGAACAGAGAACTCGGCAGCAGAAAGCTCAGATTAGCCGACATAGGAGTGATGTAGAACAGGGGAGACGCAGAGGGGTGGGACTTTACTTGGAGCAACGCCATTATATAGGGAAGAAGAAGAAGAAGAAGAAGAAGAAGAAGAAGAAGAAGAAGAAGAAGAGGAGGAGTTTGGATTTGATATCCCGCTTTATCACTACCCGAAGGAGTCTCAAAGCGGCTAACATTTTCCTTTCCCTCCCTCCCCCACAACAAACACTCTGTGAGGTGAGTGGGGCTGAGAGACTTCAGAGAAGTGTGACTAGCCCAAGGTCACCCAGCAGCTGCATGTGGAGGAGTGGGGACGCGAACCCGGTTCACCAGATTACGAGTCCACTGCTCTTAACCACTACACCACACTGGCTGCATTCCTTCGCTGCTCTCTGTGAATGACTGAATAAATTGCACGGTAAGAGCTTTTATCCTTTCTCTGATTCCTGGCTGACCCCGTGGGATGGATCTGATTCCCCGAAGCCTTACACACACACCCCATTCTCAATTAGTGCAAAAGGTGGGAAATGTGGTTTTCTGCATGTCCTGGATCGCATGCCCTAGGAATGCAAGGTGCAGTGGATCCCCTACGTCTGCACTGAACAGTGGTTGCGGCCGTACCATGGATGATCTGCCGCTGTTCGTGGATGATGCGGTGGCAAAGGCTGCGGTGGCGCTCGAAGCGGCGCACGGTCCGTTCCTGGTGGCGGATGAGGCTGTCCTTCAGCAGGGCCCCCGACTGCATGGCCGTGTTCTCTACCTCCAGCTCGTGGACCTTGCAGAGCAGGCTCAGAACCTCCCGCTGCTCTTCGGAGCTGATGCGCCAGGGCAGAGCCTCTTCCAGCCGGTGCCCACGCTGACGGACCTCCCAGAACCGCCTCTCCAGCTCTGTCTGGCACAGGGGGGAAGTTGCACGCCGGGGTCACAGGGGGCCAGCAAAAGCAAGCAGAAGGGTTGCCCAAGAGACCCCTGCTGGCTGCAAACAGCTCAGCCTCAACAGACGCTGCAATCCCCCTGCGGCTGCAACCCTGGGCCCTCATCCCTCTCTTCCCTCAGAGTGGCTATCGCTTAGCTCCTTTGAGCTTCAATACCTTCTGCTTGTGAAGTTTATCCTGCTCCCTCAGGAGGGCTGCAATGTGTTCCCGGGCTAACGTCACTTCCTGCGGCTCCGGCACATCCGACAGGTCGTCCCCAGTGTCGGAGTCCTTCTCGCTTTCATCTTTGCTGTAGCTCTCCTTCCTCTGCTCCTCTCGCCACTTCTGGGCCCGCCGCGCCTTCTCCTGCTCCCAACTGTAGGGCGAGGTGAGTGGGGAAGGAGGAAGGAAGATGCATCATGGCCCAAGCGCTGGTAAACCCAGCAGTGTTATTTTCCTGCCCTTACTCAGACATGGCAGCCTAGGCTCAGAGCACAGACTCACAGCGAATTCTCTCTCTGAATGTGGGATGGTGCCCTGCCAGCTCTCAGCTCCCTACTTACTCAGCAATGGCCAGGAGGTGTCGAGAGCTCTCGATCTGGATCTCCATGTAATTGTTCTCTAGCTCCATGAGGTGGCGCCGCACGTCCATTTGTTCCCGGAAGGTGCTGATCAGCTGCTCCCTCAGCTGGTCCATCTCCTGCCTCTCAAAGGGGTTGCCCTGGAGTTGCACTTCAGCTACGATGAACAGCAGGTAGGGAAAAAGAACCAATGCAAGGAGTCTGGTCAAAATGTCAAGCAAGAAGACGCTACCAAACACCCCTGTTATTTCTCCCTTCCCTCACGTTGTGCTATGAGGGCAACCAAGCTCTCCACTGCACAACTTGCTGCTGCTGTTGTTGTTAGATAAACAACAACAACAACAACAACAACAACAACAACAACAACAACAAATTTATTATTTGTACCCCGCCCATCTGACTGGGTTGCCCCAGCCACACTGGGCAGCTTCCAGCTTATATAAAAACATAATGCAACCTTAAACATTAAAAACTTCCCTATGCGGGGCTTCCTTCAGGTGTCTTTTAAAGGTTATAGTTACTTGTCTCTTTGACATCTGTTGGAAGGGCATTCCACAGGGAGGGTGCCGCTACCGAGAAGGCCCTCTGCCTTGTTTTCTGTAACCTCACTTCTTGCAGTGAGGGAACCACCAGAAGGCCCTCAGAGTTGGACCTCAGTGTCCGGGCTGAACGATGGGGGTGGAGACACTCCTTCAGGTATACTGGACCGAGGCTGTTTAGGGCTTTAAAGGTCAGCACCAACACTTTGAATCGTGCTCGGAAACGTACTGGGAGCCAATGTAGGTCTTTCGTTCCCTTGGTGTGTCCGGCCTGAATGATTGGGGTGGAGATGCTCTTTAAGGTATACAAGGCCAAAGCCATTTAGGGCCTTAAAGGTCAGCACCAACACTCTCCAAAACCTTCAACACACCACTGAGTCTATCCTTTTTGGCCTGATGTGTAAAAGCTGAAGGAACTGCAGCCTTTCAGCTACGTTTGAGGGCCACAGGAACATCTTGCCCACCCATCCCATGGCACCTGTTCCCTTTGTACAGGTGTCACTTGGTGAGGCATGAAGCTACCACAGGCATAGGAAGGCTAGAGGCAGGAATGTAAGTGTCCATGTCCTGGCAGAAACATCCCTCGCCTTTCCTACCTTGTATACTGCGGATGTCGGACCGCATTGGGCGTGGCTCTTGCTGTTCAATCTTGCGCTGCAGCCTCTGAATCTCACTACGTAGGTCAGCAATGATACTTGTGTACTGGGCGATGTGATATGAGACATTAAGAAGGTTACGCTTTACCTGCCAAGGCGGAGAGAGGGAATGAGTACTGGAAATCCATGGACACTGTAGCATCCAATTTAAGTTCTCTTAAATTGCTAGATGTGGGAGGAAAACTTAAGGACATTCCACCAACATTACATATACTATATAAATGTTATGTGGAAGGTACTAAATGGGAAGACTGGAGACATCAGTGGCGGTGTGAAAACATACCAGTATGTAGGGAACCTTGATGAAAGTCTGGATAATATTTTGTGAGGGGAGAACAGTTAGAAGGTTGCTAGACTGGAAATGCAGGAAACTGGTGTTTTTCTACTTCCCCCCCATTTTTCTAGTACATAAGTACAACACCATCAGATGAAACCAGTGGTCCAACTAGTCTAGTATTCTGTCAATCATATAACTGCCGTGCTCTGAAAAGAGATGTCATGCATGATATAAAACTGTCATTTCCTGGAGTAAGTCTTGCTCCCTACAATTGTGTGTCAATCTGAGAATGGTCCCAGCATTTAGGATGCTCAGGACTGGAAAACTAAAGGATTGGTTTGGCTCTGGTGGAACAACTAGAATGTCCACCCAGTGGCGTAGCGTTTTGCCCCAGGCACAAAATTGTTAGGGGTGCAAAATTGCAACACCCGGCGCTGCCTCAATACAGGTGCACACTTCCATCACTGGGCTCCACTGAAAATGGATTCTCCAGGCAAACCAAGAAGTGAGCACTCCAGACAACGGAACAGCGCTTCTTATCTCTGTGGCTGCAGTCCCCTGGGTGACACAGATGTCATTTCCCATTCACGCTCTGTACAGCCCCGGGTGCTGGAAACCCACGCTATGCCACTGTGCCCACAAAAGAGAGAAGTTAGAAATCTAGAAAGTGAAAGAACTTTTAGAGAAAGGGTGTGGGGTCTGGGGGATCCTACCGTGGTGCGGATGCTCTTGGCACGCTCTGCATAGGTCAGGGTGCTGCGTGACTCCTCAAAGGAACTGCTGGCAGGGCTGATGTGAGCAATCATTACCGTTCGGCTGTTCCCGCCTAGTGAATCCTAGGATTAGGGAGCAAAGTTGTAGGTCTTAACATAGGAGCTGCTGAGCAGCAGCCAGGACTCTTGACACAGAAGAGGACACACCAGCCAGATCAGGAAGAGCAGAGGAGCAAATGGCAGAGCCAAAAACTGAGCCCCACACTAAACCTGAGCTGGACAGCCAAGAACCTTCTAAGCCAAAGCCACCCTAGATTGAGATGCATGCACCACAGAACAGTGCCCCCAGAGCCATATTCCCCTTCCCCTGGCTCCATTGACATCAGGGGCCTCATCTCCCCAATGTCTGCTTACTAATATAAGGAATACTCAAGATGGTAACTGAGTGAGAGGCTACAGGATGTCCTGGACAAAGGACTAACCCAGTGTTTCCCAAGCTTGGGTCTCCATCTGTTTTTTTCAACTACAATTCCCATCATCCCTGACCAATGGTCTTGCTAGCAAGGGATGATGGGAGTTGTAGTCCCAAGGCAGCCAGAGACCCAAGTTTGGGAAACATGGGACTATGCCTTTGTCTCTTAACTCTTCAGGAAGGGTACAGAGCCTGATAAATGGAAGTCTGGCCTAAGAGGAATGAAAGGTTTCATTTGAGTTCCAAATCTTGTAAGTGCAAGTTGTTTGCTTGGAGTGATATAAAGCCTTGCAACTCCAACCTGACCCTACTTGCCATGGCACCCTCGGGTGTTGATCACATGTCACGGCCTCCATTCAAGGGCAAGATTGGGCACTGTGGTCCTGTCATCCCACCCAGCCTACTTTGAGGGACGTTTGGTTCCTAATATGAGAGGACTAGGGAAGGAACTAAATGTTGTGGCGAATATGAGGCTATCAACAATACCAAACCCACCTTGAATTTCTCCACTTCCTCCCACCTCTGTCACCTTAAGAACAACACCACTGTCCCTTTGTTTCCTTGACCACAGCCACCAAATATGCTATGTTTTTTTCTTCCCCACCCCACAGGAGACAAAAGAAAACTCTGTGGTGTGGGGCGATGGGTAGCGAGAACCAGACTGCCGCCATTTTGTTGTTGCTGTTGTTAAGCGTAAGGACTACAATTCAATGCACATTGGCATGAAATCCTTCCCCGCAAGCCAACCTTGCCTCGTGAACGTGTGAGAGAGAACATATCATTTAATTCAGGCTATGCCCACCTTGTATGACTAGGCACCCTCCTTGCCAGCCCCACCCCGCAGGCAGACCTACCTTCAGGAGGCGGGTGAGCTTGCTATCCCGGTAATTGACATATTTGACCCCTGCCCTGTCACTGAGCGCATTGATGCAGTTGCCAAGGGCCAGCAGGGAGCGGTTGATGTGAGCGCCTTCCTTCATTCGCTTCCCGCGGTTCTGCGTCTGTGGGAGAAGGAGAGTAGGAGGGACACAAGAATGGAATCGTTGTTCTGAGAAAAACCAAGCAGGGGGCCTGCTGAGACGTTTGCTTCGGCTGCAATTTTGAGAGTGGGTTGGAATCTCTTGCCCTCATCTTCGCTGTGATCTCTTGTGCCCTCGACTCCAGCTTTCAAGCTTCTTCCAAAGCAGCAGTCTCAGGAAGGAAAGAATGCCACTCCTCTCCTCATTTTAACCCCTTTCAAGCCCCCCTTCAGACAGGACACCCATAGTGTGTAGAGGGACCAGAATGAACTCAGTGGCCCCAGGCCCATTGCTGGCTGTACCCTCCTCACACCAGCCTTCACATATTTAGCAATAATAATAATAATAATAATAATAATAATAATAATAATAATAATAATAATAATTTTTATTTATACCCCGCCCTCCCCAGCCAGAGCTGGGCTCAGGGCAGCTAACACCAATAAAATCACAGTAAAAACATAATAGGGGGAAAGGGGGGGCACACCAATTTAAAATACAGGTTAAAATGCAATTTAAAATGCAGCCTCATTTCAAAGTAGCTGATAAATCAAAACCATAAGGGGAGGGAAACATAAGAATCAGACCAAGTCCAAACCAAAGGCCAGTTGGAACAGCTCTGTCTTGCAGGCCCTGTGAAAAGATATCAAGTCCCGCAGGGCCCTAGTCTCTTGTGACAGAGCATTCCACCAAGTCGGGGCCAGTGCTGAAAAGGCCCTGGCCCTAGTTGAAACCAATCTAACCTCCTTGAGGCTCGGGACCTCCAGAGTATTGTTATTTGTGGACCTTAAGGTCCTCCGCGGGGCATACCAGGAGAGGCGGTCCCATAGGTACATGGGTCTTAAGGTCTTAAGCGGACTTTTTAAGCATTCCCCCTTCAGAGCCTGCCTTATCAAGGTTCCCGATTGAGAGGTGGCCCATTAAGTTCATTCAGGCAAATAGAAAAAAGCCCCTTCAGCTCTTCGCACTAAACATGTGACGCTTGGGAGTGGAGCAGGCAAACCTGGCACACACACAAAGATTTGGGAGTGGGACCGATGTGCCCATTCCTCTACACACTTTGGCCCTCACATGTTCAGGCTGAGCACCAGAGGGCTTCAATGACAATGTTAAGGAAATACGTAGCCTCCAGACAATGCTCAGGGAATACGCACCCTGTAGGCCAGTGTTTCCCAAACTTGGATCTCCAGCTGTTTTCGGACTACAAGTTCCATTATCCCTGACCTTGCTAGCTAGGGATGATGGGAGTTGTAGTCCAAAAAAGCTGGAGACCCAAGTTTGGGAAACATTGCCCTAGACCAGGGGTGGGCAACCTAAGGCCCGGGGGCTGGATGCAGCCCAATTGCCTTCTCAATCCTGCCTGTGAACGGCCTGGGAATCAGCATGTTTTTACATGAGTAGAATGTGTCCTTTTATTTAAAATGCATCTCTGGGTTATTTGTGGGGCCTGCCTGGTGTTTTCACATGAGTAGAATGTGTGCTTTTATTTAGAATGCATCTCTGGGTTATTTGTGGGGCATAGGAATTTGTTCATATTTTTTCCCAAAATATAGTCCGGCCCACCACATGGCCTGAGGGACAGTGGACCACCCCACAGCTGAAAAAGGTTGCTGACCCCTGCCCTAGACTAACATGGTGCGCTCCACCTGATGAGAAGCCTGCCCCTTTCTGCCCGTACCTGAGAGGCCCGCTCCGAGCCAGCTAAGTCGATCATGAAGAGCCGCCCCACGCGCACCTCCTGCATAATATTCTTGACGCGGCTCTTCTGGCGCACAGTCACCTGTAGCACAGCATGGGAGCGCGAGGAAGTCCGGTTGGCCGCTGTGGGCTCCTGGGTACGCTGCTTATTGCCTTTCATCAACAGCTGCATGATCTGCAGGGAAGGGAAACAGCGGAAGGCACAAAGGCATCCTTCTTAAAATGGGCAGGGAACTTGTGGCCCAATAGATCTTGGACTCTGACTCCCATCAACCCCAGCCAGTATGGCCAATGGTCAGGGATGATGGGAACTGTAGTCTAGGAACACCTGACATTCCAAAGTTTTGCTACCTCAATGTGAAATTATCCAACAGCCATGGATATTGCTGATAGGAGGCTTACTTAAACTCTGGCTGTTTAAGTAAGTAACTGGAAACAGAGAGGATTAAGGAACTGCAGATAAAAGAGCAAGTTTATTCTGGCCTGCACCCCTCTTGGTCACTGCACAAACAAAGGCCAATATTCAGCTGGACGTGTCTGTAAGCATTATTTAGAAATGTACATCCTACCTCCTCCATATTGTTCCCGTATCAGACTTACAAGATCCCCAACTTTTGTCATTGTGGGAGATTATTTTCATTGAAGTCATAAGACAATATCCCAGAGTTTCTCCTTTTTTCTGCTTTCTGCTCTCTCCTGAGTGGACCAGAGGTAGTAACATTTCGTAGCAATATTTACATGAACAGACACTTCAGGAATAGGAGTCTATTTTCCTCTTCCCTCCTCTTCCCTCAACTCAGAAAAGTGCAGAAACTGAAAATATTAAAGGTTTTGTAAGAGCAAAGTGTGACGTTAACATATATGAGAGAGTGCTGGAGGGGAAATAGTTAAATAGGTTGCACAGACAGGACCCAGGGGGGTGGAGTCAGTGGGTCTATAAAACTAGTTCTGGGAGGAGTTCATTGGGAGTTGTTGGGGGGCAGTTGGTTGGATTTCGTGGGTTGGCTGGTTGGGAAAGGCAGTTGGGAATAGAGAGACAGTTAGGGCAGTGGGTTATTGAGTGTGGGGAGGTAGAAGAGATAGAGAGAGGAAAATAAGACTAAGAAAGTAAAGAGCTACAATGTTTGGAATGCTGTAAAAGTTTTGTTTGTGTCTGAAATAAAATACACTCTTCTTTATTAATTGAAAAGCTGACTAAGACTAAAGTGATTTTACCAGGGAGGACCTGGTTGGTGGCAGCGGATTAGTGGTGTACGGGTCAATAGTTCGTGAGATGACCGGGGGCTCCGTACGAACGCCACACGAAGCCACTACCTGGTGAGAGGTAGGTAAGAGCACCAAAATGGAGTCATCAGGGAAAGACATAAGGAGGTAAAGCTCATGAGAATTGTTATGGGGATTTGGGGGGGGGGTCGAGGACCAAAGGAAAGGAGGAACATCCTGGGAAACAGAAGGGGGAAGGGGACACCCAACAACTCTGCGAAATGGATATGTTTCTGGTTGGCCGAAACCTAAACAGTCATTTTCCTCAGGTTGGGGGAAAAGCAGCAATACCACACTTTTAAAGCACCCATCACAGGATTCTCAGAACTTTAGTTTCTTAAACGTGTTATAGGTCTGTAAATAGTAAACTACAATTCCCAGGATTTTTTGGGGAGGGAAAATCTGCTTTAATTCTGTCACGTGTACGTAGCCCAAGTCTTCTGAGGCTGCAGTCCTATGCTCATTTATCTGGAATAGGCCCCACTGAACACAGCAAGACGTTCAGGTGAACATGCCGGTCCATTCCTCAAAACCACAGCATCTGCTGTTGCCAAGAAGTCATGGGCTGATCTCTTTCTCCTCTTAACCAATATCCAGGAAATAATATTGAATTTCTTGTTCCATCACTGCTAACGTTTTCCCCCTCCTGCCTCAAAAAACTAAATCCAAATGCAAATAAGAATAACCTTTTCAAACTCAGCCTTAATGCTTGTCTCACCTCTTCATAAGCAGCAGAACAAACAATTGGATTGACTAATATGGTTTTACTCTCTAGCAACAAAAACACAAATACAGAATAATTAAAAAAGGGGAGGAGAGGGTCGGATTATTTGTGGGCCATTAACCAGGATGCTATGTGGGGATGCTGCACTGACAGCGTCCCTAACAACAAGGGCAAAACATGCAATCCTGGTCACAGTCACAGAAGGAACGTAGAAGCTGAGATAGATGTACCAGTGGTCTTGTCCAAGGCTGTCCATTGTTGGCAATGTCATTCAGTACTGTAGGGCTATTCAGTATTGGGATCTTCAGTTAGAATTATCCCCAGCTTGCCGCAATGATAGGTACACAATTATGGCAGGCTCTTTCGGAACATAAAATTCGTAACCGGGATCACTATCCTGTAAAACTGCATTTGGCAGCAGCAAAATTTATGGCTTCCTGCTCCTCCCCCATTGTATAATTGGTTTATTCCCATTCACCTCCTTAGCGTTGATGGTAGACACTTCCGTGATGCCAGCCACTTGGATTATCCCTTTGGAATCTTCACGTAAATCCAGGTAGCCCAGGGAGGGGTTCAGCAGGTCCCGGATCATCTCATTGTAGATCTAGAGGGGGGAAGTAAGAGGGGCTGAAGGACCATTGCAAGCAGCTTAGCTATCTTTTAGCAGGTTCTAGAAGGCACCAATATGGGATGTGAGTGGCGCTGTGGGTTAAACCACAGAGCCTAGGACTTGCCGATCAGAAGGTCGGCAGTTCGAATCCCTGCAACGGGGTGGGCTCCCGTTGCTCAGTCCCTGCTCCTGCCAACCTAGCAGTTCGAAAGCACGTCAAAGTGCAAGTAGAAGGTAAACGACGTTTCCGTGCGTTGCTCTGGTTTGCCAGAAGCGGCTTAGTCATGCTGGCCACATGATCCGGAAGCTGTATGCTGGCTCCCTCAGCCAATAAAGCGAGATGAGCTCCGCAACCCCAGAGTCGGTCACGACTGGACCTAATGGTCAGGGGTCCCTTTACCTTTACCTTTAGAAGGCACCAATATGGGGTTTGGAGACAATGGCTCACCAGATGCTTAGTCAAGTCAGACATTGTAAAGCCCTCCTTGGTTGAAGCTCCAGCTTCTCAGCTAGCAAGAGATCCTTAGTGGGCACCCCTTCGTAGAAGGTGATGTGGTACAATGTGTCTGCAGGAAGCACACTATCAGGTTAACAAATGAATTGAGCTAAAACAAAATTCTCAGCATCCCACCTACAGTTCCTGAAAGTTCCTTGGGGAAATGTTCCAGTAGCCAATTGGGTTTAGAACAAGTTTTTGCCAGTGGGAACAGAAGCAAAGGGTTGCAGTGTGGAATGATAACTGTTTAGGATCTTAGCTATTCCCTTGCATTCCCCCCCACCTCACCAGTTTCTTGTGTCTCTCCTCACCACCACCACAACTGTCAATCAGCATGATATGTCCAAACTTGGTCTGTTGGGGAAGGGGATGCCCTTGTCAGCATGAAGAGGGCCGGGAGGCCAGCTGGCTTGCCCTGGCTGGGCCGTCTCCTTCCAGTGGCCCAGTGCAAAGGCCATCACCTCTGCTCTGATGTAAATCAGTGACCCAGGCTTACTCAGCCAGGGCACACTATCAGCAGATCGAACTGCGTACACAGAATAGGCGTGAGGCTTGTGGAAGCATACTACAACTACAGATTTATTAATCATAAATCAGGACAAAGAAACATGTCGTCTCTCTCTCATGTCGTCTCAGAGAGAACAGCTAAAAGCAAAAGCTATACACAAACAGAAGTTCCCAGCATACTGTGCTGGAATGTAAACGGACATGTGACACGTAACAATCCCATACCTGCTCCTTAAGGTGGATTAGAAATGTCAACAGCCCTGCCCCTTAAAGTCCCCCCCCCCCAATATTTTCTGTATTTTTGCAAGCCACAGGAATTCACCATGCCCAATGATACCTCGCTCTTGTTTGTGAGTGCTCCCAATTTGGCTTCATAAGCAAGAGCATCAGAAACAGAAGGGATGATTTGCAGTGTTGATATCTATCTATCCATGCCGTGGCCTAGACTACGATGCAAGTGTGCTGATTTATTACTTCCTTGTTCTGCCCAGAGCATCTGGCAGTATTTTCTCTTTTTGGTGCAAGAGAGGAACAAATGAACTATATACGTTGGCAAAAGAAATGTTTATTAGAACATTCTTCCCCTTGCATGCCGCTCACAAGTAGGTAAGATGTCACTCTTGTCTCCCACAAGAGTCTGCCTATGGCTGCAGCACTGACTATTAGAATTGGACACAAGGTCACTGAGAAGCTGAATCACAGAGCCACATTTGAGGACTGCTTCAAACTCTGCTCCCCACATTCTCTCCCCAACAGGGACCCTGGAATCATAGCTGCAATTGCTTGTTGGGCCATAGAAGGCTCCATTTGCAACGACACTCCGCCTGAATTCCTGTGTTAGCTTAAAAGCAAGCAAGGAAACTACCCTGAAAACCACTGCTGGCCATGACTCCTTGCGGATATCTCCCATCAAACCTACAGTAAATGTCAAGATTCCTGGCATTGGCCATCAGGCAATCAATAAATTCAATACCAGAAGTGTCAATAAGGACTGCATTAGAGCTGTCTCTCCTGCTGGCATCCAATTTGCACTAGAAAGTTAAAGATGCAGTCTAAGACCTTATTCACATTATTGTTCTGCCTATAGCCTGTAGCAAGGCAGTAGCACAGATATTTCTGCCATGTATTGAAGTCAGTTTGGATCAACATGGGGGAGATTTGGGCTAAAGGCTTTGCACAACAAACACGTACAGGTGCCCTACTCAACGTGTGAAAACAAAACAAGACCCTATGGTTTCCATGGGTTAAATCTTCTGAATAAGCATTGAGAGTGAGCCTTTCAAAGCCCCTGCAGAAGGAAGAAGCCTCAGCCAAAGAAGATAAAGAAGAAGATTGGCAAAATAAATTACTGAATTATGCAGGACAAATTATTACAAAAAAGGGTAACTGTTCAATGCATATTTTTTTAAGCTTTGTGTATAGATTTTTACATTAGTATAACTTTTAAAAGTCACTTGTAATAAGATGAAGAAGGTTTTAAAATTGGATTGTTAAGTATATAAGGTTTTATGGACGTGCATGAACAAGTATATTATAAAGGAACCAAGAGGGGAAGTGGAGGGAAGTTGACCAAAAAAAAAATTGTGGTTTAAAAATTTGTTTATGATCCCCCCTCCTTTTGTTATTTTTGGAAAATAAAAAAAAGTTATTAAAAAGAGAGAGAGAGAGAGAGAGAGCCTTTTGAGACATGGTATAAAATGAAACCTCAGTTGTCGAATGCTTTGGAAGCCGAACAATTCGAAACTCGAATGCTGACAACCCGGAAGTGAATGCTTCAGTTTTCGAACGCACCTCAGAAGTTGAATGGATTCCGAGGCGAGTTTATCCATTTTTTAAAAGGAATTTGCCGACCGACAATAGCGCCTTGGTTGTCAAACATTTCAGAAGTCGAGCGGTCTTCCGGAAAAGATTACGTTTGACAACCGAGGTACCACTGTATAATGAAATTAAGAAAAAAATTCAAGTGACTTTTCCTTAAAGTTGCTATATTTCAAAAGTTGTTGAATAATAATAATAATAGTAACAACAACAACAACAATAATACCAATTTTGCCAAAGTTGTTGAGTTTTGTTGTTTTTGAGTTATTTTATGGAAAATTAGCAAAAATGACACTACTGAAATGTGAATTTCCCGGACATTTTGCTGATTTCCACCCAGACACTGCTTCCAACTGCAATATTCTGGATATGTCCAGGAAATTCCGGGTGTATGGCAACCCTGCTTTTCCCAAGAGGCCAGAATCCTTCCTGCTTGGGGATACTAGACAGCGAAATCCCAAAGAAAGCCTCAACGGTATTTAGGTATGTGACTACAGTGACAAGGATTCTCTTATGCTCAGAAATGGAAGGAAGAGAGAGAACAACCTCAAAGGAAGAATGGCTGATAAAAAAAATCTTGGAATACGCAGAGATGGCAAAAATGATGGCACTGATAAAAGACACAAATTTAGAATCTTTTAAAAAAGACTGAAAACCATTTCTAGTGTATATAAAAAGTTATTTCCCATATGCAAAGACCACCGCAGGGTTTGAATGTCAGAAAATGGCAGAATACATTAAGAAATATGTTAGAGAGGATGAAATGAGAGAAGGCAGAACCTTCAAACGCAATTGTATTTAATTTGGGTTATAAACATTGATGCTGGGTGAGCGGAAGTCACTAGTTTTGCTGAACTTGGAATATAACTGTTGAGTAACAAATGTAACTTTCTATATGTGAAAAGATAAAATATTCTTTTCTTTTTTTAAAAAAAGAGAGAGTGAATTGATTTGAGGAACAGAGGCTACTGAGAGCTGGGTTCTTGCATAGAGGGGATGCCAGAAGCAAAGATGGGCAGATGATGGCTAATTTCCTTTGCCTTCTCTTCCCTTCTCCCCCACAACTGCCAAACCCCAGTTTTCTCTTAAAGTTGGAAAGAAGCACAAAGGGACTGCAGCGCTCATGTCCCAGTGGTGCTTTTCCAGTCTCTTGGCTTTATTGCTGGTTGTTCCAAGCTGCTAATGAGTGTCAATATTATACTAGCCTGAGTCCTGGTGTGTTGCCAAGGCGATTATCTGCACCCAGGACCTTGTGCACACCAGCCATAAAGGCAGAAGAATCGGGGGGGGGGGGGGGGAGCTGCCAGAGAAGAGTCAAGTTATGGGGTACAGGAAGGGGTAGGAACACTTGAGACAAAAGCAAGATTTCAAGGCAGGGGGGTGCTTTGGTTGTGAAGGCACTCTTTTCCCACGCAAGTGTTTAAGGCAGAAGGCATGCACACCATCGCAGCAATGTGAAAGTAAGTACAGTGGTACCTCTAGTTAAGAACTTAATTTGTTCTGGAGGTCCGTTCTTAACCTGAAACCGTTCTTAACCTGAGGTACCACTTTAGCTAATGGGGCCTTCCACCGCCGGAGCACCATTTCTGTTCTCATTCTGAGGTAAAGTTCTTAACCTGAGGTACTATTTCTGGGTTAAAAAAGGTAAAGGGACCCCTGACCGTTAGGTCCAGTCGTGACCAACTCTGGGGTTGCGGCGCTCATCTCACTTTATTGGCCGAAGGAGCCGGCGTACAGCTTCCGGGTCATGTGGCCAGCATGACTAAGCCGCTTCTGGCGAACCAAAGCAGCGTACGGAAACGCCGTTTACCTTCCTGCCGGAGCAGTACCTATTTATCTACTTGCACTTTGATGTGCTTTCGAACTGCTAGGTTGGCAGGAGCAGGGACCAAACAACGGGAGCTCACCCCGCCGCGGGGATTCGAACCGCCGACCTTCTGATCAGCAAGCCCAAGGCAGTTAGTGGAGTCTATAACCTGAAGCATCTGTAACCTGAGGTACCACTGTATGCCTTTGCCACCCAGCTTCAGTGTAGCTCTGCTGCTTGTGTACATTTTGCAAGGATGTGCTTCAGCAAAATCTCCAGCTTGTTACTTGCACGCTCCCCTGTAAGCAAGGAACAACTATGTGGGAAGCAGCTCTAACTTGGGACGCACCTCAAAAACAGCTGTGTGACTCAGCACACAGGAAATGGGAAACGAAACAGCATTATCGGGCAGCGATTCCCCTCCAGTTCTGGGCCATGATGGCTAGCTCATCAAGCATTCTGTGGGCACCTTTGGAATTTGGACAGAGCGCTATGGGCACCCCCATTCTGGTGTTGCTCCCCCCCATTTCCCCAAGTCTCTTCCCTCCTTGCCCTGAGCAGATAGAAAAACAGAAAATATCTGTGCACACACATATTCTTTTATTTCCCATGGAGTCTAGGTAAAAGCTGGATCCTGTATGATTAAAACTGATCTTCCTTCATTTGCATTATTTCACGCAGCCCTCACCTAGTCCCCATCAAAATATAAATTACATTGGTGGACCATGCAGTAAAAATAAATAAATAGATGTGGTCCTTGCTGGCACCATAAAAATACTGACCCAAGATCAACATAATTTTTACATAGGGTGACAACTGGCGTGGTGGAGAGATCTGTGGAGACCAGGAGAAGACTTCATTGGTACCCTTGTGCCCATGAACACCATGCTGACAACTCCAGAGATAGGCCATCTTTCGCACCCACACCCTGCTTCCAAGGTGACCCACCTCCAAATAGGACATAGACACCTTGTAGTCCATGTCGTCACTGGTCTCCTCGATAGCACGGAAGAGGTCGTTGAGCGTTCGCACATAAATGCCAGGTTCATTGTCTGTGCCAAGCATGGTATAGGTCTTTCCACAGCCTGGGGGCAAGAGGAAAGTAGGGAAAGGATGAATTGGTTGCTGAACTGGTAACATGTTTCCAGTTTAGGGCCACCCAAAGTTGGATCTGCATCTTATTAGGTTTCTTCTTGAAAGGAACACGTTCGCTCCTTAAGCTCTTTCCTTCCTAACAAAGGTCGTTTTCAAATATACTAAAAACCACTGGTCAAGATGAACTGTATTGACCTGCATAATAAATGGATTTCTGGATGTCCAACTCCTCATCTTCTGTGTTCAGAAAAGCACAGGGACAAGACTATGGAGGCTAACATGTATTTTATGGAACAGGGACAGGTCTTATCTGGAACGAATATGGTGTGCTGGAATTAAGATGAGAAGATAGTACAAATTGAACTTTGCTCAAGGATGTGCAAGGGCGTTTACACTACTTTTGTGCTTTGGATTTGCTCTGCTGTTAGCCAAAGGATGGTTTGTTTTCTAACGGTAATGTGGTGCGCTTGAAAAACCACCACACAGAAGTGGACAAGGCCCTTGTTTCATTAACATAGGGTGCTTGCAGGCTTGAGATCAGAGGTCTTTTATTTGGTTTTTGAGGTGCTCACACAAATCTGCTCTCAGGCTCCCTCTCTCCGACTTCCTCTTCCCTGTCTAGATCCTGAGTCACTCCTCTTAGAGCCATTACTTAGAATTCAGCCCTGGGTCCAGAAATGGCTTCTTTTGACCCTTCCTCACACATGGAGAATAGAGCTTGGGGCCCCATGAGAGGGGGAGAAGTTCCGAGGCTTGTCCCATTGCTTTCAGAACTAAAACAGTCCATGCCTAGAGCAGCCTATAGACCTTGGTTCCTACAGTGTGAAGAGACGGTGTCTCACATTCCCATATGAGCCTGTTTTCTTACCAGTGGGGCCATAGGCAAAAACAGTAGCGTTGTAGCCAGAGATGACACCTTCAATGAGGCCTTTGGTGGTGGCACGGTAGACCATATCCTGAAAGAGGAGGGGAACAGGAGAGGGTACCAAAGAAACATCCTGTTTCCAGGAAGGCAGTGGAAACAAATAGCTCAATATGAGGCAGCAGGTGGTAATGAACTTTGACTTTTCTCTAACACCACCTACTCTTTGCTGCTTCCAGCATAGTATAACAGAACCCTCCAAAGGCAAGAAGAAACTGCATTCCTTAAGACAACTATTTAGCCACGAATCTGAGTTGGTTTTATGTGGCTTTGCCTTTTTAAAATAAAGCTTATGATGCTTTTAAAAGTTACTGAGTAAACGGCCTCAGTCCTGTATGTCTGAAGGAGTGTCTCCACCCCCATCACTCAGCCCGGATACTGAGGTCCAGCTCCGAGGGCCTTCTGGTGGTTCCCTCATTATGGGAAGAGAAGTTACAAGGAACCAGGCAGAGGGCCTTCTTGGCAGTGGCACCCTCCCTCTGGAACACCTTCCCACCAGATGTCAAGGAGATAAAGAACGACACAACTTTTAGAAGGCATCTGAAGGCAGTCCTGTATTGGGAAGTTTTTAATGTCTGATGTTTGGTTATGTTTTCATATGCGTTGGAAGCCGCCCAGAGTGGCTGGGGCAACCCAGCCAGATGGGCGGTGTATAAATAATAAAATTATTATTCTTAATTAGCAAACAAACTGGGATCCAGAGCCAGCCCAATTGGAGACAACACAAGTGATCTCTTGGTGCATCCATTGGGGGGGGGATGTCCTGAAGGACTATTGTGGCAACCGAAAAAGAATGCCCAGGGGTGCTTCCAAGCTCAGAGAGGAGGCTGGATGCAGCCCTCAGATCACACAGTGCAACTGCACAATATCATGGGCTGGCTCTACCAGGCTCTGTTTAAAGGAACACTTAAGACTAAAGTTCCCAGGATTCTTTGCGGGAAGCATTGACTCTTAAGGTGGAATAAACATTGACTCTTAAGGTGGAATAAGAGTGCTCTAATTGATGGCGTGGAGGTGGCCTTGTAGTCATGCACTCTCAGTCATTTCCGTCCCACAATGTTCTCTCCTTACTCACTGCTCCTGCTCCTTCTCCATCTCAGCCCCTTACCACCTCTCACTTCAGGAGCAAGAACTGGCAAGATGAATGGCAGATCTCACTCAAGGAGCTCCAGTTTCACGGCAACGTGCAAATTAGCTTGAAATGGAGCCTGCTGAAAGGGGAGCTTGTGGTTTGGCCCAGGCATGCCACCTGCCACCACACCTGAGACAGGTTGGAAGGCAAAGCTGGGATGTCAGAGGTGGCTTAGATCTGGGACCATACGTTTTACGGCAGATCCGCAGATCCGTGTAACACTCCCCCAGTTATCTTTCCTAATCAAAAGCAGCTCTGGGGAGGTTGTGATTGGGAACTGAGGAATAGGGAGGAATTGGTTAACCCTTTTTCCTCTGGGAATTTCCCCACTCTAAGCTTCGCAGCTGGTGCCGGGGAAAAGATAAGGGTACTTTACGTTTCTTCCATTGGGTGAAAAAGGGGAGGGTACTTCAGAACAGAAAAAAACACCCACCCACCCCCCGGGGAAATACTTAGCTCTTCCACCCCCAGCATCCCTTAGATCAGCCAGGAAACCAATGCATGTGTCTATCGCCACATCACATGTACTTTGGGCTCAGGTCCCTGGGTAACTAGGTATGCATGTTCATTTGACTTATTTACCTGGGTAGCAGCAAAATCAAAGGCTACATCAAACATATAGGACTTCTCTCGTGAGCGGTTGGCGCGGAGCACGTCATCAGGGTCCTCCATTGGGTCCATCAGAACGACCATCTGCAAAAGAAAAAAGTGATGGGATCTTTTTGATACACATTACACTGGAGAAATGGAAGCAAACCACAAGGAAGCAGCTGGAAAGCAGAAGAGAAAATGTGTGCACCAGTTCTTACTTGGCCCAGAGGAAAGTCACTCTGCTGCCATGGTTAGCCACTGTTTCCAAATCCCAAATCTTTCCAGAGTGCAGTGGTACCTTGGTTCTCAAACGCCTTGGTACTCAAACAACTTGGAACCCAAACACTGCAAACCCGAAAGCAAGTGTTCCGATTTGCAAACTTTTTTCAGAAGCCGAACGTGCTCTGTTTTGAGCGTTACGCTTCCGATTTGAGTGCCACACTTCCGTTTTGAGTGTTATCCTGAGATCTGTCTGTCGTTAGTAAAATTCATGTTAAATTGCTATTTTAGGGGTTGTTTTTAAAAGTATGGAACGGATTAATGCATTTTGCATTACTTTCTATGGGAAAGTGTGCCTTGGTTTTGGAATGCTTTGGTTTTGGAACGGACTTCCGGAATGGATTAAGTTTGAGAACCAAGGTACCACTGTAACAAGATTTGCCCATCCTCTTTATGCTCCCCTGCTAGGAGGAAGCAATAAAGTGCCATCATGCTGACATCCCTTAGAGCAGTGGTTTCCAAACTTAGGAACCACCTACAGCCCATAGCCAATGAAATATTGAAGTTCTGCCCAAGGTAGCTGCAGCAACTAAAGCTTCTCTGTCTGTTTCTCCCTCCCAGTCTCCGAAATCATGTCCCTCAAGGTACAAAAGCTTTTAATAAGCTGCATAGCACACCAGGATCCCTTGAGCACTATGACTGCAACTGTGAACTGGCTTCTAACTAATTAGACCGCACAGTGGTAATAAGATGGGAAATACCCAGCAGAATAAAAATCTGCTAGGAGGAGGGTTAGGATCTGATGTGGGGGAGCCTTCTGGGCTGCCTTAGTGCTAACTTATATATCATCACACTAGCTCAGTGGTGTGTTCACAAGCCTGCCACCCAGTGGAGGAGCAGATATCCTCAAAGGGTCTTAGTCAACTGCTACCAGACCCTTTTAACTGGGTGCACCAGTGATGGAACGCTCAGACTTTCTGCATGCAAAGGATGCTCTCTTTCCCATTGAGCTGTGGTCCTTCCAACAAGGCAGGTAGATCTGACCTGAAGGGCATCAGGAAAACTGGAAGGATGGAACAGAAGAGTGTTAGACAGTGAAATAAAGCAGAAGGGAAGTAGGAGAGAGAGAGAGAGAGAGAGAGAGAGAGAGAGAGAGAGAGAGAGGGAGAGAGAGAGAGAGAGAGAAATACAATAGCTATTAGAGCAGGCATGAATCTGGCCCCCCTGGCAGTCTATTTTCTAGGGTAAAAACCTAAAAAACCTTCAACAACTTCAATTCTAAAAAAAAGGTCAACAACCTTGGTTGGCCCTTTGGTCGGTCGGCTCTCACGGCCCTTCACTTCATCAAATCTGGCCCTCTTTGGAAAAAAGTTTGGACACCACTGTATTAGAGCTTCCACACTGGCTGTTATCCTGAATGCAGGTGTTCCACCCACCTGCCTGTGGATCATTAATCTTCCTTTGTTCTTCTCTCTGATCCCTTCCAACCCTAATCTGATATGACAAAGGGGACAGGTCCATACTAGCCGTGCGGATGCCATTGCTGGTCTTAGATCAGGTGTCTGTTTGCTGGGCTTAATCCCAAGCAGATCGGTAGCCACTAAGGGATATGGGGGTGGGTGGGAAAGGGTGTGGGTGTGTATGTATGCATCACTGAACTGTTGTGCTATGGAGTCAGCAGGGTTGGGAAGGGGATTCAGCCTTGGTTCCTTACGGGCACCTACAATTGCAGACCCTCCAGGTGTCCCTATTTTCCAGGGACAGTCCCAGATTTACAGAAGCCATCCCAGATTCTGGAATGTCCCACTTTTCCTTAGGATGGTCCTATTTTCATGGGAGGAATGTTGGAAGGTATGGAGTTATGCAACTACACAACCTTTAGAAGACATCTGAAGGCAGCCCTGTGTAGGGAAGTCTTTTAATTTTTTTTTTTAAAAAAATTAGGGTGCCTGGGGCAACCCAGACAGATGGGTGGGATAAACGGTAAATAATAACATTATTATTGTTGTCATTACAGTGGTACCTTGGGATGTGAACAGGATCTGTTCCAGAGCCCTGTTCACATCCTGAAGCGAACTTAACAAGCGACGGCACATCTGCGCATGTGCGGGTCGCGTTTTGCCACTTCCGCTCATGCATGTGACGTCATTTTGAGCAGACCCGCATGCGTGAGCGGCGAAACCTGGAAGTAACGCGCTCCGTTACTTCTGGGTTGCCGCGGAGCGCAACTTGAACGCGCTCAACCCGAAGCACATTCAACCCGAGGTATGACTGTATAGGACACCTCTATTTTCCTTGGAGAAATGTTGTAAAGTATGTATCTGCTATGGGTTGCAGTGTATTTGGGGATTATTATTTTTTTGCCAGATCCTGGAAAGGGGAATGAAACTATTGGATTTGTATTTAAGGATTTGCTTTCTTTGGGCAGAAATGAGGCTACGGCTAAGTACACACTACACCATTAAAGGACACATGTCCCTCGCAAAGAATTCTGGGCACTGTAGTTTATGCTGAGCGTTAAAGGGAACTGTAACTGTGAGGGACAAACTACAGTGCCCACAATTCTTTGAGGGGAATGAATGTGCTTTGAATGTGCTTTAAACGCATACTGTGTACATAGCCTTATTCTCTTTGGAGCTAGCCTGGCTAAATGAACTTGAATCCCAGAGAGATTCACCTCACAAGATTTGTCTCTCGGCTTGGGGATGGTTATGTAATGCCAAATGCCAGCCCCTCTGCCTGAGACCTCTGGCACTTAAGAGCTTTCACCGATGATGGGAAGCCTCTCCTTTTCCCAGTTCAACCGTTCAGAGGCAGAACTGGATACCTGCTACAAAAGTAGCTACCGATGGCACAGTAGATGTCAGCATCTGTCCCCCTGTGAGAGCAGCTTGTCATCCTTGCGTGTGCAGAGATCAGATTGCCCTAGACGGCAAAGTTAGGTTGGGTTTCACCATCTCCAAGAGGCCTTAAAAGGGGCCTGTGTGTAAGGCAATCGCCATAGTAGGCAGGCAGCAGATAAAAAGGAAAGAGCGGCTTGGGATAAATTAACCAGCGTGGTATTGCCATATTGCAGAATCGGAGAGTTGGAAGGGACCCTGAGGATCATCTAGTCCAACCCTCTGCAATGCAGGAATATGCAGCTGTCCCATATGGGGATCAAACCTGCAACCTTGGCATGATCAGCACCACACTCTAACCAACAGATCCCCACTCAGCCAGGGTTACTTTGAGCCAGGGTCAGCCTTAATTACCAACCCTGCATGGTTGTTGTGAGGATGAAATGAAGATGGAAAGAAACACCTAAGCAGTGCCTTAAACTCATTGGAGGAAGAATGGGAAGCTCATTGGAGGAAGAATGGGAAAAGTGTGGTAAATAAATAACTTAAGGAACATATTTTGGGGATTCCCCAGCATGTCAGAATCTTCCACCAATATTATTCTCCTTTTAAGATCCTTATGCCAGTGTGGTGTAGTGGTTAAGAGCAGTGGACTCGTAATCTGGTGAACCAGGTTCGATTCCCAGCTCCTCCACATGCAGCTGCTGGGTGACCTTGGGCCAGTCACACTTCTTTGAAGTCTCTCAGCCTCACTCACCTAACAGAGTGTTTGTTGTGGGGGAGGAAGGGAAAGGAGAACGGTAGCCGCTTTGAGACTCCTTCGGGTAGTGATAAAGCGGGATATCAAATCCAAACTCTTTTTCTTATCACTGAGTTTATGTCAATCAATAGCTCCCGTCGCGAGCATTTACAGCAAGAGCCATGTAAAAGGATTTCAATGCCACTGAAGCCACATTACCATTCTCTGACATTACCACTGTGGTCTAAACCACTGAGCCTCTTGGTCTTGCCGATCAGAAGGTCAGTGGTTCGAATCCCCGCAACTGAGTGAGCTCCCATTGCTCTGTCCCAGTTCCTGCCAACCTAGCAGTTCGAAAGCATGCCAGTGCAAGTAGATAAATAGGTACTGCTATGGTGGGAAGGTAAACAGTGTTTCTGTGCGCTCTGGTTTCCATCACAGAGTTCTGTTGCACCAGAAGTGGTTTAGTCATGCTGGCCACATGACCCGGAAAGCTGTCTGTGGACAAACATTGGCTCCCTCGGCCTGAAAGTGAGATGAGCGCCGCAACCCCATAGTCGCCTTTGACTGGACTTAACCGGTCAGGGGTCCTTTACCTTTACCTTTTACCATTCTCTTACATTAATCAGGTAGAAATGGTTGCAAATGGGGCACAAATAGCTCTGAGCAGACACAGCAGCAAAGCAGAGGGAGGAAGGATTGAGAAGGGGGAAGAACCCAAGACAAAGCGAAGGAGCGACTTTTATCTTTAAGCATTGAATGCAGTTCAGTATAGCTGCTCCTCCACCCCCACAACCCCATTTTCCTGCTCCACAATTTCAATTCGTGGTTGGAACGGGCGGGAAGGATCCCGCATGCATATGGCATGCCTCAGAAATCAGTTGCGGATTTGAATTCCTGACAGGATAAGACTCTAAATACTATGGTAACTCAAACACACATTTCCTCTGGCCTTCAACATTTGAGATGGGTACTGAAATGTAGGCGGGTTCCCACGTGGCAGGACACAGTGATAACACTAATAACTTTCATTGAACTAACACAACTGGACAACAGGGGCAAAGCAACTGCTTATATACATTTCTGAAGGCCTGGGCCACTCCCACTCCCAACATGATTGGTTGTCTAAACTTCCAAGTTGTGAATCATGACTCAGAGTTTAAGGGCCAATGGCAGAGGCCCAGATCCTGAAATGTTCTGTGATTGAATATCAGAACACAGGGGCTCAGAATCCTTAGTCCAGACTTAAGCTCAGGCAAACACAGACCACTGAATACATAACAGGTACTTTAAAGCAGTGCTATTTTTCCAGAAAAAGAGGTGCCAGAACTCAGTTTGGCTGATAAAAAAGCCCTGCGTTTAGGCCCCACCCTATTCTTGCATTTTAAATTTGTTTAAAACTGTTTTTAATGTTGTTGCTAATGTTGTGACGCACCCTGGGACATATCACGATTTTAAATAAATTTCTCTGAGGTTAGGGATGTGTTGTCTCCCTCTCCCTCCTTCCTCTCAGGACTGGGATTTGAATGGTTACTCTCTTTCAGGTGGAGCCACAGGTAACTCTCAGCAACAAGAACAGCCTGTGCTGTTGGCAGCGCTCTTGCCCATTGTGCCCGAAGAAGCAGGGCATTGTTTCTGGGGCCATTCATGGGCGCTTTGTGAGCAACGCCAAAAATTCAATTGGCCGGCCTCATAACTTCGCTTGGACAAATGGGCCTCTGTGCGATTCTGTCCTGAGGTTTGTGCAGAGGATCTGAAGGAAGAGAGAGGGAAGGTGACCTACTAGGGAGAGGGACACTGACAAACAGGATGGTCTCCTCTTCCTCCCCTTTAAAACCAACAGACAAAACTCCCCCACCACTGCTGCGACAGAGGTTAGATCCCCTATCTTTAACAACTGGTAACAATTCAACAGGAAAATCTTTACTCCCACTAACACATATCCATGCTAGGAAACAACCTCGCCAGTTGATTTCTGCCTATACTGTATAATGGGAGTTGTTAAAGGCACCATAATGAGAGGCAGGAAAAACTGACTGAGAGGAAACTGTGCATCTCCGCATGATTATTTGCTCTGACTAAGTTTCCTCCCAGCTTTCTCTAGGGGCAGCTAATTCTGCTACATCTTTCCTTTCGGTGCAGTCAATCAATTCTGTGATTTTATGTATTATTCAGCCTTAGAGGAGGCTGCATTTCTGCATGACCCATTTCTCTAATCTTGTCACCTTTCTTTTGGGGAGGTACTCTCAGAACAGCAAGTCTTGCTAAAATACGAGATCTTTTAAATATAAACAGCAACAACCGTGTTTATTAGTTTTGTCCTCTATAGGCTGCAATGCTGGCAGCATTGTCTCACACAGAAGGCCAAATCAAGAGAAATTAAACCGAGCTGAAATACTCAAGCAGGGGATGTATCAGAAAATAATTGCAGCCATAAGGTTACAAGGAAGAAGAAAGATAAGGACTAACACAGATCAATAACTGCAGGGTATGGACTCCTCTTACAGTGTGTAATTCTGACTCTTTTACATCTCTGAAAGTAAACCTTTGGGCATCAACCAGAACGAAGCGTTCCTCCCGATTGAATTCTGCTCAGCTATCAGGAGTTTTGAGGGGGAAAGCTAGGAAATGGCTTGTTTGTGTTGCTGTCAAATCTCTCTTGGCCGCTTCTGGACAGACACATCAGAAATTACAGAACACTACAAATAACTTCTACAAATTTTGCTGCAGGGATGGAGAATGCAGGACCTTCAGTCGAAGGAAGCGTCTTCTCAAGTCTGTACATAGCCGAGATACGGAATAATCTAAAAGAATCTCTCCTTTAAGGCAGGGCATCCCCTTCCGACATTTCTCTGATGAAAACAGACAGTCCTGGTGAGTGGGTGGGGATGCGAGACTTGCTTTCCACATGTGACGCTTTTAGAAAGCAGCTCAGCTTGCGGGTGGGTGTGTTGTTTACTCGGTTTTTTGTTTTTGTTTTTCCACCTACAGGTTTTATCTCACTGCTGGTCGACAAGCAAATCAAAATGTGTGTGTATTTAAATTAATAAGCAAACACAAAGGAATAACATACTCTGCCACCCTTTCTGGATGGAAAACCTCGGGAGGAGAAGTAGCCTCTGGAAACCAAAAGGATCCTCTTGGGTGACGGAAGAGAGAAATGGGATCCAGGACGAATATTTAAGCAATAAGGTGGATAGTGGTGGGAAGTAGGGGGAGGAGAGAGAGGTGGGAAAATATTGTTAAAAAAGGTGTAGTCATAGGTATATCAGTGTATTCAAATCTGAATTGTTAAATTGTGTTATTATTGATATTATGGTTTTTGTTGTATGTGTCTTTTGCGGTTGTTGCTTGTATCGAAAAAATGATTAAATAAATTAAAATTTAGAAATGGGATCCAGGAAGCACCAGCACCACAGTCATGGCAGTGTCTTGAAAATGGAGGGTATCAGGTGTTGATGTGTGTGTGGGGGGGTGTACATTCTTGACCTAGACTAGACACCTTCCTGGCGAAAACTCTCTTCTGGGACAGAAGTGGAACAGGTTTTGTTTCTGGTTTTTTTTGAAAATTAAATGCTTTCCGGTAAACAGGGATAGACAGATATGAGAAATAACATACATTCTGAGACCTGGACCGCCAGGGATTGGGCAGGCTGAAAGAATGAAAGTTCTCTTCCTTTTTCTCTTGCAAGCTCCGTGGAGTGGTTAGAGAGCTGGGCCTAGGAGACCAGGGTGCAAATCCTGACCCAGCCGTGAAGCCTTAGTATAGGGTGACCTTGGGCCAGTCACCCTCTCTCAGCTAAACCTACCTCACAAGGTTGTTGTGTGACATGTAGAGGTGGGGGAGCAATGTATGCCCCCTTGAGCTCCTTAGAGGAAAGTTGGGCAATCATAAACTAATAATAATAATAATAATAATTTATTTATACCCCGCCCATCTGGCTGGGTTTCCCCAGCCACTCTGGGCTGTTTCCAACAGAACACTAAAATACAATAACCTATTAAACATTAAAAGCTTCCCTAAACAGGGCTGCCTTCAGATGTCTTCTAAAAGTTTGGTAGTTATTTTTCTCTTTGACATCTGGTGGGAGGGTGTTCCACAGGGCGGGTGCCACTACCGAGAAGGCCCTCTGCCTGGTTCCCTGTAACTTGGCTTCTCGCAGCGACGGAACTGCCAGAAGGCCCTCAGCGCTGGACCTCGGTGTCCAGGCAGAACGATGGAGGTGGAGACGCTCCTTAAGGTATACTGGACCAAGGCCATTTAGGGCTTTAAAGGTCAGCACCAACACTTTGAATTGTGCTTGGAAACTTACTGGGAGCCAGTGTAGGTCTTTCAAGACTGGTGTTATATGGTCTCGGCAGCCACTCCCAGCTCTGACTAAAATTTAAAACGTACTAATTAAGCCCTGGCCACAGCGAGGGGCTTATGACGAAGCTATTGCCGGTCACAGGCTTGAGACAGGAGTGGGGCTTATATTTCTCAAAGGGGTCTCTAGTAATCCTTGCATTAGTCCCCGGAAACAGTTCTGGCGCAGTTCCTCCTCCCTGCTTAACCCCCACTTTTTGACTCCAGAGTATTGTTGCCATGACGACAAGTCACTCCCATAAACAATGGGCTGGCATGGCCGATAAGACATCCACGAGGGAGGCTGTCTCCAAGGCAACCCCCTTTATAGGAGAAGGGGGGGAGGGAGCCCTCCATTCCGTATCACTGGGGGAGCAGGAATAACCACGATAGGGATCAACAGAAACTTGCATCTCCTCACAAGCGGGCAGCCAGTTCCCGTTCTCCAAAGGAACCTTCTTCATTTGAACCTTTTCAGCTCTTACTGTTGCCAAAATGTGTGTGTGGGGGGAGGCAGGAGAAGCAGCTGTAGGTCAAAGCAAAGGAAACATTGAGGCACAAGGATTAGAGGAATTGCAAGGCTGTGTTTTAATGTTTTAATATTTTAATGCTGTATTTTAATCTTATTTTTAAGTTGTATTTCAATCAACTTGTTTTTATTATTGGTTGTTAGCCGCCCTGAGCCCAGTCTTGGCTGGGGAGGGCGGGGTATAAATAAAATTTATTATTATTATTATTATTATTATTATTATTATTATTATTATTATTAAGCCCTTTGACCATTTATGATCATCAGCAACCTAACCCTTGGCCACACGAGTCTTGTATCCATTTATAACACGCTCACATGTAGTGATTTCTTAGATGCATGTCCCTTCTGTGGAGGAAATCTACAGCGGCTGCATGCTGTTCTACTGCATATTATCCCCAGGCCTGTTTTCGTCACAGCTACTGTGGACTTTCTGCTATGTATACATGCAGTGAAACAGACAGATAACTATGTACGCTTGATTCCGACAGGGGTAGCGGTGTTTGTCTGCAGCAGCAAAGGCGAGGCAGGGTCCTGCGACATCTTCAAAGCTTACTAGCCTCTAGTTTTTAGTTTATAGTCCGGTGGGTCACGGGACTCTTTGTTGTTTTAAAACAAACATGGATTCCCCACAGGCAGGCAGAAATAATAGTTTGGCTGTAAACAGCCCCATTATCCAAGACTCAATATTCTGGGTGTAGACATTTGTCAGCCTTTATCCTATCCTGAACCTGTTGGACTAAATACACCCTCTTATATACAACCTGTAATATTCAGCTCAGCAAATTTTGGATTTCCATCTCCTCCTTCCCAGGTTTGCTATTCTTTCAAGACAACTCTCATGTTCTTCCTTCTTCATTGCCTGTCCTACTTGATTCTATCAAACCTACAATCCCACTACAGTGGTACCTCAGTTTAAGAACAGTCCAGTTTAAGAACGATTCAGTTTACAAACTCCGCAAAACAGGAAATAGAGTTCCAGTTAGCAAACTTTACCTTGGTCTAAGAACAGAATCCAAATGGTGGAAGGGCACAGGTGACGGGAAGCCTCATTAGGGAAAGCGCACCTCGGTTTAAGAATGGTTTTGGTTTAGAAAGGTTCCTGCCCCGTTGTTGCATCTCCAACAGATATCACTACAGTTTTTATACATTTTTGCCAGTCTGACCTGGGTCAGGTACCACAGATTAAGTTCATAAACCGAGGTACCACTGTACTCTCAAATTGCCTACTGCCCCCTTCCATCCTTATCTTGTTTCACAAGAATGTAGGAAAGGTGAAAAACCAACCGATTTATAAATTCCCCAAGCTATACCTGTTCTTTCTTTCTTTCTTTCTTTCTTTCTTTCTTTCTTTCTTTCTTTCTTTCTTTCTCTCTCTCTCTCTCTCTCTCTCTCTCTCTTTCTTTCTTTCTTTTCCTTTCCTTTCCTTTCCTTTCCTTTTTTAAAAAACACACCTTCTGTTTTCCTGATGCCCCAGCAACATTCTGATTATGACTTTTCCTTTTCATTTGGGTAGCATTAAAATTATATTATTGGAGCCAAAACTCAGAAGGATCAGACAGAAGCATACAGCTGCAATCAGGGGCATTTTTCTGGGGTGGCCTAGGGGACATGAGCTCCAGGTCTCTTGGATAGGACCCAGATCTCCTTCCCCAGACCCACTTTAAAAACAACAGGTTTTAAAAAAATAATCTTTACAAAGCAGCTGAGCAAATCACTGTGCCAGTCTAACCTCAATTTCTTGCCATCTTAATATGCCAGAGTTCCTGCCACATGTACCGTATTAGGTGCAGAAAACTCTGTCTGTGAAGGAAAGGAACAGACTGCACTGCACGTCTACACAAGGATTGAGAGAAGCACAGAGATTGGAGTTTGGGCTTTGTAAGCCTCTTAAGAGTTTGGTGTGGGAGCTGTAGACTTTGGCTGTCCATTGAAGTGAATGAGCTGTGCTTTCACCTACATTGGTTGTCGAACACCTTGGTACTCGTACGTTTCGGCTCCCAAATGATCGAAACCCGGAAGTGGGTCTTCCAGTTTTTGAACTTTTTTTGGAAGCCGAATGTCCAATGCAGCTTCCGCTGTTGTTTCTGGCGCACCCGTGCAATCAGAAGCTGAGCCTTGGTTTCCGAATGTTTCGGAAGTCGAACGGACTTCCGGGACACATTCTGTTTGAAAACCAAGGTACGACTGTATTCTCAACTTCTATGTATTTGTAAATGAAGTCAAATATTGCAAAATGTCAAGGAGCCCTGAGTGACCATCTTTCAGAGGGAACCTAACATATCCAAGTCCAGCCTTCCTGCAGCATCTTATAACTCAGAAAAGTGGGCTGAGTTTAACAGTATAATGAGTATTAATCCCTCTTTAAAGCTGCCTTCACCTGTCTTCGAACACACACACGCACACACAATAATCTGCCTACAGTTCCGAGAAGATCCAGGAAGGCTCTGCATCGCCCAGACATGATGCAATTCCTCAAACCAAAGCAAATGTAGCACACGGACGCAACGGCTTGGCTCCCACTGGAGACTGTCTGAGTCCCAGGAGCCAAGCTTGCAGAGTCAATTGCAGCCAGCATTTCCCAGCAACTCTCAAGGGGAGTCCAAGAATATCCTTCTAATCAGCAGACCTAATTTCTCTCCTGACTCCCGCAAACAGGGAGACAAGCTGGGCTCCTTAGCAGCTGCTAATGAGAATGTTCACTGGCATAGACCAAATCCAGAGACGGTGTTGCAGAGAACTGGGAATCTCAGCTTACCTTCTATGCTCCGAGGAACCATAGGATGATAAAGGGTTATGATGAAAGACACCAGCACACCCATGAGAAACGCTATGGAATACATTCAGCTCAGGAGGAACAGAGAAGGCCCACACACACTTGTGGATGGCAAGGTGTTGCCCTTAAGCCCAGCACAGTGCAGCTCCAAATGGCAACTATTAGGAAGTGAAGATGGAAGAAGCAGACGAAACAGAGAGAGCAGGTAGAAAAAGAGGGGCAGCTCATAGGAAATCTAGGAAAGAGGAGACCCTGCAGAAGTCAGTGAAGGAGCCGCTGGGGCAATGTGAACATTGGTGTGCAACTGAAGTAGCCAACCAATAGTTCAGCATCTGGGGCCTCAGGCAATTGCTTCCATCTGGTACGCAGGCTGAGACCCTACCTGCCTGTAGACTGTCTCACCAGAGTGGTGCATGCTCTGGTTATCTCCTGCTTGGACTACTGCAATGTGCTCTACGTGGGGCTACCTTTGAAGTGACCCAGAAACTACAACTAATCCAGAATGCGTCAGCTAGACTGGTGACTGGGAGCAGCCACCAAGACCATATAACACCGGTCTTGAAAGACCTACATTGGCTCCCAGTACATTTCCGAGCACAATTCAAAGTGCTGGTGCTGACCTTTAAAGTCCTAAACGGCCTCGGCCCAGTATACCTGAAGGAGCTTCTCCACCCCCATCATTCAGTCTGGACACTGAGGTCCAGCGCAAGAAGTGAGGTTGCAGGGAACCAGGCAGAGGGCCTTCTTGGCAGTGGCACCCGCCCTGTGGAACACCCTCCCATCAGATGTCAAGGAAATAAACAACTATCTGACTTTTAGAAAACATCTGAAGGTAGTCCTGTTTAGGGAAGTTTTTTATGTTTGAAGTTTTATTCTGATTTTAGTGCTCTGTTGGAAGCCGCCCAGAGTGGCTGGGGAAACCCAGCCAGATGGGCAGGGTATAAATAATAAAAGTTGTTATTATAATTATTATAAATATTATTATTATTATTTGTGCCACATGGCAGAGTTGGCCTTGCACAGAAAACAGTTTAATCCCCAAATGCATAGTGACAGTTTCCACAACTGTGCTCATGGGAACTTTTGGATTCCTCATTTGGAAACCAGCTACCGTGAACAATCGTCCCTGAAAAAAGCAAAGACGCTCAGTTCATCAGCTCAAGAGAGGGGCAGCATCCAAGCCCAGGGTGAACCCAGAGTGTGCCTTATTGTACCCCCAAATCCACTGCAAGATACAGCAATTCCTCAGCAAGCAAGCCGATTGGGAAAGGGATCTCTGCAGATATAAAGTCTGGTCTATGTCATCCCTGCTACCTGGGCTCAAGCATGTACACAGCTTTTAAAGATACAGTGGTACCTCAGGTTACAGACGCTTCAAGTTACATACGCTTCAGGTTACAGACTCCGCTAACCCAGAAATAGTACCTCGGGTTAAGAACTTTGCTTCAGGATGAGAACAGAAATCGCACGGCGGCAGCAGGAGGCCCCATTAGCTAAAGTGGTTCCTCAGGTTAAGAACAATTTCAGGTTAAGAACGGACTTCCAGAACGAATTAAGTTCTTAACCCGAGGTACCACTGTAATATTATTAGTCCAAAGCCCATTATTACTTGATTTCTCAGCAATCTCCTGCAATGATAGTCTTCAGTGCCAAGTCATTAGGATCTCCCCTTTCTCATTCACTTTAACATTTGCCAGTGTTCCCACACTTTCAGGGCTTCATTTGAAGGAAGGCCAAGCCTACTTTCCGTGCCACTGTGCCTAACCTTAAGAATAAAGAGGAGAATTCATTTGTAACCTTCAGTAGCTGGCAAGGCAGGTCAGGAAACAAGAAAGTGAGTCCAAGGCTCACCATGAGGAATGCAAGTTCACGGCCCCATCATCTTTGGAGGGGCTGAAGTCCGTGGCACCTGCTTAGCAGAAATCATAGAATTGTAGAGTTGGAGGGGACCACGAGGGCCATCTAGTCCAACTAGGCAGGAATCTTTTGCCCAACGTGGGTGTCGAACCCACAACCCTGAGATCAAGAGTCTCACACTCTACCAACTGAGCTATCCCTCCAGGAAGTAGCTCAGAACACGTCCCTGCATTTGAGAGATCCCACGATCAGTCTCAGGCAATTGAGTTAAGAGGACTAGATAGGAGGGGATGGAGGACGGCTGCTGCCTGAGTCATTGGAGACTTCCTGGTATCCAATAACGGACTAGATCAGCGGTTCTCAACCTGTGGGTCCCCAGATGTTGTTGGACTACAACTCCCATCATCCCTGAGCTCTGGCCTTGCTAGCTAGGGGTGATGCAACTTGTAGTTCAACAACATCTGGGGACCCACAGGTTGAGAAAAGCTGGACTAGATCAATGGTAGCAAGCATGGTGCCCTTCAGATGTTGCTGGACTACAATTCCCAAGAATCTCGGCCAACATGGTCTATGGCCAGGGATGATGGGAACTGTAGTTCAAGTGTAGTCTGGAGGGCATTGTATTGGCTACTACTAAGCTAAATGAACCAATAGGATAACCAACAGGCAAAGCAGCTTCCTCTACTTCCTATGTGGGATGCATCTTCCAGCCTTCGAGATGATGCACCAGACCTTCTGGATCAGAGGTCACATTGCCCAGGCAGCTTGGAGCCTCAGGGACCCTCTTTATGTTAAAGATTACTCCCTTCAGCAGCCCTGAACTCTTGGTGGATATTGCACCACCAAAGTGTTGGTGTTGACCTTTAAAGCCCTAAACGGCCTCAGCCCAGTATACCTGAAGGAGCATCTCCACCCCCATCGTTCTGCCCGGACACTGAGGTCCAGTGCTGTGGGCCTTTTGGTGGTTTCCTCACTGCGAGAAGCAAAGCTACAGGGAACCAGGCAGAGGGCCTTCTCGGTAGTGGCACCCGCCCTGTGGAATGCCCTCCTATCAGATGTCAAAGAGATAAACAACTACCTGACATTTAGAAGACATCTGAAGGCAGCCCTGTTCAGGGAAGTTTTTAATGCGTGACATTTTAATGTATATTTAATCTTTGTTGGAAGCCGCCCAGAGTGGCTGGGGAGACCCAGCCAGATGGGTGGGGTACAAATAATATATTATTATTATTATTATTATTATTATTATTATTATTATTATTATTATTTTCAGTGACCTGCGCTGCATTATGTGTGTGTTTGTGTTTAAATTATTGAAACCCATCCACATAGCTCGTCCTCGATGCTGGATTTCAAAGTCCCATCTCAAGAACTCATCCTGCACAATCTCCAGTCCCCTTCCCACCACTTTGCAAGGCATCAAGGAGGGAGGACCCCATGGTACCTGATCATCCACTTTGTGAGCTATGAGCGTGGCTCCTTCTTCCAGCTCTGCCAAGCTGACCGGCCGTATGCGAAGAGCCACCTAGAATACAAAGAAGAGATGGATTATGAGCTACAAAGGGACTCCACCCCTAATGATTCAAGGAAGATGAGGAAGAGAAGGGGGTGGGGTGGGGGGAGAGAGAGACGCTTAGCACCTTCATGGGAGTCATGGCTGTCTAGAGACAAAAAGCATGAAGGAAGTTCCTTCCACTTCCGAACTTTCTTCGGTCAATTTCTTCCACCACCGCCCTGCCCAGTGCGCTTCACCTGAGCATCGCCTGTCTAGAGAGAGAACCTGCGTCTCTCAGAGGCCTTGGCAGGCAGCCACACACAGACAATTACAGTATTTTTCCCTGGATGAAAGGAAACACTGTCCAGAAAGCAGCATCTCTGGCTTCAGACACCGCTGAGCCATGGGTCTACAGAAGCTGCTGCAGCCACGTGAGCCAGCAAGGTTCATTTCTTTTCCCCACTCGCCCTCTAAAGACAACAGCCCAGAGCTGCAAGATGTTCCGTCACTGGAGCTGTTTGTTTACCAAAATGCCCACTTTCTCATCACATGATGTCCAGAATTTGGAAGAAAGGCCTTCAGGACACAATCTAGAGGATATACTTTCTAGGCAAGACTGTACCTTGGTATTTGAGAAGTTAAAACACAGCTGGTTTTAAATCAAACACAGAAGCTCCTGAAATAAACAGGCCTTATTGTTATGTTGGATTCAGTCTGAAAGATCCACTTGTTTCTTATTCTTCCTCCAACAGGAGAAACCCTTGAAAGGTTTTTCCCCTCAAAAACCCCCCCACCATTTTATACAGCATCACATGTGCTGCTGTTAAGAAACTCGTTGCAGTTTATAAACCACCCCTCTAAACCCTATATAATAATAATAATAATTTACTAATACCTGCCCATCTGTTTAATGTCATTTTGTTGTAGGCACACAGTAGAACTTCACCCATCTTAAGCTGGAGCATCATTCAAAAAAGCAGAGAGGAAATCGAAGTCTGCATAACTGAAATGCAATTCTACATCTACTGCTTTTTGCATTTTTACTGTTGCTACGACAACTGCTTTTGTTTCTGATCTGTTTTATGGTTTTCCTTTGTAGGCTATCTTGAAAATCTAGATTAAAAAAATTATGTTTTTTTTAAAGTCTGCATAACTGAGATACAATTTACAAATGACTGTATACCTAGGAATTAGAATTTTATATTGCCAGAGTTTAGATAAAGCACACTCTCTTGTGCAGCAGGTATAACGGCTTATTTAATTAGCTGGTTAGTTAGAATATGGATATACTGTACTGCTTTTCAATAAAAGTTATCGAAGCACTTTACACAGTACAACGTGCCTTACAAACGTGCTTGAATAAAGTTGGTTACATTCTCAGTAGGGGTGGCTCCACATATATGCCTTCTGATCTAGGCTCCTAAATAGGTAAAGGTAAAGGGACCCCTGACCATTAGGTCCAGTCGTGACCGACTCTGGGGTTGCGGAGCTCATCTCACTTTATTGGCCGAGGGAGCCAGTGTACAGCTTCCAGGTCATGTGGCCAGCATGACTAAGCTGCATCTGGCAAACCAGAGCAGTGCACAGAAACACCGTTTACCTTCCTGCCAGAGCGGTACCTATTTATCTACTTGCACTTTGACGTGCTTTTGAACTGCTAGGTTGGCAGGAGCAGGGACCGAGCAACGGGAGCTCACCCCATCGCGGGGATTCGAACCGCCGACCTTCTGATCGGCAAGTCCTAGGCTCTGTGGTTTAACCCACAGTGCCACCCGCGTCCCCAGGATCCTACATAGGAATATAGAAATCTGCCTTATACTGAGACAGACGCCTGAAACATCATGTGCTCTACCACTAAGCCACAGCCCCTTCCCCTATTACTCTCTCCCCCTCTGGCCCCATCCCTCTCTGTGCTTTTTCTCTCCATCATTTCCTTTTACATTGCAAGATCCATGAGGCAGTAGCCTGTTTTCACGTCATACTTATGTGGCCCATGCCTTTGCGCTGATGATGCTCCAATTAGCACAGGCCTATGCAAACTCGGCCCTCCAGATGTTTTGGGACTACAACTCCCATCATCCCTGACCACTGGTCCTGTTAGCTAGGGATGATGGGAGTTGTAGTCCCAAAACACCTGGTGGGCAGAGTTTGCCTATGCCTGAATTAGCATAATTGTGTAGGAAAACACAGCAGGCTGCATGTACATTGTGACAGGAATTGAATTATCTGAACGTTGATTGCCAAGATTATTGCCATTGTGCACAACAATTGCCACTCAATGCCATGAACACACAACAATTGACGCCTGGTTATCATCATGTCAGTTTTCATTATTTTCATCCCAGGGTAGCCCCTCTCCACTCCTTATCCAAATATCGATTCAGATACACAAGGCTACACAGGTCCGGTGTGATGCAATGCACACAGCAAAATACACAGGAGCTTTTCTCTATACCTGCACCAGAGGCAACAGCCACAATGCACCCCGACTCCTTAAGAAACAGGTAGATAAGATTCTCCACCAAGATGCAGCTCGCCTAACCATCATTGGATAACATTTTATTTAGCAACACTTTTGTTTGTTTGTTTGTACACCCTAAGCTCCCAGGGTGGGTTACAGCATTAAAAACAGTATTTAATATAACTTATACTATAAAGACAATGCTTAAGCAGCCTGAAGTTTTATCTGCACCTAGGGAATAAAACTAGTGGACAGGAGAACTGAGACATACTTCGCTATCCCAGGTCATTGTTTGCAGCTAAGTATGTTTACAGGGCTTGACCTCTTAGGTCTGGGGCATAAGATAAGAGGATTTAGTTCCCTGCATAACTACAGCTATTCTAACCTGCCAGACAGGCTGCGCTGATAGAGTCAGGGAAGCTCTCTCTGGATCCCATTTTGATAAGGGAGAAAGCTGATCATCTAAGACCAAGGGGCACCCTTAGGACACCTCCTTTGACCTTTCATATACTTACCGTCTAACACAACCAACTCAGCTATTAATCAACTCGATCCCCATGCCGTTGTATTCTGGTTTCTTTGCCACTTGCGTGCGTGTGTCCGTGTGTGTATACCATTTCAAAAAGCGTTTGCCAACTTTTTTCTCTCGTCCTGCTGACGGACTTCACCGCCCGCTTCCCTTCCTTTTCACCCCTGGAGAGGACTTAGAAACAAGGAGCCCCTTTCACTCACCGTGAGCTGCTGGTCCTTGGAGTCGCCCGTCTCCTTCATGATCATGACAGGTGCGCACCCAGAAGGCGAGGAGGGTGGGTGGAAAGCCGGGGGCTGCTGGGTGGGAACTAACAAACAGGCGTCAGCCACGTGCGGGTCCCTCCTTTTGACTTGTCGATTTCACCTCTATCTCCCTTCTTTACCCGAGGCTGGTCCGTTTCAGGCTCAGTTCATTCCGACCGGAAAAAGCCAAGCGGGCGCTTCTCAATCCGAGGCAAGACTTAGGAGGCGTCGCCATTCAGCGGGCGCCCGCACCTTGCCAAATTACGCGCGCGCCTTCCCTTTTTGGAGAGCTGCCGCAAGCTGCAGCTCTGCCTGCGCCTCGCCTTGGGGGACTCTGCCGTTCCCCATCTGGGATCTGCAGAGGCTCAGCCTTTTCTCTGCCCCCGCCGTCTCGCGCCTCTCTCTCTTTCTTCCTCTCGCTGCCTCCTGGTGTTTCGGGTCCCCTGGAGATCTTTCCAAAGTGTACACAACAACCGGGCGCGCGGGAGGCTTCCTCCTGGTGACATAGAGGCGCGCGATTGGCTGGGCTGCGCGGTCTTGTCCTGCTCCGCGTCGCCCTCTGGCGCTTAGTACCGAAGAGGGAGTGGGGGGCGGGTGCCACGGAAGGATAGAATCATGGGATCGTAGAGTTGGAAGGGATCCCCCCCCCATTTTCATCTAGTCCAACCCACCTGCAATGCAGGAATCTCGGCTGAGAAGCATCCATGGCCAGATAGAGAAGGACCTGCGGTTGCCAAAGAACTCACCCCGTTTCCAGAGATTCTGGCATTCGTCCTGGAGGATGTCCCGAAATAAGCCATCAAACAGCTTCGCCCCAGAACATGTGCAGAATGCCTTTCCTTCATCACCGAACATAGGAGCCAACTCCTAGGGGCTGTAGTCTCTTCACCTGCTCCTAATAAAATATTTGAGGGGGTCTTCCCCTCAAAGTTGATGGGCATTGCCATTCAAACGGGGGGCGGGCGCATCTTGTGATCAGTAATGCAGGGCTGGGTTTACCTGGGTCCCCTCAATATTTTATTCAAATTGGCACCCCTGGCACCGAACACTCACAAGCCATTTCCCCTGCTGCATGATCTGGGGCTTATGTGGAAGGGATTTTCGTTAAGGAGGGTGCAGCACCGGGCTTCAAGAAGAAGATATTAGCGGGACAATTATAGTGTTATAATTGTAATTGTTATATAATTATAGTGTTATAATTATAGCCACAATATCCATTTATCTGTACCCCTTTGCATGGGACAAAGCAGGAATAAGCAATTGCGGGGTCATCTATAGCACCTCTGTAACTTACCTGTTCTCTTCGAGGTTTCTCCCACAGAGCCCCTTCCTTTGCTCTCTTTACACATCACTTGGTGGCTCACCTGGCTATTCCAAAAATTAGGAGCCTTGATTAGATTTTAACATGTGCTGGATGCAGGGATTAGAGAGGTCTGGCACTCAGCTGAACACCACAAACTCATAATACTATTCAAGTACAATGTCACGAATGCTACACTTGGCCTCACCCTCTCCTCCAGCTACCGCTGAAGAGCTAAACCATGGGTAGGCAAACTAAGGCCTGGGGGCCGGATCCGGCCCAATCGCCTACTCAATCCAGCCTGCAAACGGTCTGGGAATCAGCATGTTTTTACATGAGTAGAATGTGACCTTTTATTTAAAATGCATCTCTGGGTTATTTGTGGGGCCTGCCTGGTGTTTTTACATGAATGTGTGCTTTTTATTTAAAATACATCTCTGGGTTATTTGTGGGGCATAGGAATTCATTCATCCCCCCCAAAAAAATATAGTCTGCCCCCCCCCACAAGGTCTGAGGGACAGTGGACCAGCCCCCTGCTGAAAAAGTTTGCTGACCCCTGAGCTAAACTAAGGACCATATTGCCGTGAGGTTGCCTAAAGGAAGGCTTAAGAAGAGACACAGCAAAAGCAGATCATTTATGAAGAAATAGTGTCTGGGCTTGCTTGCTTCCCTGTTCTCTTTTCCCCTCCCCCCCAGCTGTCTATTTATTAGCTGCAAGGAGTGTGCTGTTTTTTAAACCCTCATATATATATATAAAGCCCCTCTATATCATGAGGGACATGGGTGGCGCTGTGGGTTAAACCACAGAACCTAGGACTTGCCGATCAGAAGGTCGGTGGTTTGAATCCCCTTGACAGGGTGAGCTCCCGTTGTTCGGTCCCTGCTCCTGCCAACCTAGCAGTTCAAAAGCACGTCAAAGTGCAAGTAGATAAATAGGTACCCCTCCGGCAGGAAGGTAAACGGCATTTCCGTGCGCTGCTCTGGTTTGCCAGAAGCAGCTCAGTCATGCTGGCCACATGACCCGGAAGCTGTACGCCGGCTCCCTTGGCCAATAAAGCGAGATGAGCGCCGCAACCCCAGAATCGGCCGCAACTGGACCTAATGGTTAGGGGTCCCTTTACCTTTATATATCATGGGGACCTTCATGAGACAGACACAATGCTCCATGGGAAGGGCATCCAGTTTATGCAGCAGCAATGATACGAAGTGTGGTGGGATCGCACAGGGTGCGAAAGAAAAATCCTGAGAACTAGAAATTTAGGATTTCAATATGTTTGGAACTGCTCTTGGCATGCGAAATTGTGCATGCTTTGAAACAAGTTTACCAAAGGGAGAGCTCAACCTTAGAGTAGTAACTCGCTAAGTAACTAACAGCAGGGACTGTGCGTTTTCAAGTGCATTTTGCGCTTCAGCCAGATGCTATGTCCGCATCAGGAAGGAAAACACAAGAATAAAGACTGTAACAAGACTCCATTGGAGGCAGCTCTTCTCCATTACCCTCACCTTCTGCTTCTACCTCGAGGAGAAAGTGTTTTGCATGAGCTGCAAGATGAGCATCCCATTAATAATTTAACCAAGAGGGATTGGTGGAGCTGCTGCCCTGCAATAGTAAGGCCTGGATATGTTGACTTTGCTGCGATAACTGGCCTTCGCTCTCTGTTGCGTGGTCCCTGGCGCCAACGCTTCTGGTTATTGTAGCTCAACTGTCTTTGTGTCTGTCTCTCTCTGTGTGTCCTTTGCCATTTGAAGCACTGTGGATTTGAGAAGCGACAGTGGGAGTTTTCTCTTGTCGCGTTGGAGGCAGCAAATGCAAAGATTCCTTGGGCTCAAGACATTAAAAGGAGCAGGAAGGCAACAGCTTTAAGATCAGATACCTGGAATAACAGGTTGGGAATTGCCCAAGAAAGATGTTAAATTATTTTTGTATGCCACAACTGCTGCTTGAATTTTATAAGCTAAGAATTGGAAAACACAAGAAGTACCAACAGTGGAAGACTGGCAGATGAAAATGATGGGTTTTTCAGAGCTGGCCGATCTGACTGGAGAGTCCGCGACCAGAAGGAGGAGGAAGATCAGGAAGAACGAAATTTAAAGACTATTTAGTTAAATATGTTAAGTTAAATTAATTGGAGATGCTTGCAAAAAACAGGTTTAGGATTGAAATAGGTAATGTGATGAATTAATATGTTTAATGTGGAATGTGAAAGAAAGAAAGATGTTAAGTGATTAAGTTAATTTTATTAGAATATTGGTTTTGGAAAACCGTTAGAATGATATCCACTGAAATTCAACCAGGGGGATACGAGGAAATCACTTAACAATGTTACTAAATTTGGTTTAAATACGGTTGAGATTTATGTTTGTTTGTTTGTTAATTTTTTTTTTGGATAATCAATAAAAAAAATTGGGGAAAAAAAGATCAGATACCATCTTTCCATTGTATTACAGAATGTGATTATAGGGCAGCGATGGCCTATTCTAGGATCTGACATCTCATTAAGGAGGGCTTTGAGAGGAGGAGGAAATGGACGCTACTTTGCAACTGTGCTGGCCTGATGAAGAGGAAATTTTACACCTCTCTCTCGGAAAAGTGAGTGGGTGACATTGGAAAGAAAACCCACCCTTTGGGGAAATATATTTAGGTGTCAAGGCTCAAAGGGTTCAGTATTTCTAGATAAAGTATTCTTCTTCTTCTTCTTCACAATTTGACCTGCAGAACTAGTCGCCCCAAGGGAAAAATACAGAGGGGGGGGGACCTGTGGTTCTCCAAGTATTGTTGGACTACAGCCCCCATCATCCCTGACCACTGGGGATGATGGGAGTTGAGTCCAACTACATCTATTGGGCCACAGTGAAAATGTGTGTCCCAGGCTTTTAAGAGTCGTCTACTCATGTACTATCTGAAACCAAAGGGGCGCATAGGTTGCCAGATGTGAAATTTTCTTCAGCTCTCCTACCCCACTAGTGGGTTTTCCCCCAGACTGATGTTTCCTCTGATTTATTGCCGAAGAGTGGGTTTTCCCGGAGAAAGCAGCAGGGCAAAGGCAAAACCACTTGGAAAAGCAGACAGCCACTCAGACCCGTACTTTCTAAGTACAGAACCAGCAGAAGTGTGGATGAGCCCTTATTAGATGTCTCTGAATGCTTCCACACAGGTCTTTATTATGGGATCAGGGCTCCACATTTATATCTGCCTTTATTTCCCCCCTATTTAATCTAGATGTGTTTCTGGGAGAAATTGGGGCAGGGAACCCCATATGGCTAATAATGACCTGCTTATAATATCTCAATGACCTTTTTGCAAATGAAGCCCCCATCTGAAATCACTCTGTTATCTCCTATGTCTCTTGGCTGGCTTGCCTAGAGTGCTTTATTAATGCCACTCAACATTATAAACTGTCACAGTACTGTACCACACCTTCAGATGGCGGCAACAAAAGCATCTTGCTCCCTCCCCCGTGGCAGAGACGCTGCAAAAGAACTAATTTCCCCTTGTGGGCATTTATGGATTTCTCTCTCCTGTGCGGAATATTAAAGGGTCCTCTATGCGGAAGTTCCTTTTCTTGTTTTCAGCCCTGTATCGCTATCAATTCATCACGGCGATCTCAAATTTTATTTCTGTCCCTCTGGCACTGAGAGTTATTGCAAGTTTCCATGGCAAAGGCCCTCAGGACTCAGCTGGACACTCGTTTGGGTTAGGATAGAGTAGCGGGAGAAAAGTGCAAAAAAATGTTGCTACATTTATTGATAGAGTCTGTTGTGTAAAAAAAATGATAGAAAGAGCAAACAGGAAGGCATATAAATTCCATGCAGGAATTTCAGGGTTCCCCATTCACTCTTCTTCTTCTTCTTCTTCTTCTTCTTCTTCTTCTTCTTCTTCTTCTTCTTCTTCTTCTTCTTCTTCCTCTTCTTCTTCCTCCTCCTCCTCTTCCTCCTCCTCCTGCAAAAAACAAAAACCAGGAATATGTCTTTGCAAGTTTGCACTAACAAGTGATCTCCCCTCAAAATCAGTCTCTGGGAGAGGTATATCCTTATCTCTTCTGGATTAAAAGTTACCATAATGAATTGGAAACCACTTCAGACAGGTGAGGGACTGCATTTTTTTTAATCCCACAGTAAATAAACAACCAAAAAACCCAACCCACTGCACATAGAAAACGAGAAATTCAGGGGAAAGGGTTTTCAACTTAAATGTTTTCCCTGGTGTACTAGTTCCTACACACATAAGTTTGGAAACCCCACCTGCAGTCTGAGGTAACACAGCCCCTGAGGAACTCTGCCATAGGATTCTGCTGAAGGTCTCATGTCAGCCCTGAGCGTTACGTGGTCCCTGTAGCCGCGCAAACTGGCTGAGGCAGAAATAATGCTAAGAAGAATATGGAACTCATTCTTGCAGGAGGTAGGGATTGCCCCCCAACTTCAGAGAGGATAGCACAAATTCATGGAGAGGGCTATCAAAGGCAACTAGCTATGACGGCTATGTTTTCCCACCTTGCCAACAAAGGTCCATATAGTTAAAGCTATGGTTTTCCCAGTAGTGATGTATGGAAGTGAGAGCTGGACCATAAAGAAGGCTGATCACCGAAGAATTGATGCTTTTGAATTATGGTGCTGGAGGAGACTCTTGAGAGTCCCATGGACTGTAAGAAGATCAAACCTATCCATTCTTAAGGAAATCAGCCCTGAGTGCTCACTGGAAGGACAGATCGTGAAGCTAAGGTTCCAGTACTTTGGCCACCTCATGAGAAGAGAAGACTCCCTGGAAAAGACCCTGATGCTGGGAAAGATGGAGGGCACGAGGAGAAGGGGACGGCAGAGGACGAGATGGTTGGACAGTGTTGTCGAAGCTACCAGCATGAGTTTGACCAAACTGCGGGAGGCAGTGGAAGACAGGAATGCCTGGCATGCTCTGGTCCATGGGGTCACAAAGAGTCAGACACGACTAAACGACTAAACAACAACAAATGCTTCTGAAAAGAGTTGCTGGAAATCCCAGGAGAGGAGAGTGCTCTCGTGCTTGAATCCTGCTTGCTGGTTTCCCTGCAGGCAACTGTTAAGCCACTGTGAGAACAGGATGCTGGAGTATAATCACCATAATTTTACTATTTATACCCTGCCCATCTGGCTGAGTTTCCCCAGCCACTCTGAGTGGCTTACAGCACATAAAAAAATTCTAAAACATTAGACATGAAAAATTTCCTGATAGAGGGCTGCCTTCAGATGTCTTCTGCACTGGCTCCTGGTGGAGTACAGGGTCAGGTTTAAGGTGCTGGTTTTGACCTTTAAAGCCCTATACGGCCTAGGACCCACGTATCTACGGGACCGCCTCTCCTGGTATGCCCCGCGGAGGACCTTAAGGTCCACAAATGACAACACTTTGGAGGTCCCAAGTCGCAAGGTGGTTAGATTGGTCTCAACTAGGGCCAGGGCCTTTTCAGTGCTGGCCTGGACTTGGTTGAATGCTCTGTCACAAGAGACTAGGGCCCTGAGGGACTTGACATCTTTCTGCAGGCCCTGCAAGACAGAGCTGTTCCGCCTGGCCTTTGGTTTGGACTCAGTCTGACCCTTATGTTTCCCTCCCCTTATGGTTTTGATCTATGGGCTACTATTAAAATGAGGCTGCATTTTAAATTATATTTTAACCTGTATTTTAAATTGGTTTTTTATTTATTTTATTTTTTATTGTAATTTTACTGGTGTTAGCTGCCCTGAGCCCGGCTCTGGCCAGGTATAAATAAAAATTTATTATTTATTATTATTATTATTCTAAAAGTCAGATAATTGTTTATTTCCTTGACAACTGGTGGGAGGGCGTTCCACAGGCAGGTGCCACTACCGAGAAGGCCCTCTGCCTGGTTCCCTGTAATCTCACTTCTCGCAGTGAGGGAACCGCCAGAAGGCCCTCGGAGCTGGACCTCAGTGTCTGGGCTGAACGATGGGGGTGGAGACGCTCCTTCAGGACTAGATGGGACATTGGCCTGATCTAACAGGCTCTTCCTATGTTCTTAGGAGAGCTGCTGCTGCCACCAGTCAGTGTGGACAGTTTTGAACTGGATGGACCAATCGTCTGACAGCACACGTATGCCATTTGAATGGCAATGCCCATCAACTTGGGAGGATGGCAGGCCTTCTCAGATATTTGATCAGGGGAAGCAAAGGAACCTAGGAACTGGCTCTGATGATGACAACTATGTTCCTAAAATACCCTAGAACCTTCTTTTCATTCTCGGTATAAAGTCTGAGGGATCCATGGTCATATCTGGGTAAAAACGCCGAGCAACCATGCCTTGTAAATTAGAGAATTTAATGAGGAATGGCAACCGATTGTTCGCCTCCATGTTGTTGTTAAATCTTCTAACCCAGTGTTTCCCAAACTTGGATGTCCACCTGTTTGTTGGACTGCAATTCCCATCACCCCTGGTTCTGGTCTTTCCAGCTAGGGATGATGGGAGTTGTAGTCCAAAAACAGCTAGAGGCCAAAGTTTGGGAAACATTGTTCTAGCCTGATCCAGCAGGCTATTCTTATGTTCATAGCTGTGGCAAATACCTCATACGGATCAACCAATCCCATCAAATATCTCATATGGATCAACCAATCCCATCCATGCTCCTGTTTAATGGTCATTCTTGTTGGCTAGTGTGACAAGTTTGCTTGGGTCAGGGGGCAAGCTCCATTAACAAGAGTGTTCTTCTATTTTAAGGAGGTTGGGACAGGTCCAGAGTTTCTTGGATATCTTGCAAATCAAGGACGCTCCACACATTAAATCAGGGGTCAGCAAACTTTTTCAGCAGGGGGCCGGTCCACTGTCCCTCAGACCTGGTGGGGGGGCCAGACTATATTTTGGAAAAACAATAATGAACGTATTCCTATGCCCCACAAATAACCCAGAGATGCAATTTAAATTAAAGGACACATTCTACTCATGTAAAAAGACGATGATTCCCGGACCATCCGTGGGCTGGATTTAGAAGGCGACTGGACCGGATCTGGCCCCCAGGCCTTAGTTTGCTTAAAAAGGTAAAGGGACCCCTGACCATTAGGTCCAGTTGTGACCGACTCTGGGGTTGCGGCGCTCATCTTGCTTTATTGGCCGAGGGAGCCGGCGTACAGCTTCCGGGTCATGTGGCCAGCATGACTAAGCTGCTTCTGGTGAACCAGAGCAGCACACGGAAACGCCGTTTACCTTCCCGCTGGAGCAGTACCTATTTATCTACTTGCACTTTGACGTGCTTTCGGCCTGCTAGGTGGGCAGGAGAAGGGACCCAGCAACGGGAGCTCACCCTGTCGCGGGGATTCGAACCGTCAACCTTCCGATCTGCAAGCCCTAGGCTCTGTGGCTTACCCATGCATTAAATGATATTTGGGGGTGGGATCAGGAATACTGACCTTAGGAAGGATTGGTTCATCATCTTCTTCGTCAAATGTCCGCTCCTGAAATATGGAAGGACGTTATAAGACATGTGGCCATCTGAAATATCTTCCTGGAACATTCCTTCTCTTGCTATGCATTAAGTGCCCCTGTACCATGATGTCACATTCTTGGAGGCTATTTCTTCTACTTTATTTATTTGTCCCCTCCTGAATGTAATTCCTATCCTGCCATTCACCGCCAGACAACCCCAGGGTTACATACATTTCTGTAAATGATAGCTGGCAGCTATTTTAAGACTCATCAACCTCCCTGGACTTTGTGCTGTGCTTGCATCCTTTTCAGCGGCCCTGTTACCTGGTCTTCGCCAGTTTTGAGCTTGGCTTTCGCTCGCTCTCTGCGCTTGAGCTCTCCCTCAATGACGTCAAAGAACTCCTTCTGCACTCGTGCCAGGATCTCCTCCGGCTTCTCCTCTTCCACGTCCTCTTTGCCCCTGTCCTCCTTGCTCTCTGTCTTGGTCCTCTCCTTAAGGCGCATTTCGCGGTGGCGGGCCTCCAGAATCTTCTCTCGTTTCGTCTCCCGCTCAAACATCTGAGGTGAACAGAAGGATTACAGGCTGAAAAGGACTCAAGGGAGCCCCGTAGGCGGAACTGAAGTGGCCTACCTCACGGAGGCTAAATCAGTCATGCCACTACTTTGGACTATGGGGTTTCTGAGCCCTGTGTTGGGGTCCTGTGATAGTTCATTAACCTTCCTATTAGAGAGATGCAGACCTGTCTTGTTTTAAAGATACAGTCATACCTCTTGTTACGTCTGCTTCATGTTACGTTCTTTCAGGATACATCCTCCGGCGACCCGGAAGTACTGGAAAGGGTTACTTCTGAGTTTCGCTGCTCGCGCATGCGCAGACGTGCAAAATGACGTCACGTGCATGCGCAGAAGCGGCGAATCGCGACCCGCGCATGCGCAGTCGTGGGGTGCGTTCTGCTCATGTTGTGAACGGGGCTCCGGAACGGATCCCATTCGCAACCAGAGGTACCACTGTATATGGCAGATCCCATCAGTTTTCTACAAGTTTATTTTTTTTTAAAAAAAAGTTTACAATAAACTAAGGTACTAACCCATATTAATCAGGCTATCAAGAGGCATTCACACAATTCAAGGACACATTTGAGTCATAGAATCATAGAGCTGGAAAGAACCCTGAGGATCTTCTAGTCCAATGTAGGAATATGCAGCTGTCTCATATTGGAATAGAACCTGCAACCTTGGCGTTATCAGTACCATGTTCTAACCAACTGAGCTATCCAGGCTGAGCAAGCCAAAACACTTGAGGAGGGATAATAAAAGAATCAGCTGAACAATGATTAAATTATAACAACACAACAAGACGGAGAAGAAGAAGAAGAAGAAGAAGAAGAAGAAGAGAGATCACACATGGGTGAAGGGGAATGGGGGGTAGAGGGGAATTTGAAATATTATTTATAATATAAAAGCTTTAGTATTAAATTTCTGTGTTCTATTTGTATACAGCAAAGAGAAGTTTAGAGTAATTAGGTATATTTTAATTTAGTTAATTATGTAATAGGTTTATGTTAGAAAATGAATATGGATGTTGAATTTGATCTTTGTAATTTTTCTTTTCTCGGTTTTGGAAATAATAATAATAATAAAAAAGAAGACCCATAAAAAAAATTAAAGTAAAAACACTGGAGGAGGGTGTATAACAGGGCCATGGCCTTGGCAGAGGTCTGAGGGCTAGAAGGAGAGGTCCACAGGCCACATTCGCAGCACCTGGGCTGGAGGTCCCCTACCCTGAACTAGAGGAACAAAACACATGCACACATTCCTGCAAGGAGGTCTGTTTGCCTCGCCCCCCAATCTGCCCCCTAGGAAGCAAGAGACACTCACTGCGGAAGCCAGGTTCTTCTCATTCCGCTGCAAGGTACACAGGCCAGAGGAAAATTCCAGCAGTGTCACCGTACCCAGTTTGGAGCCACAGCCAATAAAACGCCCGTTGTCCTGTAAACGCAGGCTGAAGAGAGGATCATCACAGACCTGTTGAAGAAAGACCCATTCAGGAGTGAAGGGTTTGCTGGCATTTCAATGCCAGTACATTTTCAAGGACTGAGTGCTTAGCTCAGATTAAAAGGATCAACAGCAGAACAGATTTTTCAGGGTTTTATTCAAATGCCATTCTGTTGCCCCATTTTGCCACCTTTTGGGGGATGCTCCCCACATTTTCCTTGCACAGAAGGTTTTCTCCATATAACAAAAGTGGGGAAGGGGAACCATATGTGTGCAAATCGGCATTTAGCCTGCAGAAATTGTGCATGTTTGGAAACTGTTTTATGCAGAGGCTTTCAAACAAATGTAACTGCGGCAAAAAGGCAGCCATTTTCAAACAGGACAAGGCACACAGATGTACAAACTTTCCCCTTCCAAGAAAGTGGCTACCTGCTGGAGCCCAGACTTAACTATTTGGCTACCGTTGCAGCACCAGAGTCACCCAGAGCTACTGCAAAGTCCGGCAGAAGTGACAAAAACCACTACTTAATTTCAAATGGGCACCAAGCTAGAGATCTTCCAAGTTAACGTTCTGCCTCTAGAGAGTGGAAGTCTCAGAACAGGAAGACTGCAACAGAAGAATCTGAAACGTGGATATGTTTGTTCCCTCTGGAATCACCTTCAAGTTGAGTGTAGGGTCGTTCTGTTTGAAGAGGAAGTCCCAGACATCAAGGGTGCCATCCATCTTGGTGGTGAAGAAGACAGCTGGCCGAGTGGTGCTCCAGCAGCCATCTGTGAGGTATGCCATATGGTATCTGCCAAAGAACGCAGCATTTCTTGTGTTTCAAAGGCTTCCTACTCCTGCTGCTTATGAAAAGTGAAGCTTTGCATGAAACGGTGTATTTCAAAGGAGGGGAAAGTGTATCTACTGTACCACAGAGGAAACAGGAACCTATTACAGTGGTACCTCGGGTTAAGTACTTAATTCGTTCCGGAGGTCCGTTCTTAACCTGAAACTGTTCTTAACCTGAAGCACCACTTTAGCTAATGGGGCCTCCCGCTGCTACTGCAGCACAATTTCTGTTCTCATCCTGAAGCAAAGTTCTTAACCCGAGGTACTATTTCTGGGTTAGCGGAGTCTGTAACCTGAAACGTCTGTACCCTGAAGCGTATGTAAACCGAGGTACCATTGTACTACCCTCCAATATTTCTCTGATAAAAATAGGGACATCCAATAAATAATAATAATACCCTGTCCATCTGACTGGGCCCCAGCCACTCTGGGCTGCTTCCAACATATATAAAACATGACAAAACTTAAAACACTTTAAAACTTCCCTATACAGGGCTGCCTTCAGTTGTCTTCTAAAGGTTGTATAGTTACTGTACTTATCTCCTTGGCTCAGGGGGTCGCATAACTCCATACCCTCCAACATTTATCCAATGAAAATAGGGCCATCCTAAGGAAAAGCGGGAGATTCCAGGATCAAATCAGAAACCGGGACAGCTACTATAAATCCAAGACTGTCCCTGGAAAATAGGGACACTTGGAGGGTCTGCTATTAATTCCCTGTGTTTGTGATGTAAATATCTTGGGCACTGGAATGTACACGGTTAGTCAATACCACTTTCACAGTCCACTTGAGGGCTGGAATTTGTATAAACCTCAAGGTTCCATATTTCCACAAGATTCCTTAACACCCTTCCTACAACCCTTCCAAGTTCAAGAAATCCAACATGCTGCATTGACCCTTCACAATTGCCTTGGCTATGCTCTGAGACACTTGGGAGAGGCAGCTGGTTTAAGAGCAGAAGGGATCTCCTAGTTTACTGCTTTTCTCCGTTGGCGAGAATCGCGCTGTAAGTTGCACACAGAGGAGCACTGACGTGACATTCTGTTTCAGTGTGCTTTCAACCAATTAATTGCTTAAAGCGTGCTGCCTCCCCAAATCACAAAACAAGCATAAGGTGTAACAGCTGTCCAAGGTGGAAAGGATGAAGACAAACACAAAGGGTTGTTTAGATTGCTACATTGACATGGACTTCATAGAATCATAGAACTGTAGAGATGGAAGGAACCCTGAGGATCATCTAGAGAGGGCCTTTTTGGTAGTGGCACCCACCCTGTGGAGCACTCTCCCGTCAGAAGTCAAGGAGATGAGCAACTATACAACCTTTAAAAGACATCTTCAGGCAGCCCTGTTTAGGGAAGCTTTTTAATGTGTAATGTTTTATTATGTGGCTGGGGCAACCCAATCAGATGGGCAAGGTACAAATAATAAAATGATGACAATCCAGTCCAGTGTTTCCCAAACTAGGGGTCTCCAGCTTTTTTGGGGACTACAGTTCCCATCATCCCTGACCACTGGTCCTGCTAGCTAAGGATGATGGGAGTTGTAGTCCAAAACAGCTGGAGCCCCAAGTCTGCGAAACACTGATCTAGTCCAACCCCCTGCAATGAAAAGGAATATGCAGCTGTCCTATACGGGGATCGAACCTGCAACCTTGGCATTATCAGCACCACGCTCCAACCAACTGAGCTAAAACTTTGTTGGTAGGCATGCCAGAAATTGACCTTGGAGCACCCTCAAGGTGAAAAAGTTGTGGCCACATTGTAACCCCACCAAGGCACCCACTGTTATGGCCAGCTGACATGTATGCAATTTTAAAAACAACAAGATATGGGCAACACAATGTGTTACCTACTTAGTCCACATGATGGATGATTCTCTGCTCTCTTCTGACCAAATGCGTGCAGTCCAATCCCCAACGGTCAAAAAGTTCTTGGGGTATAAAGGATTCCTCGACAGGGCATAGATTGGGCCGTGGTGCCCACTGAACGTGCAGACAATCTTCTCAGCAGCAGTCTTGGCTTTGCGGTTACAGGAAATCACAATCCCTTGCTCTGTTCCCACCATGAACTTGGTTGGCTATGGAAACACAATGGAACGCTACTGTTACGCTTCAGCGTGGTGGGTTCTCTTTTCCTGGACCAAAGAGCAGAGCTCATGAAAGGAATCACGTGGAGTAGAAAGGCAAGTGATGGTGGATTGGTTATTTTTTTATAAATATTGCTGCAAAGTTTGAGGAGACAAGAGCAACGAAGTCCAAAGATGGAACTCAGCACTTACAATATTCACTCGAAGGAGAGACAGAGAGAGGTTGGCCGCCAAGGGATGGACAAGTGGAATCTGTAGATACTGTATTTTTCGCTCTATAACACGCACCCGACCATAAAACGCACATAGTTTTTAGAGGAGGAAAACAAGAAAAAAAATATTCTAAATGAAACAGTGGATGTATGATTTTTGTGGTTCAGACATGTGATCTGATGGTGAGTTTGGGGTAGCCGTTGGGCTGAGCAACGGAAGAACCTGCTGTCAAAAGCCCAAACAGACGCTGACCTCAGCTTAGCTGGCTGCTGAGAGCTCTCGAAAACCCAGGTTTTATGGGAACTTAGACCATGGGACCTCTTCCACCCAATTACCTTGTGACCCTGGCCTTGAAGCCTTAATGGGAGACAGCTATATGTAAGCACATTCTTTCTGAGGTTCTAACCCATTCCTAGGGACGCGGGTGGCACTGTGGGTTAAACCACAGAGCCTAGGGCTTGCCGATCAGAAGGTCGGCGGTTCGAATCCCCGCGACGGGGTGAGCTCCCATTGTTCGGTCCCTGCTCCTGCCAACCTAGCAGTTCGAAAGCAAGTAGATAAATAGGTACCGCTCCGGCGGGAAGGTAAACGGCGTTTCCGTGCACTGCTCTGGTTCGCCAGAAGCGGCTTAGTCATGCTGGCCACATGACCTGGAAGCTGTACGCCGGCTCCCTCAGCCAATAAAGTGAGGTGAGCGCCGCAACCCTAGAGTTGGCCACGACTGGACCTAATGGTCAGGGGTCCCTTTACCTTTAACCCATTCCTATAAACCAGTCTTAAAGGGGTGATATCACCACACCTGGCCTAAGGATGTCCCATGTCTTGGCCTCATATCTTGACAACAACAAAAAATTATTATCTATACGTCTGACTGAGTTGCCCCAGCCACTCTGTGCTGCTTCTGACGAACTGAAAGATAAGACCACACACCACAGAAAACCACAGAAAAAGGCAGTCCCTCCACCTTCAGAGTGTAGAGTACGATTCACTAGCTGGCGGGGGAGAAAAATACCTTCGCAATGACAACATTAAATATTATGTTCTTTAGACTTTGTGGACTTGTGTGTGTCTCTCTCCCCGCCCCCCGCCCAACTTTCAAAGTTAGGCTCGTAGGCTTGTTGGGATGTGTGATGCACAATTTAGCTTCCCCGCTGGTTCTCAGAAAACCTGCAGCCTCAGTGATTAGGGGCTTGCTTGGCCACCTAACAAAGAGATAAAGATGCTTATTGAGATTCAGCTCCTGCTGGCTGCAGAGATTAAATCCCTTCGCAAGCGGCGGCCGATTCCCACACCCCCAATCTCAGAAGCAGCCGTTTCAGAGCAAGAAGATTTAACAACAATGTTAGTCAATGTGTTCCTCACCCCCCACATGGTGGTGAGCCATATTTTAAAAGTTGCACAGTTCCTCAGTAAATGCTGGTTGTTCTTACCCACTTGCTAGCTTATCCAGAAATAACAATGGATACCTCAGACTTTATACCAAGACTGAAAAGAAGGAAGTCGGGTGTTTTAGGAACATAGATGCCATACACCAAGTCAGACCACTGGCCGGTCCATCTAGCTCGCCTTCCATCGCTGCTCCCCTTACTCAGCTCTCTTGCAGTTTATATGTTATATCCTCAAAAGTCCAGTTTGTTCCCTTGTACCTCTCCAATAAGGGATGTGGGTGGCGCTGTGGTCTAAACCACTGAGCCTCTTGGGCTTGTCGATCAGAAGGTCGGCAGTTCGAATCCCCATGACGGGATGAGCCCGTTGCTCAGTCCCAGCTCCTGCCAACCTAGCAGTTCGAAAGCACGTCAAAGTGCAAGTAGATAAATAGGTACCGCTCTGGTGGGAAGGTAAACGGTGTTTCCGTGCACTGCTCTGGTTTCGGTGTTCCGTTGCACCCGAAGCAGCTTAGTCATGCTGGCCACATGACCCGGAAAAACTGCGGACAAACGCCGGCTCCCTCGGCCTGTAAAGCAAGATGAGCGCCGCAACCCCAGAGTTGTCTGCAACTGGACTTAACTGTCAGGGGTCCTTTACCTTTTTACCTCTCCAATGCCTAGTCAAATTTCTGCAAAAGAAAATGCCGGTGTGCAGACTGTGTACTATAAAATATATATATAAATGATGCCCTCTCCTGTGCTCCTGGTGCACTCAGAATGTCCTGGTTTTAAAATGTGTTTCTCTAGGCACATCTCTATTGCCATTTCACTCTTAAGCTTTTTCCCAGATATTTTTTTTAAAAAAAATTCTCATGTGTTTTCTCTCCTTTAGTCCCCTCCCCACATAGTATCACTTAGGAACTGAAGACAGGGTTTTAGTGGCACCCAAAAACTAAAAGGTGGGGAAAGAAGACGAAAGCCTTCTCTAGAACTCAGATACACAGGAGAGAATTCAGAGCAGACTCACCATGGTTGGCTCAAATTCCAGGGCAATGGCTCCTAAAGCATTTTCCAAGATCCCTTTCCTACTGATGTCCATCACTAGTGTTTCAGTTGGTTCAGCTAGTTTCCGAATGTCCCACCACAGGACCTGGAAAAAAGAAATGCCATTACTGATGCTTTTTGAGGGGGGCCCACATTATGGGTGGGTTCAGATGGCTAATTTACAACTCGCTGAAATGGTGGCAATTTCATTGGATGAAAGGTTTCTGCCACACTATTAGTAAACTTGATGGTCTGTTTGCTGATCCTTATACAACCCAAACAGCACCATCCACACACAAGAGGGGTGGTATCAGCATGCTTGGGAGAACCCCAAAGTGGGGGGGGGGCTAAGGAAGTGACCCTCCCCCAAAATATATACACACAACACAGTGAAGACTGCAAATGATCACTGCCCATGGAATGAGTTGGGAAAAACAATGGAAAACCATGGGGAATGGAATGGGGTATCTGAGAAAACATGGCTGGCACCTTGTTAAGGAACTCTCCATGCTGCAACACTGTTTTGCACATCCTACTAGCTGATTTTAAGAGATGAGAAACCATCTAACGACAGCTTCAGGTGAGCAGGCTATTGCTAATTTTAACTATCATGTGGCCAACATAGTCATCTGAATCGGCTCCCATCATGAACTGCAAGATCTAACATCAAAATGTCTAATCTCTGATCAACAGCATAGTACTGAAGAACCTTCTATGCTCATTCCATCTACAGGCTCTGTTTCCCCACTAGGGATTGTTTCCAAGCGAAGCAGAATGTGACCAAGTATGTATGCTCTTTCCTAGCGCTCTAGGCACCAGCCTTTCACCCCCAATATCCACACCCTTGGCCTTCAGCGTTGCTGCTTGTCAACTTGTTCACCAAATCTTCGGTCTGGAGGGCTGGAAGTGGCACACTAATCCCTTAATTGAATCCTTTGTGCAGAGCCCAGGACTTGCTGTACCCAAAACATTCCTATCAGATTAGTTCAAATCATTCAGATTATTCTGTGCTGTGAAAGCAGAGAACAAGAGCAAAGAAAGGCGCCCAAGGGGCATCACAGACAGAAGTCATCCAGATGGCTTCAGGAAGCAAGCTGTATTGGATACTTAGGAGGGAAGGAAGAAGAGAAAAAGGAACTCAAAGTTCGTGGACCATCAGGTCTGCAAGGAATTCACCTGCCAACCTAGAAGATTGTCATCAGGATGAGATGAATTCTATTCCCAGAGCCTCTCCAAGATAAAAGTTTTTATCAGCTGGACAGCACATTTCCCCCCCCCCACCATATGGCCTCCTCCATTGGTGGTAATCAGCAGTGGTTCATAAAGGCAACCCCCCCTCCAATTTAGAGGACAAGAATCTTTTTTATTATACTAGCTGAAGCTCCCTGTGAAATTCAGTTGAAATTATTCTACAACCCCCCCACCCCGCTTCAAAGGTCCAACTCTATGTTCTATCCACAGGAGCCAACTCCCAGGGGCAGAGGGGCCTTTGCCCCCCCCTAAAATATTTAAGGGGGCCGCCCCTTCCCAAGTTGATGGGCATTGCCATTCAAACGGTGTGTGTGTGCCGTGTCATGTGATTATGTGGGGCAGGACTTACCTGCCCCCATCCCAATATTTTACTCAAGTTGGCTTCCCTGGTTCTATGGCATCTGAGAGTTTTAGACTTTCATTAGTTCATGGATAGGCAAACGAAGGCCCAGGGGCTGGATCCAGCCCAATTGCCTTCTAAATCCAGCCAGCGGATGGTCCGGGAATCAGTGTATTTTTACATGAGTAGGATGTGTCTTTTTATTTAAAATGCATCTCTGGGTTATTTGTGGGGCATAGGAATTTGTTCATTCCCCCCCCATATAGTCCAGCCCCCCACAAGGTCTGAGGGACAGTGGACCGGCCCCCTGCTGAAAAAGTTTGCTGACCCCTGCTTAGAAACAACCCAATGACTCCTCTCCCCTTTCTTCTCCTTCCTGAACAGTGTAGAATTCTCATAGCACCAAGAAGAAGAAGAAGAAGAAGAGTTTGGATTTGATATCCCGCCTTTCACTCCCTTTAAGGAGTTTCAAAGCGGCTAACATTCTCCTTTCCCTTCCTACCCCACAACAAACACTCTGTGAGGTGAGTGGGGCTGAGAGACTTCAGAGAAGTGTGACTAGCCCAAGGTGACCCAGCAGCTGCATGTGGAGGAGCGGAGATGTGAACCCGGTTCCCCAGATTACGAGACTACCGCTCTTAACCACTACACCGCACTGGCTCTCTTCTTACTCTTCTCAAGGGTACAGAAGCAGCGAGAAGCTCAAGTCATTTTTTTAAAACAACAGAGCTTGGAGCAAAGCTGCAGGAGCACGAAGACGTCTCTAGTTCCTCCGTAGGTCTGGTGCAGCTACTGCACCCCTTTTCCTGAGTATCTATCTATTCCTATAGATAGCAAACTGCAGTATCTTTTACCTGCCCATCGGTGGATCCAGAGAAGCAATCGGTCCCAGTCTTTGACTGCAGCCAGATAGCATTATACACAGGATCCCGGTGGCTAAGCTCGACTGTGGTCAGTTCCACTGGCAGGCCTCCTTTTCGAGTGTCCCAGTAAGCTGAGGGGCAGTGAAAACAGGAATTGTGGGTTGCTTGAAAGATGCTCAGGTCCTCCTTCCACAAACAAGATTAATAGCATCTTTTGGCTATAGGATTACTTGAGGGTCCTAGCTTGAAGTTGTTCAACATGCATCAAGGTCCTTGGTTATGGTTAGCTCAGTTGGTAGAATATGAGTCTCTTAATCTCAGGTTGGTGGGTTTGAGTCCCACGTCGGGCAAAAGATTCCTGCATTGCAGGGGGTTGGACTAGATGTCCTTTGTGGTCCCTTCCAACCCTACAATTCTATGGTAATCGGGAAACCGCTCCAAAAAGTTAATCCAGCTTCTTTTCGCCACCCACACTGTTCCAGTCTACAGCTCGTCCTCAAAATGTCCTAAACTTATTTTGAATAAATTTCTCCAATTAATTAGATTTCAGGAATATATATTAATTAGATTTCAGGAATATATATTGAGCAATTCTTTAAAAATCAAATATATATCATAGCTTTGCAGCATTTGCATTTACCGTATCTTTCACTCTATAAGACGCACTTTCCCCCTCCTAAAAAGTAGGGGGAAACGTGTATGCATCTTATGGAGCGAATGCAGGCGGGAGGCTCTGCTCAGCGCTCCCTTTAAAGAGCCGTGTGGAGCATGTGTGCGGCTCTTGGGGGCTTTTCTCTGAGGAGGGAGAAGGGCTGCCCTTCTCCTTCCTTGGGGAAAAGCCCCCAAGAGCCGCGCACACACTCCGCACGCTCTTTAAAGGGAGCACGGCTGTTGGGGGAGCCTTAGCCATGCACAGCCTCTCCTGGGCAGGGGGTGAAGGCTCCCGTTGCCCGGGAAAGGCTGCGCGCGGCTATCCCATAAACCAGGACAGCAACCGGGATCGCTGCGTAGCGATCCCGCTTGCTGTCCTGGCTTCTGGGATTCAGAATTTTTTCCCTTATTTTCCTCTTCCAAAAACTACGTGCGTTTTATGGTCTGGTGCATCTTATAGAGCAAAAAATACGGTCATTTTCAGATCCAGAAATGGAAGCGCCAATGTAAATGCCATACTCTAGTGATGTGAGGTGAGAATATTCTCCGCTAGAAAATTCTCTGGAGAATATTCTCCACAAACTGTAAATTCTAATGTAAGAACCAGTTTTACAATGCACATTTAAAAAATCCAGTAAATAATAAGTCAAGCTCTGATATTGCCAGTGTAAGTAATGAATAATGATTTTTTTAAAAAAATCCAGTTACATTACTGGGCGTTGTATCATTCACCACTGGCAGTTCTGAAATGTGAGCTACAGAAAACATTTTTTTTTTAAGTTTTAAAAATGCTATTCATTTAATTTGATGAAAATTTGAATTCGTATGTATTTCTACTATATGTAATAGCCTTTTTTCTATTTTGGTGTGACCTTATTCTTAGCAATTCTATACCCTTGGCCACACAGTGTGAATTTTTTTTTTTTACAGAAAGTAGCTTTAATGCTCTATACACTTAAAGTGCCTAGGCCTATACAATTATGTGTAACAGCATGTGAGGTGGCCTTCATTTAAACAGTTGACATTTCTTTATTTTTATTTAGTGCCAGTAGCTGGTTTGTGCAGTGCCATTCAATGGTACAAGGTGCCATCTACCAGAGATTGACATACTGAAATATATTATCATATAATGATAATATATTTAATGTTAATGGCTTCTTTGCATATAGTTTTGTTTATCAAGCTGTGTTTTATATCATTTTCAACGCATTAAAATGAATATTCTCCTATTTTACATGAAAATTCTCTAATATTCTCATTAATCGAGAATATTCTCCAAAAGATTATTATCGAGAATTTACATCACTATACTGGACTAACACAGAAAATTAATGATTGCCACAAAGTGCCCTATGTCTTCATCCAAATGTAGCCCAAAATGATACAGGAGGTGATTGTTATTTGGACTGGAAACCTCCCCCCCCCCCAAATAAATCGTATGGTCTGTGGCAGAAGCAAAAATTCACCAGATGTCTCTGGCGTGTGCTTTAACCCTTAGACCTAATTCAAAACTGCTTCATTATCAGAGGCTTCTTTTAAAGCTTCTCCTTTTCAAAGCACACAGATGGGCTGGATTTTTGCAGACGCAGCAGGGAATTGCTTTTGCTGTCTATGGTTCAGTTATAATTAAGCCATTGGAGGTGACAGAGTGTTTCACGGGGCCATTACTGCCTGCCTCAGGAGGCCTGTGAAGGACAAAGTGAAATCAACTCCCTCTTCCATCACCTATGAAGTGCTTAATAACGTCCCTGTAATAGAGACCCTGTCAGATCTGATTGCTGATGAAAATGGCAAAAGAAACATAAAAGGGAGTATAATTAACTCAAAGGGCACATGTGAATGAAAAAGGCAATACGATCATAAATGGACCTGGCAAACCTGTGCGTGGTGGAACTCTGAAAACCATGGCAGACAATCGTTCTTGTTAATCAAACAGCGACAATTAGGAATAACGGGGTCGTGAGCTCCTTGGGTAACACTTCACTGCAGCAGCTATGTCGTGTACCAATCTGAACAGGATCCCCAGGGCAGCCTTGTTGATGGAAATGTGACACACATCCACACAGCACCCTGGTGAAGCCAGCCAAAAGACAGGCTGGGGTGTGCAAAGCCAGAAAACACCCTATTTGGTAAGGGTTAGCCTTAGCAGAAAATGGTAAGACTATTTCCTGGGGGGAGGAGGGCTGGGCAATATCTGGTTTACAACATTGCGATATATCACAATGTCTGGAATAAGAACAGAGCTGGTTTTCAACTTTGTGATATATCACCAGCTGAACATTGCGATATACAGTCATACCTCAGGTTCCAACCGCTTCAGGCTACGTTTTTTCGGATTGTGGACCGCCGAAACTTGGAAGTACCGGAACAGGTTACTTCTGGGTTTTGGTGGTCGTGCATGCACAGAAGCGCTAAATTGCGCTTTGCACATGCACAGAAGCACCAAATCGCAACACGTATGTGCGCAGATGTGGGTTGCGAATGTGCATCCTGCACGGATCACATTCACAACCAGAGCGTCCACTGTACTCAGTGCCAGATTTACGTATAAGCTAAACAAGCTATAGCTTAGGGCCCCACTCTCTTGGGTGGGCCCAAAGAGGAATAGATTATGAGTTGTTGTAAATTGTGTTATTGCCAAATGCCAAAGTATTTGCATTACTAAGTTTGTTATGAATAAAAAATCATTTTAAGTTAGAGCTTAATAATTACTTCACTATTAATATACTTCTTCTTAATTGTATTTCACTATTAATATACTTCTTCTAAATTGTATTTCTGTTCAGCAATTACTTGGATAAAATACATATTTTATTATGTTCAAATGGCTTTAGATACCTATTAGGTCCATAAATTACCATATAGCATATATTCAACACAAAAAACAGTGACAATTTGTTGTTGACAAAGACAGCTGGACATATAAAGGGCCCCATTACCTTCAGTAGCTTAGGGCCTCATCAAAACTAAATCCAGCCTTGGATATACTGATCTATCATGACGTCTGTAATAAAGATGGAGCTATGTAGAGGCACTGGCTGGCTTCACAGTTTTCCCCACATTGTGATTTTTGCATAACACACACACACACACACACACACACACGATTCACAATATACTGCCCAGTCAAAAATTATGAAACCATTGTCATGATATGGACTTGAAACCAGTTTTGGATGATATATCACCTAGCCCTAACACGCATCATAATTTGCGATATATTGCTCAGTCAACAATTATGAAACCGCTATCATAATATGGAGTTGAAACCAGTTTTGGGCGATATATCAACATACCGTATTTTTCGCTCTATAAGATGCACCAGACCACAAGACGCACCTAGTTTTTGGAGGAGGAAAACAAGAAAAAAAAATATTCTGAATCTCAGAAGCCAGAACAGCAAGAGGGATTGCTGTGCAGTGAAAGCAGTGATCCCTCTTGCTGTTCTGGCTTCTGGGATAGCTGTGCAGCCTGCATTCGCTCCATAAGACGCACACACATTTCCCCTTACTTTTTAGGAGGGGAAAAGTGAGTCTTATGGAGCAAAAAATATGGTATTACCCAGCCATAGTGGAGAGCAAGAGCTCCAAATGGTATTTGTGGGAAACACAGGAAAATAAGGAATGCTCTGAGTCCTCTCTCCCAATTCCCTGTGTCCAACAGTGGTGGTATCTGATGGTACAAGGAAGGGCATGGGAGATAACCGTGTGCAGTCTGAGCTCTGCTTCCTGTTTTCTTTGGAGAGGTTCCTACTACTACTAGAAAGACATGCTGCTGTTCATGTATTAAAAAAGAAAAAGAGGAATGTGACGGGTGACGTCTTTGGCATGAGAACTTCTGCAAAGGAAGTAGGGAGGCGAAATTCCAGCTGCACACAGCCTGTTCTTTCAAGCATGAGAGTTCACAGACTCTTCTCTGAAAACAAGGCAAGTAGCCACAATACACCATGTGAATACACTCATCCTGGTCCATCTGCACAGCAGTTAGGAAGAGACAGAGCATATAGGGCACATCCGATGCTCTCTTCTTAAACTATAGAGCAGCGATGGCAGGCAAGCTGTGGCAGGGCATTCAGGTATGCCTCTCTATGTTCAAAGCCCACGTTCAAAGAGGTATAAAACCAAGCAGCAGCCTGAGGACGGCAATGAGGACTAGACAAAACATCTGGCAATGAGAACCTAAGGCATGGGGAATGGAAGAGAACAGGTAACTGTTAACCCAAAGTAGTACACTGGATCCCCCAGAGCCTTCTCGGTGGTGGCACCCTGCCTGTGGAATGCTGTTCCTTAGAAGGCTCACCTGGGATCTTTGCTGCTATACTGTCTTTTTCATTTTTCCAGGCTTCTAAAGAACAAATGAATTTTTCTTTGCTGTTCCGTTTTTCTTATTGTAATGTTGTTTTTGCCGCGTTATTTTAATTCAGAGTTGTGTAAGTTTGGAGGGCAGGATAGAAGCTGATTAAACACATGAATAAAAACAGCTGCATGCATTCTGCTTTCTACAATTCAAATTCTATTCCAAGAAATGCCAAACTCTGAGTTACGCAAATCGAACACAAGCACTCCCACCATAGTTCATAACTGTGTTTTCATTCAAAGCAGTGGGTGCAGAAGTGGATATGACCGAGCAAGCGGAATTTGAAACCTTGAAACCTCCGCTATGGATTTCCTTTGCTCTTAAGACCAGTTATCAGTTTCCACTAACTCTGGACACTGAACCTGGCCTCCATTTTTTATTTTTATTTTTGGCTTTAGGTGACTGTAGCTGTCAGATTTCTGAAAAAATAAAAAGTTCATGTACACTTTGAAAGCAGCAAATATTTTCAAAAACTAGAGTCGGTGCAACAAAAAAGATAAATATTATTTGAAAGCACGTGGTTTGCCAGCTCCCTTCCTCCATTTCCTTTTCCGGCACTATTGGAGTGAAGGCTTGCCAGTGACAATTACAGATAAAGCCAAACAAGAATAGATTTCAAGGTACACAATTTTTTACCGTGTGCTAACCATTTCCCTTACCTATCTGCCCGTTGTAGCATCCTCCGATCAGGATATGTGAGTCTTTTGGGTTGTACTCTAAGCACACCAAAGGTGAGGATGGCCGGATAACAAGTTCTGGTTTGTTGGGGGTTTCTAAAGAAAAAAAAAGTGGGGTGTGTGTGGAATTACCATACAGAAGAAAATAACTGTCAGACTTCACAATTCTAAAGTGAACAGTAAAAAAATTATCCGTTTTATTCCCTTATCTCTCGTTCCACTGCACCCCATGGCTGCCATAAGCAACGTTTCTGCTCCTGAATATGAATGAACTGGGCGCAAATTCACCTGAAGGTGCAGGCAGTAGAAAAACTAAAATGAGGAGCAGAACGAGGAAATGGGAGGCAGAACTAATAGTGGGACTATCCTTTAGAGCTGGGCAAAATCCAGGTAAGAGACCCTTTCTGCTTCCTCTATTCTGCAGAGGGCGGACATGGCAGGAGGCATCTCCCATAGATCCCAGCCAAGAGATGGATCTGCCAGCGCTCAGGCCCAGTCTAGGGGAAATTATGCAGAAACTATAATCACCGCCTTCCCCCCTTCTGACCCGTCTACTGCAATTATTAAGTTTGCAGATGACACCACCATAATGGGTTTAATAACAAGTAGAGACGAATCAGCATATAGAGGGGAAGTCCAAAAAATATCTACATGGTGCCTAGGGAACAACTTGCACCTTAATATTAGCAAGACAAAGGACTTTTGGAGGAAGAGAGGAGAACTAGCCCCATTGTACATCGGGGAGGGCTGCGTGGAGAGAGTCTCTTCCTTTAAATTCCTAGGAGTTTATCTCAGTGAAGACCTTACTTGGAAAATCAATACAACCCAGGTGGTTAAGAAAGCCCAACAGAGACTCCATCTCCTCAGAGTATTGCGGAAGAACAATGTCAATCAACATTTGATGATCTCCTTCTACTGGTCAACAATAGAAAGTGCCCTTTCATACTGCATCACAGTGTGGTACTCTGGTTTGACATCAACTGATAGGAAGTGCCTACAGAGGGTGGTGAATACAGCACAAGATATTATAGGCTGTCCCATGAATCCGCTGGATGAAATAGCGGAAGAACGTTGCCTCAGGAGAGTGAAGAAAATTCTCAGGGATGATTCACACCCTGGCCAGCAATTTCTTGATCTTCTGCCCTCAGGCAGAAGATATAGAAGCATGATTAGGCACACCAACAGGGCAAAGAACAGCTTCTATCCAAGGGCTGTTAGGCTGCTGAATGAAAAGATAACAACAGGGCAACTGACTTTCGGGTTTGGTGGGTGTGCGTCAGTAAACGAGGGGAATTAAGACCAAGAGAGCTGAGTGGGGGGGCGCTTGTGTAATCTCACTGTATACAAGTTGTACAAGTGACGATAAAGTGTTTCAATTCTTACCAAGATCCCATATGTATGAATCATAGCTCATGTCTTTTGAACTCCGCTGGAATTCTAGGCTGGCATAAGAGACTGCCAGCTTCCGGCTTCTGTCGGGGTGCCAGGAGAGATGTGTGGCTGTTCTTTTGATTGGGTTTGGGTCCCTTTTTGATAATAAAGAAGAAGACAACGGCATTTCATTTGCTCATAAGCAACAGGTTGTGCCATCAAATCTCACAAAGAACTAAAAATAAAAAATATATCTCACAGACAAATGAGTTTTATGTGCGTCTCTTATAACACTGAGCATTTTGAAGAAGGTGCTGCAGAAATCCTTCACTGGGGTGGGAGTCTATTTCCAGTCCCAAACGCCCTCAGTTCAGTTGTTCCAGAAATCATAACTACTGACTGAATAATATATGGTTTCTTGGTTTCATCTTCATTTAGCCTACCAAGGTTTCCACCAAATGACCTGCTTCTCCAGCATCCATCCTAATTCACTTGCGCAAAGTTTGCACAGAGCTTAGGCTAAAGTCTGGTCTTTACTGAGCATTTGTCCTGATTTGTTTATGGGGTGGTTATACGACAATCCTGAAAGACCTACATTGGCTTCCAGTACATTTCCGGGCAAAATTCAAAGTGTTGGTGCTGACCTTTCAAGCCCTGCAAGTGCCCTATAAACAAATCAGAGCAAATGCCCAATAAATACCAACACAATCTAACCTCTGCATAAACTTTGTGCAAGCAAATCAGGAAGAGTGCTCAATAAACAGATCATCAGAAGGAGTCAAAAGAAACACTTGTTCATCACTCTAGGCTTTTTTTTTAACTGTATGGACATGATGTCTGCCACTACATTTAGTCCTACATTTAGTCTCCATTTAGGGGGAGATGGAAGGAAAAAGTGCCATAATAATATATCCTACCACGCCCTGTCAAGTTAACTGAAAACAGCAGGGATATGTTCATAGACAATGCTTGGTTTCAGGGACAGTCACTGAATGGCAGCTGGGAGCATCTTGCAGACAGATAGGGAAATAATAGATAAGAAAGACCATCCAATTCTTCAAATACAGACTGCCCGAATAATTTAGGGTTAATAACGATCAATATGGGTGGCGCTGTGGGTTAAACCACAGAGCCTAGGACTTGTGGATCAGAAGGTTGGCGGTTTGAATCCCCACGACGGGGTGAGTTCCTGTTGCTCGGTCCCTGCTCTTGCCAACCTAGCAGTTCGGAAGCACGTCAAAGTGCAAGTAGATCAATAGGTACCACTCCGACGGGAAGGTAAACAGCGTTTCCATGCGCTGCTCTGGTTCGCCAGAAGCGGCTTAGGGCAATAAAGCGAGATGAGCGCCGCAATCTCAGAGTCAGTCACGACTGGACCTAATGGTAACAGGGGTCCCTTTACCTTTACCTAACGATCAATAGACCTTGTAGGACAGCAGCATCAGCAATATTTCAGTCATTACACAAAACCAAAGATCATCTCAAGCTGGATTAGAAGAGAGGAGAGAGGTTTCTGGCTGCTCAAGAGCTACCTGAAGACATTGATAGTTTTTGCTGATGGAGCCTCATCCGTAACTCCCGCCAACTCCTCTTCCTCAAAGTACTCCTCATAGATATTTATGGCATTGTTCTGCTTGATGCAGTGATCCATTTGCTACAAAAGAAGTAATGGAATCAGTCAGTGGATGCCCACAGAACAAACCTGGGGAGGTCATGCAGAAAACAAAGAAAAAGGAATAAGGAAAGCAGGTTGCAAAGCTTTGACATAGGCTGCTGATGAGCTGAAAAGGTGAGGCCAAAGGGACTTACACTGCCCAGCTGAGTAATGACGTTGATGTAGTTCTCATCCTTCTCAACTTTCTTGCGGAAGCGAATGGTCTGTTCCATTTCCATGGGGTTGACATCTTTAGGCCAGCCGCCTTCCACGTGGTTGATGCCCCGGGTTTCCATTTCAAACCTTTCTGTGTTGACCTGGTGTAAAGGAAAACCACAGCTGCCTTCAGTCTTTCCCACCCCTTTCTTTTTAAACAGCAGCAGCAGTGGCCTCAGATACAAGACCATGATTCTCAAGGGTCATACGTAAGAAATGGAGGAGGCCATAGAGGAGAATGTTTTGGCGACCAATTGGGTTGCATGTAAAGCAATAACACGACGAACACAACCAATTGCCAAGAACATAATACCACGGATGACGTTAATCCACATTACAGAGTCCATCCAAAACTTCTGATTACCAGCATTGACAGTCTTACTACACGTAGGATGGTTAGCACAAGAGAAGCAGTTGTTTATTTTCTTCCCATAGACAGAAATTGTGCACAGAAATTCCAGTAAGAACCATGCTGTACAAAGATAAAGGTAAAGGGACCCCTGACCATTAGGTCCAGTCATGACCAACTCTGGGGTTGCAGCGCTCATCTCGCTTTATTGGCTGAGGGAGCCGGCATACAGCTTCCAGGTCATGTGGCCAGCATGACTAAGCCGCTTCTGGCAAACCAGAGCAGCACACAGAAACACCATTTACCTTCCCGCCGGTACCTATTTATCTACTTGCACTTTGACGTGCTTTAGAACTGCTAGGTTGGTAGGAGCAGGGACCAAGCAACGGGAGCTCACCCCGTTGCGGGGATTCGAACCGCCGACCTTCTGATCGGCAAGTCCTAGGCTCTGTGGTTTAACCCACAGTGCCACCCGCGTCCCTTGTACAAAGATACCTCCTGCATAAATGACACTTCCTTATACTGGCCACTAACTCAGCATTTTCTACTTGGACTGGCAGCAGCTGTACAGGGCCCCAAGCAAAGGTAATACATATTTCTCCTGCTCCCTGAGATCCTTTAACTGGAAATGGCAGGGATGGAGCCTGGGGCCTGTGTTCATATGCCAAGTACGTGTTCTGCTACATTATTCTAACTCCCACAGTCCTAGGCATGAAGCAGGAGTGGACTGTATATTTTGCCAAACAACAACAACCCATCAACACTCAAAACACACCAGACTCGTTGATTTTGTTTGCCATTTCATGGCTTCTGTGCCTTCAGCAGCTGAACTGGCAGGCAGGCAAAAGTTCACCTGGTGGAGAGCTCTTCCCTACCCTGACTCAGGATGCGTGCCTTTCTAACAGAAGCAACAGCCCCATGCCTTCACCATCTGTAATGCCTACAAATACTAAGTATGTGATGCAATATCACTGCATTGCAAGTTCCCTGTCCCCATGTAACTTCACAGGCTACTGCTTGTAGGAATGGGGAAACTCACAACATGGGGGTGTTGCTACATGCGTTTTGTACTGCAGGGACTGGTTGCTGATTTTGGTAAAAGCTGTGCCTCCCCTGCAATGTCCAATTTGAGTCCAGACTATGCATCATTCTTATACCTCCACAGACAGCCTTGTGTTTTCATATAGTGGATGTCAAGAAAATCTGCTTATCTGCAATCATGTCAAACAAAACCTTGGTGTCCATCGCAATCACGGGAAGCTCAGCTAAGGATGGAGGAAAAGAAGCAGTACTTCCAACCTCCATGGCTATGTAGCAAAATCCAGAAGTCGCCATTCATTAAGGAAATTCATGGATTTGTTTCTTTTTTTAAGGGCTTGGGTTTTCCAGCTTCAATTTGGAAAACAAAAAACCAAAAGCACTTTGTTTTAAAACAGCCACCAAAAGAGGTAGGTAAAGGGCCCCTGAATGGTTAAGTCCAGTCACTATAGGGTCCGGCACTCATCTTGCTTCAGGCTGAGGGAGCCAGTGTTTGTCCACAGACAGCTTTCTGGGTCATGTGGCCAGCATGACCAAACAGCTTCTGGTGCAACAGAACACCGTGACAGAAGCCAGAGCTCATGGAAATGCTGTTTACCTTCCCGCCGCAGCAGTACCTATTTAACTACTTGCACTGGTATGTTTTAGAACTGCTAGATTGGCAGAAGCTAGGAAAGAGCAACAGGAGCTCACCCCATAGCGTGGATTTGAACCGCTGACCTTCTGATCGGCAAGCCCAAGGGGCTCAGTAGTTTAGACCACAGCACCACCTGCATCCCTCTGCCACCAAAACAATAGCCCCCATAAAGCCACATTGCACTGGATGAAGATTTTAGAATGGTTTCTGAACAGTACAGAAATCTAGATTCCTTATTTATGCTCTTTTTCTAATGCCAAGGTTCTGTAAACAGAACTCTCTTTTTCTTGTCCAGCTGAATTATATGCATTTTGGAAATCCTGCATAATCAGCCATACATTTCTCTTTCAGCATTCTGCCTAAAGGCAGAAAAGTAGAAAGTAGTATTTCAAGATCAGACACTCTACCTCATGCTCTGACATATCACTGGCACACTGTACTCCAGTATCAATGGGGTCTCTTTCAATAAAATTTGTAGCTTGCAGTGGATCTGGCTGAATGTCCACATTGACCTCTGCCATCCGGTCGGAAAAGGTGCATTGTCGACCGAACTCACTGCGCGTCTTCACATAAACGTAGACAATCTCCATGGTGCTCACTGCAAATGGGAAAGAAAAAGATCCTATTATTCCTTCAACGCCACTTTTTAACTGTTGCTATTTTAGTGCATAATTCACACCTGACCCTTACTGGGGAAACACCAGTCTGTTGCAAGCTTGCCTTAAGGACCTTGAAAAGACTGGAGCAAGTAGACCCATCTAACTAGCAAGTAGACTTTAACTAAAGGGCAGATAACTAGGGGAGATCAATAGAGCCGAACTGATCACCTTATATTGATTTTTTTTGTAAGGCTATGGAAGTGAAATTGTCACAGCACTCCAGACATAATTTTTCAAGATAGGACTTCTATTATGGGGATATTACCTCGTTCCAGAATACAAACCGCAATATTTTGTCACTGGGAAACTGGCTAGGGAATCAATTAATATTGCAATTTCCATGGGGATTGCGTTTACATAAGTGTCACAGGGCACTACTGTAATTGGTTAGAGACTAGGACATCACCGATGAAGAGTGATGCAATATTCCCATGTTGGGTCCATGTTGTAACCCTACATATTTAGTAGTGGGAAAGTATGGATTTTTTAAAGCATCTGTGCAAGCCTTAAATTATTATTCCTTTTATATTGTGAGCTGCCCTGATATCTTTTGATGAATGGTGGTATATAAATCTAAATAAACAAATAATAATAATAATAATAATAATAATAATAATAATGAAATAATTATTGAGCCTGACAGAGTCCAATATGAAAGAAAACAAGCAGAGCAGCAATAACCAAAGCAACCTTAACTGTCTCATATACTTGACAATGTAGGTCTTATTTACTAGTCAAACAATTGCGAAGAAAATCAGTTGAAAAGGAGTAAAGCTCCCCAATAACGGAGGGAAGGAGTTGAAGGCAGCATAAGCCCTGGAAAAGAAGGTCTTTGGGGAAGGCTGGTCATCAGGCAGCAATTTGCTTCAGGCAGCAAATGTCAGAGAGGGTCACCAACTTAGCTAGCTATCATAGCTTTTAGGCATAATGCATTACCTCAAGGTAATGCCCTCTAGGTATCATTGGACTCCAATTCCCATCTGCCCCAGCCAGTATGACCAACAATCTGGGATGATGGGCTTTGTAGTCCAAAGAAGAAGAGTCCAACCACCTTGGCTTTAGGCACCATGTCGGCTGTCCCTGTATTATTTGCATCAAACATCTAAATGGGAGATGAACCTCTGGCTCTTTCGAGCTGCTGCACTACAAATCCCATCATCAATGACTATCAGCCACCCAGCTAGTGCTGATGGGGGTTGGAGTCCAAGAAACTGCTTGCCCACCCTCGATCTGGAAACCCACAGGTAGCAGGGACGCTGGCATTAAACTCGAAAGGTGCTTTTGTGTGTGTGTATGTAAACAGGGATTCATGAAGGAGTCGTTGGAGGGGTGGAGGGGTTACGCAAACCCTGGAGGCAAATCTCTGTGAGGAAGAGAAGCAGAATTTGTTGCTATCTCTTCCCCGCCCCTCTCTTTTTTATTTTTTGGCTGGTTTTCTACATTCATCACCCTTCTGATAGACAGAAATTCAGTAGGCGGGGAGGGTTTCCTTTGGCTATTGTTGCTGGAATGTTTGCAGGGATGGATAGCTTCCATTTGATCATTGTAATAGATTGCTTTGAAGTCACTCCTGCGCTAGGCAAAATAATGTTTAGCCTCCTCCCCCGCAGCAACCCCCACCTGCCCTTTATTTTGCCTGACCTGTCCCGTATTTTGCCCAAAGGTGGCACCCCCGGGCTCACCTGGGCTGACTTCTGGGTGCTTTTCCTTCCAGTGACAGAAGGACTTAACCCCCAGGGCATGCAAAAAGAAAGAGAAAATAGAAAGAACAAGAGTGCCTCTGAGCATATGCAGATTCCCCGGCGGCCCTTTCCCTGAACCATGCTTAGGTAACCATAGTCAGCATCACCCGCATCCGGGGCCGGGAAGCGGGTCGTGCCGCTAACCAATGGGAGCTTCCACCGGCGGCCTCGAGCCCGAGGAAGGAGCCGGGGAGGGCTGGTCTGTACCATTCCACGGTGGGAGGGTGGGAAGTGCGGCGCTGGAGGGAGAGCGCGCGTGTTCCATACGCCGAGATAATAAAACGCACCCCTGGATCCCCCCCTCTCGTTTCCCCGCGCCTCCTCCTTACCCGGCTCTTCTCCCCGCGAAGCGGATCCCGCCGATTGGAGTAGCGTTTACCCGTCACCTAGCAACCGCTTGCGAGTGCTGCGCCCCGGGCGGGCGGGGCTAAAGGAGACAGCCGCGGAGAGGAAGTCGCTTTGCCAATTAAAGGGCGGAGGTGGGACGAGACCATGTGCGGATACTCGTAGAGGGGAACTAAAGAAGGAAGCCGAGAAGTCCCCCGCCGTCCGCGAATATGGCGCCTCCCGTTTAAAGGGGACGGAGGAGGATGGAGAAAGGTTCATGTAGGATGCGGTTGTCACCTTCCAGGGTTTAATCTGAGCCAGCGTGGATGGGGTGTGGTGTGGGGTTGAGTCCGGACCTCAGGGTGTAGAAAGCGTGCCTCTGGGCATGTGCAGAGTGCATAGCACCATATCATCTAGAGCCCCACCTCAGGATTATAGGGAGGATTTAGGCTAGATAGCTCAGTTGGTTAGAGCATGGTGCTCATAATGCCAAGGTAGCAGGTTTGATCCCCGTATGGGACAGCTGCATAGTCCTACATTGTAGGGGATTCGACTATAGATGACCCTCAGAGTTCCTTCCAACTCTATAATATAGTCTTAAGATTTCCAAGCCAGTTCAAATCTGCTGGTTTGATTGCAGCATGAACTTTCGTGAACTAGAGTCCACCCCACTTCATCAGATGCTATAACGATTAGGTGTTATCCCACTCACATGGCAGGTGTCTGTGTGCGTTGCACACAAAGAAATTGAGAGGGCCAAATGACAATGAAAGGGGAACAAAGGTGCAATTCCAGTTAAGCTTCAGATAGCAGTAAAACAAACACCCAAGCTTTGCAATGTTAATTAACAGCTGTGCGGGGACAGAAAACCATTGTCTCAATTAAAGACAAAATAAACACAGCTAATCCCAAAGCCTGTCTTGCCTCTCGCTGGGAGCCTTTCTTTCAAATTCCCTTTCTGGAAAACAGCAACCATCAGGTCAGCAGCAGGCTGTGTTGAGGATGTTGAGGAATTAAAATGTTCTCCAACTGGTTTCTGCAACCCCGTTTCAGGGCCATCTGAGTTGGTGACTTTTACCACATCTTGTGGTAGAATATTCTGTAATTTAACTGCATTGCCTTCTGATTCTGGGTTTGCCTCATAATAGATTATTCCTGGATACCACTCCAAGCTCCCTCCCCCCTTCACTGGAGTATAAGAAATGCATATTGTAAATCCTTTAAATGCAAGTTGCTGTCCAATTACACTGGAACAAATGTGTACACACCATAAAGCACATTTCTCTCTCAGATAATTCAATGACTTGCTTCTTCATAGATATGGTTAGGACTGCACTTATGTTTTATTATATGCAGGGTTTTCAATGAGCTGCCATCCCATTCACCCATAGAATTTCTCATTGTATTTCCAGCCATGTAATAAGTGCCACTGCTTTTTCTAACAGCCTCACCAGCCAGAAATTCAAAGATCTTCTGGAGAGCTGGGAAAAGCTCCACACAAAACAAAACCCTTCTCTTTGTGAAAGAAGAGCATTTTGATTGAAGAGAACAGCTTTTAAGAGCAGGCCTCACAAGGGAACAGCTCTCATCTTAACCCAGCTGCTTCACACAAGCGCGTGAGGACATGCTTTTAAAAATAGAAAATCAGACAAAAAAGGCTGCTTTTTTGTATTACCTTAATGATTTATTACAGCGCTGAATGACCCAACAGCTGTGCACCGCTGCCAACAATCATAAGCAGTGTCACTCAGTATCAAAACAGTTATCTACAAGTGGCCTATTTCCAGACGCTGCTGCAAACACCCTGGGAGAACAGAACAGAATGCATAATAAAGGCTCCTTGTGAAAGTGTGCCGCTTCTGAAAGCTATTCAGAAAAAAAGCATGAGTCACTGAAGGGGAGAAAGACGACTAAAAAAGGAACAACTTTCCATATTCAGAGATATGGGTTAGATTAGAACCTTAAGTGTGAGGCAGGAATAACCAGCTGCATAAATATAAGATGGCTTACCAATAGTACATGTGAATAAAAGGATCTGAGGGACTTAGTAGGCCACAAGCTTAACGTGAGTCAACAGTGTGATGCAGCAAGCAAAAAGTTGATGCTTTACAAGGCTTCATCAACAGAGGTATAGTGTCCAGAACAAGGGAAGTAATAGTACCACTCTATCCTGCCTTGGTCAGACCACACCTGGAACACTGTTCTGGGTGCCACAATTTAAGAAAGGTATTGACAAGCTGGAACATGCGCAGAGGAGGGCAACCAGGATGATCAAGGGTTTGGAAACCAAGCCTTATGAGGAACGGTTGAGGGAGCTGAGTATGTTTAGTCTGGGAAAGAGGAGACTGAGAAGAGACATGATAGCCATCTTCAAATATCTAAAGGACCGTCACATGGAAGATGGAGCAAGTTTGTTTTCTCCTGCTTTTGGTGGAGGGTGGGGTGGGTAGGATTCATACTAATTGTTTCAAGTTACAATAAGGGAGATTCCGATTAAACATCAGGAAGAACTTTCTGACAGTAAGATAGTGGACCTGATTCCCTTGGGAGGTTGTGGACTCTCAGACACTGGAGTTTTTAAAGCAGTGGTTGGGTGTCCATCTGCCATGGATGCTTAGTTGATATTCCTGCATTGCAGGGGGATTGGACTAGATGATCCTCAGGGTCTCTTCCAACTCTACAAATCTATGACGCCCTCCAACATTCCTTGGATGGCCATATTTATTGTGAAGAGAGCAGATGTGGAGCCTCAGTAGCCCTGTTCCTGGCCCGGAATGGGATATTGTGCCAAAAATTGCTCCTATTTGCTCCAAAACATGTTTTGCACTAAACACCACCTCAGGAGATATCAGGAGGCGGATTTTCAGCAGGAAACTGGTGCTCAGCCGCAATCCATTAATACAGTACGTTCCCTATGGGGGCCATGCAGCTGTTTTTTCTTCAAAATAAATTGTCAATTTAAGCAAGGTTTTTAAAAAGCATGAGCACCATAGGGTTGTAGCCAATGCTCATCCTACTCAAGAGTAAACTCATTGAAACCTAAACCATTCGGTTCCATTAACTTCAGCGGGTCTACTCTGCATAGGACTAGCATTGGATACAACTCATAGTGTCTAGTTTGGTACTATGTGCTGGTGTTAAGGGTCACAGCATGGCAGAAGCCTGATGGAGTAGAGCTGGGTCGCTTATTGGTGATGTCACTAGTATGACCAAATTCATGTCTATGACACAGGCAGAATCACATTCCAGAAAATGCTTTCAAGTCACAATGGGCCCTGGAGAGAGGAGAGAGATGTGTGCTCAACAAAAACAATTTGAGATTTGAGTGCTGGGGAAGTGCAGTAACCTTAAAGTAGACTTGAATGAAGAGGACTATGTTCCATGCAGCAGTAATGTAGGAAAAAATCCTAGGAAACAGCAAGCAAAGCATTGCACAGTTGAAAGGATATCAATAGGTGACAATAGGCAGCTTGTAGTTGTTTTTTTGGCTCCTAGTTTTGCTACCAGGCCCTGGGAAGCAGCATTTATCAGATTCCCTCCCCCCCAAAAGAAATTATAATAATTTGGCTTCACCAGCAGTCTGAAATATGCATCACCAGTTGGTGGTTTTAGATTTGTTGATGTTTAATGCCCTTTAAAGCTCTTGTGATTAACATTTGTAATGCTTCAGCATGTTCCAGCTGTGAGCTAAGATCCAAGAGCCATTGAAAGAGCAGATGAATTGCGGCAGTTAGAGTGGTAACTGGGAGTGGCTGCTGAGAAAATCTAACACAGGTCCTAAAGGATCTTCATCGGCTCCCAGCACATTTCCGAACACAATTCAAAGTGTTGGTGCTGACCTTTAAAGCTCTAAATGGCCTGGGCCCAGTATACTTGAAGGAGCGTCTCCACCCCCATCATTCTGCCCAGACACTGAGATCCAGCTTCCAAGGGCCTTCTGGTGGTTCCCTCACTGCGAGAAGCGAAGTTACACGGAACCAGGCAGAGGGCCTTCTTGGTAGTGGCGCCCACCCTGTGGAACGCCCTCCCATCAGATGTCAAAGAAATAAACAACCATCTGATATTAAGAAGACATCTGAAGGCAGCCCTGTTTAGGGAAGTGTTTAATGTTTGAAGTTTTATTTTGCTTTTAATATTCTGTTGGAAGCTGCCCAGAGTGGCTGGGGAAACCCAGGCAGATGGGCATGGTAGAACTAATAAAATTATTATTATTATTATTATTATTATTATTATTATTATTATTATTATTACACTGTACCATCATGGATGCTGTCTTATAGGATACATGCACTGTGATTTGCTTGTTTGTTGCAAGGGCAGCTCTGGCCGTGAGGTGGCACTCTTCTCTAAATCTCAGAGGCAAACCTTGGAATGCGTCCAAGTGTTTCCTATAACATTTTCCAGTAGTTCTGAAGACAGCAGCTAGGCACTGTGACTGCCACAGTTATTGCACAATGGATTTAAATTGAACACTTGCCCGACTCCTACAATACCCTCCTGCTGCTGTCCCTCATTCCTTCAGTAGAATGATTTTTCTCCAAATTCTAACTGATGCACACTTATTTTTTCCTCTTGGAGAAGCATTCAAAAGATGCATGCTTCCTCACAGCCTGAAATGGAATAATCCAGAAAATAAAAATAAAAATTCATGGGACGCTGCCAACTGTATAACATACCAAGTCCATGAAAGAGACAATGGAAACAGATATTCATGGGGCCTTTTCACAGCCCCAAATTGATTACAGTGGTACCTCGGTTCTTGAAGTTGGAATGTTTTGATCTTCGAACGCCGAAAGCCCAGAAGTAACTGCATCGGTTTTCGAACGCTTTTTGGAAGTTGGATGTGACACGTGGCACTTTTTAAAACAACACATTTTATAGTCAGGGGGTGGCTGCTGAGTATGTACATGTTTACATATGCTCATTTTATTATTTTTTACTCTAAAAATGCATTAACCTTTTCTGCGGCAAAATGGTACTTACTCCAAGTAAATGATTTTTAGCATCGGGGCAGCAGAAGAACATTTCCTTCCATTTCTGTAGCCATAACGGTTCGAGCTATGAATTTAAAATGCCAAGCTGCACATGCTCAACACATTTATTTCATTTTTTTGAAGTCAGGGGCGGGAAATTGTTCTATTTGGTTTTTTGCTCTCATATATCATGAAGGCAGACACAGATGTAAAGCATGGAACTCCATACAGATGGAGAATTGGGAAACACTATAGCAAAAAGATTTAAAATTCACGGCCTGTTACACAATAATAAAATAAAAACTTCATGAAAATGCTATATAGGTGGTACATGACCCCCAGCAAATATGCCAAAATATGTAAATCAAAGTCAAATCTATGCTGGAGGTGTAATCAAGGGGAAGGAATGATGTATCACATGTGGTGGGGTTGTGGCAAAATGAAAAAATTCTGGAACACTGTCTATGATGAATTAAAAAAAAGTTCAGACAAACTTTTGAGGAGAAACCTGAAGCTTTTCTTCTAGGCATTATGGCAATTGATACTTCAAATGATAAATAAAGGGTGTTCCTATATGCTGCAACAGCAGCAAGAATGTTAATTGCTAGAAATTGGAAGGGGGATAGGACACCAACAAAGGAAGAACTAAATTGTATGAGTATTCGGAATTGACAAGAATGACAGAGGCAATGAGGAACCAAACAAACCAAAAACTTGAAAAGGATTGGGAATGTGTAGAAGATTATCTGGGAAAACATTGTTCTCAAATAAAACCCTTGATATGTTTCGACTAAATTTTGCAAAGTAAAGATCAGATAGAGAAGATATATTATTATGTATTAGAAAAGCAATAAGTAAAAACAACACATTTGAAAAGAGAAAGAAGACAGAAGGTGGTGGGAAGTCACTTGTGCAAAAATATTGTTATTGTTTGGCTTTTATATGTGTACAATACATGTTAAAGAGTGAATGGAATATGTATATGAATAACCAATTTAAAACTCAACAAAAAGCAATTAAAAAAAAGATGCGTAAAACATGAAATGTGGAGCAGGGGAGAGGTATGTAAATTGTGTGCTCCACAACTGAAATAATACTGTCTAAATCCTCTGCCTCCCCCGTAAGACCATTAAGTCCAGGGTCTTAAATTACCTAGCTGTGCCACTGGCTGCGTTCTGCAGCAACTCATCCTATGTGAAGCAAAACTGTAAAGCCTCACTATTATGAAGGCATGGATGAAAGTCACCAAATCCAGACCCTATTATAAGTGCCTCTATTTTCCAGGGACAGTCCCAGATTTACAGAAGCCGTTCTGGTTTCTGATTTGATCCCAGAATGTCCCGCTTTTCTTTAGGACGAGCCTATTTTCACTGGAGAAATGTTGGAGGAGATGCCTTTATTTTCATTGGAGAAATGTCAGAGGGTGTGCAAACACCATTACTTTGTGCGAAAGAAAGAGCTATATTCTGTTGTTTGCTGTACAATTCAACCCGCAATCTCCAGTAATCTGCACAACCACAGGCTCTCATTGTATTTCCCCGTGACCTTGAACGGAATCTCCCCCCCGGAGCTTGTCAAGTTTGAGAACATGGGCGAGTTTCATGAAGCCAAATGGTACCCAATTTACTCAGGCCTTTGAACCCATGAAATTGTCCCTGCCAGAGACAAATCTAATAACAGCTAATTGCAGGCGCATGGCTCTGTACCGGAGGGGCAAAGGACTCTGTTGAAAACACAGGCAGCGGAAGGTCTTTTTTATTTTTATTTTAGTACAAGTGTTTATTATTCGTTTCCCAGTCAGTACATACAAATCAGGCATAGCTCCAAAAGGAGCCCAAGATGAGGTTAGCTCGCATGCGTTCTTTTTTATTTAAAAAAGTACTGAACGGCATCGTTACAATGAGACAATTAACAGCGTAAAACCAGGGTTCTCCCCGCCCCATGCCTTAAGTTGTACACAGCCACAGATAAGATGAATGTATAAATTATGTTGCCATACATGATATGTACAAGTTATCCTTGATAAAAGACACAGTGAGTCGTTGCTGTCAAGTAATTAAAACCTCTGTGTATGCTTAGGAGGGCAACTTTTTGTACCTCTGCAGTTTTTAGCACTCTTAGATCGTGGGCAGTGGTTGGGCAGAAGCATTTCTGTGCCGCCCAAATGCTACTCAGCCAGGCTGATGCTGCTTGAAAAGTCTCCCTTGCAATCCTGCCCACTGCTGAAGAAAAGTGGACGAGGCATTACTCAAGGGAAATCATGAGAAGTGTCCAGGTTGGACAAATGCTTTCTGGCCTTTTCATTTTTAGTTGTTGTGCTTTGGTGGGTTAACTGATGCACATTTGTGTTTTCCCACGAGAAGGGTTTATGTATTGCTTTCTGTCCCTGCGACACCAAGGTACAAAACGCGGAGCGTTTCGTTGGGAAATCTGCCTAAGCAAATCCGACCTCGCCAGTGGAAGGAGGGAGGGGAGAGTTAAAAGGGATTTTGGGAAAAGCTGAAACCAGACCTGTAAGGCAGGAGTGGCCAACGTAGTCGTAGTATCTCCCAGACGTTGTTGAAATCAGCTCCCACCAGCCCCAGTGAGATTGGCCCAAGGGTCAGGGATAGAATCATAGAAGTGTAAGAGTTGGAGGAGACACACAAGGGTCCTTTAGCCCAACCCACCACAATGCAGGAATCTCAGCTAAAGCATCTATGGCAGATAGCCACCCAACCTCTGCTAAAAAACTTCCAAGGAAGGAGAATCTACAAGGGTGGTGGGAGATGCAATTCCAACAGCATCAAGAGGGCAACACACTGACTACCCCTGAGTAAAAGGATGCCCTGGAAATGAAATGACATTCCACTCATTCGTTTAGACTTACTTGAGATTCTCTTCCCACCCCCCAGAAATTCCTCCATTGCCAGCTGGACCATGGGCATAGCCAGGGGGGCGGTGTGTGTGTGTATGTGTGTGTGTGTGTGTGTGTGTGTGTGCCAGCTGCCTGCCCCGAATCAAGTAAGTAAATAAAAATACTTAGCTAAAAGTACTGTACTTTTCCGTGTATAAGACTAGGTTTTTTCTTTAAAAATCATGCTAAAAAGTGGGGGGGGGGGTGTCGTCTTATACATAGGTAGTGCATAGGGTGGACAGACGAGAGGCAGATTTTGCTGCGTGTGAGCGATTTTTGGCATTCCCTCCTAAAAAAAGCTCAACAACCTTGGGTAAAGGGACCCCTGACCATTATGTCCAGTTGTGGCCGACTCTGGGGTTGCGGCATTCATCTCACTTTATTGGTCGAGGGAGCCGGTGTATAGCTTCCGGGTCGTGGCCAGCGTTACACGGAAAAGTACAGTAAGTTTTAGTTTTTATAAGTTGCAAGATTTCAACTCCGAAGCTGAGCTGTGGTACACCATGCGGAAGGAGAAGTAACTCAGCAAAGAGCAGTTAAAAGAGCTGAACACAGCGGACCTAGTAAAAGAGGTGGAAATCTTTTACTCTTATACCATGAAAAAGGCTCTTGCTCAGCCATTCATTCAGTACCCTGTGGAGAGTAAAGACCTGGTTAAGGTCAACGATGGACAGTGGAGCGTCTCAATGGGCTGGGCTTACTGAGCATGCACAGAAAAACTGAGTGGGAGAAATTTGAGAAGGAAGTGCTGAAAAAGTTTTCAGCCAGTCCAATAAAACTTGTTTTAGTTTAATTTTTTTTTTAAAAGATGAAAGAAAAAAAGATGTGCCCTTTGTAATTTTGCAAAATATATTGCATGAAAAGCACTCCCTGACGATAATTTTTCATTTAAGTTCCTAGTTTTCAAATGACTGAAGATTTTTGACAGATTTTTCTGAGCACTTGAGGTCAGAAAGAAAGCCATTTAAAACAGCTGTTGTTGAGACATTTCATTCTGAAATATGCTAGACAGAGGGCGATGACAGCTGGGTGTCCTGCCCGCCCCAACATAAACCCTGGCTATGCCCATGAGCTGGACTTAACTCAGAGACACGCACACAGACACAGAAGAAGGGTAGAAGAGAATTCCTCTCTTCAGTACTGGGTGGATATGGAAAACCATGTTCCATTTCTATTGGCAGCCAAAGTTGTGCTACAATCGCTGCAGTGATGAGCACCAGTTCTAGTTTAAAAGGACTCCCTCGATTAGCATCGATAGCTTTCAAGAGTCTCTAAAGACAGTAGGTGTACCACAATCCACGACTGGAGGAAAATAGATGAGACATTACTCTCAAGGGAAATTGTACTAAGACACTGTCTGTCAGCAGCACCTTCATGGCAATGGTTAGAGCAATTTCTCCCTATTACATACCAACCCAATTTTCATTGTTATTTTTATTCACCCTGCCCCGCCCCAGCATACTGAGAGAAAATAATGCTTGAATATGTCAAAGTTTTCCCCTGCATGGGCAATGGCATTTGATTAAGAAAAATCAGTGCTAAAAACAGAAATTTGTAAATTATTCAACATAATAAAAAATAACTCACCTCACATGTAATTAATAAAAAAATCTTTTAAAAGACAAAAAAAGAGAGAGAGATAAAAAGAGGTTATGCTCTTTGGATAGCCGATATAAAAACACTGGAAATAACAATAATTATTGTAATACGAAGAACAAACAAAATGCATAAAAGAACAAAACAAACCCAGTTTGTTCTAAATAATACCTGAGGCCATTGAAGTAATGTTGGCTGAACTGCATGTTAATTCTAATAACCGATGACAAAGGGAGAATACGGAGTGTGGATCTCGTACCATTCTACACCAAACAGGTGCTATGAAAAGGGCAATGATGAAGATGATGAAGTAGCAGCCAGAAATAGGCTTTTTGTGTGTGCAGAGACCTCTCTAGAGGAAAAAAGAAAATTCGCTCTAGCGGTTGGTATTGCATTTGACTCCAAAGAGTGGGGTGCATTTTTCTTTCGTGGAAAGCAGCCCACCTCCCTTAGATCACTGTACACCACGAATCAGTGTTCTGTTTTACTTGTACAGTGTACTGGTCTTTGTTATTTGCTCCTAATAAAACAAACAAACAAAATCAAAAAGGAAGCCCGAACCACACCATCAATGATGGGGGGGGGGGGAAACCCAGCCCTCAAGTTGGTGCAGAGGGAAAGCCTATGCATAAACTTCCGACAGTCCAAACCCTAATTTCACCCCGTCTCTCCCCCGTCCCCCCAAAAAAAATAGGTTTGGGGAGGGCAATGCACTGGTGGCAGGAAGGGATCGGGAGGAAATGGCGGAGTCAAGGAGGAGACTTCGGAGCAGTTCACTCGAAGGATGGAAGCACCGGGTACCATCCTGTGTGTGCGAGAGAGGAAGACTAAACGTTGTGAGAGAGAAAAGGCTGTCGGTCGAGCACCTGGGATAATCCCTGGAAAGTTATATCCGTAGTGCCAGCGGGTGTCTTCTTCAGCCGACTCCCTCTCAGAGAGCCCTTCTGCATCCCTGCGGAGGCAATTCTATTTCCCTGCAGTCCGTGCGCCTTCAAGTTGTCACTGGGTTTTCCACTATAGCAACATCGTATGTTGTGGGCTTTTGTCTACAAGGTGAGTGCTAGGCTGGAAATTGGGGGCCGTGCTGTCGCCTGTGATCATCATTAACCGATAGATAGGTGGCTCGCATACTTGGAGAATACTAGGGAGAGGAGAGAGAAGGGGGACAGGAATTATGCATCTTGCAGTTCTCAACACCGGCTTAGGATCATACTGACAAAGACTATGAGATGACCATCCTCCCCATCCCCACCATTATTATTATTATTATTATTTTAAATAAGAAGTCCTGCAGAAAGAACATGGGATGCTGCAAAAACAGTCCAGGACTCGGCTCTTGGAAGCTACGTTGTGCTTCACGCTAGGTCTCCTGTGGCTAGAAAACAACATCCTAACCATTGGCAGCGGGTGGAGTGAAATGAGGCGGCAATAGAAAGGCACCCAGAAAAAAAGAGCGAAATGCTAGCAAGGGGGAATGGACCTGGTGTTATTTGGAAAAGAAAGCAGGATAGTCGGGGGAAGTGGAAGCACACGAAACATCCCGCTTAAAATAAGGACCTATGTTTTCTCCACCCAAGAGTTACAGGCAAAACAGGGGGCAGAGAGGACCACCATCTGTTCTGAAAGTTTTGAGAAACATGGAACAAAATTCATCTGCTCACTATAGCGGTTTTATTTTGTTTGGGTAAATTCCTGCTACTGACACCCCCTTTTTTTTAAATTGTCACAGTGAATTCCTTCCTCCAACTACAGATGAAAATGATGCCTCCTAATCTTAAAATCTTTTCTGTGAGTTCTTCCAACCCTCTGGAGCAGATCGGGTGGTGGCGGTGTTGGCGGGGCAAGGACATGGGGGTGAAGACAGGAAGTCCTGTTCCACAGGTAGAAGTCCTTCCGCTGTTAGCAGGATGACTTCGCTGGATACAACCCCCATTAAGATTCAGGCTTGTACTCTTTGTAGTACAAACTGAGGCCTCCTACTTCATTTTACTAGAATCCCAGTAGTCTGTCAATGTATGTCAAAATTAAAAAGCAAGGCTGCATACTCAGGATCTTTTAATAGTTAAGGCATAAGTAACCTGTGCCAGGTGAGTGCCAGTATGCACTCTTGCTTAAGAGGATGAGTGCTACCTTTGTGTTTTGGACCAAGGTCTACCTAGCACAAGATACTGTACTTTTCCGTGTATTAGACAAGGTTTTTTTTTAACTGTCAAAGAATGTTAAAAATGGGTGGGTAGTCTTATACACGGGTAGTGATTTTTGGGGGGCTGGTGACTGGTTGCAGATGCAAGCTGCAGATTGTCAGCTGCAATTGGGTTTGAGAATGGAGTCTGCTGCAAGCGATACTGTGGACTGGCTGTTGCTGCGGCATTTGGGTGTGTGAATGCTGGCTGCTGTTGGCTTGAAGGCAGACACTCTGTTGCTTCTTCTGTGTGTGTGTTTGGTAGCGTTTATCATCAGTCGGGTGAATGTTTTTTGGCACTCCCCCCCCCCAAAAAACCTCAATAACTGTGGGCATTCTCTCCCCCAAAAGTTTGACAACTCTGGGGGCAATTCTCCCCCTAAAAAGCTCAACAGCTCTGGGGGCAATTCTCTTCCAAAAAAGCTCAACAACTCTCCGCCATCTGCCCCCATTTTCTAAAACTGGAGTCCCCAAAAAGAGGGTGTGTGTTATACATGGAAAAATACTGTACTTAGCAACCAGTAGGTGACAAGACAGCCTGATGGGCATCAGTCAGTGGTCCACTGATGGCCTGAAGCCTGCCTTCTGTCTACCCCAGCCTTTCTCAACCCGTGGGTCCCCAGATGTTGTTGAACTACAACTCCCATCACCCCTAGCTAGCAAGGCCAGAACTCAGGGATGATGGGAGTTGTAATCTAACAACATCTGGGGACCCACAAGTTGAGAACTGCTGGTCTACCCCATCCTATATAAGCTTATTACAGGTAGAAACTATTCTATGGTCATTTCCAGAGAACTGAACCTCAGTCCCCCCCAATAAATACGCTGCAGTTCCATGTGCGTTGGGTGAGCCCTCCATGTACTCCCAAGATGCTGCTTCTGTTGCAGGGATGTTAGTACCCAGCAGCCAGTGTGGTTTTAGGGAATCAACTGATGGGTTTGGATCAGGAAGACCCGGGCTCAAACTGCTAGGAAGCAGTCCCATAAAAAGACACAGGCAAGTATTCTTCTCTTTCAAAGCCTAGCTCACAAGGTTGTTGTTGCAAGGATAAAACCGCAACTTTTATTTATTTATTTGTGGGGTGAGGAGAGAGAACCATGATCAGAGGACCCCTCAGCTGCTCGAAGGAGTGGAGGATACACAATTGCAAATAAACCGCAAGGGCCTGCAGTGGATTTCTTCTCTTATCTACAGTATCCACTGCCATTAGCTTCTGGAATGTGGTTAAAAGTCAAGAGGCAAATTGCCACTGTTTAGGCAAGCATCATCCATAACTTCGCCCTCTTCCCACACTCCTCTCATTTTCAAAAAATGTCTATTTCTAAATATTCCTGAAGAGAACGTTTGAGGCAAATTTATGGTGGCAAAAAAAAAAAAGGAGGACAAAAACTCCAGGTTCTTGAAGCAGCCATTCTCACCCAATGGCCAGGAAAATGCAGTGAGATCCAGTTTAATTTAACTGAGGAACCTAAGGATTTTTTCTGAGAGCTTTTTGTTTCTAGAGTCCCACTTCTACTCACCATTTTTCTATTTTGGGCTTGCCACTAGTGCTTTCCCAGCTTTGTAGCTGATGTTTATAACCCAATACAACCACTCGTGCATTTATTCTTAATGCGCTAGTGGTGGTTTAGGGAGGTTGGGCCTTCATTTCAATATTTTGGTTTTTAAAGCTTGAAAAGCAGAAAACTCGTGACATCTCACCAGTCTTCAGTGTATAAAGCCACATTTTGAGCTTTCCTATGAAAAAAAACCCAAAACCCTCTCAAGAACTTTGCAAAGGCAGCTCCAGAGCCACACGGTTAAGTTTTGTTTAATAAACAGGATAAACCAATGTGGGCATCTCACCCATCTATTTTGTGGGACAGGGTTCCTGTACTTCTGGTATTATTGGAAGTATAAGTTTAAGGAAAACAGCTAGGTGGGTTTTTTTTGCTTTTTGTTTTAGGTGTCAGGTCTGAAAAATGTGTGTTGAGGGAAAAGAGCGTCTTCCAAATCACAGCATTAAGGAAAACGATTCACAGTCTTATTTTTCTGCGGCTCAAAAAAGCTCAAAAGCCTTTCCTTGGGGGATTTAAATTCCATTTAAATTGGGCTGTTCAGAGTGTGGGGGGGAGGGCTTTGAATTAATCCGACTGCACTTATAGTTTCATCATCACCCTTGAGCTTCTGCAACTCCAGCCTCTGCAACAGCAGAGTCCCAATGTTTAAACACCCGATTTAAAAATAGTTCCCGTAAAAAGAAGGAAGAATTGTCACTTAGGATTAAAAAAATGGATGTTGCGGACGCTTGTATTCTAAGTGCAGCTCTTCTGCTCTTTTTGAATTACCATCAGGGTGGCAGTCCTGATGCATAGCCCAGGGTCTCAGTTCCCACCTACTGATGAAGGTACACATGGAGCTTTCCCAGACCAAGACTTTAGGAACAGCAGAAGCAGTTGTGAAGAAAGGAGTTCAGGGATATTTTTTCAATAAGTTTTGTGTCTTTGCTTCTCAGTTTGAACGGTGTTATTTTATGCACTGTGACTTGCTGTTATTTTTTACTGATTACGGTTTAGAAATTATTTATTGCAATTGTTAAGAGTGAGTTTGTTTAATTATTACTTCCTGATATTTTATTTTATTTTGCACTGTTCTATTCTGATGGATGGTTGAACATTACTTCATTTGATACAAGTTGTTTATTTGAAAGTTATGTTTCTATCACGACAATTTCGTATTGGATCAGATTGTTATAAGGTGCATGTGATCTTTGTTGTTTCTTCAGCTTGTAAACCACCTGGTGTATAGTAATATAGAAAGGCGGTATACAGATTAAAAGTGAAATGAAAAAATGAAATTAAATGGGAGAGCCGCCGGTCCCCGATCACTGATTTATTCACATTTGGGGTGAATGAAATAATGATGTTCTGGAGTGGCTGGTTGAACACCTCTTATCAAAGAGGCTCAGTGTCCTGCTTGCATCAAAAATATAATTTGCAGCAATGCTCTAAACTGAGTTACTGGATGATGCAAAATAAGCCCAAAGGGTAATTGTCTAATTTTGTTAAATGAAGGCACACTGTTTTACTGATGCATGTTTTTTTTTTTTTTTTTTTTACTTTGGAGTTATTCCAGTGGCGATTTTATAGTTAGAATGCAATTCCTTCTCTAATTGGCCAATATGTACATCTAATTCATAGTTTCCCAAGTTGGGTCTCCAGCTGTTTTTGGACTACAACTCCCATCATCCCTAGGTAGCAGGACCAGTGGTCAGGGATGATGGGAAATGTAGTCCAAAAACAGCTGGAGACCCAAGTTTGGGAAACCCTGGTCTAGATAGCATAAGAGCAGGTGTTTGGTGCCCCCAGGTGCCTTTCGCTTTGCTTGAAAATGGGACTTCCCAATTTCCCCCTCCCTTTCTGTTCTAAATTGAGCTCTTTAACTCAGAAAGAGGCAGGACACTGTTTGCACAAGGAAAAAAAGAGAGTGTCTTGCAGCACCTTGAAGGCCAACAGATTCCCAGTGGCAAAAGCCCTTGTGGGACAGAGCCCGCTTTATCACATGCACAAAGTTCTGTCCTCATTTGGCAGGCAGAGGGTGGTGATGGCGGGAAGTTGTTATTTCAAAGTGAAGCCAGAGAGGTCCAAGGGATGCATGCAATGCGAGTGCCACATTATGAGCATGACTTGCAAAGGAAATTCAGTCAAAGGAGTCTAAGATGCAGAGTAAGGAGGATCGACTCCTAAGTGATGATGAATAATGCACATAAAACATGTAAGGAAAGATTATTGCTTTCTGTAAGTGAGCAAGCCATTCCCAATCCCCATTGAGCCCCGTTCTGCTGCCATCAAACCTGCCAATGAACTCTAACATGGCAGCTTCATGCAAGAACCTGCCTTTTAACATTTTTCATCCCTTCTACCCCACTTTTGTCTGCAAAAAACTTAAGCCATGATAAATCTTTTGGTCTTCTAAGGTGTCATGACTCTCTCCCCCCCCCCGCCTTTTGTGCAATAGATTAGCATGAGCAAACTCCATGGGAATTGGTCTACGAAGCACAAGGGGCAATCCCTAGCTGGGTAAAGCAGAATGAAACTGCAGCACTGATGTTTCATTGTATCATATTTGAAGAGCTTCTACTAATTGTCTATTTAAAGCAGCATTTGCTAGGCAAATGTTTATTCCAAAACAACAACAACCAACCCTATTCACTTCACAGGTTCTCAGCATGCCGAGAGTTGAGGATCATGTGACCTGTAAACTAATCAAAGGGTTTTGTTTTTGTTTTTTTTTTAAATGCTCTAATTCAGGCATAGGCAAACTCGGCCCTCCAGATGTTTTGGGACTACAACTCCCATCATCCCTGACCACTGGTCCTGTTAGCTAGGGATGGTGGGAGTTGTAGTCCCAAAAACATCTGGAGGGCCGAGTTTGCCTATGCCTGCTCTAATTACTACACCATTCCCCAAATATACTGTACTTTTCCGTGTATAAGACTATGTTTTTTTCTTTAAAAATCATGCTAAAAAGTGGGGGTCATCTTATACATGGACAGTGCACAGGGAGGGCGTTTGATTGGTTGCTGCCGCAGCTGTCAGCAGCTGTTGTGCGTGTTATTGGTGGCTGCATCAATGGGTGGTGTTGATTGGCTGACGCTCCGGCAGTTGGGCAGGTGATTGGCAGCTTCTGCCGGCGAAGGGACAGACAGGAGGTGGATTTTGCGATGTGTGCAGTTGAGGCAATTCTCCCTAAAAAAAGTTCAACCACCCTGGGTAATCCCCGCCCAAAAAACTCAACAACTCTGTGCCATCTCCCCCCATTTTCTTAAATTTGAGTCTCCAAAAATATGGGCGCGTCTTATACATGGGGGCGTCTTATAGACGGAGAAGTATGGTAAGCAGCAGGCCTCAGTAATGCAAAATCTCAACCCTAGCAGCCTGAAATTCTGGGTGCCTACCAAGCTTTGATTTTTGCATTATCCCATTCTGGGGAAAACCTCCAGTTTTATCCAATGGAATCCACTAAACTAAGCACACCTACTGCAAATCAAAAGACTACAGGAACACTTTGAATTCTGGAGGTTCCCATGTTTATGAGGGTCAGGGGAAACGTACAGCACGCAGGGAAGTGACGGGAAATCACCAGGCAGGGAAAATAAGCCAACTCCAGCCCCAAAACCAAGAAAAGATACAAACAGAAAACAGATAAGCAACTTACTCTTGAAGGGCAACATAGCTCCAAAACAGGAGATGCAAAAACAAAGCAAAAGTTAGCAGGCAAGATGTGTTTCAAAGGAACGTTATGCCAAACTTAATAAAGAGCTTTTGCTTAAGAGTGAAGCAAGTTTGCAGAAAAACATGGAAGGATTATTAAAAAACAAAAAAGGAGGAAAAAAGCAAGCAAAGAGTATATACTCATCTTCTAGATCAGGCATCCCCAACCTTTGGCCCTCCAGATATTTTGGGCTACAATTCCCATCATCCCTGACCACCGGTCCTGTTAGCTAGGCATCATGGGAGTTGTAGGCCAAAACATCTGGAGGGCCAAAGGTTGGGGATGCCTGTTCTAGATGGTGAGAACTTGAGCAGTTGAACACAATTTTAAATGCACACAGGGATTATTTTTTTTATGGCACTGTGTCACATGCTAATATATACAACACATAGAAAAGGTAATGCAAAGTCATAGACATCTATTGGCAAAACCGGCAAACGTTTGCAGGATATAACCTCACACCATGGGCTGCGAAGTACCAGTACTATAACACAGAGTTGCTCTCTGCCCTATTGCTACAAAGCTGCCCATAGCTTAGCCTGCAAGGATGCAGTCTCAATGGACTGCACCCTGTGTTGCCAAAAGGTGAGAGCGCTAAAACGGCTGTGGGAACAAGAAAAAAGCAGGACTTCTTGCAGCAGTTTTCACCTTCCAGCAGATATGAATCTCTGGGTTAAGGACCGTCTTTTTCCCCTGAAAGGTGTGCATTCAGGGGAGTTTCCCCCCTGGGCTTCTTTTCCTCATCTCTAGCATCAGAAACAAAACTATTTTGGCGTTTGACAAAAAGCAGGAGGCTTTCTCGTCCCGGGCCGGGTTTTTGTTTTATTTAAAAAAATTATTTTTCAAAAATGCATTTTAATATAGAGAGGTTAGTAAAAGCAGAGGAAATGATAATAAAAAAGAGGGTCTGTTATAAAAATGATTTGGCCTCTGACGCCCACCGTACCGTGGGGGGAGGCGATCCTCTTCCAATCAGTGGGACGTTTTCATAGCGTGGGTTCCCACCAAAGAGCACAGCTTGGTTCCTGCAGGTAGAGAGGAGTTAAGATCAGGAGGGCAGTCTGTTGAAACGAACTCCGTTCTGAGCCTGCGGCTAGGAAACAATCCCTGTTACATTCCTACACAAGCAACCAACTCGAGTTGTGGGTAGGGGACAGAGGAGGAAGACGGGAAAGAAGAGACGCCAATTTAATAATGCTAGTTTTAATAATGCCAATCCTGTTCTTTGAAACAGAGACAATCTATTCAACTAAAAAAAATGTTGCTGGCCTGGTGCAGAGGTGGCAGAACGTCAGCCACAGTCTGTTGGGTTGACCTCTATATTTATTTATTTCTTTTTTGTACATAAATTTTTATTAAATTTTCTGTTTTACAATTTAAACTACTCATATTTACATCCTTAAAATATCAGTGACTTCCCATCTTCTCTTTCCACAGTTCATTTTACATATCATAAATCCCTGCATATTTTACAGAAACTATACCATTCAGTATTCCATTATTGCATCCACCGTAACTTATTTGCACTGTTGAATTTATCTTAGTGCTGCCAGCGTTTTCAGCGGCACACAGTTATTTCCCATATACTCAATAAGCATTTTCCAATCTTCTCTAAACGTATGTTCTTCTATGTTCTCTTATTCTATATGTTAAGTCTGCAAGCTTCACATATTCTGTCAACTGAAGTTGCCACTCTTTTTTGTTTGGGACCTCGCTTGTTTTCCATTTTTGGCCTAACAAAACATGGGCTGCAGTAGTGGCATACATAAATAACCCTTTTTGACACCTGGGAATTTCAGTCAGTTGACCTCTATAATTTCTAGAAGACTAATATCTTCCCTTTTACTTTATCTCAAACCACAACAAGGAGTGAGGAATGGAGGAATGGACCAGCCGACACAATACCTGGATCTTTCCACAGCTCTGCCCTTTATAGGTGGAACTTATGAAGCAGAAAGGAGTCATGCTGGCAAGCAGCTCCTCCATTTTCTAGAGGTACCCGTTTACCTCAGTGAGGGATGCTGGCAGAGGTGAGGAGCAGGCTAGCAAGAGCTGCGAGACTAGAGCAGGTGTGTGTGTTTTTCTCTCCACATGACAGGAGGAAACACACTTTCGTCGGTCTAATAGAAGTCAGCCAGCGATAGATGAAAATGGGATGCAATCCACTTCCTGCCCACCTCTGGGCCTAGCAATTCTCAAGTCTTATCCAAGCAAAGAGAAGGAATGGTAACTCTGTGCTAACCTGATGAAGATTTAATCAAAACAAGCCAGCAGCTCAGGAGGCAGTACACGAGCGATTCTACCACATGCAGCTATGCATGCACTATTGTGCCACAGTCCATTCACGAGACTGTACCGATCTCTGAACGCCCATAGGGAAACTACTTGTTTGAAAACCTTGTCCCCCGGTTCCTATCTCCTTGTACATGGAGACTTACAAGAGGTAAGGTAAGTCTTAGGAGGGAATGTTCCATGCAAGGACTTAGTGTTGTTGCATGCTAGAAACAGGGCGCGTGAATCAGCTCCCACTTGTCCCAGATGTGGAACAGCTGGCTAAGGACTGCTTATTGGGGTTCTTATTTGGGACACACGTGCAGGAAATAAAAATCTCTTTCTTCCCCCCCCCCAAGAAGCACTGGGCACATGCAACAAGGAAGCATTTTGGCACAATTGTTCCAAAACTAGCAAACACTTAAAACGTTGTTCCGAAACGTGTACTTTATTTTAAATTAAAGATTCACATCTGCAACTTCAACTGGACTTTAATGATCTTTCCACTTTTTCACTAACTGCACTCGTCGTGACAAGTGTGTTGCTGTCATCCGGTGAGCAGAGACAAGCCTCAGCCTTCCTCCTAAACTTGGAGCTATGAAAATGAGTGGGGATCTTTCCAGGGGTTGTACAATGACCTCCCCTGCCAGGCTCCAATGTTGGCTCGAAAGTTGTGGCTCATTTGGGTGCTGCTCATCTCAGGCCTGGGGCATTGCTAGGCACTTAAAAGATTCAAGGCACGGGCCCAAAGCTACAAATTTGCGTAAGCTAATTTATATGCACAGATGCAAATGTAGAATTAAACGTCACAGAAGGCAAGCAAATTTGCCCTTCCAGGCAAATCTTTCCAATTAATTTTCACCCCACCCCAAGTCACCCCAAATTAGTTCCTCTTCAATTCATTTACCCTCAATTAACTTCGCAACAGATCGTGCTCCCTATCAGCTCAATTACCCATCGACTGCTCCCATTCATTGCCTCTCAAAATAATTTACGGTTACTTAAATTATTATCCTGCCTAGTAAACCCAGATCACCCTACCAATTCATTCTCTCCCAAAATCATTCTGGGCCTTTGCTCCCCGCTGTAGCAACACTCCTGGCTCAGGTACTTTTGAGTGCCAAGACCAAGGAAGTGGCCAGACAGCTGATCTCCCTGCTTCCCTTTCCTGTAAGAAAGAGTGACGGAGGCTTCTTCAGTCATGTGACATCATTCATTATTTAGAAAGGAATAAAATATATAAATACTAGATGCAATGCGTGTTTTGAGACACGGTGGAAAATGCAGGTAACACATACTCTTCCATCTAGGAAAACAGACGCTCTTCTAAAACTTTTCAAATAGCCATTCTAGCAGGACTGTTTTCCCCCTCCTTCAAAACAAGAGCAACTCAGGTTAAGGCAATCCAGCATTAGATCTGTCTAATGATGGGAAAAGATTGCCAGTATACAACTCTAATAATAAAGCTTCAACAGCTGACTGGAGGTCCAAATGACTGCCAACCCATGCCTTCCCTCTTTGTAATGTTTAGCTAAAGATGTCCTCAGGGTTCCTGCACCCAAACAACACTTCGCTGGCTACTGCCCTCTGAGGACAGAAAAATGGTACCAGGATACATGTTGTTTTAACTAAACATTACCAGAGGTGCATGGAAAGGCTGGGAGTAGTCATGCGTGCCTTCTTTTGCAAAGTATGAACCTGAACCTCATTTACTGTCATTCCTTCATCATCTCCTTCCAATCTACCAGGAATGAAAACTGAGGAAAACAAATGAATCAGGCGGAAGAAGCAAGGAGGAGATAAGTGGGCAAGGCTCCTCACCTCAAATCGAGCTGTTTTGAAACAGAGAAGCCACATGTTTCTCGCTTGCTGGATGACTAACTTCCAAAAATAAAAGTAAGTGGGAAAAAAGACCATATCATGGTAAAAGAGGATGCAAACTTAGAAGCTAACACAGTACAGAAGATAAGAAACTGTGTTAAATCAAATCTTCTCTAGATACAGTCGTACCTTGGAAGTTGAACAGAATCCGTTCCAGGAGTCCATTAAACCAGGCACCCCCAAACTCGGCCCTCCAGATGTTTTGGGACTACAACTCCCATCATCCCTGTCCACTGGTTCTGTTAACTAGGGATGATGGGAGTTGTAGTCCCAAAACATCTGGAGGGCCGAGTTTGGGGATGCTTGTCCTAAACATTTGGAAACCAAAGTGCAGCTTCTGATTGGCTGCAGGAAGTTCCTGCAGCCAATCGGAAGCTGCGGAAGCCCCATTGGACGTTCGGGTTCCAAAGAACGTTCGCAAACTGGAACAATCAATTCTGGGTTTGTGGCGTTTGGGAGCCACAAAGTACCAAGGCATTTATGATCCAAGGTACGACTGCATTAGCATTTCAGGGTCTGTGTCTATAGGCTTCTTTTTAAAAACACTTCTTCCAAAAAGCAAGGCTTTTGTTTCTCTGTATCTTTAAGTGAGCCAAAGACGGCTCACCCATTGGGAGGTTGGGAACATCTGTCCAAGGGATCAAGTCTAGAAGGGCTACTGGGTTGCCAGCTGTCGAGAGGGTGTGATGGAGAAACACAGCAGTTCTCAAAAGAGGGATGGAAAGATGGAAGCAAATATGAAATGTCAGCATGAATCCCAGCAGGGACAGATGGTATTGAAGGATGGAGAACAGAGGATGGAAGGCACTCCTGAGCATACTGGACTACCCGAAAAGGTTAGCCAATCCCTGTTGTCACCTTGAGAATTCTACAGACCCAGACAGGAGCCTCAGTGCTGATGTTTGGTACCACAGGCATCTTGTACTCACATGTACTCTGATACTGGCGCATTGGAGATGGTCTGTGCTGGAGGCTGCAGGCTGGTCTGGCTACCCAGGCTGCTACTGTAGCTGCAGAAACTACGGAGCTGCCCCCGGCTGGGGTTGTGGGCAGCAATTCGTCGGGCCTGCGGATTGAAGGGGTCTTCTTCATCTATGTCGTCATAATCCCGGTCCCTAGTCAGAAGGAAAAGGGAATAAATTAACACCGGACTGAGGCACCAACTCAACCTCTACTGGCCAATGGTCAAGAAGACATGAGTTGTAGACACCTGTGGACCTTCAGATGTTGCTGGGCTCACACCTGACCCATTCAGAACGGCCAATGGTCAAGAAGACATGAATTGCAGTCTAGCAACATCTGGAAATCCCCAAAGGTTCTCTACTCCTGCTTCATCGGGTGGTACCTGGGATGCCTCTGCAGGCTCTTTGACAGGAACCATCAAATCTGCACAGCTCCAACTTGTGGTGAGGGAGAGAACAAAGCCCATGATCCTGGTTATACAGTTCCTGGCTTAGAGGCAGAAAGCATACAGAGCGACAGCACCCATTGTTGCCACTGCATTCATCCCCATTTAAAATCACCATCTGCAACGAGCAATTCTGTCTCCAGCATACCCATGTGTGCTCCTGGCAGACCCTCTTCCATTTTACCTGCTGGCTAAATGCTTCCAGGCACGCGGCACGGCACAGATGACGGTGGAGAAGGACACGGCAGCCAAGAGGGAGAAAAGAATGAGGTACAGCAAGCCTTCCACCCCATCGTAGCAGATCCCAATCAAGGCATCCAGGTAGTCCTTTAATTTGAGGAGGGGAAGAAGGGAGGGGAAACGTCTCAATTCCTTGTGTGCCAACAGGCCCCAATCCACACAACACTGCCTCCTCCACACCTCCCAGCAAGCCATGCCTTGCGCTGCTCACCTTGTGTAAGCCCCGGCAGTCCAACATGGCGGTCAGCTGGTGGAGGCTGCCCTCTGATTTGTTCAGTAGCTGCTGTATGCCGAGCAGATCTCTCTGCAGCAAGGGGGGGGGGTTGGCGAGGAGGAGGAGGAGGAAGACATATTTGCGGCAGGAAAAGGAGCATGGGTACCGTGAAGCTGCAACATGGCCTAGCAGCCCTATGAAGCTGGATAAACTTCCCAAAATGCAGGGCCGGAAGGGGGAGCCCCAAACTGGTCCCTTCTAACTGTGTGCAAGGCTCCTTTCTACACACACACACACACCTCCATAACAGATGGACCGTGGGTGGGTGAATGGGTCCGGTAGGAACAACCCCCGCTCTTCTTTTCACGCAACTTATTTGTGTGAGGGGAAACGCTTGAACAGGGCTTGTGTCTTGTGTCAAAAACCATCAGGCTGGAACCCTGGTCTGGAAGGCAACTAGGAAGTTTACCTGGTTCAGAAACAAAACTGCAACCATTAGTTCCTAAATGTATTCCCCTGGTTATGACTTGTTCAAGAGGTGCTGAGCAGTGATCAGGTTGCTCCTAGCTTGACTGATTCTTGCTGCTCTGCTGTTCCTCTGTGTTCTGAAAATGGCTTCCAGCTGTTGCCCAGAGCACTCGATACGATACGATATCTTTATTGTCATTGTCCCATACAGAACAATGAAACTGAAAAATCTACATAAGACATTCAAAAACTCCTAAAAACTCTGAAACCCCATTTTTAAATACAATATACTATAGAGACTCCTTATACTGCATTTAAAACCAGAATTAAATTTGGGTAGAAACTGTTTCTCAGGCGGCTAGTCCTGGTCTTTATAACCCTATACCTTCTTCCAGAAGCTGAAAGAGATCATTTTCGGGGTGCGTACTATCCTGCGCTATCTATGCAGCTTTCTTATGGCACCTGACAGCATAGATTTGATCTAAGGTGGTAAGAGTGCACCCAGTTATTCTCTCTGCAGTCTTTACAACCCTGGACAGCATTGTTTTTTCTCTGGCCGTGCAGCTCCCAAACCACACACACAGACTGTAAGTTAATACACTCTCCACTTGCCTCTTGTCTCAACCTTTTTGCCCTACATTCAACATCTTTTCTGTCGCTTGCCATACCCTCGAGCCAAACTAACAACCTCCATGTTAAATTTGTGTCCCCCCCCCCCTTCCCACATTGCCAGCCCGGTCCTTGCCAAGAACTAATCTCGCACACGGAAAGTACAAATCTGCTTCAGCCCAGTTCTACGCAATATACGTTGACATGGAAGGCTCCACAAAATGGCTTAGCGCAGCCCTGATTCGTTAAGACAACCCAGCCCTGTGCTGTTTACCTCGGCTGTAGGGAAAAGAGGGAGAGCAAACTGCATGAGGCCTTGGACCTGGATCTGCATGGTCGTGAGAGAACGCTGGTAGATGGTCAAGGCCTGCAAAGAGGGAATGCAGTACAAAATGCATGAGCCAAGCTTTCACACAAAGGGCCACAAGTTCAAAGTCTTCACCGCTTTACAAGTCGACACAACCAGCCTCTTCCAAATTCTGGGAGGCAGTCAGCCCCCTGTCCTTACATGGCAAAACTTTAGCCTCTCTCTTCCACACCCCAACCCGCTGCGAAGTCTGGGTGGTTCGACCTATGGGCTCTTAGAAGCATTCTATGGCTTCTCCTTTTCCTCTTCTCCACGAAGATTACCAGATTTAGGGAAGCCCTAGGTTCCACAACAGGGATTGAACTTGTGAGGCAATTCCCAAGTTCAGGCAAGGAAAACTCCTTTTATTGGAGAGGTGTGGCACCCATAAATCTAACTCCCCACTCCGCAAAACTTAGCTTCCGATGCGATGGGAAGTTCATTCATAGAATGAGGGTGCATCTATCTCTTGCAAAGTTGGAAGGAAGCCCTGTGGGCTATCTAGCTCAATGCAGGAAATCTAGAGTTAAGAGCAGCCTCAATCAGCCTCTGCATGGTTACCCCTCTAGATAATTGGTTCCATTGCCAAACTACTCTTACTGCCAAGGAAGTTTCCTTCCAATGTTCAACTACAGTCCACCCTCCTGTAATTTAAGTCTGTTAGATCTTTCCACTACAGGCAGACTGAAGACATACTATCAGGGAGTTCCTATCATCAGGGTACCCACATTTCTTACCTGCTGGAAGGGGTTGGTCAGACTCTGGCTGCAATACAGGTAGTACCGTACAATCTCTGCAAAGAAGAGGGTCCATAGGTCAATGGGACAGTGGCACCCCTGTTAGCCCAACCCAACTTAGGCACATCTCCTATCTGAGAATCTGCCTGCTTGGAACGCAACAAACCCTCTTGTGGCTCAGATAGAGCCATAAAGAATTGTCTCCCTTTCACAACACTGACTCTGCATAATACTGTTTCGAAGGGAGGTGCTGCAAGAAAGCCTTGGGTCTGCCTAAAGAGCTGCCAAGCCCAGGATACAAAGGAAAACAAGGCCAGGATGTGCCTATTCCTGGTGCCCCACAGCACAGAATTTGCTATGGAGGCATGATTCTGTAAGAATTCCAGCTTTAATTACGGGCGACTATTATTTCTTACTGTTTATTAGTTTGTATACTGCTTAATATGCCAAAATGGCTTCTAAGCAGTTTACAACTATAAAAATCAATGCGTAATTATAATACACAGCAACAAATCCACTGGGGCATTAAAACGCCCTTAATTAAAATATGTAATAAAACAAGCAAATTAAAAAGTGTAACAGTTAAAAAACAGTTATACTGAACATTATGCTAACAAATGTAGTTCCCTGAATGCCTGTCTACCCATTAGTCTGACTGTGTCATTTGCAGAGCATAATTGGCAAAGGGGTGGGGGTGGGATGTTAATGCTTCTTGCACTGATTTTCTCATGTAAATGCCCCCCCCCCGCATGTGTAGTTTTGTCCTAAAAAGGCGGGGGGATTGGAGTGAAGTTGTGCCCACAATTTCTGAAAAACAACAAGTCTTCAGCAAATACAACACAAGAGAGCTTTTGACACAGTGTCCAAGAGCAATAAATGGCCTATACAACGTTTTTGTACCACTACGTAACAGACCATCATTCCACCTCTTCTTCATCACTCCAAATTTATGCAAAACATTTAAGCAAAATCCCAACAAAACTTCCAAACACTGCAATCAAAGCTCAGGTTTATTCAAAACTGCCCAAACTGTGTAATTTATTATTTGGATTTTACATGAAAGGAACTTGTTTCAAAATATCCCAACCACCAAGGAGAGAGACAGATGCATTGAGAGTCTTAGAAGTGTTGACAGGCCACAACATGCTCCTTGGTTCTCGTTTCATGTCCACTTCTGATTGCAAAGAGACAGATTCCGCATTTATTGTGGGCCAGAGGCAACTGGGGAGGTTTTGACAGCCCTGGCATGTTTTATCAGCTACGAAAATAAAGCTACTATGTCCCTGGAGGTCCAGGGATTGGAGCTTCCTTCCTGAACTAAGCTGAATATTTTAAAAGCTAGACTGGTGACTGGGAGCAGCCGCCGAGACCACAACACCAGTCTGAAAGACCTACACTGGCTCCCAGTACGTTTCCGAGCACAATTCAAAGTGTTGGTGCTGACCTTTAAAACCCTAAACAGCCTCAGTCCAGTATATCTGAAGGAGCGTCTCCACCCCCATCGTTCTGCCCGGACACTGAGGTCTAGCGCCAAGGGCCTTCTGGCAGTTCCCTCACTGCGAGAAGCCAAGTTACAGGGAACCAGGCAGAGGGCCTTCTTGGTAGTGGCACCCGCCCTGTGGAACGCCCTCCCACCAGATGTCAAAGAGAACAACAACTACCAGACTTTTAGAAGACATCTGAAGGCAGCCCTGTTTAGGGAAGCTTTTAATGTTTAATAGGTTATTGTATTTTAATATTCTGTTGGAAGCCGCCCAGAGTGGCTGGGGAAACCCAGCCAGTTGGGCAGGGTATAAATAATAAATTATTTTTATTATTATGAATATTTTAAAAGCCAAAAGTCTGTTCCAATACAAGCACAAGTGTGACCTTGGATGCCCTTTGTTCAGACAGGTATGGCGGCCTCCCTCGATCCGAGTCTGCAGCTGTTCACCCTAAGGATACCCTGTGGACAGCAATGCCTATCTGAGAGCAGGAACAGGGTCAGGCGAGACAAACGGCAATGTTTGTTGTGCTTTACCCAACTTCTGTCCCAATCGAGGCATCGCCCACGCCACCCAAACGGCAAAGGAATCTCACCTGCACTGAGGTCGCTTTGCGTCATGTTCATGATGAACTTATCTGGAGCCATGCAGAAGTCACTGGTACCCTATGAGAGACAGAGTTTTAAAAAGAGGGGCACTGTGATGGCTGGAAGTATGACTTGAGGAGGCCATACACCTGGTTGGGTGGGGAGGAAGGGTTGTAGCTCAGTGGAAGAACATCTACATCAGCCTTTCTTGGGTCCCCAGATGTTGTTGAACTACAACTCCCATCACCCCTAGCTAGCAAGGCAAGAGCTCAGGGATGATGTCCAACAACATCTGAAGACCCACAGGTTGAGAACCACTGATCTACATGATCCAGTTCCTGGAATCTGCAGGTAAGGCCAAGACTCCCTGTCTGAAACCCTGCAGGGCTGCTGTCAGTTAGTGTAGAGAAGGCACGTCTAACTTCCAAGAGATTGTGATCTACTCCCACTATAAAAAAAACTGGCAGTGATCTACGGATTGGATTGACCAGAATTTTTTTTTGGAAAGCTTCATCACAGTTGTTGAACTTTTTTTCCTTTTTGCTTTTTTTGGGGGGTGGGGAGGAATCAGGATCCCGTGATCGACCAGGATCAACAAGGGACATTCTGCCATCAACCAGTACATCCTGGTGTAGAGAATGCAATTTTCATTACAGATATGTGTGTCTAAAAACCACACCTGTAGACAGGGTGGATTTGATTAAAACCACGATTTAAATCACTAGTCAGTAAGACTTGATTTAAATCATTTTTGTTTTTATTTTTTACAAAAAGGCTCATTCTTGCTGGTATAATCTTAATATTTACAACCAGGTGAAGGTTTCACTTTCGGAATAATAAATTTTCAGAGTAGTTTTTACAGTTATAGCAAAAACTACTGATATGGTTATACTATTGGAAACAAATAGACAGATAATTATGAAATTATTGTGCAGGTTTAATAAGTTAACTGTTTATATTTGGACAACTTTTCCGCTGTGCTTTTATTGGAAGGAGAAAAAGAAATAATCATTTCCCTAATAACAATTTGAACAATTTATTTAACTAAAACAAGAACATTACAGCATATGTATACATGTTTGTTAACTGATGTGGTTAAACATTTTTTTTTAAAAAAAATTTAGACTGAGTTTAGCACACATGAAAAACTTAAATCCTTATTTCCTGATGAATATCCTTTGGACTAAAATGCAACTTAAATAGAAAACTATCTTTAGAAAGATTTTTCCTCCAAAAGCATTTTATTTTAAAAATCCAATTTAAATTTAAAAAATCCAATTTTTTTAAAAAAATATTTTTAAAAATCATTGATTTTTTTATCCACCCACCCCATAGAACAGGCAACTGCTTTTAAGACTTTAGCACTTTCTATGAAGGTACATTTGATTTCTATATTACCCTTCCAATTCCTCTCCTGTTATCTACAGCATTCATACATATGTGCGAGTGTGCGTGTGTGTGTGCACGCGCAAGTGTGAGGTGCTTCTGGTGGCCTCTCAGCCACAAAACCAACCTTTCGGGGTGGTTAATAAGAGCAGATCAACAAAGAGGCTTGTAAAACACCTCCTGCCTCCAGTGCTGGAGAAAAATGGAACTATTTTTGACTTTTTAAATTTAAGGCATTTCCACCTTGCCTTTCGTTCATATTGCACTCACAAAGCAAATCTGAAACACCAAAAAAAAGGGGGGAGCCAGCAGTAGCAGTAACACACACACACACACACACACACACACACACACACACTTAAAAGTAAAAACCACTTTGTAAATAACAGAAAAGGAACCGGGTACCAGCCTCCCCTGAAGCACCAGCAGAAGATATGCTAAACCCAAGTCCTACCTGAACAACACATAATGAGAGCTTTTGAAAGGGGACTGGCAAATCCATGAGTCTGACAGCATTGACTGCCCTGTGCCAAATCAAAACGGAATCATGCAGACTGAATCTGAGCAGTTGGACAACTTAGGGAAGCTTACTCAAAATCACTTATTGCATTTTAATAACTGACCCCTTTCGTACTCCCTATCAGGCTGGCAGTGGGAATCCCAGTACACGTTTGTGATAAATGAAAATGGAACTAAGAGCATCTTGGCTGTGAGTCCTGGAAGAGCTGCTCCCTGACTTGCAGGCCTTTTCCCACCTGGCCTGACTGACTCCAGCTACAAAAAAGGGGCCCTGACTGACTCCAGCTACAAAAAACTGAGGCTGCTGAACAGACTCTTGGGCTGGGGTCTTGTTTAGGGGTTTTTGTTGCTGTTGTGGGTATGAATTCTTTGTATCTTTATATTTAAATCTTACGTTTTACATGACAATTTCTATTTGGTAGTTAGCATACTTTTCGATGTGTTTTGTTTATTGTTTACGGCTACTCTTACGTTTTTAATGATGTGAATCTTTTTATGCTGTCAGCCGCCTCGAACATCATTTTTAAGTATGGGAAAGCAGGATACAAATAAAAGGATGTTGTTGCTATTAAGAGGTGTTGTTCCTCAGGAAACAAAACGAAACTACAAAAAGGACTGCGGTAGGCATAGTGAGAGGACCAAAATGTTTGCCCTGGCTTACTGTATTTTTCGCTCTATAACATGCACATTTCCCCCTTCAAAAATTAAGGGGAAATGTGTGTGCGTCTTATGGAGCGAATTCAGGCTCCTTGGCTTCAGCGATAGCAACGCGAAGCCTCCGAAGCACAGTGGGAGTGCTCCCACCGCGCTCCGGAGGCTTTAAGGATAGCCGCCTGAAGCCTCCGGAGCGCAGCGGGAGCTCCCGCTGCACTCTGGAGGCCTTTCGCTGAAGGGTAAGTGCCCCTTCAGCTAAGCGAGAGGAGAAATGGAAGGTGTGTCCTATGGTCGGGTGCGTCCTATAGAGCGAAAAATACGGTATATGCATCCAAAAATCAGAAGGCTTCAGCAGCTCACACACTGGGAAGCTCGGGTTAGGCAGGTTTTCACCAGCCAGAGCTACCAAGTTATCCAGGAAGGGAGCACAAAAACAAAACACAAGCCATCACAAGGCACACAGATATCGTTCCAGCTCTTAAAGCAACCTCAGATATATAACACAAGGGAGGAGAGAAGAAGCGGGAAGCTACGTCCCAGGTTTTGTGCTTACCACCGCTCCCGACACATCTGCCGCAAAGGAAGACCAGCTGAGAATGAGTGTGAAAAGCCCACAGCACAGAATCCTGTGGACAAAAGGCAAAACAGTCAGTGGACAGAAGCGGAGCTCGCTGAGAAGGTGTCGAGACAGGAACTCCACCACTTATGTACACAGCACTTAGCTCGATGAGTGGCTTCTGGTGCTTGCTGCCCTCAGCCTTACAACGTACCTGTAAAGCAGGTTGCGAGTGCACCTATTTTACAGACGCAGAATGGAGGCAGAGCGGGTAAGGACTGTGGAAGCAGCGCCCAAAATGAGCCTAGGGACAACTATGCAGACTTAATGGGCCATGTGATGGTTTATATATTCATTCCGGTGATTTATAGCCCGGCTCTCCGGTAAAATCAATCCCAGAGTAGGGCCCCAACATGAAACAATACGATACATAATGAAGTAAAAACGACCTGAAACAAAATATGAACCCTAACAAACAAGAAAACTATAGATTGCATTAAGGAAGCGTGAAAGCGACAAAATGCCTGCTCCGGTCAACTAACCCAAGTGCAAGAGTCCTGTACTCACACAATAAGCAGACATTTGGAGTGCTTTGCTAGGCCCAGGCAGGCAATAAGGCAGATCACCAAGTCCAGGATGAAGAGCAAGAGGTAGGAGAGCCATCTGTGGAGAGAGAGAGGCTGGTTATAGAATCACAGAATTGCAGAGTTGGAAGGGACCCCGTGGATCATAGAGTCCAAACCCCCAGGAATAGGCAGCTGCCCCATACAGGGATTGAACCTGCAACCTGGGCGTTATCAACACCACGCTCTAACCAGCTGAGCTATTCAGTTATGATCCGGGCTGGAAAAGGTGAAATGCTAGCAAGACCACAGATATTAAACGTGAGGGACTGCAGTACTTCAGAAGCAGCCTTCTCTAAGCTGGAAACTCTCCCACATATTTTGGAATACAACTTCCATCAGGCCTAGCCAGCTTGCACCAAGCCACCCCTGGCTAAACTCTTTCGACATCCGGTAAGACCGGCCGTGGCATGGAATGGACGTGAGCAACAGCCCAATCCCTCTCTCCCAACCCCTTTCCTCCTTTCATGTATTACTCAACATTTTGCAGGAGAAATCACAGGTAGCTGCGTCACTGTTTTCTTGGGGGACAGTTATATTTTTGTGGGATGCCAACACAGCGAATGTGAAATTTCATGGCATAGGCTTTCCTAATTTTTCTGTGTAGTTCCCCTCCCCCCACTCCCCGACAAATATATTTATGGACGCTATATGGCCCTATTCCTCGTTATTGTGGCAGTAGGGGGTGAGGGACTTAAAATAATGCAGTTGTGCAACAGCTTCTTTGATTTTTATTGGCATCGTTATGAAGAACCATGTTCTCCACACAGAGAAGCAGGACTTTGACTTTGGGCCGTGCACACTCTCTCTGGGTGGGTAGGCATCAAAACACAGAAGGGAACACTGCCATGGCTACATCTGAAATTGAAGCATGAACTCGGTGCTGCAAATTACTGAAAAGAAAGGTGACAACTGTCCTTTCTGCATACTTGAAAAGCGTATTTCCTTGTTGAGGCTAGGGCTTTTCAGTGTCCAAGTCAGAAGATGGGCCAAGACAGCTTCCCTGCAGAAGAAGTCTAGGACTGAGAGATTTTGACAGCAGCTTCACTCTATCAGCCTCAGGGCCCAGTGCAGCATATTTCCTTACAGGGATCGACAAGGACAGGTTGGATCTCCTGCCCTTTCTCCCTTTTTAAAGTTTCTTTTTAACCCTTTGCTTACAAGGTGGTTTTCTTTTCAAGAGGTAAATGAAATCTGCAACTACATATAAAAATTAGCATATCATATGCAGCTTTTTACCTGAGATCCAGCTCTGAGGGCCTTCTGGCGGTTCCCTCATTGCAAGAAGTGAGGTTACAGGGAACCAGGCAGAGGGCCTTCTTGGTAGTGGCACCTGCCCTGTGGAACACCCTCCCATCATATGTCAAGGAAATAAGCAGCTATCCTATTTTTAAAAGACATCTGAAGGCAGGGAAGTTTTAAATATTTAATGCTGTATTGTTTTTAACACTCAATTGGGAGCCACCAAGAATGGCTGGGGAAACTCAGCCAGATTGGCGGAGTATAAATAAATTATTATTACCATTACTATTACTATTATTATTATTATTATTATTATTATTATCATCATCATCATTTGCATCACGGCCCCATGCTCTGGATCTAGCAAACATCCCTGGAGACCAGACAAATGCTTCTAGGACAACCAGAAGCAGGGCCTGAAAAACTCTAGTCTTCTGACAAAGCCATTTCTGAGTTGCTGTTTGTGATATTCCAGCTTCAGTTCCCAGCCCCCTCGGCGGTTCTGAGAATCGTTGCAATTTCCAGCCTACACGGTTGTGAAGATGTGCTTGTGCGTGCGTGGGGAAACGCATGGAGAAATCTCAGAAGCTGTTGAGTGGGGCAGGGTGTGCTGAGCACTCAAGGGGCAAGAAGGCTTCAGCACATTGAACGGTTCTTTGCCCTTCTCCGAAAAGGAAAGTGGAAGGATGCAAATTTGCTTCATTTGAATAATTTATTCGGGTTGCAGAATTCACTATTCTCTGGCAGGGAGTTCTCTTTAAAAAAATAATAATAATTGTTGGCATCTGTCTGTCTTGAGAGAGTGTGTCCCTCCAGGGATGAAGTCAAACTGCGTAGGGACCTCTCCAGGGTGGAAGCCTGGGCAAATGTATATGGAGGTCTTGGGCTGCCCAGACATGACCCCCTTCTCAGCCTCACTGATGTGGTCCGAAGGAAATCAGAGCAATACATTTGGCACCAGCTTGGCTGGAGGAGTTGCTGGAAGGAGGCGTACAAGGCACCATCAAACTGTCTTAAGGACTCCACGCCGGATTTGTGTAGGGTTTACTCCTTAGCCCTTTCTTCTCCCAAAGATGTCCCACAAGGGTGCAGGTTTAAATATATATACAGTGGTACCTTGGGTTACATACGCTTCAGGTTACATACACTTCAGATTCCAGACTCCGCTAACCCAGAAATAGTACCACAGGTTAAGAACTTTGCTTCAGAATGAGAGCAGAAATTGCGTGGCAGCGGCGCGGCGGCAGCAGGAGCCCCCATTATCTAAAGTGGTGCTTCAGGTTAAGAATGGACCTCCGGAACAAATTAAGTTCTTAACCCGAGGTACCACTGTATATATATATATATATGCACGCAGAATATACAGTGGTACCTTGGGATGTGAACGGGATCCATTCCGGAGCCCCATTCGCATCCTGAATGGAGCGTAAGACGCGACAGCGCGTCTGCGCGGGTTGTGTTTTGCTGCTTCCACGCATGACGTCATTTTGAGCATCTGCGCATGTGCGAATGGCGAAACCTGAAAGTAATGCACTCTGTTACTTCTGGGTTGCCGCGGAGCACAACCCAAAAGTGCTCAGCCTGAAGCACATCCAACCTAAGGTATGACTGTACACACAGGTTTGGCTATTGCCACTAGCTAGATTTGGTGATATTTCTGGCTCCCTAATGCAAGATGCTCTGAAGGGAGGGATGCCACTGCAACACACTGCAGCTTGTACAGTGCCGTACGTGTATGTGTGCGCATGCAGCAGTGCCATGCAGCAGCTTCTCTCCCCAGCCTTCCAGGGCAAATAAATACGTTCTCTTCTCGCTGGCAAAAGATGGGCTTTTGATCTCTCCTACCCTGCGTATGCCGCTCTGCTCTGTCTTTATTCACAGCCAGTGGCTTTTTGCCTCATTAACACTACAGAGGAGAGAAGGAGGAGCAAGATCAGTGGGTTCTTCCTCTGTTTTAATCACTGCCTGGAGTCAGGAGAGACCCAATTAAAATTCCTCTGCTGTGGTCAGGAGCTGGGCACAAGCTAGTAGCTTGGGGTCCACTGTCACAGCTCTCAAGGAGGATGCTAAATTTGGAAAGCGGGAACCGTCAGCGGGGAGCTCCAGCCTCATTTGTGGCCTCTGCTGCCATGCTGTTTAACACTTGCTGCCTCCTGAAGGTAGCTTACAATAAGAAGGCACAAACTATAAACCGGAGGGGTTAAGCCACCAAAAATATAGAACTTCTGTGCTGGATTCAATGTACATTAAAAGCTGGCCACACAGTAAAGCGGGTGTTTAGAATTTCCGCCGCACAGTCAGTTTGATTATCAGATCCTTATGACAACACAGGATGGGAAGTTAGCAGGGGAGAGGCCTTGACTAAGTGGGGAAGCACATGTTTTACATGCAAATGGAATCAGGTTCGAACCCTGGTGTTGCCCATTAAAAGGATCAGAGGAGCAGGTGATGGGGAAGATCTGAGATCCTAAAGTGTGCAGTGGGCTGGTGGTGGGGAACCTCTTCCAGCTAGAGGATGGCATGTCAAGGAACTGTAGAGTTGGAAGAGACCCTGAGGATCATCTGGTCCAAGCATTGAACCTGCAACCTTGGTGTTATCAGCACCATATTCTAGCCAACTGAGCTATCCTTCTGGGCAGCCACATGCCATTGGTGGAAGGGGCTGGAGGCAAAGCTGAGGAGGGCAATTCATGCAAATGTTACCTCTGTGCAGTGGGCGAATTTCTACGCACATTCATTCACCCTCCTGGGTGCTTAAGAGACTGCTACCAATTTGTGTGAGGCATTCAACCGCATACTGGAACGTAAGGTTTGCACAGCTAAATTGGACTGGAAAACTGTCACCCTAGCACATCAAATCCACTTTATATTAAAAAAAAGGCAACAGAGTTTGTGGTTTGCAAAGTGATGGGGCGATACAGTGAGAAATGTGGGGGAAACAAATGATTAAACGGGAAGAGAAGCGCAAGCACTCTTCAAGCAAACCAGAATGAACGTTCATCGTCATATAGCTCTCCCCATAAACAAACTGAGAGCGAACGCTGAATAAAGGAGTTATTTGGAGGAACCCGCTCTCTTCCATCCAGGCAAGCAAAAAAGTATTATGGGGGTTCAAGGACACTTTCCAGCCAGGCAAAAACACCCAAGGAAGATGTGAAGGAGATAATGCAGGGTGTGTGTGACCTGGGCAGGAGTCCTGAAATTCTCTACGCCTGCCATAAGAGAGCTGCTGCCAGCAGACAAGAGTGTGCTAGACCAGGGGTCAGCAACCGTTTTCAGCTGTGGGGCGGTCCACCGTCCCTCAGACCATGTGGTGGGCCGGACAGCATTTTGGAAAGAAAAAAAAATGAACAAATTCCTATGCCTCACAAATAACCCAGAGATGCATTTTAAATAAAAGGGCACATTCTACTCATGTAAAAACAATCTGATTCCCAGACCGTCCGCGGGCCAGATTTAGAAGGTAATTGGGCCACATCTGGCCCCCGGGCCTAAGTTTGCCTACCCCTGTGCTAGACGGACAAACACACTGACCTGGTAAAAAGCAGCTTCCTGTGTTTGGAAAGTCATCTGCCAGCATTGCAGAACTACCAAGTGACTGCTTCCCTCTGCCGCCACGTGTGACATGTATGGTACTTGCATTTATCAGCCTTTATGCAGGCGGAAATGGCACACATGGTCAAGAGAGCCTTGCCACTTCTGAGCTCTTGAATGGACATTCTCCTTAGGAAGGTCGCTTTCAGCGTTTATTAAGGCAAGGCAAGAGAGCTTTCCCCAGTTCATGAATACTCTGCACATTTTTCTTCTTCTTTTAAACATACAAAATAGGAAGGTTTGCAATTGCCAAACGACATAAGCAGCCACAAGGTTCCCACAGTATTTTGTTCAATATTTAAGGTTGTTGTGCACTTGGATGAACTCCTAGGCGAATGGCATGTGGACAACTGACCCGTGAAAATGGAAAACCATTCATGTGGACTGCACAAACCCATGCCAGCTCTCTGCTGATACCTGCGCAGCACTGTAGTAGCGCAGCTCCCCTAAACACATGGGCTACCATCAGGACTGCCTAAACAGAAGAGAAAGCCGTCTAGACGTATCTACCAACAGCCCAGCCATCTAGTAAACCTTTTATACAAATGTAGTTTACAGGAAGCTTAAAAGGCCTGCTCATATTTCCCCTTCACATTAAGCCATGCCTCTTTTAATTAGCAGGCCCTTTTAGCTACGTCAGTCTTTTACTAAGCAAGCATCATTCTAGACATTCTGACGGCCTTTCAGATAAACAAAGCTGCGCGACTGCCAGTCATTCAAGCCTGAATCAAAGACCTTGGATTTGGCGGCCACAACCTGCTGCTGTGCCACATGACCGGCTCAGAAGACTACTCATTCAACAGACTCCTCCCCTCCCTATCAATTCATAGAATCATAGAACTGGAAGGGACCCTGAGGATCATCTGGTCTAACCCCCTGCAATGCAGGAATATGCAGTTGTCCTATACAGGGATCGGGACGCGGGTGGTGTTGTGGGTTAAACCACAGAGCCTAGGACTTGCCGATTAGAAGGTCGGCGGTTCGAATCCCCGTGACGGGGTGAGCTCCCGTTGCTCGGTCCCTGCTCCTGCCAACCTAGCAGTTTGAAAGCACGTCAAAGTGCAAGTAGATAAAGAGGTACCGCTCCGGCGGGAAGGTAAACGGCGTTTCCGTGCGCTGCTCTGGTTCGCCAGAAGCGGCTTAGTCATGCTGGCCACATGACCCAGAAGCTGTACGCCGGCTCCTTCGGCCAATAAAGCGAGATGAGCTCTGCAACCCCAGAGTCGGCCACGACTGGACCTAATGGTCAGGGGTCCCTTTACCTTTATACAGGGATCGAACCTGCAACCTTGCCATTATCAGCACCACACTCCAACCAACTAAGCTATCCAGGCATTCAAGCTCTACCCAAACCCCAAGTGCACAGAGACATTCAAACTTGTGCAACAGCCGCATGAGCATTGTTGAATCCAGAAATCTTTCTGATGCCTGCCTTCTCCCTCAACTGTAGAGGCATACTCAGTTTCTACCTTAGAATTGTACTGACACAACTTACCCTTACATCTGAGTACAGTAGAATCCCTCCCCCCCAAAAAAGTGGAGCTTATTCTCCCCAAGCGCCACAGGCTCCTTTACCCAGAGCCCATGCAAAGAGGTGCCATCTGCCTTTATGCAACGCTAACATTTCCTCCTGAGCAGAAATGTCACAAGTGCCTGCAGCGTGACGGGCTGCTAGGTTTGCCTCTTAAGAAGAAACACCTTCCGTTTAAAGGGTGCCGCTAAGCGCTGAGAAGGATACATAACTCAAAACATATTTGCTTTGGCAAAACCCTGGAGGCAGTGAGAGGAGGGGGCGGCGGCAGAGTTTGACTGAGAACAAGGTTAGGACAGTGCGCTCGCAAGACCCACAGTTGCTCAACGCCACAGCTATTCTCCTGGTGCCCTCATTGCCTTAACAAATGCCCCGAGGGTTCCCACAACAGGAAAGACGTCCTCGAGTTAAGCCATCATCCTCACCCTTCGACTAACATGTGGGCATCCCATTCAGACACAATCCTGCTTCCATTTATTCTGCCCCAAAGGACCATTGAAGGATGGGGACAGTAACTCACGACTCTTCCTCCCCCTTTTATGGCTGTACAGAAGTGGTTCACCTGGTGGGAGTGGAGATGCAATGCTAGCTTCCCAACAGCGGAGGCGCTGCTGACACTTAGTGGGAGAGGGAGAGGTGAGGTGGCAGGGAGATTGCACCAGTGGGAGTTGCCAGATTGGCCCGTGTGCCCACACCATGCTGACCTCAGCCATGACCCTGCAGCTAGAAAGCTAGCGTTGCAGCTCTTTCCCTATTGTGAGACTTACTTCTGCTGCTGAATTAATCAGTCTTCCAATTCTGTATTCAGCATTACCTGTGCGGATTAAGACTGCTGCTACAATGCACTGATGTGATGGAAACATTATAGTGCTTTGAGCAAATCACCTTCTCATGAGTAATCCTGAAAAAGTGGCCTTATTTACTGCCCCATGCCCCTGCTATTACAGAACGGCTGAGTGGATTGCAGCCCCTTTCTCTTGCCCACGTTCCTCCTGTTATCTTCCCAACCACTTTCCTACAAGGCACCACCAAAGATGGGGAACCTACAAATATGATTGGACTCTTACCATGGCCACCAGCCACATTGGCTGGGGCTGCAGGGAATTGGGAGTCCAACAATTTTTGGAAGGCCCCCACCCCATCCTAGGGGAGGGATTCCAAAGCAGAGGAGAGAGATGAACAAGGGGATTCCCACCTCCTGATGATGTAACAGTTTCCATGAGTCTAAGACTAAACACCCCTCCATTGTCTTTGAGATGCTCTGCTTTTGACAGGAAATGCAAGGCTGCAGAGCAAACTCCGTGATGTCTCCCAAGGGGCCATGCAATATCCCCTCTCAACTTACCTATAATATTCCACGTAACCAACTTCACCAGCGACTTGAGACAGGTCTACAGTGACGTCGTTCCAGACAGGGAACCCCGAGAGCTGCAGCACAATATTGCCAGCCATCTGCTGCAGGAACTTGAGTGTCTGCACATAGTCGCCTCGGGTGGCAAAGATCTCGTTCAGCCGCGCCAGGTGCTGCTCCAGAGCCACCTTCATCTGCACAGAGGTGTTTGAGACCTGGCAAAAGACAGCAGACAGAACATTCAGAACCAGCAAGCTGGTTTCTTTCTGAACCAGTCATATTTTCTATGGGTAGAAGGGACAGCCAAGAACAGCTCAAAGTCAAAGTTTCCTTCGGCTTCCATCATGTGCACAAACAGGACTTTGACCAAATCTCTTCAAATACACTCAAGGAAAAGATCCGCTGAAACCAGAATAATCACCACCACCTCAGTTTCTATAGCCCAAATCCCAAAAGCAGATTGGTGAAATTACGTATGCATGCACTAGAACAACAGACCAAAAAAACTCTACCCTAATAATGGAACTGTAGAGTTGGCAGCGACCATGAGAGTCATCTAGTCCAGGGGTTGGCAAGGTTTACTTCACCTGGGCTGGTTCACTCCAGTGTAGATCCCGCCATGGGCTGGATCGTGTGTGTGTGTATGTGAGAGAGAGAGAGCGTGCACGGATGCAATTTCTGGTGTCTGCATCTGTGCAGATGCGATTTCCGGTGTCTGTGTAAATGCGATTTCCGGAGTCTGAGCTGCTCAGATGCGATTTCTGGCACCGCAGAAGCGAGTCCCTGCATCGCACTGCGCCAGTTTAGCGCACTGTGTGGGGACTTGCAGAGAGGGCGGCTCGGTTTGGGGGCGGCTTGTGGGATGGTTAAACAACCCCATGGGCCGCTTGTGGCCCATGGGCCTTGGGTTGCCTACCCCTGATCTAGTCCATCCCCCGGCAATGCAGGAATCTTTTACCCAATGTGGGAACCCTGAGATAATGCTCCAGCGACTGAGCTATCCCAGTTTATATCCCAGTTTAACCACTTGAATGGCCTCCATTATGTGAACAATGAAGATGGCTAAAGTCTGCTCCAAGTCATCTCCCTGTTTACTGGTGTTGCACTGGTACCCACAAAAAGGAACTCTTTTCCAATATAAAAGCTGCTATGGAATCTATCTATAGGCCTCCGTCTGGCCACACGGAAGTCAAAGGATCATGAAAGCAAGGAGAAAGCTCTATGCAGCAGAGCCTCCTCCCTTCAGAATATTCTGCAAAGTCAGAAAATCCATAATTGACATTTTTATAGTAGTTTTTTAAAGTGAATAACCCACCTGGAGGCATTAAGGTGAAAGGTGGGTCCATATTGCTATTATTATTATTAGGCATAAACAGGAGCTTGGCATGCTAAAAGGCTCAGGCACTCCAAGAACCAGTGAAAGCAAACCAACTACAGGGAATGGATATATACTGAAACTGAGGGCATCATCTGAATACACTGTGCTCCCTGCCTAGTACTTAAATATCGCTAGGCTTTTTGGATTACCACCACCACCACTCAGAAACAGAAAACCCAGTTTGTGTATATGTGAAGTAAACCCAGGAGAAACACAAATTAAACCAAGATGCTAGGAGTACCATTAGTCCCCTAGATGGAGAGAGAGGTTTCATTTCCAAACTGGTCACCTTTTGGTAGTAGTTTGTTGTTGTTGTTTTGCAGTTGGGGGGTTTCCATCTCAGGTCTTAAGCACTGCCGCTGCCTTTTTTCAGCTGTGACTTTCTGCCAGGAATTCCTGAAGAAGTCATGAGAAGCATGGACCCAACAGACTCCCAGGTGATACGCTACAGGTTCTCCCTGGGCACGGTGCCATCTGAATTGCTCTAGAGCTGTGTTCTCAACAGCACCAGAATCAGAGGCGTGCGGCAACATTTTTGGCAGGGGAAGAGTTAGGGATAGAGGGGCCAGCTTGCGATGGCTACTGGAAGGGGAGGGGGATGCCATGCTTGTGAGCATCATGCCGGCCCCCCTAAGCCAGGCAGAAGCTTCCAGGGCTTTGCAAAGGAGGCACCAGGCTTTAATACTCTAATTTACTACCACCACCAGCTTAAACTATAGCCCCCACCCACCAACCCTGTGCTTTCAGCACTGAACTCTCCAGTCTTCTGTGATTCTGGGGTCCAACAGATCTCAAGTTCTGCCTTTTCTAGACACTGGGTTTCCAAAGGTTATCAGGAAAAAGCTATGATCTGCACCCAACACTGACCGAGGGGAGTAGAACCGCTTTGTGCTTCCCATCCCTTCCTATCTCTATCCCAATTTCTGAAACGAAATTGTCTCCTTTTTCGCCTCTGGGAAACGCAGAAAGTAGGGTCAGGCTGTGAATTCTGACAGCAGAGAGCACATGCTCTCCTCCGGATTAAAACGGAGATAGATGAAGGAGGCTTTAACACAATGTTTGGCTTGTTTGCACCAGCCTCTGTGCTCTCCCTAGGAAGAGACATTGTTGTTCTCAGACAGCTGCTCTCAATCTCAGGCATTCCAGATAATTCATCAGGACCAGAGTGCTTGCATTAGATGAAAAGGGGGAAGGGGGGGAAGAATAATAATATCGGCTCAACCCATCAGATTTCTTACCAGCGAATCAATCTCCGAAAGAGTGCGATTAGCATTATTTAGGGCGTAGATCAGTTGATAAACCCCATCGTTGGTTTCACTGTTGCCATAGAAACCAATGCCAACAGCAGCACTGGGAATGAAAGAAACACAGAAATATGGGTTAGAAGAGGAGAGAATAAAAGTCAGTGTTATTTAAGGTAAGGGCTGAAACAAAGGCCTCTTTAGGCCAACCCGTCACTTTAATATACCATTCTCAATTCCCCACAAACAAAGAAGTTACACCTCCCTTTGAATATACAAAGTACATAATTGGTTTTGTCTGGCAGGGAGATGGAGGATAGCCCATCTTCCGATTTCCAAAAGCTGTCAAAAACACTTTCCCTGACAGAGCCACCTGTCAATCATGAAACTGAAAATATGGCCCTTGCCAAACAGTCCTTTGTCCCTCTAAGCCCCTCAGCTGGACTATCAACATTGCTGCGTTACACATGAGGAGACCAGGTGCCCGTTTGTAAGCAGCTGCGATAGGACAGGCTTGAATTGAAACATTTTCTTTCTTTTAGAAGCACCATTCTGCTTTTAGCTTTGTCCTCCGGTCCTTTTATTCTGAATCAACTTCATGTTGGAGTTTGGGGTGCATTTCTGCCAGACTCAAAGGAAAGTTCCCCCTCAGGCGCCCAGATCAACTTGAGTCATGGTGTGTGTGTGTGTGTGTGTCTGTGTGTAGTGACAGAGAAATCAAACTACGCTGGTATCTGGGGAGAGACACAAGAATATAAGAGTCTGCTGGATCACACCAATGGATCATCTAGTCCAGCATTCTGTTCTCACAGTGGCCAGCCAAATGCCTGTAGGAAATCTACAAACAGGATTTGAGCAAAAGAGAACTCTCCCCTGCTGTGGGTTCCAGCAATGCATATTCAGAACCATTATTGTCTCCAGCTGTGGAGGCCGAGTAGCAGTCCTCTACAGCCCTCTCCTCCATGAAGTTGTCTAATCCTCTTTAAATTTTTTAATGTTTCCAGGTGCCATAAGAAAGCTGCAGAGATAGTGCAGGATAGTGCGCACCCCGGAAATTATCTCTTTCAGCTTCTGCCTTCTGGAAGAAGGTAAAGGGTTATAAAGACTAGGACTAGCCGCCTGAGAAACGGTTTCTATCCAAATGTGATTTGGGTTTTAAACGCAGTGTAAGGTAGTCTTTATGTGAGTACAGTGGTACCTCGGGTTACATATGCTTCAGGTTACATACGCTTCACGTTACAGACTCCGCTAACCCAGAAATAGTACCTCGGGTTAAGAACTTTGCTTCAGAATGAGAACAGAAATTGTGCTGCGGCGGCGCGGCAGGCCCCATTAGCTAAAGTGGTGCTTCAGGTTAAGAACAGTTTCAGGTTAAGAACGGACCTCTGGAACGAATTAAATACTTAACCTGAGGTACCACTGTATATTGTATTCACTTATGGGGTATCAGAGTTTTTAGGGGCTGACCAGGCTGGGATAGCAGGCTTGTTGGTTTTTGAATGCCTGATGTAGATTTTTCAATTTCATTGTTCTGTATGGGACAATGACAATACAGATTATTTTATCGTATCATATTGTATAGTAAAGACGTCTGGGAGGCAGGCAAGATAAATGCTCTCTTTGATTCCCCTTGCAATTATTTGCTTTGCATCCCTGGAAAGCCTTCTCATCTAGGAGTCAAGGGAAATGGCCTACCTAGACTGATAGCAGTAGAAGGGAGGGAGTGAAAGTTCTCTCCCCCCCCCAAACAGACTTAAAGGGGCTTTGTAAGATATTCACCAGGATAGTCAATCTGCCCAAAGAGGAAATGTAGAAACCCCTCCAAACTCAGCACTCTGCAACTGTATAATGGGTGTGATTTGTAAGAACTAGGAAACAGCCGGAGTAGGTTTGTTATAGAAATCCTAAGGTCTTACATATATAAAAGAAACATTCATAAATGTACAAGGCAAACACACACATAAGTATATAAACCACGTGTCTGAAATAGTACAGAAGAACAATCCTAAAGCCATTTTGACTCTTCCAGTAACTTCAAATATTCTCCCCGTTGTCTCTTTGCTCACAAATCCTGTCTCTGGGTGAGCCTGTGACCTGGATTCAGGAACCAAGTATTTACAATCACAAAAGATTGCCCAGGCTGCCCAGGTAGAAGGTTTTCTGCTGTTGACCGTGCCCCTGTGATGTATTTCTGTGGTAGACTGCCCCCGTGACATATTTCTGCTGGGGACCACCTCTTTCTGTGATGTATGTATGATGTGCAAGTAGATAAATAGGTACCGCTCCGGCAGGAAGGTAAACAGCGTTTCCGTGTGCTGCTCTGGTTTCGCCAGAAGCGGCTTAGTCATGCTGGCCACATGACCCAGAAAAACTGTCCGGGGACAAATGTCGGCTCCCTCGGCCAGTAAAGCGAGATGAGCGCCACAACCCGAAAGTTGTTCACGACTGGACTTTACTGCCAGGGGTCCTTTACCTTTACCTTGAGCCAAAGGCTAGGCAATTTCAAAAGTAAGAGCTTGCACACCATTGTTCTGGGTTCCTCTCCTCCCTCCCTGCGTGGGGGGAGTGGGGGACCCTGTTGCAAGATTTTAATAAAGATCAGGCTTACTAGCTGCTTTGCTTCTCAATATTCTCTGGCTGGCCTCTGTTATTTTCTCCTTCCGACAGGGGACCTACTTAAGGATTCTATATGGGCTCTTGGATACCCCATAAGGGAAAAGGAGCAGTCCGTCCCCCCCATAACAGGTTCCTGTGTACAATTTGAGGAGGTGGCTGGGTGGTCTTGAGGTTCCATTTTTTAAATAAATGCTGAGCTAAGCCAAGCCCTTTGCCCCAGAAACAACCAAACGTTCTGCTGGCAGGATCGTAGGATGCCTGGATGAGCCCCACTATGAAGTGTGCTTTATGTATCGGCGCAAAAGAGCAATTGCTGCAAGACAGTCAATACTGGAAGTGGAAGAAAGCCAGAGAGAACTTGCTCACATATTTCAGGTGTCTTGTTACAACCCACAGTGTTTAACCCAAACAGAGAGATGCTTTTAAGCCACCGATAGCGGCCAAATAGGAAATGATTGTTTCACATTTGTAATAATGTAAGAACCTTGCCAGTTTACAGCTAAAACAGCTTCTTTTCGGAGAGAGCTTACAATTTACATTAGATAAGCAGGACTGGGGTCAGAGAGAGGCCAGAGGATGACCATGATTTAGCGGGGGGGGGGGGGGAGAGATGCGCCAGTTCTGGAGGGAGAGGAGAACAGAAGTGCTGCGAAGGTGCCAGTAGAAACTGTCTCCTCTCTTGGCCTTTTAAGACATTAGTGGTCCCCTGCCAATTGACAACAGAGCACTGCCAACCAGAATCACTCCCTCCAACTCTGGGGCTTAAAAAGGATGCTACAAGCCTGCGACACACTGAGCTGTAAGCGAGTTCTCTCCCAAACACCCAAGAGATTTAGGCCAAAAGGCGGTGGCGGGGAACCCCTCCAACCTCGCCCCCGCCCCTAAGCAGATTATCAGAATCTGTTGAAAGAAATGTTCCTCTGGATTACAGCTGCTCCTTGGTTTAACCTTCAAGTAAGAATTCTAGGGTCTCTGGAAAACTCCAGCCAAAAACAATTCCTCTATGCCAGGGTAAATGCCAAGGACCCGGAGTCAGCGATCAGGACAGTAAATTGATGGCTCTTTTATTTATGGAAGGGAGATGGGTGGGAGGAAAAAAGATGCCTTTGGCAAACCCCCTTCTTCCAGATAAATCACATTATATCTACGGGAAGGGCCTCAGGGGAATTACTGTTTTGTTGTTTTGGTTAGTTATTTACTTGTATTTTATTCTGTGAACCACCTTGATGAAAAGCAGTGCAGTGGTACCTCGGGTTACATACGCTTCTGGTTACAGACGCTTCATGTTACAGACTCCGCTAACCCAAAAACAGTACCTCGGGTTAAGAACTTTGCTTCAGGATGAGAACAGAAATCGTGCTCTGGCGGCGTGGCAGCAGCAGTAGGAGGCCCCATTAGCTAAAGTGGTGCTTCAGGTTAAGAACAGTTTCAGGTTAAGAACGGACCTCCAGAACGAATTAAGTACTTAACCCGAGGTACCACTGTATATGAATTTAATAAACAACAACACACCAAACACACGCAGAAGGGTAGTACAATGGTACTTCGGGTTACAGACGCTTCAGGTTACAGATGCTTCAGGTTACAGACTCCACTAACCCAGAAATAGTACCTCGGGTTAAGAACTTTTCTTCAGGATGAGAACAGAAATCGTGTGGCGGTGGTGCAGCGGCAGCAGGGGGCCCCATTAGTTAAAGTGATACCTCAAGTTAAGAACAGTTTCAGGTTAAGAACAGACCTCCAGAACGAATTAAGTTCTTAACCTGAGGTACCACTGTATATAAATTTAACACCAACACATGCAGAATACCACAATTCACATTCATTTCAGAACAGCTAACACACTCTAGTTTTACAATCAGGTTTTTAGAATTCCTGAGATGGGCGCTGGAAATGTAGGTTTGTGAAATGCACCCGTTCCTAAGTGCTCAGCAGAAGCAGCCAATAAGGAAGGCTGGTTGACTCCGACTCACGCCTCTCCTTGCTGCATTGGCAATAAAAATGATTCATCCTGGCAAGTTCTCCCCTATTAGCCTTTGAATGAGCTCCCTATTTCAAATGGGCCCCTGCTGTTTGGCTACAGCATATCTCTGGCTGTAAATAACAACAAAAGCGATGCTCGGCTATGGCTACGCTTCTCTCCGCTGCTTCCGCTGTTCACTGAACGTTGAAGGTTAGCTCTGAAATTATGGCCCCCGTATGAAAGTGTGCTGATGCTGCTTCCATGGGGAGGCTGAAGCTCAACTGCACCATGAAAACTCGTGCTTTATTTTTTTTTTAAATGATATTTTATTAAAGTTTCAAAAAAAATTACAAAGGTAATAAGAAAATAGAAAAAAGAAAGCAAATAATACAAAATACAGAAAAAAAGGGAAAAAAAAGAACGGTTAAAAATAAGTCCATCTTTCAATGTCTTGCCTTTCATTTACTTGTTTCCCTGACCTCCTCACACCTCCCTTTTTTGTATTCCATTTCGAATGGTTAATTCAGCAAATCCTTTCCCTCTTTGTTTTTATCTTAGTTCTTTATCTTAAGATATTATAACCTTATATTTTCATCTATTAACAAGTCATTTTTACATACTCCTTTTTAACATTGTTGCTAAGACCGCTTCATTTCATTCCGACATCCTTTTAACATTCATTAATTTTGCAGTGTTTCTGTAAATAGTCCTTAAATTTCTTCCAATCTTCTTCCGCCGACTCTTCTCCCTGGTCTCGGATTCTGCCAGTCATTTCCGCCAATTCCATATAGTCCATCACTTTCATCTGCCATTCTTCCAGAGTGGGTAAATCTTGTGTCTTCCAATACTTTGCAATAAGTATTCTTGCTGCTGTTGTGGCGTACATAAAAAAAGTTCTATCCTTCTTTAACACCAATTGGCCGACCATGCCCAGGAGAAAGGCCTCTGGTTTCTTCAAGAAGGTATATTTAAATACCTTTTTCATTTCATTATATATCATCTCCCAGAAAGCCTTAATCCTTGGGCACGTCCACCAAAGGTGAAAGAATGTACCTTCATTATCTTTACATTTCCAACATTTATTATCGGGCAAATGATAGATTTTTGCCAGCTTGACTGGTGTCATGTACCACCTGTATATCATTTTCATAATGTTCTCTCTTAAGGCATTACATGTTGTGAATTTCATACCTGTGGTCCACAACTGTTCCCAGTCAGCAAACATAATGTTACGTCCAACATCTTGTGCCCATTTAATCATAGCAGATTTAACCGTTTCATCCTGAGTATTCCATTTCAACAGCAAGTTATACATTCTTGAAAGTATCTTAGTTTTGGGATCTAGCAGTTCTGTTTCCAATTTTGATTTTTCCACCTGGAAGCCAATTTTTTTGTCCAAATTGTAGGCCTCCCTTATTTGATAATAATGAAGCCAGTCTCGCACTTTATCTTTTAGTTTCTCAAAACTCTGCAATTTCAATTTGTCTCCTTGTTCCAGAATTTCCCAATATTTCGGCCATTTGGCCTCCATATTGCGCTTTTTCTGGGCCTTCGCTTCCATCGGTGACAACCACCTTGGGGTTTTATTTTCAAGTAGATCCTTATATCTTATCCAGACATTAAACAATGCTTTCCTGACAATATGGTTTTTAAATGCTTTGTGTGCTTTAACCTTGTCATACCACAAATATGCATGCCACCCAAAAACGTTATTAAAACCTTCTAAATCCAAAATGTCTGTGTTCTGAAGAAGCAGCCATTCTTTCAACCAGCAGAATGCTGCTGATTCATAATAGAATTTAAGGTCTGGCAGGGCAAATCCACCTCTTTCCTTTACATCAGTTAGTATTTTAAATTTTATTCTGGGCTTCTTGCCCTGCCAAACAAATCTATAAATGTCTCTCTGCCACTTCTTGAAACAGTCCATTTTGTCCAAAATTTGCAATGATTGAAACAAAAATAACATTCTTGGCAATACATTCATCTTTATAACAGCAATTCGACCTAGCAAGGAAAGCTTCAGATTTGACCATATTTCTAGATCCTTTTTCACTTCTGACCAACATTTCTCATAATTGTCTTTAAATAAATTTAAGTTCTTAGCGGTCATATTAACCCCCAGGTATTTTACTTTCTTAACCAATGTTAAACCTGTCTCCTTCTGAAACCTCTCTTTCTCAATCGGTGTTAAGAAAACTCGTGCTTTAGTGGATAAGAATGTGCTCCACCGGCATGGAAATTCCCTGTAGCTCAAATTCATGTGGTTGATGCACCTCAGAAGTAATGGCATCTAAGCAGAGCTTCTGACGCAGGGGAACTGTTTCCAGCGGTCAGGGATTGCATGGTTCTTATCAAGGCACCATTTTTAACCAAGAGAAAAATAGGTTCTCCCACCTGGAGAGGCACTAACAGCTCCTATTTTAATATAACTCTTATTCGCACATGTCACATTACTGTGAGTTACAATCCAGCTTTAGCTACACTTCAAATTGCGTAAACCTAAGGGTTGCACGCACACACAACTGAAAGCCAGCCTGAATACACCTGAACACCTGGGTTTGAGTTGTGTGCGTTTACATTGCTGGGAACGCTTGCGATAGATCTAAAAATTCAAACTACTGGGCAGTGTAAGCGGGTTTCTCTGCTGTCACTTTTAGGACTCGGTTTGCAAATGCTTAGCAGAAGCCTTGAGAGGTTCTGCTCTTTTTAATAATGGCGCAATTTGCAAAAAATCCCACCCCACCCCCGCAACTAGACTGGCCTTTCCATTCAGTTTTTCTTTGCCGTTTCTGCATCTAAAGGCTACTTCTTGCACGGTTGCTGGGGGTGGGGGGAGAGAAGTGAGATGCTGCCACACTCCCATCAGATATGAAGTGTGCACGCTTGCAAGTTGTAATGTAATGAAATAGTTACCATATTTTTCGCCCTATAGGGGGCACCGGCCCATAGGGTGCACTTATTTTTTTGGGGGGGGAAATAAAGAAAAAAAAATATTTTCCCCCCCCAAGCCCCAAAGAGCAAAGAAGCCATGACAGCGAGCGGGATGGATCCATCCCGCTCGCTGTCCTGGCTTCGTTTTGAGCCTCGGGGCTGGGGGTCCGGGAGTGATGGCGAGGTTGCGCTCAACCTCGCCATTGCTCCCAGAGCTTGCAGGGCTGGGGGCGGGGGAAGCCCGAGCTTCCCCTGACCCCAGCCCCCAGAACGAGTCCGGGAGCAATGGTGAGGTTGCGCAACCTCGCCATCGCTCCCGGAGCTTGCTTGCGGGGCTGGGGAAGGCCGAGCTTCCCCCGACCCCAGCCCCCAGAACAGGCTGCTATCCACAAGCCTTGGGAGCCTGGCGGGAAGTCGCGCCAGGCTCCCAAGGCTTGCGGAGAGCTGCCCGAAGCCCGGGGTGCGCCCCGCTGCGCTCCACGGGTTTCGGGCTGCAGGCTGCTGTCCGCAAGCCTTGGGAACCCGGCGAGAACTCCTGCCGGGCTCCCAAGGCTTGCGGATAGCTTCCTGAAGCCTGGAGAGCGAGACGTCAGTGCGCACCGACCCCTCTCGCTCTCCAGGCTTCAGTGAAAGCCTGCATTCACCCCATAGGACGCACACACATTTCCCCTTCATTTTTGGAGGGGAAAAAGTGCGTCCTATAGGGTGAAAAATACGGTACTTTTCCCTTAAAGATAAGCGGGTGGGGAACCCTTCTGATTATAATGTCAGCCCTTTGGGATCAGAGCAAAAGACCTACCAAATGGCTATTTGAGGAAACCTGTAAGCTTCGCTGGCAGAAGAGGAATATTTGTCTACATACTTCCCCTGTTCTTCTGCAGGTGGGTGGTTTTTTTATTTTTTTATGGCTTCACTGATGCCTTTAGTACTAAAGAAGATTCTTTTGGGTGGGGGGGATAGGGGAGAATGCAGCGCGAAATGACTGTAAGCAGGAAGGGGTCTGCTTATATAAGGAAGGAGCTCCAGCCTGGAAAGGCAAGCTTGACTGATCTAAAGTAATAGGTTTGAAGAGCAAGAACAAACCTGAAACTCAGGATTCTCCATTCCCACAGATTTCCCTAAATCATCCATTTTATAGCATACAGCAAGCAGAAAATAGAAGTCTGCTAGGTGTAGCGTAACAGGCGGGGAGCTTCGCTCTGATCGATGCTCTTGCTATGCATTTAAGATTCGAAGAACCAGATGCCCAGCAGTCAGTGCAAGAGCTGCTCTATATTGTTGCACTCGCAATCAAAGCGCCCTGGGGACCTGAAAAGCACTTAGGATATTTATTACTCTGCCTACCCCTCATCTCACTCATCCAAAGCTTATGGATAGGAGACAATATAGCCAGAATTTCAACAAGCCTAAAGCCCCAGGGGTGGGGTGGGGGGGAATCATGTGTTTGGGTTAGGGAAGAAGGCAAGTCATGGGAACAGCACGCCGGTTTAATCAGCATGTTTACTCCCAGATACAGATACTTCCATTCAGCGAATAAAAGATCACCCTCAAACTATTAAGCACTAAAGCCCTTTGGAAGTCCCTGGAACGTAGAATTGAATGAGCTGATTGAGAAGGGTTTGTGCAGTAAATGGCTGAAGCCAAAAGAGTGCCATGAAAACCTTCCAGCAGATGTAGGTAAAAGGTAAAAGGTAAAAGGACCCCTGGACAGTTAAGTCCAGTCAAAGGCAACTATGGGGTGTGGCGCTCTTATTGCTTTCAGGCCAAGGGAGCTGGCATTTGTCCACAGACAGCTTTTCCGGGTCATGTGGCCAGCATGACTAAACCGCTTCTGGTGCAACGGGACGCCGTGACGGAAACCAGAGCACATGGAAACACCGTTTATCTTCCCGCCACAGCGGTACCTATTTATCTACTCGCACTTTGATATGCTTTCGAACTGCTAGGTTGGCAGGAGCTGGGACAGAGCAACGGGAGCTCACCCCGTCGTGGGGATTCGAACCGCCGACCTTTTGATCGGCAAGCCCAAGAGGCTTGCTGGTTTAGACTACAGCGCCACCCGCGTCCCTCAGCAGATGTACGAATTGGGGGAGACATACCAAGCTGATAATACAGTGGTACTTCGGGTTACAGACGCATCAGGTTACAGACTCAGCTAACACAGAAATAGTACCTCGGGTTAAGATCTTTGCTTCAGGATGAGAACAGAAATCGTGCTCTGGCGGCACGGCGGCAGTGGGAGGCCCCATTAGCTAAAGGTTAAGAACAGTTTCAGGTTAAAAACGGACCTCCAGAACAAATTAAGTTCTTAATCCGAGGTACCACTGTACAGTGGTGCTATTTCCTCTGTCTTTGCAGCTATGGGTGGCCAGATGTCGAAACCATGTGCTTAGTTCTACTATTTCTAATGACTGAGAAAGTAGAAGGAAGATCGGGGCCTGAAGATGGGCAACCTCCACTCCCAACTTCATCCTTACAGCCAGAAGTAGTCCAACCGTGAAAGCCTCAGGCAACCGAGTTCATCTGATCACTCTGCCTTGCATAAGAGGCAAGGTGAATTGAGCGCAGATCTGCCACCTGGGATGAAACCACGTGTCTCAGGCAGAGGCCAGGGTTAAGAGTGTAAAAAAATGGGGGAAGAGGCTTTGTTTTCACCAGTACACCCAGGATTGCCGTCCCAACCACCTCCCAACCTGCGTATGAAACCCCTATCCAACCCGAGCGATTTGCGTAATGGCGACGCGAAAGAGGCAGAGGCCATCGGTGCCCAACATGGACGGCTCTCCTCGCCTCACAGCTGCAGCTGCCCAACACAAGACACTGAAGGAAAAAGACGAACAGGAAGCGAAATGAGAACATGCGCTCACAAACTGCTCCACTTGCGGTAGAAATGTTTCCCCCTTTCGTCTGTGGCACTTAACGCACACGTTAATGCACTGCCAGGCTCTCTCGTAGCGAAATTCTGTATTCCATTTCCACAAAGGGGTGGCTTGGCAATTGTGAGCAAGAGAGTTTATTTTCTGTAGGCGGTGCAGTCGGGTAACTTGTGTAACTGTGGGAAGGGAGCAGCCAGCACACGGACACAACAAATTGTAGCTGCCATTAGGAAGGCAGGTGGGCACACCAGCCCTAAATTGAGGGAGCAGAGAGAAAGGGGACCCCTTTGAAGGCAAGGTGGCATCTCAGCAACTAAACATTTCCCCCTTCTCAGGGGACACTGATGAGTTTCACTTGATTATTTTACCAAGATACAACCCCCCCAAAGCTAAATTGACTGGCAACTGTGCTGTGCTCTCGCTCTGTGTATGTGTGCATGCGCAAACGCCACAAGAGATGCTGGTATGGCTTGTTCCATAGCCGCGCGCAACCCCTCCGGCAGGGAGAGGTTGCGCCTGTATGCTGCTCTTTGGGGCTGGGGGGAATTAATATTTTTTTTCTTGATCCCCCCCCCAAAAAAGACTAGGTGCGCCCTATGGTCCGGTGTGCCCTATGGAGCAATAAATACGGTATATATAAAAAAATTACATACATAGTCACATATTTATGAATTTTACAGTCATAAAAATTCAAGAGTGTTTACAACAATTATATATGAAACCATCCAATTAAAAAAAACCCACCACACAAACAAAAAGTTAAAAACAGAAAACAGCAAACTATTAATGGAAAGATGCATTATTTATTGGCTGCATAAGCCTGACAGAAAGGCGGGGGGGGGGGGAGGGAATCAAGCAGGCGTTTAAAAGTTGAAACAGAAAGCAATTGATTGATCTTTTTTGGCAGAGTATTCCACAGAGTACTATTTGGCAGAGTATTGGGCTGGTGACACCAAAGCAGGTTTTTTCCCCCTCTGGTCCACACTTTTCAGAATAAAAAATTGCTCGGGTCGTACCAATTTTTTTATTGGTAAGAAATACAAAGAAACAACTCATGGCAGAGCTGGATTTTGAAAAAGGTATCTACCCATATTCTGAAAATTATTGTTTATTTTATTTTGATACTGTATTATACAACACTACACTGAAATGTTTAAATATTTGATGTTTAAATTATAAATAATCATAATTATAAATACTTATGTTTAAGTTATAAATAATATTTAAATGTTTAAATTTCTTTGATTGTCCTTGGATCTTCCTGCCACACTTGCCATCCTCTCCTGCCGCACCCTTTGAGAACCCCTGCACTAAAGGCTCAGTTTCCTGTTGCATCCAATGAGCTCCATCAATTCAGGGAACAACCAATGATGATCCTGCCAATGATTGCATGCAACATGCAACACTAGTGAAGCGCAATGGCCTCCAACAACTTGCAGCAGCGGCACTACCAGCTGCATAACTTCTCGGATGATGCCTTATATTGTATGCATGTTCAACCATTAGATTTTTTGGAAGCTTCTGCAGTGGGTAGACTTGATGCAGAATGGAGAACCTGTGGCGCTCTACACGTTGAGGGACTTCCACTCCCATCAGCCCCAGTTAGCATGGCCAAATGTCAGGGAAGACGGGAGCTGTATTCTGACAGGATCTATGACATTGCAGAGTTGCAGGTTCCTACCCCTGGACTATATACCTTTGCAGTTCTGTGATGTAGCTATGACCTGTGCTAACACCACTTGCCTACATCACTGGGGTCAGGTGGGGTGAGAAGCGGGCTGGGCTTATTATCAGTTGCTTTAACTTAGGGTGAAGTGACGATTTCTTTCTTTAATGGTTTTTATTAAATCTTCCAATTTATTACATAACTCCAGTTGTATTTATTAGGGTCCCCCCCTTCTTGACTTCCCATCCCTCCTTCCCTGATTGTTTTTTAATTTCCCCTTAATAGCTGCTTTAAAACACATCTATGCTTATTTTCTAAGCCCCCCAAATCCATTCTCTACATTCTTCCCCCCATATCAAATTATGCAAGTGATTTCATACAAGAATTATAATTTGACAGATAGTCCACCAGTGGCCTCTGTTCTTCTATGAAAAGATGATGTTACAATTCCTTGCCACATGCAGTATCTACCTCTGGACTTGCTCAACCAACTGAGCGATGAAATAACACCCTAGACATTCAGGAAGCCTCTAGATCAGCCTTTCTCGACCTGTGGGTCCCCGGATGTTGTTGAACTACAACTCCCATCACCCCTAGCTAGCAAGGCCACAGCTCAGGGATGATGGGAGTTGTAGTCCAACAAGATCTGGGGACCCACAGGTTGAGAACCACTGCTCTAGATGAAAAGTATTCTTCATCCTGGAGAGGTATGGGTGATGGAGAGAAAGCAATAGACAAGAACCTAGGGCTTTCCCTTTCCAGGGACCGCCAACCCTGCTCTCCCTCCTTTAAATGAGTCAGACTCCACACACAATTAACCTCAAGCCTCACGTGACCCCGGACAGCCAGCTGTGCCATCTGCTTAGGGGTGGGATTAAAAGCTAACGGACTCCTCCACACCCCAATCTCCCTCCTCCTCTTGGGATTAGCCAAAAGAGGAATGAATACTGGAGCAAAGAAGCCCTCTCGAGGAAACAGCGATTAAAGTGAGGCTGGGGGACCCAGGAGCATCTGCAAATGCTCAAAGCATGCTTGCTCCTCTTGAGCGAGACAGGCAGGGGCCTTCAAGAGCACTGAATTGCAATGTCCAAACTAGGGGGACTGGTGGTGGAAGATGAAACATGAGTCTCTGGATCAAGGAATAGGAAGCTGCCAAACCATGCCCTTTTGCAAAGCAGGCCCTGAAACAGTAGCTGAAGTGTCTCCCTTTCCCTTGTGGACCCTTTGTTTCTTTAAGGGTGAGAGAAATACAACAGGACAAACTGAGTGCGAGCTGCCATGTGTGCATGCGACAAAACAGAGGCGTGCGCCATGCATTATGGCCTACAGGCAGTTTTCCAAGGTGGAACTTGACCTCTGAGCATATTACAGGGGTACCTCAGGTTATAAACACCTCGGGTTACAAACACTTCGGGTTACAGACTCCGCTAACCCGGAAGTAGTACCTCGGGTTAAGAACTCTACCTCAGGATGAGAACAGAAATTGCACACCGGCAGCACGACGGCAGAGGGAAGCCCCATTAGCTAAAGTGGTACCTCAGGTTAAGAACAGTTTCAGGTTAAGAACGGACCTCCAGAACAAATTAAGTTCGTAACCAGAGGTACCACCGTACACCGATCCCGGTGGCCAATTAAGTTCCGGGCCCAATTCAAAGAGCTGGTTTTTACCTATAAAGCCTTGAATGGCTCAGGACCACAATGCCTCGAGGATGTCCTCTCTCCATGTCAACCAACCTGGACCCTGCGGTCATGATTTGAGGCCCTTCTTCAGGTGCCTCCTCCACGAGATATCCAAAGGGTGGCAACGTGAGAACAGGGCCTTTTCTGCGGTGGCTCCTCATGTTTGTGAAAGGTCATGTATTTAAGCTCTGGGTAGCCAAGCACAGACAGATTTACACATTCATGGGTACGTGCGCATGTCACAAATTCCAGAGGGGCCATCTTGTTAGGCTGCAATAGATTGCAATGGGTTACTTTGAAGTCACTGCTGTACAAGATTTGGAGGGGTGGGGGAAAGGCCCCACACTGTATTTTGTCAGTACAAAGGTGGCAACCCTACCCGTGAACCCAAGCTTTCAGACACCACCCACCCGCTCCATCACCCATGGGCCTTCTGCTCTCTAGGCTCCAAATGAACTCACCAACAGATGAGGCCGGCGACCACAGCAGTCCAGGTGATGCAGCACGAATTGGGCCTCTTCGTCTCTGACTCCTCCTCCCTCTTGCAGCAGCACACACAGATCAGATAAATACCAAGGAATACCAGGTTGAGGCCCAGAAAGACAGCTCCCACGAGAGCCAAGAGCAACAGGGACTAAGAAAGGAGAAAAAAAAGAGAGAGATATGATGAGCATCTGCATATGCCAACAAAGAACAAGTCGTATCCCCTCATTCCACATTTCAGAAACATACATTTGAGGCTACAAAAGATAACCAATGAAAAGCCCGTTGCTTCAGAACACTATTTCCTCCCCAGTTCCATCTATTAATAACCCTTAGCAAGCAAAGTGGCCGTCGCTTGTCTTTCTCCCATTAGAAAAGGGCCCTTTTGTAAAAAGATTGCAGCACTGACATACTCAGCCAAGCACTAACCCAAAGCAGCAGAACTAGTGACTGCTCACCACCAATGGAATGAGAAGCTTCTGGAGGAGAAGATTTTTGCCTTCTGTGTATCTCAGGCTTGTTTTCTGCAAAGCAAACACACTTTATCTCCTGAAACGCCTGTGCCGTTCTGCGGTTGTGTACACACTATAAAGCACATGTGAAGGACAATTTTCCCCTTCAAAGGATTCTGGGCACTGCAGGTTGTTAAAGGCCGAGGGGAATCGTAACACTGCGAGGGGAAAAACTACAGTGCCCAGAATTCTTTGAGGGAAAGGATTTTCTTTGAATGTGCTTTCAAGGTATAGTGTATGACGCAGGAAAGGAGAAGGAGGTGTCTCCCTATATATTCCAATAGCCACAATGTAGGACACCTCTATATTATTTTTCAAAATAACAATCCCGCCCTTCCTTCCCAAAGAAATCTAGGGCAGCAAACAATAAAAACAGCAAAACAACACAAACCTTTAAAAACATCCTCCCAGCTAAATAAGGTCTAGGTGCAGCTCAGTGTTAGAAACTCAGATATGTAAGTTAGGTGCCAATGGCTAATTAAACCAGGCTTAACGGTCACCAAAACAGAATGCCTAGTTGCCATTTTGGTGGCCAGAAGGCTCGAAAGTTGTATTTTTTCAATAAGACTTTTTGGTTCCTGAAATTCACTCTGATTGTGTAGATAAAATATAATGGATATGATTCTACAGGATGTGTTGCTAGTGTGTGAAAACAGTCAAGATCCGAGGATCCCCAGGTGTGCACCTCCAGGTGATGGAGACATCAGGCCCCATCCTGGCGCCCGGGCATCTTTGCTTGGTCACAAGTGGCCGATAGCCAGGTGCAGAATACGCCTGGGGGATTTCAAAGGCAGTTTCAGTTATCTAACACCTGGGTGGGCAGGAATCTTTTAAAATTCCACATAGGTAAAAGTAAAGGGACCCCTGACCATTAGGTCCAGTCATGGCTGACTCTGGGGTTGCGGCGCTCATCTCGCTTTATTGGCCGAGGGAGCCGGCGTTTGTCCTCAGACAGCTTCCGGGTCATGTGGCCAGAATGACTAAGCCGCTTCTGGCGAAACCAGAGCAGCGCACGGAAACGTTTACCTTCCCGTCGGAGCGGTACCTATTTATATACTTGCACTTTGATGTGCTTTCGAACTGCTAGGTTGGCAGGAGCAGGGACCGAGCAACGGGAGCTCACCCCGTCACCGGATTCGAACCGCCAGCCTTCTGATCGGCAAGTCCTAGGCTCTGTGGTTTAACCCACAGCGCCACCCGTGTCCCAAAATTCCACATAGATTTTAATAATGAGGGAGATAAGACACACCACACGAGGACATTTTATAAACAAGGAGTCACTAGGCAGCACCCATTGGCAGCACCTACAACAGGGACTCCTTTGCTGTACCCTTTCTATTCTAGGAGACATCAACAGACAAAGCAGCTACATTGGCCGAAAGTTGCATCCTCGGGCAGAAGCGGCCCTACTTAAGACAGTCACTAAGGGAAGGATTCTGCTAGCATGTACAGATGTATCAGGCAAGTCTGTCATGCAGTCTATTGTGTGCTCCTCACTTCCAATAGCCTTGGGAAATATTTCCCAAGTTGGAGCACAAGATCATCCCACTTCCATGGGTGCTTTATTTCTCTTCAATTCTAATCAAAGTTAGCATCCTAATTTAACAAAATCCCTCATCTGTATCTGCGAGCAACAGCTGTGCCCAATTCTTTCTTCTTCTCCTTCTTCTGCTGCTGCAGATAAGCTAATCAAGGCAGCCCAGTGCCGCAGAAAAGACTCAGCCTCAGAACAGCGGCACAGAAAAACCTCGCTAACTCAAAGCAAGCTGTTAGTTCTGCCACAGCATCTCCACAGCTATTTATTTACAGTGCAAAGCGTCGCATCATCCAGGGAGCTGTTGAACAAACAAGGTAAATAAAGGTTTCTTTATTTAAAGGGCAGGGGGTTAAAAATCTGCCTATGGGAGGAAGAATCACAGTATGCAAATGATGTTCATTTTCCAAGAATGCATTTTTGCAGCCTAGTCTCAGCGCCAGACAACAAGCCACATTAGATTTGCAAATACACCACATGGAATACGGCACAAATTATGTAAAATGGAGGAAGTCATAAATCTGCGAAGATATGGAAGCGGGTCTGAAACATGCATACTGCGTGGGGGCACAAGAAGCTTCCGCACGAAGCGTGAAAAACTAGCCAATTTTCATCCATGGAGGATAAAAACCGTGGAGATCCATAGTCCCAGTGACTACTTCAGCCTTGCAAATAAAGTCACAAACATTAGTAGCCCACAAATACTAGGTGTGCCGAGATGTACCTATACAGTGGTACCTCGGGTTAAGTACTGGAGGTCCGTTCTTAACCTGAAACTGTTCTTAACCTGAAGCACCGCTTTAGCTAATGGGGCCTCCCGCTGCCGCTGTGCGATTTCTGCTCTCATCCTGAGGTAAAGTTCTTACCGCGAGGTACTATTTCTGGGTTAGCGGAGTCTGTAACCTGAAGCGTCTGTACCCTGAAGCGTATGTAACCTGAGGTACCACTGTATTAGATACAGTATATTATTGCCACAAAGGGTCAAAAGCAAAGAAAAACCCAGCGCCACATGCTGATTTTCATCTTGCAAAAACACCCCTGCTTGATTGCCAAGAATTCATACTTGCCACAGGCAACCAAGTTAAGTGGCTGTTTACAAGCCAAATATAATGTAAACAGAGTCCATTCACTAGACTTTGCTAAAATGAAGTTGCTGGTGTGGATTCTCTCAAAGCTCCCTTCTGACACAACACTAAAACACCCTGCTTTTTATTTACTGTTTTATCAGTCGTTCCCAAGAGCATGCACCTGCTTCTCCCGGCTGACACACCAAATTTGGAACGTCTGCAGCCAGTCAAACATTCCAACATACAAAACAGTTGTTGTTTTTCTGTAGCCACAGCCACACTGAGTTTCAAACATCTGAACAGCTTAAGCGTTCCGGGGAGCCCGGTGCTAAAATCCAAAGGAGGTCAGGAATTAAGCAGAAAAGCAGCACAGGGTTGCTCTGATTACACACATTCAGAAGCAACGAAGAAAAGCTTAACACCCGCCTGGCTAAGGGCAGGCTTGCAAATCACGTGACCTCCAGCTCGCCACGTGACCTGTGGGCAAGGCTACGTTTCCAGTCAAGCAAAGTGAGGTCCTGGGCATGGGATGTAGCACGAGGCGTTCTTGTACTGGTGAACATATTTTACTGCAAGCAAAAAACAGTCCCTACCAGCCTTCGAGGAACATCTGGCAGCAGGGAACAGAGAGAGAGGAGAGGCAGGGCAGATTTTACATGGAAGCCTAGGAAAGTTCAGCTGCAGAATGAAGGACTGTAAGAGACATACAGTGGTACCTCGGGTTACATGCGCTTCAGGTTACAGACTCTGCTAACCCAGAAATAGTACCTTGGGTTAAAAACTTTGCTTCAGGATGAGAACAGAAATCGCGCGGCAGCAGCGGGAGGCCCCATTAGCTAAAGTGGTGCTTCAGGTTAAGAACAGTTTCAGGTTAAGAACGGACCTCTAGAACGAATTAAGTACTTAACCTGAGGTACCACTGTATTTCACTTCCTGGTTCCTTGCCAGGATTCACAGCTGTCTAACATTTTTACTCTCTTTTTGTTAGGAAATAGAGGAAAGAAGCTACTGTATTCTTTGCTCCATAAGACGCACCTGACCATAAGACGCACCTAGTTCGCTGCACACTGATCCCTCTTGCTCTTCTGGCTTCAGCAAAAGCAACGCAAAGCCTCTTGAGCGAAGAGGGAGGAGCGCTCCCGCTACGCTCAAGAGGCTTTGTGTGGCTACCCCCGAAGCCAGAAGAGCAAGAGGGATCGCTGCACAGTGATCCCTCTTGCTGTTCTGGCTTCTGGGATAGCTGCACAGCCTGCATTCGCTCCATAAGATGCACACACATTTCCCCTTACTTTTTAAGAGGGGAAAAGTGTGTCTTATAGAGCGAAAAATACGGTATCTAGCTAGGCCGGGGTTTCTTTGTAAGGATAGAGATAGGTGTTCCCAACTATCTGCTTTCTAAGTAGAAGGGGTGTGTGTGGAGCTACATTTGCAGAGAATGATTATTGGGTAGGATGAGAGGGACAATTAACTATTCTTCTGCAGCCCCCTCCCCCCGGCTCTGTTCCCCCATCCCCACCCAGTGCACAACCACAGTGGGCAGGCCTGGGGGGTTGGTGTAACACTCCCCTCAAAATGCTGCCCACTTCCTGTGGCCAAAGATACGTAGGAATCATGAGCTTGTTGGTGTACCATGTGCATGTAGTTTTTACACGTGCACAACTATTGCACATGTAAAAAATTGTCACCTGTCTCTCCTCCACAACGACTTCTTGTCAAACAGAAGTGGTTTGGTTTTCCAAACGTGTGTGCTCAGATCTGTATATCAGAAATCCCTGGAGAATCTTGCCACATATCACAGCATTATTGTTCGAAGGAGAAGCTGAACAAACCTATTCTATGATGTTTTCCTTCAAACAACCAATGTTCAGCTATCCCTTCGAACCATATTTCACAACCAACATTTAAGAAGCACGTTTGAGTTTCTGACAGGGCCCCTGATGCCTAATGCAAGCATTATTCAGAAAGGGCAGAAAGCATGAGAACCATGTTAAAAAGCAGGTGTACATTTGGGGCAGTGAGTGTAGGTTTTACATTTCCATTATGAGCTAAGCCTCATGTGTATAAAAGCTTTTAACAGGCAAGAGTTGAACATATGAGCCATGAGCTATGGAGAAAGCTACAAGTACTTAAGACATGGATTCAAATTACACCACAGCTTTATTTAACTCACAAGACAGAACACCTATAAAATAAGAATCCAGTTATGAGAAACCAAGGCCACTTACCATATACATCAATTAGAATGTGGAACAAGGACTGCAAAACACTTTGCACAGTATGGATATGGGAATCTAAGTCTGACCGCCCTATTAGAAGGCACATTGCAAGCTCAGTTTTATTTGATATAGCCATAGCAAATATATCAATATCCTCAACGGGAAAGTATTTTTTATCGGGCAATTCAAACTATGGACTGCTCTCAATATGGTGCAGAGCTTGCCTCATCTTAATGTGTTGCATATGCAAGGCTTCCGTGCTAAGCGAGCTCAAAGAATAAAACACAAGCCATATTTTCCTCAGAGAGCTGCTTTGTTATTTAGCCTCTCCTATCCCATCCCAGAGCAAACAGTGGCCTTTTCATTAGGATGACCGAATGCCTGCTCATGCCTTGGAACCATGAAGCAAAGCTTCCCCCTGCCTTCTCTACATCTCCACAGAGCTGTTAGTTCTCCCTTTTGTTCTCATTTCCTCCCTCCAACAGGATCCTGCACTCCCCACCTCCTAGACCCACAGTCCTTTTAAAACCATGGTGTGAGAGTAGCTTTCCTGTGGTTACAATCCATGGCGTTGCTGTAATAGTTGAAGGCCCAACATCATGTAGATGGGGCAATATCTAGGGCCCTTACCATACACTGCCTGCAGACCTGGATGAGATACTCAGCCGGTTCCTAAACATGAAGCATTAACTTAAGCCAGGTATGGCACTGGTAGAGATCACCTGGGCATCCTTTGGCTTGGAGCATCCGTCTGTCTCGGGAGACAATGGAAGAGTGTGCCTTTGGGGGTGAAGTCAAGCTGTTTGAAGGTTGCAGCGCCTGGTTTTGGCTATTGCAGAGCATTCCATACTGGTGCTGGCAATCGCTACTCTATTGAATCAGCACTTCAGGAAGGGATGCTTGGAACAGTTTCACAAGGCCTCCGAGAGTAAATAAGAAAGGTGTGCATTGATCTACATAAACTAAATTCCCAGTTGTTGTGCAACACCCACAATCACCTTAGGATTAAGGAACAATTTGGGTGGAGGGGTGGTATCTCCTGGTGTTTAAGATTTCGGCACAAAACCCTGTTGACCTCATCTTACTTCTTTATATTGCAAATCAGTTCTGAAAGAGATAAACTGTCCTTCCTAAAAGAGGAAATGATACAATTGGGCAGTTGTGTGCTTCCATATGATGAAAAGGATCGCAAAACACCAGGGACGACATCAGGCAGTTCACAAGATCAGTGAAGCCATGTCTTTCTATCATGTTCCAAAAAGACTGCTAACCAATGAGCAAAGGAACAAATGGTAAATGTGGTGGCAGATTGCTATTTTCAGTCAACATCAAAATCCAACACACTTTAATGAGTAGCATGCCATTCACCATCAAATCAATGCTCGGCAGGTGGAAAAGTGTGAACAGGATATTATCAAGCTGAATTACTCATACAATCAACAAAACAGTAGATACTCTCAACTTTTCAAGTGATTCCCATGACGAATAAGCTCTGTGCAAGTAAGCAGTTCTGTCTTCTCCTATTTACACACAGTGAACCAATCAAGGAGGAATTGTGCAGGTTAGAGAACACTCTCAGCTTACGTTTTCAAAGTGGTGTTTTGAAAACTGTAGTTCCCACTGCCAATCTTGTCTATAGCACCTTAGTTTCTTCTCCAGACCACACTTTCTGCACCCTGCATCTGAAAACATGCATATCCTCATGCATTATCTTCATAAAGCAGGGCAATGCATTTGAAAGGGGAACAACTAAGGCACAGAGTTAATTAAGTTACTTGGTCAAAGATCACTCTGAGGTCAAGGGATGAATGGAAGTACCCTCAGTTAGGAGGATGTGGACACAGCTGCCAATGCCTCTTTCTTCCCCCAAAGGAGCTTTCTGAGAAATTATCCACAGCACTTTCTGGAACAGGCTTCAACCTGGCTCAAGGTTGACTCAATAAAATTCTGAACGGCAAAGCTATTGACAGGCTATGTGCCTGAGCAACAGACCTGGGGGGTAGGCTGGTCTTTGAAACTTTTTAGTTTCCATTGCTTCCTCAACAGCATTGAAGCCCTCTTGTTTTCCAACCTTCCAGGAACACAGTGGGCTTTGCACATTGAACCTGCCACATATTAGGATATCTGCCTGAACAAACATCTTTTGATACTTTGGTTCCTAGATTATTGGAACAAAAGCATATTAGGCAGAGCATTTTCTTCTGAACTGTGAATGTTTAAAGCATGCACCCAGGAGCCGGGTATAAATTGAGGGTGCTTGCTACAAAGTCCAGTGAATTAATCTTCATTATCTCTAGACACCCCCTGCCAGGAATATATTCAGGATTTGGGACGGGGGTGGGTGGGTAAATAATGCAAATTATGAAAATGAAAATGGTATGTCAAGGGTCACTCCATTCCAGTACCTAAGAACAAGCATTGAGCTCACTCTTTCTTTCTCTTGACTTTTCATCTGCAGCCTTGCATTTCTACTCTACCATTAAGGTTGCTGAGTGTTCGTGGGCACGAATCACAATTGCACAGCCTAGCTTAGCCTACCTCACCTCACCAGTTGTGAAGATAAAGTAGGATAATCCTCATGTTTAATATTCCTTAGTGGAAGGGTGGCAAAAGTGAAAATAACCTATGCAAATTAACTTACGCTATTTATTTCTGTACTAGCCAGCTAAAGCTCCCTCACACTCGCCAACACAGAATCTGACCCCTTCTAAAAATGAGTATGTTGGGGATGGAGAGGGGGTGTTGAGTAGAAGCCTACCATTATCTGATGGAAGTGGTTAAAACAATCTTCTAAATACACCAGCAGCTTTTGGAATAACTAAACAGCACAGAGAACTACAGCCTTTTCTATGTCTTAGCAGTCAAGCATTAAAATCATTACGCCATGTTTATAAACAGCCAATCCCCCAATTGTCTGTAGGAAATAAGAATTGTTTCCAAGCAACCAAGCAGAAAAAGGAGACTTGGCTGTTCTATTCCCTTGCAGGCAATTTTGATGTGCTATAAATGACTATTTTCTGAAGACTTGTGGGCTGGCGGGCAACTTCTGAGAACTTATATAGACAAATGTAGCTTCTTTCATCACAAACCTCCTCAACTGAAAGTTTCAGGCTTCTGTGGTGGTAGGTATTGACTAATCTAATCCTCCGTAATATGCCACAAATAGAATTAGATCTCTAAATGGCTACTACAATGTAGCTTCCAGTGTATGAATTTCCTTTGGAAGAAATAATTCAGAAGGGCCCCCACACCAACAGACTTCACTCTCTACTGTTGAACTTCAGTGTTACACTCGTCTCAAGCTTTTAACTGAAAGAGATATTTGTATTGGTAAACATGGAGATGGAGACAAAGACAGACAGACAGACATCAATGAACACAGCTTAGGAAAGAAAGCAGAGCAAGCGAGGCACATAAATTCTAATTTTCTGCTTTGTCTCTACATTGATGGTCATTTGCTGAACCAGCCGTAAAGTTTCTAGAATGTATGAATCAGCATTCATATATCCACAACTGGACTCGTCCATGATAGACAGCATTTTCCCCCAGATGGGTGATTTCTAACAGAGAGAGAGAGAGAGAGAGAGAGAGAGAGAGAGAGAGAGAGAAAACCTTCTCCTTTCCCAAAAGAGACAATGAAAAGTGATACAGTGGTACCTCGGGTTACAGACGCTTCAGGTTACATACACTTCAGGTTACAGACTCCACTAACCCAGAAATAGTACCTCGGGTTAAGAACTTTGCTTCAGAATGAAAACAGAAATCGTGCTCCAGCGGTGCGGCGGCAGCAGGAGGCCCCATTAGCTAAAGTGGTGCTTCAGGTTAAGAACAGTTTCAGGTTAAGAACAGACCTCCGGAACAGATTAAGTACCGTATTTTTCGCTCTATAGGACGCACTTTTTCCCCTTCAAAAATGAAGGGGAAATGTGTGTGCGTCCTATGGAGCGAAGACACCATAGCCCCGCGGCCCTCTCCCGGCTGGAGAGGTGACGCGCGGCTATGGCAGGAGCCTCCATAGCCACGCGTCACCTCTCCAGCCCGGAGAGCGCGCGCGGAGCAAAAGCAGCCCCCCGCGACCCTCTCCCGGCTGGAGAGGTGACGCGCGGCTATGGCAGGAGCCTCTCCACTGCACCTTTCCGCTGCTCCCTGACCTGCTCTTTGGGGCTGGTGGTGGGCTTCCCCCCGCCAGCCCCAAAGAGCAGGCCGAAAGGAACCTGAAGCCTGGAGAGCGAGAGGGGTCGGTGCGCACTGACACCTCTAGCTCTCCAGGCTTCCAAGGTAGCCGCCTGAATGCACCTTAAACGGCACCTTGTTTTAGAGCGGGAAAACAAGAGGGGGAAAATTCTCCCACTCTCTGCGCAACGCTTCCTGCCGCTTCGCTGAAGGGGCGCTGGGCAGAGAGCGGAAGAATTTTTTTCCCTTGTTCTCCCCCCTCTAAAACAAGGTGCGTCCTATTGTCCGGTGCGTCCTATTGTGCGAAAAATACGGCACTTAACCTGAGGTACCACTGTATTTTCCTTTGGGTCTCTCTTGGCCAATCAGGAATTGAATATCAGGTGTTTGGTTTATTTTAATAATTTTTTACTTGGTGGTTACATTCAGAAAATATAGACACATTCAGAAAATATAGACACAATCTAGAACCTGAACATAACAACCAAACTATGTGCACACATTGTGCGCATTATAATGAGATCTATTGTGATGGGTCATGATTGATTGCCACTTAACTGGGATTTATCCATGTGGAAGGAAGTGCATTGTGACTTCAGAGACAACAGGTGAGAGACATGAATCCCCTGGGCATATTTGCCATTTCCTAGGTTAAGACTAATGCAACACACACTCAGGGCAACCTCAGGGCAGTTTTCAATTTATAGGCAGTTTGCCTATAAAATACATCCTAGAAGAGGTTTCTCATGCATGAAAGAGAAGATGCATCTGGCACAACATAAAAATGTAGAACAGACACATTTTGCCACGAAATATTGGTGGGTATGACAATTGGCATGGCGTAGCTAGCCTCTTGAGGACACCTGCAGATTGAAAGACTGGACGGGAGCTATAGCCTAGTGGTTTGCAAAATAGCTGTGGCCAAAAATCCAGGATAACTGCATCATATCATGATGCTAATAACCCTTATTTACTAGAGGTTTTTCTTTCCTGACCACCTTGTAAAAATGGCACTAAACTGCAGCCACCATGTATAATGACACAGAATAATACATTACTCAAGAGAAAGCTGCTCAGAATTCCACTCAGAGTCTCCCTTTAGCACTTCATGTACCCTGTGTGTTTTCTTCTCTATGCAGTGCAGTGCAGATTATATTTCAAAGCAGTTAGAATGGAGAGAGTGATGCCATAACTGACTAGGAGTGATTACTATACAGGTTGCAAACTTCTTGTACATATTCTGCAGCAGCACACACTCCAGATGCAATTCTATGCGTGCGTTTTAATTGCTCAGTAGTCCACTTGTGCAACAAACGCCGATTTGCAATGCAAACGGTTGTTGTGGAAGGGCACAACCTGACAGGCAGACCCCCAGAGTTGGCTGGGCCCTAGGGAACACTCCTATGCTTTGGCTTTAAGAGGTGGATCTATAGTTCATGTCAAATGGATTGCAGCTGTCCAAGGCACAGCTGCTTAGCAGGCTGAAGCTAATACACTCGGCTCCCCTTCTCCCATCTGCCAAGCTGCTTGGAAAGGCGAAAGGAAAATCCCCCCTTCTCCATATATGTTGGGACCCTCATTGCTTCCCTTGCCCTCTTCCAATTGCCCCAATAAAACTATTATTATAATTGCATTTACACCAATATTCTTCCTCCAAAGCACACCTTACAGTTCTCCATCCAGGTAGCTCAATGCTTAGCTTCAGTAATAAGAACTTTGACACTTGCCTTAGGGCCATATTAAGCAGGGGTCAGCAAACTTTTCCAGCAGGGAAAACTGTCCCTCAGACCTTGTGAGGGGCCAGACTATATTTGGGGGGAGGGAAATGAACGAATTCCTATGCCCCACAAATAACCTAGAGATGCATTTTAAATAAAAGCGCGCATTCTACTCAGGTAAAAACACCAGGCAGGCCCCGTGAATAACCCAGTGATGCATTTTAAATAAAAGGACATATTCTACTTATGTAAAAACACACTGATTCCTGGACTGTCCGTAGGCTGGATTTAGAAGGCGACTGGGCCGGATCTGGCCCCCGGGCCTTAGTTCGCCTACCCATGATATTAAGCATCTTCCCATGGCATCTGCAGCATGTACTGTAGACCAGTTGAGGGGAACCTTTGGCCCTCCAGATATTGCTAAACCACAATTCCCATCAGCCCTAGCAAGCATGGCCAAGGACAATGGGAGTTTTATTTATTCAAGTTATATCCCGCAAACACATCCATAACTTTTTTTTAAAAAAGGTTTTAGTCCAGCAAAATCTGGAGGGCCAAAGTTCTCCCCATGCCTGCTCTGGACCTTCATACCTCTCACCAGTGACGTTGATTTTTCTGGGAAATGTTGAAATCAGAAGCTTTTCCAGAAAATTTTCCAGTGACTGTAAACTGATTCAGCATACTTGACTTAAGAATCATAAGAGTTGGATAGGACCACAAGGGCCATCTAGCAATGCAGGGATCTTTTGGCCGACATGGGGATTGAACTCACAACCCTGAGATTAAGAGTCGCCTGCTCTGCAGACTGAGCCAACTTGTATTTCACAAACATAACCTTTTAAAAGCATGTCATGCAAACTGCTTTTTGCTGAAACAAATGGCTGGAATTTGACATAATTTTAAGTGGGGTATGTGAATGGGGAATGAAGTCCAGGCATACAAGGAGACTTTTTCACGCTCTCTTTCCCCACATATCCCCTAAATCTATTCTAATCTGTTATCCCCCAAACCTCCGGAGTAGATTGGGGGGCACAGGGGAAGGAGAGGGAGGGAAACCCCTATTGTGCAAGCGGACCTCGTTTCACACATGCAACAACTTAGCTGGATTGAATCCCCACCCAATGTAAAACCTTTTAATACACAACAAACAAACAGCTTATGCGTCCTTTAAATTGTTCGGATTTTCAAGGAGAAAAATGAGGCTCTGAAAATTAATTTCTGCATGCCCCCAAAAGTGAGCATTCAGATGATATATGAAAGAATGCTTTCATGGAAGAGTCACCTGAAAAATATATATACTAAATTGTAGCATTGAAATTTCCTAGCTTGACTGGTGTTGTATACATCCGTTATGCCACAAATTAATTTTGTGCAACAATGCATTTTTTTGAAACAGAAACATTTCAGCAGGTAAAAAAAAATCACTTCTTGCCTCTACTTTTCCTACTTCCTTTGAAGCTTGCACAGTCTTATCTATTGCTACAATAATTGCTTAACACATCCAAAATCTGTGAAAATCCCAAAGATTGCACTTGAATTGAGCAATCATGTTAATTCACACAGCTTCTATAGCATGGGTAGCCAAACTAAGGCCCGGGGGCCAGATCCGGGCCAATCGCCTTCTAAATCCAGCCCGTGGACAGTCAGCGTGTTTTTACATGAGTAGAATGTGTCCTTTTATTTAAAATGTATCTCTGGGTTATTTGTGGGGCCTGCCTGGTGTTTTTACATGAGTAGAATGTGTCCTTTTATTTAAAATGCATCTCGGGGTTATTTGTGGGGCATTGGAATTTGTTCGTCCCCCCCAAAAAAATATAGTCCGGCTCCCCACAAGGTCTGAGGGAAAGTGGACCAGCCCCCTGCTGAAAATGTTTGCTGACCCCTGCTCTATAGCCACCCAGCCCCAAAAAGCTCCTCAGCACAACAAATACTTAGGGCAGTTTAGACACAGTGCCCCACATCATGCAGAAAAATGCACATCTGAAACATAAATTTTGGGTAATGTGATTTAATGTGGGCAGCCAAAGACTGAGATATATGCTCGACTTTGCCAATATGCTGCCCCTGCTCTCTGTTTAAGATTCTCGGCCGTGATAAAACACAGCTGTGCAGCGGTTCAGGCCAGCAATAGCCTCCTAAATAGCAAACAAACCATTTCCTGGAGAAAGGGGTCAGAACTGTCTCATGGCCCATGACTCAGAAACCCATGAATGCTGCTTCTCATTTCACCCCTGCTCCCTGCAAGTGGCCAAGTTTAGGTCTGAACAGCCTTAACCTTCCGTGCAGATAACTTCTGAAACAAAGCGAGACGGCCAAATGCCCAGTTCTGCTTCTCCCCTCCTTGCCACACACCACAACAGGGTGGAAACGTGGTACTAGCTCGTTCCAGAGCCGGGTGGCAATTCGGCTAGAAGCACAGACATAACCGTAAAGAAACTAGGATGGAGTCTGGAAAAAGTGGGGGAGCTCATTGAGGGCTATTCCAAAATGGAGAGTTCTGCAAGGACTGTGAGTGATGGCATCAGAGCACCCTGCCTCTCCCACAAGCTTCCTAGGGATAGCGGCAAAGTCCTGTCTGATTATTTCTAGCCCTAAAGGTAAAGGGACCCCTGACCATTACGTCCAGTCACGGACGACTCTGGGGTTGCGGCGCTCATCTCACTTTATTGGCCAAGGGAGCCGGTGTACAGCTTCCAGGTCATGGAACCTGTACTTCTGGTGAACCAGAGCAGCGCACGGAAACGCCGTTTACCTTCCCGCCAGAGCGGTACCTATTTATCTACTTGCACTTTGACGTGCTTTTGAACTGCTAGGTTGGCAGGAGCAGGGACCGAGCAACGGGAGCTCACCCCGTCACAGAGATTCAAACCGCCGCCCTAGGCTCTGTGGTTTAACCCACAGCGCCACCTGTGTGTGATTATTTCTAGCCCTAGCTGGCAACGAACACCTCAGGGGGACAGGACAGCACATGACACAGCGAGACAGCTGTCCTAGGGACAAATGCTACCAAGTAGGATGTCAGTAGAAACAAGGTAAAGGTAAAGGGACCCCTGACTGTAAGATCCAGTCGTGGACAACTCTGGGGTTGCGGACTTTGATCATAAAACACTCACTCACCCTGCACTAGTGACAATGGCTGGATTCAGACATTTCTTCCATTTTCCTGGTGTCTGCCTATATGATACTTTCCATGTGATCTTTCACACAACATACAAACCATTTCTGGAACTCTAGCCGAATTCAGCACTCATTTCCATGTAAATTGCTTCCAGGAAGAGAAAAAAAATCCATGTAGCAACCCTGTTAACCCAGAAAATCACAGGACAAAATTTGGGGCAGCACTCCAGGCATGCAAGTTTCTCCCCCTGGGTATTTTTGGGGAGGGGGGATGGACAGAATTAATTGCACAGGCATAAGAAGGGTGCTGATGATACCTTCTGTTGTATCTTACACCACGCCTGCTGGTGCAAATGAAATTTACTGTAACACGGCGCTGCATCAATCCAAAAGCTGCAGTTCTGTAATGCAACAGGTACTTCGCCATTAAAAAGAACATTATAATGCCAGCGCTTCTGCCCCAGTTTCTCACCGGGAAAATGAACTCAAATAACACCCATATCCAAATGTGCTCACTGTTAAGAGATTTGCTTCTGTGCTCATTTTAAGATGCTGTTGTTGAAGTCCTAAACCAGGTGTGGGGAATGTGTGGCTCTCCAGATGTTGTTGGACTCCCAGCTCCAAGCCAGCATGTCTAGTGGTCAGAGACAAGGTGATTTGTAAGCCAACAACATCTGATAAGCCACAGCTCCCCCAACTCTGCTTGACCTAGGACCCCATTATCTACTGCCTACACCTATATTAACCTTTGTAGTATTAAAGACCTTCCTCCCAAGCCCGGCTCTCGTCTCCTGCTGAAGCAGACAGATTTGGAGAGCACCAGAGACAGGACCTACTTTGCAGTGGCCCCTGGACTACAGACCTCTCTCCCTGAAGAAACTCAACAAATACTTCTCTCTGCATGCTTTGAACATGCTTTTGATTTGGATTATTATTATATATATTTTTATCTTCATTTGCTGGCATAATAACACCATGGGAAGGGGATTTCCAGCTCCCACCCCCTGTCTTTGGAAGGCTTGCAAGTTGCTGCAGGAGAGGGACCGTAAGCAACATTTCTAGGACCAAGGTGAAACCAACAGGCTCCTTTGTTATTTTGCCATTTGTTATTTTTTGCTATTTTGTTGTTAAAGTAATCTTTGCTGTTATTTATAGTACTGAAACATTGTTTTCTGTATGTTATACTTGCTATTGTGTTGTTGTTTCACTATGTTGTTAAGAAATTTTTTGTTTTGTTTTTGCAATTGCATCCCTGTTCTCTGTTGTAAGCCACTTTGTGCATGATTATTTTTTTTGGCATGCAAAAGTGGCATACAAATGCAATTATCAATTAATGAATGCTGAATTTTTTAAAAGGCTTTTTAGCCTTGGTTTTTTTTATCATTGTGAGATTTATATAGCTCATATGATTCTTCCATTGCTTAACATTTTTTCCTAGGCCACCTTGTAAAGCAGCTGGTGTCTAAACCACTGAGCCTCTTAGGCTTGCCGATCAGAAGGTCGGTGGTTCGAATCCCCATGATGGAGTGAGCTCCCATTGCTCTGTCCCAGCTCCTGCCAACCTAGCAGTTCAAAAGCATGCCAAAAAGTGCAAATGGATAAATAGGTACTGCTCCGGCGGGAAGGTAAACGGCGTTTCCGTGCGCTGCTCTGGTTCGCCAGAAGCGGCTTAGTCATGCTGGGCACATGACCCAGAAGCTGTACGCCGGCTCCCTCGGCCAATAAAGCGAGATGAGCGCCATAACCCCAGAGCCATCCGTGACTGGACTTAACTGTCAGGGGTCCTTTATCTTTACCTTTTTTAGCCACTTCCTGGTGGTACTAATTCCTTCGGTTTCTAGGCTAGTGCTTCTCCCTATAGGTGCTTGCAGGAAATCCTTGTATTTCTCATCTCGTCATCAGTTTAATATTTATGCCGGGAACTCCTGGAGTATGCTCCCCCAAGGGGCTGCCTGACATACTTTTAACACAACAATTTGATTTGCAAAGCAGTCTCTCCCCTCCACAAAATGTACAAAGCTCTTCACATATTTATTCCCAGTGCTTCTAGACTACCCCATAACCAACGCTCTCACTGAAACCCACTTGCATTTGCTATCAGCAATTCTTATAACCACCACTTTGTAACGTACACCATTATTATTATTTTCTTCCTTACTTCAGATGGGAGGCAGAGGGCACTAAGGCAGAGAAAACGAAGATTCACCTCAGACCATGAAAGCTGACCGGAGATTTGAACGGAGACTTCCCAATTCACAACTCATAAGTGTAACAGCCAGTGAAGTGGTTAACTACATTCAGTGTTAGAAACTCATATCTATAAGCTAGGTGCCAAATGGCTCCTTAAACCAAGGCCACAGTCGCCAAAATGGAATGTCTAGTTGACATTTTGGGGCAAGACGGCTCTCAAGCCTTATTTTTCAAATGATGGACTGTGACTGATTATCAGTTAAACACCTGGCTGGTTCAGATAACAACCTTGAGCTAGGTTAAGAACTTTGAGAACTTAAAAGAAGAAAAGTCACTTGAACCCCAGGGACAGTCCACATAGATATTGGCACATACCAAGCTCTTTTTCTTACTGTTGACACAGATAATTCATAACATAATAATATTCTTCACAACCGTGAGCAGGGCTCTGGGGTGGGGTAAGTGGAGACAAGCTACAACCATTAATTGTAACGTTGTTATAACTGCTCCTGCTCAGGCTGCACAGAAAAAGCATTTTGGTTCCAGGAATTAATTCTTATTTTGCAGATAAAAGATAACTGATAGAATTGTACAGGATGTGGTATTGGTGTGTGAAAACAGGCAAGATCCAATGATCTCCATGCACCTCCAGGTGGCGGAGATGTCAGGCTCCATCCTAGCGCCCAGGCATCCTCACTTGGTCGCAAAATGCGCCTGGCGCCTGGCTAATTTCAACCCCCGACTACAGTGTATGGAATTAATTGAAATTCTGGGCAAGAAGAAATATTTTATATACGTATACATACACCAATGGCTACACACATATAAGCTGTACGGAATTATGATGGCAGAGAAGGGGAAATGTATGAACTGACACATCAGTGCAGTCTCCCACGCTGTTTCCCTCAATAAAGCATTATTGAGCCCACTCACTTCAGAGGCTGGCTGTGTGTGGCTGTTTTTCATCAACCCAACTTGGAAACAGTAAGGGTCTTGTGGAGGAGAGGGGCCAAACACGAAGCACGCCCCCCACCCACAAAAAAATGGGAGAGGATTTTTGTTTTTTAAAGAGTTGCAAGGAGTGCTTCAGGCACAGAGCAGTTTTTTCAGGCCTGTTCCTAGCTGCTGTCAAGAGCCCTCTCTTCCACCCACGGGATAGAAGGATGCTTTGTCAGACTGGGTTAAGATCAGAGGCTCCCATCAGCAGGTTCAAACCAGCGCTGGAACACAGGGGTGAAGAGAGGCGCAGACCGTCAAAGCACACAGCCATACAATGTCACTTGACAGCAAAAAAAGGCCTAGCTCTGATTATGTGGAAAGTCAAATGAGAGACTGTAAGGTTTGCAAGGTCACACAGGGGAATAAAAGGGCTCCCCCCCCCCAAGACCAGTGGCAAACAAACAGCAAGTGTTTGTTAACAGAGAGAGCCTTCTGTGGCAAGCAAGACCTTTAACTTGAAAGGACAGAAGAACAAAGGCAGGCCTTGCTCAGTATGATATTTTCATGCTTCGGGAGCAAAAAAAACCACAACCCTCCAAGCTATCTACAGCAGACACCAAGAACCTGTACTCTTGTCATAGCTTCCTCTGATCTAAATCACACAATTCACTTCCTCCCCCTCCACCAGTTTGAATCACCTTAAAAAAAGAAAAAAAGGATCTAATCGCAGTGGTAGGTTTTTAAAAAATATATATTAAGGGGTGGGTTTATCTGCTTCTGTAAAAAGCATTTCAAGGAGACAATGATTATTCCATAGCCTAGTAACAGACAATCCAGACTATGCAATTTAGAATAAAAACATGGATTAATACAGCACTGTGAAAAAGTTTTGATGAAGGGTTTTTTTTGGGGGGGGCAGAAACACACAGAGCCTTTTGATCATACTTTAAATTTGGTAATAAACCAAACATAAAATGTACCAGGACCATATTTTAACCAATGCTCTCTGTTGCTGTTTTTGTTTTTTTCTGTGCAGGGGAGGTTGCTTAGTCTATACAGAAGCAGTGGTCAAAATATGATAGCAATATGTGGTGTAGTGCTTAAGAGCGGTAGTCTCGTAATCTGGGGAACCGGGTTTGCGTCTCCGCTCCTCCACATGCAGCTGCTGGGTGACCTTGGGCCAGTCACACTTCTCTGAAGTCTCTCAGCCCCACTCACCTCACAGAGTGTTTGTTGTGGGGGAGGAAGGGAAAGGAGAATGTTAGCCGCTTTGAGACTCCTTCGGGTAGTGATAAAGCGGGATATCAAATCCAAACTCCTCCTCTTCTTCTTCTGTCAAGCTCAGGATGGCTACCATCATGCTATAAACAGAGACCATAAACCACAGGCCACTTATTTTGTCCACCACCAACACACATAACGTAGCCCCTCTCCCTATTGGCCATGGGAGAGACTCACATCAGAATAGGAAATGAATGAGGCTCACGAAGGAAAGCCAAACTGGAGCCAATTTGGAGCACAGAGGTGGCAAGGAAGGAAAGGATTAAAAGCATGCCATGATCAATGCATTCCACACCACCCCTCTGGAAGCAGCACTGCTAAAAGAAACAAAAGGCACAGCACTGAAGGTCTGGATACAGAGAGTGATACAGAAATACCTCCTGCTCTGTGAAACTTAACTGGCAATTTTGACCTCTGTGTATACAGTGGTACCTCTGGATGCGAAAGGGATCCGTTCCGGAGCCCCATTCACATCCTAAAGCGAATGCAACCCGCGTCCGCACATCTGTGGGTCGCGATTCACCGCTTCCGCGCATGCGCGTGACGTCATTTTGAGCATCTGCGCATGCGCGAGCAGTGAAACCCAAAAGTAACACGCTCCGTTACTTCCGGGTCACCACGGAGCAACCCGAAAATATTCAACCCAAAGCTACTTCAACCTGAGGTATGACTGTAGTTCAATGAGAAACAGCCACTGGCAGAGGCAGGGACCTGATGGATGAATGCACATGGGATAAGACAGTTGCATTTTTAAATCAGAGGCTGGATGGCCATCTGTCCTAGAGATTCCTCCATTGCAGGGGGTTGGACTAGAGGACCCTTAGGGTCCTTTTCCAACTCTACAATTCTATGATTACAGAGACCTGGGTTTTGGAAGGATCCAATACTGTATTTGACTGCACAGCAGTTGGTGAAGTACTGAGTTAAGGTGCACTGGAGGACAAAGCTCAAGACACAGTATGCAGTCACCTGCCACAGGCAGAACAGCACGCCAAGGATGCTGCAGTCACATGGCTTTGATTGGCAGCAGACCCCCGCCGCTGGTTTATTCTCTGCCTGCGAAGAGAAGCATTCAGTGCACGTTTCATCGCCAACACTCACACCACCAAGTGCCCTTGGGAAGGGAAGGATTACCATCAGGGATCCCCCAGAGTGGGCAGCTGCTGTGCCACGCTCCAAAGCCCGCTTCCCTGCTGGCACCAATAATCCCAAGCTGTGCCAAGATCGCAAGAGGCAACGGTCCGCAGCCTGGCCTGTATCTGCTCCCACTTGGGCCCCTTCCAATCCTGAGCTCAGAGCAGCGTTTCACAAAGGGGTGGGTGTGTGGGAGGAGAAACAAGAGAAGGAAGAAATAACTCTGCCCGCTTCCTTTCCCCAACCGCCAGCTACAGGGCTGATAAATGGCCGCTCAGTTTCATCCTGGCACAGCGCCCCGCGCACTCAGCCCCCAAACCTCCTCTCCAATGTGGCCTAATATCACCAAGCAGGGAAAGCTCTGTGGTCTTGCAAAAGACATGCCTCCCTGTCCACGTGGGACCCGGCAGAAACCTTCTTTTTAGAATGGTCATCAAAACATAATCCCTGTTGTAAGAATTTTAAGGTCATATATATATAATAAATGCTCATAAATGTATCAATGTCTGGAGCAACACAGGAAGACTTTCCTGAAACCATTTTGACTCCCTGAAACCATTTTGACTCCCAAAGTGACCAAATGTTTTTTCTGCAAAAAGGGTGAGGGTGAGGGTTCTTTCCCATTGTTTCAGGAAGTGGGTAATCACCATTTCAAAGGAATGGGCAGACCACCAGAAAAGGCAATCAGATAAGGCATTATCAGAAAACCTGCCAGACAGGAAAAACAACAACACTCAAATTTCTGTTGTAGACCGCCTTTTCTGTGATGTAGGTATAATGTTTGTGGGGGGAGGTCTTGGGTTACACCCCTTCTGCGATGTATGTATGATGTATGCATGGGTGGTCTTGACCTCCGGGGCAGGGAATTTAAAATGTCTGCCAGAAGCAGCTTAGTCATGCTGGCCACATGACCTGGAAGGTGTCTGTGGACAAATGCCGGCTCCCTAGGCCTATAGAGTGAGATGAGCGCGCAACCCCAGAGTCGTCACTGGACCTAATGGTCAGGGGTACCTTTACCTTTATATAAGGGCAGGCACACCTTTGTTCTGGGTCCTCCTCCTTTCCTGTATGTGAGTTGCAACAGATCAATAAAGATCAGGCTTACTAGCTGCTTTGCTTCTCAATATTCTCTGGTTGGCCTCTGTTATTTTCTCCTTCCGACAGGGGACCCACGTAAGGACTCTATATGGGCTCTTGGATACCGCATAAGGGAAGAAGGGCAGATTTTGTTAAAACATCCCAAATCACAGTAACCTTCGCATGCTGGTTCTCGTTCAGTATTGTTTACACTGACTGGCAGCAGCTCTTCAGGCTTTCAGGCAGGAGTCTCTCTCAGCCGGTGTTAGAAATTCAAATGTATAAGCCAGGAGGTATACCTTTCCCAAGAAACCAGAGGCCTTCCTGTTGGGCATGGTAGACCAGAAAGTGTTAAAGAAGGACAGAACTTTGTTTATGTATGCTAGTACAGCAGCAAGAATACTCATCGCAAAGAACTGGAAGACACAAGATTTACCCACGCTGGAGGAATGGCAGATGCAGTTGATGGACTACATGGAGATAGCTGAACTGACCGGCAGAATCCGAGATTTGGATGTAGAAACAATTGAGGTGGACTGGAAAAAGTTTAAAGACTACTTGCAAAAGTATTACAAACTGTATGAATCTTAAGACGGTGCATGATTTGGAAATGATACGCTTTAGCAATTATGATTAAGTAAATAGTAAACTAAGTGATAAAAGAGAAAAGGAGATAATATGAAATTGAACATGTTACGTTTATTTTAAAGGTATAAAAATTGTGACATAATACATTGAATATAGATACATAACATGTAAAAGTTACAATAAGGTATGACATAAGGTAACAAATTGCTGACATTGTTAATATAAAGAACGCAGAATCGGAAGGGGTGGGGAAGTCCAAGTTGGGATTTTTGTTAAAAAAAAAAAAAATGGTTTCTTGTAAACTCCTTATTTGTTTGTAATGTATAAAATTTGGAAAGAAACGTAATAAAAAATATTATAAAAAAAAAAAAAACAAATGTATAAGCCAGGAGCCCAGTGGTTCCTTAAAGCAGGGTTAGAGGTAAAGGTAAAGGGACCCCCGACCATTAGGTCCAGTCGTGGCTGACTCTGGGGTTGCAGCGCTCATCTCGCTTTATTGGCCGAGGGAACCAGCGTACAGCTTCCAGGTCATGTGGCCAGCATGACTAAGCCGCTTCTGGCGAACCAGAGCAGCGCACGAAAACACCATTTACCTTTCCGCCGGAGTGGTACCTATTTATCGACTTGCACTTTGACGTCCTTTCGAACTGCTAGGTAGGCCCAAGCAGGGACCAAGCAACGGGAGCTCACCCCGTCGCGGTGATTCGAACCGCCAACCTTCTGATCAGCAAGCCCTAGGCTCTGTGGTTTTAGACCACAGCGCCACCCGCCAAAACGGGATGTCTATTTGCCATTTTGGGGCTAGGTGGCTCGAAAGCCGTATTTTCCCAATACGACTTTTTGATTCCTGAAATTCATTCTGATTGTGCAGATAAAATATCACTGATAGAACTCTAAAAAATGTGGTATTAGTATGTGAAAACAGGCAAGATCCAAGGGTCCCCAGGCATGCAGCGCCACATGGTGGAGATGTCAGGCGCTATCCTGGCACCCAGGCATCTTAACTTGGTCCCAAGTGGGCAATAGCTATGTGCAAAATGCGCCTGGCGAATTTCAAACGCTGCTCTCAGCCCTATCTAAAGAAGCTGGGGATTGAACCTGGGAGCTTCTGCATGCGAAGCAGATATTCTATCACAGCCCTTCCCCAGTTTGTTACCTCCCCATTGTAGCAAGGCAAGGATGAGCTGAGCCATGGGTAGGCAATCTAAGGCCCGGGGGCTGGATGCGGCCCAGTCGCCTTCTCAATCTGGCCCGCACACGGTCCGGGAATCAGTGTGCTTTTGCATGAGTAGAATGTGTTCTTTTATTTAAAATGCATCTCTAGGTTATTTGTGGGGCCTGCCTGGTGTTTTTACATGAGTAGAATGTGTGCTTTTATTTAAAATGCATCTCTGGGTTATTTGTGGGGCATAGGAATTCGTTCATTCCCCCCCCCCCCAAAAAAAAATAGTCCGGTCCCCCACACGGTCTGAGGGACAGTGGACCAGCCCCCTGCTGAAAAAGTTTGCTGACCCCTGAGGTGAGCTCACTTGATATCCTCAGACATCGTGAACCATCACCTTTCCCTCTCTTTGCCCCCTTATTTACTACTCCCAATCTCAATGGTCACCTTATTCTTCAAACGCCGCCAAACTCTTGCCTTTAGCTTTTCTGCAGCTCATGTCTGCTGCAGGAATGGCAGAAGGAGGGGAAGGAGAGCAGAATCAGAACAGCTCTAAAGTTATCCCGAAAAGTCAACCACAATGTCACCGCGAAAACTGAAAGGGGGGCTAATTTCACAATGATACTCACTCAAGTTCCTTCATGAACATACAGTTGTCATTCGTATATAATGCTAAGTCATGCGTGGATACTTTAGCTAAGATTCCTGTATTGGTCCCTTCCAACTCTACAATTCTATGATTCTACTGTATGGGATTCTGGAAGAGAGACTGAAGCTGCTTCGATCTTGCCTGGTCATTCTGCTGCTGTGCTAAGTCACCGTTTGGCTTACCTTGTTGTCCCAACCTACGCTAGTGGTTTCATTCTCCAAAGTAAATCACAGGACAAACCATAGTTGCAGCTCACAGTTTGTTTGGGGAGAGCTAAACCACAAACCCAGGTTCAGATAACCCAGGAGGTGGGAACCAGTTTTGGCTCCATGGTCCAGATCCTTATCAGGATCTGACTATCCAGCCAAAATTAGCAGGTGGAAGGAGCCACTCACCTGGCAATCATGTGACATTATTTTGGTTGACAGTCACAATCCTGTTCGCTCAGATCTTAAAGCTGGAGAAGGAAACTCGCAAAAGCCTTTAAGATTGGACTTGGAAGGAGAAAAGCTTTCGCAAGCCCCCTCCCAAGTTCCCAATCTTCCTCCGATTATACAGGGGGGAGGGAGAGGCTCACAAAGGCTTTTGCAAGCCTCCCCACTTTTAGACTAGGACTTGCCGTTCTCTCCTGGAAGCCCTAGCACGAACTCTCTTGGATTCCATGTCCTTAACCAACCTTTCAAATGCATCTGCACAGCCGATGGTGTGCAAAGTTGGAACAAGTTAAAATTGGGGTTCTGAGGATTCAGAATAAGTTATCCCTGTACAAGTTGGGTGACATAATTACAAATGACATAGTTTTCAATAGGAATGAGGAGATCCTCACTGGTTGTTCTTTTATGCCTACGTTTGGTGCACTTTGAGACTGGACCCCTCTAGCAGCACAATGACTTATCAGTGCAAAAGCAAAGAAGTCTTGCACTAATCTACAAAAACCAGAAGCTTTCCTAGCTTTGCCTGTGAATCAGAGGTCAGAAGTGCCAAGCGAGAAGCCCAATACAACTGTGCATTGTCTAAGTGCTTCCTTCCTGTCAATATGCTTTGGTACAATACTACTACTCTTCCACACACACACACCCCACTCCTAACACATGCAGCTGAAACCAGGACACCAATCACCAGCTAAACTTCCAATACAATATTTTGCAGCAATCCCAGCAACCTGGATGTTATCTGCATGCACAAACACACATCACACACAGTGTGCATGCAGTTTTTTGTAGGCTTTTGTCCATCACACTGGTCCAAAATGTGGCATAAAAAACTGTCATTTATTTAACAGCATCTGTCAGATAACTTCTCCCCTCCAAAGTGAGAAAGAACTGAGCAGCTCTCAAGCAATAACTGTGAAGGATTTAATCCCAATACTGGGTGATACACTTTTGATTTATGACAATGCAGTTGACTTCATAAAATATAACACCCACTCTGGAACACTCTGACATCTGCCATCAGAAGGACATAAGGACACTATCAGTGACTTTTTAAAGCATTCTTCAGGCACAGAAACCTGGTTGCACATGGAACTTTATAGGAACTACAAGCTTTAACAAAGGTGTTGGTTGCTAAGCCTAATGTCATTAATGAGCACAATGTCCCACGGTCTCCCCTACAGTCACAGTACCCCAAACAGTTTAATTAATGAAAATAATAAGAGAAGGCTCAAAGACACTGAGTGACATTCACCAACTGCAACCTGTCAGCGCATAACAGGACTCCCTGCTCCTTCCCCCGTGCATGGCCTGCCCCCTCCTAAACTCTGCTCCAGAGGGTTGGGAAAACCCCTAAAACAAATTTAGAGGGCACACTAGGGGAGGGGGAACATTTTTTTGTGCAGAGAGAAATCCTTTCAATGATAGAACAAGAGACTTAGCATTATGTCGAATTCCATCTATGATGTGATCAGTGGCGTAGAAAGCGCTCTTGCAAATTGATGCATAAAAGATTTGGTCTTGCAGACGTTTCCAAATTACAACTTGCCTCCTTCTGCACATGTACTGTATGCACATGTGAAGGCAAAGAGGAGGCACTGATAGAATTGTAATCAAGACACAAAAAGTGCCAAACATCAAAGTAGAGTTAAACGGGGAGTTTGCATTCTCACCTTCTACCCGTTTGCTCAGTGAAAGATTTGCGACATTGTCCTCCATTTGTTTTGTTGTGGTTTTGCAGGCAACAATTCTTACAAGTATCAGAAGTATCCGACCTGGTGCCTTGCAGATGTTGCTGGACTCCAACTCCCATCAGCCCCTGATCATGCGGATTAGGACAATGGGAGTCCAACAACCTCTGAAAGGCATCATTGCTGGCTGTTAAATGCTGACTACCTTGCATTATTTCACAGCCTGTTTTTAAAAAACCAGCCTGTGCATCTGACAGCAGAACTGCAGGAGCCATTGGTACTTATCCCACAGAGGTTTCACATTAGCCGCTTAATGGAGACATAAGTATCTCCCACTTTCTGCTGATAAACAACCAACATTACCTTCAGCAGCAATTAGACGAAGCACAGAGCATCTCTCTCCTGGGATGCTGGTAAGTAATTCTGTCCCACACAAACAAGTTTCACGCCGCAATCTGCAAGAGGTCATGATTCCAAATGCCCCTTCAGCACTGAGTCTGGGAAAGCCCAGCTCCTCTCTCCCTTAGCCAGCAAAAGCAAGCTTCCCACTTATTTTCTTCTGGGCAGAGCACACTGACCCTGAAACTGTGAGAAATCCCAAACTACATCCTACCAGCCTGGCTTTCACTCCCTGGAAATGACAGCATGGCCCCAAAGAAGAGCATTTCAGAGTGGTGAAATGAATCAGAACAGGAACATCCCCTCTAAACAACAGACAACTTTGTATTTATCTGGGGCAGCTAGAAGCTGAACTGTCTGGTGGCAACTTAAAAGACTAAACAAATGGATCTTAGCAGAAGTTTTACAGGGCCAGGCGCCACTTCAGATACATACCATGTTGCTGTCTGCTGTCTGTGTATATTTGAGTGTATAGTAGAGGTGGGTGATATGTTGTCCAAAACCAGTTTCAAGTCCACATTGTGATACCGGTTTCATAATTTTTGACCTGGCAATATATCACATATCATGCTGTGTGTGCATGCTATGCAAAAACCATGATGCGGGGGAAAACGTGAAGCCAGCCAATGCCTCTACATAGCTCCATCTTCATTTCGGACATCATGATAGCTCGGTATATTGTGATGTTTTTAGCTGGTGATAAATGTTGAAAACCAGATATTGCCCAGCCCTCGTATGCAGAGACGGAATGGGTGGGGGGAGGGGTAGAGAGGTTATTATGCAGTAAATCTGAAAGTCTGTGTTATGTAGAAATTTAATAAATAATAGTAAAAAAAACCACAAACCCACAGTCCCATCACAAATCACCAGCTACTGCTCTCAAACAAGACTTTGTCAAATGCATCATCAAGGATCTACAAGCCAACTCAGAGGGAGGAGTCTTCTACTACACAGATGAAAGGGCTGAAAGGGCCTGGGACTGTTTACAACAGGCATAGGCAAACTTGGCCCTCCAGATGTTTTGAGACTACAATTCCCATCATCCCTGACTACTGGTCCTGTTAGCTAGGGATGATGGGAGTTGTAGTCCCAAAACATCTGGCAGGTCAAGTTTGCTATGCCTGGTTTACAGACTCCCCACCCCCCCCAAACACACACACACACACACACACACACACACACACACACACACTCTCCACATGCAATGGCTCATTAGTAGAACTACATCATTCATCAGGAATACAACCCAGGAACTAGCATCCCCCACCCTAAAACAACCCCAATGCCAAGTCTGGCCCTCATATCTACTCAAGATACACTTATCATGTGGCCTCAACCTTACCATCAAAGGCCCATTCACCTTTACATGTTTGAACATGATATATGCCACCACTACGTTCCTAAGATGATGTTGTGCCAGCAATGCCCTTCTGCTATGTAGGTTGCCGGGCTACCTGTGCAAGAGAATGGATGTACCCAAATCAGACATTAAAAACAGCTAAGACTCAGAAATCAGCACAGAAGCAACTCAGGTTTTCCTGGGCATTCAGCAAGACGCTTGCCAGACTTCAGCAAGGAGGTTTCAAAGGGAGATTAAAGCCGCCAAGCTGGAATTCATGTGCTCATTCTAGCCTATCAGACTTGGGCTCAAGAGGGACTGGGAGTGACAGGTTCCCTACTGAACGCAACTGCCCCTCTTCAGGCATACAGGGAAGAAGCTATTCATCTCACTTTGTAAATTCATTAGCAGCCAGGAGCAGGCTACTCCCACCTTGTTTGGCACTTCTACTCTCAACTGGATCTTTTTTTTGCACATGCTCTGCATAGCATTTTAATACAACATCTTCCTCGCACTGCATTTGCTGGCTTTCCTGTATCAACATCCTTCCAGCGGTTGTCATGTGTTTAGCAGCTGGAGAAAACACACTAGCTCAACCCTTGTCCTCCTTCGTAAATTGCAGGATGATTATCTGAAGCAAGAAAGCCTCCAGTACATGTGCAGGTGTCTGCAAGATGGGGAACCCTGGGAAAACAGGGTTCTCTATTGCATGGGGAGCCCATACTGGGAGAAGCAGGCTCACTGCTTCAGACAGTCAAACTCATGGGACAGGGATGATGGTGGCAGAGGTAGGGACCTCATCCCCATCCCATGTTGTTCTCTCCAGCTTCTGAATGCCTGTACAGGGCTTCTCTCTTCCTGTGATCTGTCACTCAAGCAGAACACTTCATGCACCTGATGAAATAGAAAAAACCTTACACCACAATAAATTTGTAATTTTCCAGATGCCCTAGGACTATCTTCATCTCCAAGGCCAACTCAGATCTCAACCGCAATGCCGTTTCAAGCAATTTTGTAGTGAATTAAGGGAAGCCTTATTTTTAGAGAGGTCCAACCCTCCTTGAATACTAACTTATGAGAGAGCAGATTCTTTTTTCCGTTCCTAATATTTGACCAATGCTGGAGCCTCTAGACCAAGTACATTCATTTTCTACAGGCAATTATGCTTATTCTTAATTGGGGTTTTCTGCAAATTCAAACAGATTGGGATTCGGAGAGGTCAAATATAATACCCAAGGGACGATTAACTCTAGTTAAAATCAATGTGTTAGTTTAATTGTGCCACTCCTGACCCACACATTGTGATCTGAATTCTCTATTACTAGCAACGCCTTGTAGCTGTATCTTGAAACCCTGTTTCAGGTTGCACCAGAGATGTTTACCAGCTATCTGTCTTGTGACAACAAGCTTGCAGCAAATCTGTTAACAACTAGGGCACACATTAGGAGGCTGCATTCTCTTTTAGGCTGAGCACGCCCTATCTTAGGGCAGCAGAAACCACCACAAAACTTACCACATCCGTAATGTTTAGTGAGCAAATAGCTGACGATTGCTTATCTACATCAGTCCTTAATGTGGAGAGATAAAAGCCATATCATAGAATCATAGACTTGAAAGGGACTCTGAGGATCATCTAGAGTCCAACTCCTTGCAGTGCAGGAATAGGCAGCTGTCCCATATGGGGATTGATGAACCTGCAACCCTGGCGCTATCAGCACCAGGCTACAACCAACTGAGCTGTATCTTGTCATTGTTGTGAGTGCCAACCCCCAGTTCAAGATATTAGGGCTGGAATCATGCATTGCAAGCTGTTCTCCAATCGAGTTGCAGACCCTCTCTTTCACCTCTGATACTACTCCACAAGGGCCTTCAAACCTTCAGGAGAATGTGGAGGTTTTTTTTGCGGGGGATGTGAGGGACTGCAGTGAGAAAGCAATGGGGCTGAAAACCCTCAGTACTGGGAGCCAATGTAGGTCTTTCAGGACCTGTGTTATATGGTCTCGGCAGCCACTCCCAGTCGCCAGTCTAGCTGCCGCATGGGACAGCTGCGTATTCCTGCCTTGAAGGGACTACAGTGGTACCTCGGGTTAAGAACTTAATTCGTTCCAGAGGTCCGTTCTTAACCTGAAACTGTTCTTAACCTGAAGCACCACTTTAGCTAATGGGGCCTGCTGCTGCCGCACCGCCGGAGCACGATTTCTGTTCTCATCCTGAAGCAAAGTTCTTAACCTGAGGTACTATTTCTGGGTTAGCGGAGTCTGTAACCTGAAGCGTCTGTAACCCGAGATACCACTGTAGCCTGCAACTGCCCTTTAGACTGACTCTTCTCTGTGGAATAAAATATAGCGAAGAATACAGTGGTACCTTGGTTCTCGAAATTAACCCATCCCGGGAGTCCGTTCGACTCCTGAAACGGTTCGAAAACCAAGGTGTGGCTTCCGATTGGCTGCAGGAGCTTCCTGCACTCAATCGGAAGCCGTAGACATTCAGCTTTCAAAAAACGTTTGCAAACCGAAACACTCACTTCTGGGTTTGCGGCGTTTGGGAGCCAAGCTGTTCGGGAATCAAGGTACCACTGTACTTGTTCCTATGGAATAGGTCTATTTTATGTAAACAATGTTGGGGCTTTGCTTCCTGAACCCAAGCCCCATTCATTTCTTTTCCAGGTAAACACCTAAAGACTGGCTGCCGTCATGTCCAGTTCAATGCCATTCTCCGCCTTTTCCTGCTACGGATCTGCCAATGCCATTACCCACTTATGCCTCAAGCTAGAATCGCAGCCAATCACATGCCTCAGCCACACGGGGAATGACTTGAAGTCCTGGATTCAATTAGCCCAGTTTGGATTCAGCATTTCTGCCAACGGAATTGGAAAGCTTTCACCCGCAAGCTGCCAAACCTTCCGCGGACAGAATATTTTGAGACGTGCAACCAGAGGTAGTATGACTTGCACTACACCGTGAATAAAAAATTAATTACGGCAGTGCCGCAATGAAACACAACCACCTGCCAAGGTGGAAGGTAACATCTGACCAATGCAGCATACGAGAAGAACTCAGGTGGGCATCCAACTAGGTAGGCATTCTAAATTTGGGTTAGCAACTTCCAAAGGAACAAACAGTAGTTCCTCTACATTAGAATCACCATGCTGAGGTAATTAATTAGGAAACAAGAAAAGAGCTACTGCTTAAACTACTCTTTGTACTGAAGGTGCCAGTCCTATACAGTGGTACCTCTGGTTACATACTTAGTTCGTTCCAGAGGTCCGTTCTTAACCTGAAAAACCACTTTAGCTAATGGGGCCTCCTGCTGCCACCGCACCGCCACCACACAATTTCTGTTCTCATCCTGAAGCAAAGTTCTTAACCTGAGGTACTATTTCTGGGTTAGCGGAGTCTGTAACCTGAAGCATCTGTAATCTGAAGCGTTTGTAACCTGAGGTACCACTGTAGTACAAAATACATGTATTGGACATAAGAAAAGTCTAGTTTCCAATTAAAATACATGTGTGCACTGAGTGGAAATGGATTGGGTGCTGAGACCCGGCCTAAAAGATTTGTGTTTTTTTAAATGGGAAAATGTGCTCACCCTTTACACACACACACACAGAGAGAGAGAGAGAGAGAGAGAGAGATGTCTAGATATTAACCAGCATGTAGGCTGCTATTATTAGATGCAGAAACTGTGAAGTAAAATGTGAATAAGGCAAGCCATACGTGTGTGGGTGCGTGTGCAAAATGCAGCAGAAGGAATAGAAAACAGAATTTCTGATGATCTCTACTAAAGGGATTGCCAATACAATTCTTAAAGTGACAGCAGAGGCAATACTGCGTTGCCTAGCAGCATGAATCCTTAGATCTTTCACAAGGCTTTGCAGTAGTGTATGCTTCCTTCAAAAGGAAAACGAAAGTATATCTAGCCCAGCAGGTGTTAAGTGCTCGGGATGCAAGCTCCTGCCAGCTATGTACAATCCATAGATAAATCTATTGCTTTATGTAATCTGAACTGAATATATGTATTCATAAAGGACTATAAAAAAAGGAAGTGTTATTGCCTGACCTACACAGACTCGTGAATTAAGATTCTTTCCAACTTACCGGAGGGGTAAAAAAAACACCTAGGTAAATACTATGCCGAACCTGACTTGAATCTTTAAGAAAATAACTTTTATTGAGCCAACTATGTTAGAGAAGGTTTAGTAGGCTTTAAATTGCACAGAAGGCGCCTTCAGGCAGAAAAGCATCTCAGCCAGAGGCGAACTTCAAGCTTGCGGTTCCCACAGTTTCCAGGGAATGAACCTGAGTGACCTTTCCTCTAGTATTCATGAATGGAGCATCTTCCATACAAAGCCTAAGTACTCTGCTTTTCCTGGCCCATATTCTAACAAATTGGCAGCAATAAGGTAGTTGTAAAAAAAGTCACTGACATCTTCATAGCAATTGCAATGAGCTGGCCTACATACCACCAGGCTCTGCAAAAATGATGAGAACCAGACAGCCTCTATTAGAGAGGGAAAGGGAATGGTTCTCACCTTTGAGGCTTTCAGAACTAATTAAGGGCACATTTACATAACTGCAGGACCCTTGGTTATTAATAGTAATTTTGAGGAACTGCCAGCAGGGAAAGAGACTCCCAAATACATCAAAAGGCAAAGTGAGCACTAAACATTGTTACCACAGGTTAAGTAATCACACAGGGAAACTTTGAGACAAGTCCCACAGTGAGGGTCAAGTCCCAGTTGGAACTTGGAGCAGCACACATGTACACAACTTCCTGCCGACAAAGCAATACCAGCTAAACACATACAGTGGTAGCTCGGGTTAAGAACTTAATTCGTTCTGGAGGTCTGTTCTTAACCTGAAACTGTTCTTAACCTGAAGCACCACTTTAGCTAATGGGGCCTCCCGCTGCCGCCGGAGCACGATTTCTGTTCTCATCCTGAAGCAAAGTTCTTAACCCGAGGTACTATTTCTGGGTTAGCGGAGTCTGTAACTGAAGCATCTGTAATCTGAAGCATCTGTAACCCGAGGTACCACTGTATCACACTCCATAATTTCCAAGAGAGCATAGAAGTGAACTAAGCGGGCCTAAGGGATGGTTAAGGACGCAAAGCTACTCCATTTATTTTTATATTGGACAAGGCCTCTTTCTGCAGATAGTTCCTACGGACACTACCTTCCCACTTTTCCATCTTTGGAACGAGCACAAAGCCACCCAAAAGAAATGTTCGTTCCCTAAAGCAGTGGTTTCAAGTCTTTTTTTGTACGGCAACCCATAAGTCCAAATTTACTTTGTGCAGTAACCCATCGCTATATTGTCACATGAATTTTGGACCACAGGTCTTAGGTGGCTATTGGTTTTGTGTATTTAAAATGCAAGTTTGCCCATTTTACAACCATTATGTGAGACGTACATGCAACATACAGAATTTGATGGTATATTTATAGGGCTTACAAAGATAATCATTGTGCTCATGCGAGCGTAAAAACAACCAACACCTGATTGCAGGATATTCCTTGGTAAGTAATATAAATTTGGTGCTTGACCTCTGGAGGCACACTCCATTGTCTCGAGACAGAGAGATTGCAACAACAACTTTATAAATTCATTCACAAAAGCAGTTACACAAGGCCTGTTAAAAATACTTGTACTTCATTGTATCTTATGATTTTTTTCATGATGAAGTTCACTTTGGCAGGTATCAATGGGATGACACAGCTTGCATTTTGCCAAAGAGCAGGTGAGTGCAGGGTTTATTGGTTGTCAGACACAGTATCAGATCCTTCCCGAAACATAGCTTACTTCTGCATTTCAGTCTTCATAGCAGTCGTTGCTGAAAATCCTGCCTCCCAAAGGTAAAGGGACCCCTGACCATTAGGTCCAGTTGTGACCGACTCTGGGATTGCGGCGCTCATCTCGCTTTATTGGCCGAGGGAGCCGGCATACAGCTTCCGGGTCATGTGGCCAGCATGACTAAGCCGCTTCTGGCAAACAAGAGCAGCGCACGGAAACGCCATTTACCTTCCCGCCGGAGCGGTACCTATTTATCTACTTGCACTTTGACGTCCTTTCAAACTGCTAGGTTGGCAGGAGCAGGGACCGAGCAACGGGAGCTCACCCCGTCGTGGGGATTCAAACCGCCGACCTTCTGATCGACAAGCCCTAGGCTCTGTGGTTTAACCCACAGCGCCACCCACAGTCCCAAAGGTATGTGCTACCAAATGGCAGCAGCGCAGATACTTCTTCATCAACAAGTTCAGGCTACTCAGTGGCAACATGAAACCAACATTCTAATAATTTTTGGAAATGCTGTTGTCCTTGAGGGTCCTGTCACATGATAGTTTAACGAGCCATTGTTCTTTCTGCACAAGTGGTGAGATCTGGTTGCAAATGGGCTTCACATACACTCAAATTTCTTTGTTTCTAAGCAAACTACAAATTACCCTTGACTATTAACGGGTTCTGAGATGGTTCACCAGAAAGTGCTCAGACAGGGAGTTTTTTGAGTGAGTATTACAGCTTGCCTCTGATGCAAGCTCTATTAGCACTTTGTGGGAAACCATCCCCAGAAGCGTCACCAGCCAGCAGAGAGTTCCCAATGAGAATCACAGAATCATAAAATTGCAGAGCTGGAAGGGACCACAAGGGTCATCTAGTCCAACCCCCTGCAAGGCAAGAATCTTTCACCCAACACGACCCAGAGATTAAGCAGTCTCATGCTTTACCAGAGTCTTTCAGACATGCGGTTACAAGCAATAATTATTTGGGATTTACTTATAAAGTCCGCAACCCATCTGCACAGGCTTCGCAACTCACTTGTGGGTCAAAACCCACAGGTTAGGAAACACTGTTCTAGACTATCAGCCTAAGAAGACCCACTTAGCCATGAATTTCTCACTGAGTGACCCTCAGATGATCAAGTCACCATCTCTCAGCCTAACCTAACAGGCTTGACGTGAGGGTAAAATGGAGAATCACGTATGCCATCTTGAGATTGGCAGAGGGAGGGGGGTGGGAGAAAAAAAAACCAGAAATGCAATCAATAAAGACCCAGAGCAATGAAGAACTCTGCCACATCATTACCAAAGCAAACCAATATAGAGAGAGTAAAGGAAACACAACAGAACTGGCTCCAAATACAGAGATGACAAAATACAGCAAACACTGTGCATCCAGAATGGATAGCAGCGTATCTGAAGCGTTCAGCTAATCAACGGAAGTTAATGGGATCGCTACTTGCAAATAGATTTCCACCCAAACAAGGATGCACAGGGAACTGAGGGGGAAGATAAAGGATCCAGCTATCTGAAGAGTAGACAAGGAGGGTTTCTAGCATATCACACATGCAAATAAGAGAGAGGGTTAGTTTTGCAGGTTTTTTGGGGGGGGAGTGTTATGTTTTGTGGCCCTGAGGGAGTTGGGGAGAAGAGGGCAGAGTCCAGTTTTGGGGAAGCCAATGGAAAATGTAACTGCCTTTGCATGTGCAAGAGCAGAGCGAAACATAACCTTCAGGCAGGACTCAGAAAGATGCCTTATTAACACAGAGATGCCTGCTTCTTTAAAAAGATTTGCAAAATTCAAATGACAACTCTCATCATCGAATGCGCGCGTCTATTTTAATTTGCAATTCAGGTCAATTCCCCCCAAAAGGGTGATGGGTGGAGGGGATAAAATGCTACACAGCTTAATATTTAAAATCAGAGCCACTGGATCTTGCCCACAGCACAGAGGACACAGGACCTGGCGTGTTTGGGGTTTTTTCCCCCAGGCTGCCCCCCTCCCACCATAGAATCTTAATTACCAGGCGATTGGCTCGGATGCCGCAAAAAGGGGTCAAAAGAGGCACTGCGGGAGACTGGATGCTGGTCTGCTTTACTCCAAAGGAGTACAGGACCGGCGGCCACGAGTCATTTGCGTCCTGATCGGATAGGCACAGGAGCATATATGAAGGTGCGGAAGGCAACAACTGCCCACGAGGATTTCACGAGACCACCACGCTCAGAATAGCCATCGGGGGTGCGGATGGGTGAGCGCAGGGGTGCTAACTTGAATAAAATAGGGGGGAGGGCAAACCCCGCCCCCAATAATCCATCCATCCCAAGACGTGGGGCACCCACACTATTTGAACAATGCCGATCAACTGGGGGTGGGCTCAAATTTTTTGGGGGGGGGGCGGACGGACCTCGGCCCCTAGGAGTTGGGGTAGAAACAAAGCGGGGCATCGATGACGGCACTTGACGGAGTTGCAAGCCCCTTCCATTAGAGGAGGCGTTTTGTCGAGGGCAGGCATTTTGTGGGAAACCGATCGCGGGGGGAAGCCACTCCGGATCTCTCTCCCTCCCTCTTCGGTAGGCCGAGGGATCCAGTCCGGGGGGCTCCCACCGCAGGACCTGGCAACCGCCCCAGAGCTGAAGGTCGCGCTGGGAAGCGCGGGAGGCCCAGCCAAGCGCCGCAGTGGGGTTTTGCATGGAGGGCGCCCCATTCATTCTACCCTACGGGGGAAGAGGATCATGCACCGGGCGGGCGGGCAGCGCACCTGCTGGTAGTCGGCGTCCCTCGGGCGGAAGGCGCTGGAGACCGGTTGCAGGCGGAGGCTCAAGTGGGGCAGCCCGTGCAGCCACGACGCCCACCAGGGCGCCAGGTAGTCGGCCCGCGCCGCAGGCAACATCGCGACCCCGGGCCTGCCGGCTGCAGATGCTGCAGCTGCTCGCCGCCTCCCCGGACAGGCGCCCGCTCCTCCTGCCGCTGCTGCCGCTTCTCGTGCCGCGTCCGCTCTCCGCACGCCGATCGCGGCCCGGCCTCCTTCGCCGTCGCGGAGCAGCGCGCTCGCCAAGCGCCGCCCCTTCTATTCTCCGCGATGGGGAGGCGGGGCAGGGCGGGGACGGGGCGGGGGGCGCAAGCCGGGCCATTCTGGGAGGGAGCGGACGCCCCCTGCGGGATCCGCCCGACTGGCGGGGGCGATGCTTGCAAAGAAGTTCCCAGCAGCACTCCGTCTTCCTTCTCTCCCCACCCCCCAAGCGATTTTTATGCGTGTCAATCCTTATGATGTGGGGCGCATGGTCGCAGCAGGATTTATGCTATATTGGGGGGGGGTGCAGGACATCCACCTGTCATCATCCTCTGTCTGACTCCGTCTAGCACATTAGGAATTTCTTTTGACCTCAAGTGCTGAGAAAAATCTGTCCGAATCTTCCTCCTTTTTTTAAAAAAAGTATTTTTATTAATTTACTTGGTTTTTTTTTTGGATGGGGGCAACTGTCCCCCTGGCTATGGTGGGGCGGGGTGTGCATCTCCGACTCTCATGCAAACATAATCCTGTGTTCTTCCTCTTAATGTCATCTCCTAGTGAGGGGAAGTGAAACATCTACAAGGGAGAGACTGCCCCAACTATGGAATATCCTCTCCAAAGAAAATGCGCCCGGCACAAACTTCATTGTCTTTTAGTCACTGGGCCATAACTCTCTCTCTCTCTATCTATCTATCTATCTGTTAAGTTGTGGGTGAACATATCAGACAACACAGTGATTCTTCAAACACCTCTTGTTTATTCACAGGCCGGAACAGAACTGAACTGAAGGGTTCAGCCAGCCTGCTTATATAGCGCTCCTGTACCACGCAACTGTAACAACTTTCTGTAACTATCCAATCACTGAACGTCACTTTCAATACCTTATTTGCATATATGGACCTGAGTGAAAACTATCTACAGTATCCCCCTGCTGGCCCAGGGTGAGAACTTCAGTACATAACACCATCTATCTATCTATCTATCTATCTATCTATCTATCCATCTATCTTCACTCATTTTTCACACAGTCATTTCACTCAATCACTCAGACATTTCAAAACATGTTTACTATATTAAATATTTCAAACTCTCCTACTGTCTATTGTGCTTTGTATTTCCTGCATGTACTGTTTATTTTTAATTTTTATAACCCTCCTTGGAAATCATTAGCAAAATGCAGCACACAAATGTTTTATAGTTCTCTCTTTAAAAACAAACAAACAAACAAACAAACAAACAAACAAACCCCCACACCTTTCCCACAAACCCTTTGCCCTCAATCCAACTTGTTCAGCACACACCTTGCCTCAAGGAGTCACTGAAGAGGCATGTCAGCAGGGAGAAATGTGTGAGGGGAAGCTGGAAGATTCAGGATAGGCAAGAGGCTTCTTCACACAACAAAGCATGGATTTTGCCCTCACTAGATGTAGCGACAGCCACCATTTTCGATGGTTTTAATTAAAGATGGGACAAATTAATGGGAGGATGAGGCTATCAAACGCTACTAGCCACGACTAAAACTAACCAACTAAAACATTGGTCACCAGCAGCGTTGGTAGAAACCGTTCCAAGAAGAGAGACATTCAAGGTCCCAACGCCTGCATCTGAAACACGTCTTATGTCTTATGACCACAAATAGGAATTCTCTGTCGTTTCTCAGTTGGTAATGAGGAAGTTCTGAATTGGCCGAGGATTGCTTAACTTACAGAGCCTAGCTGCTTCCTAACTTACAGAAAATCACTACTCTGACATACTACTGCCTGCTATGTTGCAAAAGCGCTAATTTTCAGTTTCTCTTCCCATTTAAAAAATAAATAAAGCATGAACCTCACAAAGTCAAGCACTGGGTGCATTCTGCAGGGGACAGATCATGTACAGGAAGCATACACATACAGAATTTATTTTCAGAGAAACAATCAGTGCAATATGGTAAAAGGGTGGGAGCCATCCTGGTCCCTGTCTCTATACCAGGAACTGCTAATTCTCTACCCAGAAAGGGCCGTTGACTCCCCCCACAAAACCAACCTCCCCCCCCCCAAATCCAGCCACATGCAACTCTTCATTCATGTGTTCATTGAATGGTAGTGTCTACATGACGGTTATCCCCACCTTTAGCTTTCTGTGCCGGACTTGAAACACTTGGGTGCGATTTAATGCATACTTTCATAAAAAACCTCTCCCTCGCTGATTATTAACCCAACCCTGACTGGCCTCTGGATTATTGCCAGTATTATTTTTATAATACCTTCAATATATGAATTAAAGTCTATATGGAAGTTGTAGTGCCTCAGTTTTCAACACACTTTCATGTGGGTGGGTGGGAGATCCTGTGTTATAGAGAAGGATCAATAAACCTTATTTTTATAACTTATTTAAGGGCAGTAGAGAAGCAAGCCTTGTGTCCCAGGCTGTTCATCAGACCCTCTTTGACTTTACTAGGTTAACTCAGGAAGTGGGAAGAAAGTGCATAGGGACAGCCATGTGGCAGAGTTGTTTTGTTTCATGCTTTCCATTCATGACCGTGTCCACACTTTCAGGAAGCAACAGATCAGCAGCAACATGGGAAGGGTAGTGTTACCCATTACCAGAACTTGAGCTTTGTCAGTTCCATGGAAATCTGGCAGGGCCAATTATCCTCAAACATCAGTGTGACAGCAGTTTTTAAATATCTGAATGAGAGGCATGGAGGGATGGAGTTTGAGGAAATGAAATAGATTAAACCCAGCTTCTGCAATGACACTGTATCTCCACCTCACTTCAAGGTCTCAGCATCAGCAGAAACAATGGATGGGGAAATCATACAAACCCCAAATAGCAGCTGTTATTTAAGGAATGCAGCCGTGCTAGCTCAGCTTATTTCAGCACCATTTTCTTCCCTGTAGAAATCCTCTTTCTGACATTTGGAGGAGGCTGCTGCGGAAGAGAAAGCAGCGTCTACCCCAGATCTCACTTAGTCCTTTGCCATATACAGCACTTATGGTACCTAATGATCTCTGATCATCTTGCCAGGCTTTGGAATTCTCTTGGGAGTTAGCGAGACCTTGGGCTACATATTGTGAATCGACATTTTTATCAATGTAGTGCAGAAATGGGCAGGCCCCCTAGCAAATCAATAAGAAAAAAAGTTAATTAAATCAGATCTGAGCTGCTAGTCAAAGGAAAGGGAGAAGAGCCATTTTTCACTTTCTAGCAGCACAATTTCTTGGGCAGAGGGATACATGTTCTCTCTCTGAATCATTCTAGAACACAAAATGTCCATCACTGGGGAATACTGCCTGCAGAAAACCATCTTCAGTTACTCTTCTCACTGATTCTAGAGGCTAGCTGCATTAATCGACTGCAGCAAAACTAGTAAGACCATCTAGTTGATACCAGAAAAAGAAGAAAGCGAATTCTCAATTATTTGATTTTCTTGGATTGCCAACACAGAACATTTGCCTGGAGATACTAGTCCATAGGACGTGGGTGGCGCTGTGGTCTAAACCACAGAGCCTAGTGCTTGCTGATCAGAAGGTTGGCGGTTCGAATCCCCTCGACGGGGTGAGCTCCTGTTGTTCGGTCCCAGCTCCCGTCCACCTAGCAGTTCGAAAGCACGTCAAAGTGTAAGTAGATAAATCCGGTGGGAAGGTAATCGGCGTTTCCGTGCACTGCTCTGGTTCACCAGAAGCAGCTTAGTCATGCTGGCCACATGACCCGGAAGCTGTACGCCGGCTCCCTCGGCCAGTAAAGCGAGATGAGCGCCACAACCCCAGAGTCATCCGCAACTGGACCTAACGGTCAGGGGCCCCTTTACCTTTTACTAGTCCATAACAATATTGGTTTTTGTTTTTAAATTTGTTAAAACACACTTGTGGGATGCAGTGCTCATCTATTCTATAAAGTGCAAAGGGAAAACTGAAAATATGTACCTAGAGCACTTATTATGTTGGATGGTACTACAAGTTCTGCTGTTTTAGAAGTAAGCTGTGGAATCACACATTTTAGTTCACTTAAAAATAATAAGATTCGACTCCTTTTAAAATGTAAGACTTCAGTACATATAGTGATTGCACAGTTTAAGGCTTTGATGTTTTGTCTAACATGTGTGTGTTGTGTGTTTATAACATTTAATACAAATAAATGTTTTTGCCCCAATCCCAATAAAATGCTTCCAGTATTTTAACAACCATGTGCTTCTTCTAACATCATCTCAGACCCGGTTGCGGCCATACCTGATACTTCACCCAGTCTCAAGGAGGAAAAGCATTGGTTCACAACCTTGCCACATGCTTCCCCCTCCAACATCACAAAAAGAACTGCCTGTCTTAAGTGGGTCAGACCACTGGTCCATCAAGTTCAATATTATCTACACTTAGCAACAGCTCTCCAGGATTTCAGACAAAGGATGTCTCAACTCTACCTAGAGATGCTGGGAATTGAAGCTTGGGATTTTCAGCTTGCGAAAGAGACACTCTGCCACTGAGTGATGGCCGCAGTTCCGCTCTTGTCTCTTTCCCCTAATGTTGTGACAGTCTGTTCCATCTCTGCACACAGCTCACTTGAGGATTGAACTTTACCTGACATTTAAACACTTCTTTGAAACAAGCTGTATTTGTGAAAAAGCTCTTTAAAAACCTACATTTGGAGGAAAATATTGAGCAGTGGCTCAGCAGGAAACTAGCCAGACTACATAATAGCCCATCCGGCTTTGTAGCCTCTATGAATCACAGTAGCCGTGAGCTGTATTTATAGCTTCCTACGCCTTTGGTTAATAGAGTGTATAAATCCCAAAGCTTTTTCAGCATGATGTCATGACCTCCAGCCTGATGCAATGAATCTTTCACACTCTCCCAACTCAAGGCTTCTTTATAGGGAATGGTAATTATCACACTGCCATTGAGATGGCCCTCTCGACAACTCCAGGATTGTGCTAAACGCAAGTGATATTTGCATGAATAAACAACAATCTTTCCCTAGTTCAAAGACTAGGCATCAGATGTTTTCATGCTACATCTAAATGCCCCTTATTAAACTACCAATGGTCTTGATGGTACCTTTATAACAGATATAGACATACTTCAGAGGATCAACTTGTTTATTTTCACTAATCTTCTTATACCACTTACGCTGCCTTCACAAGCATACCATAAAAGGTCACCTGTTTCAATACATTTATTTATTACTGTGTTCCTGCCAAGCCATATGGAACTACCCCAGCAATTTCCAGACCTTATATACACAACCACATGGAATCCTAGAATCTGTGATGAAAAGGTAATGGCTACATTGACCCATCGGGATGCGGGTGGCGCTGTGGGTTAAACCACAGAGCCTAGGACTTGCCGATCAGAAGGTCAGTATTTCGAATCCCCGCGACGGGGTGAGCTCCTGTTCCTCAGTCCCTGCTCCTGCCAACCTAGCAGTTCGAAAGCACGCCAAAGTGCAAGTAGATAAATAGGTACCGCTCCAGTGGGAAGGTAAACGGCGTTTCCGTGCGCTGCTCTGGTTCGCCAGAAGCGGCTTAGTCATGCTGGCCACATGAGCCGGAAGCTGTATGCCGGCTCCCTTGGCCAGTAAAGCGAGATGAGCACCACAACCCCAGAGTCGTCTGTGACTGGACCGAATGGTCAGGGGTCCCTTTATCTTTACTTTTACATTGACCCATCAGCCTCAGTAATCCTAGCAAAACCAGATGTTCTCTTAAGAATAGCGTGTATTTATGATGTACCTGGACAACTTCCTAAGCGTGTTGAACTTCCCTGTCAAATGTTTCAAAAGATTTCGGCTTCCTGGTTTTATCAACATAAACTTGGGTCCAGATATCTTGTGAACTGAAGGGCACATATGCAATACCTCCGCTGTTGAGACAGGTGATTATATTTACTATTTCTCCATTCCCGTGCGGCACCCTGCAAATGTACATCACCCAACACCAGGTGATGTTGCAGGGTGAAATCTCTGAAAATTCCCTTCCACCTACAGAGTCCCCTGCTCAATCAGATACTGTACTTTTCTGTGGTTGGAAGGAGCTCTTACCACCACACGCAAAAACAAGTCTGGATCCAAGCCATCGTCTGTACACCTGAGATAGCTTGTGAAAAATAGTTTGACTTCTCAGCAGCACAATGTCTTTTGTTTCTGTATTATCGCTTCCTGTTTGTATTCATTCCTCAAGTGCAAACAGAATTTCTTCCAAGCATGTGTTAACAACCTTTAGCAGTAACTACAGCCAGGGGGGAGGTAGGAGTCAAATTTCAGAAAGGTATAAGATTTTATGAGAATCAACCGAAATTGGAAAAAATACAAACATGTGCACACACACACTCACAATCTATGGTGATCTGGTGTTGTGATTTTTGGAGGCAAACAGGAACCTGCTTTCGGAAATGATTAAGAAACCACCCATTTACCACTGCAAGGCAGCTCAATCCTACAAAAGCTGTTCCCACACTCAGTAGACGGGAATGATTAACTGCTTAATAGTGAATGAGATTCATGGCTATTGCAACCCCCCCAAAAAACCCACCAGTATTATGTATACCAGAGTGTACTGGAAAACACAAGGGGGGAGAGGATGGTTTTCTATGATGTGAATCAAACTATATTTAAAAGCACCATTCTAGAGGAAATGAGAGGCAAAGTTCACATTTGGATTAAAATCTCTCATGTGCTGCTGGTGAACCCCAGGGTCACACTCTGCTTTTGCTTTTGTCTCATGCAGAATTTGCTTATGCTCCTTCATTTCCACAAGCGGCACAATGAACAGAAACAATAAGCATTAATTCCTGCAGGCGAATTAAAAAGCCTCTGGAGCAAATGTTATCTAGCAAATGTTTCCCCAGCGTGAAACAATACACAATGGGAAGGCCTGCTTTGTGCCAGAGGAAGAGCTAGGCGTCTATTATTAGATATCAGTGTGAAACATTTTGGGATATGAAACGGTAGTTTAAGCCAGAGCTTCACACAGATTGCCTCTCCTTCCATTGCAGTTAATGTTCAGCTATATCCAGCAAAAGGCAAGCAAAACCCAAGCATGCATTGTGATTTGACAAATTTGATTCTCCCATCCCACCCCGAAACCCATTATAACCAACACAACTTTTCATCTATTGTCTCACACTACAGTTCCCATGATCCCATGATACAGGTTCTGCTAGCAACAGCTGATGGGAGTTGTAGTCCAAAAACAGCTGGAGACCCAAGTTGGGGAAACACTGAACTAGACGATCCTTCTGGTCCTATGTGGTTCTATGATATAAATCAAACATTCTTCTTCTTCTTCTTCTTTTTTTATCAAACATTCTTCTTAACATACAGCACCATCTAAAGGCACGGTTTTGAATAGCATTCACTGTGAGTTTACAGTACTGTATTTAATAGTGCAACTTGGTTCTTCGTGCAATCAATAGAGTCCCCATCTGCCTTCTGTTCAAATAATCATTAGTGACTAATTTGAATGCCTTGAGAAGGTATTGGCTGAAGCCACAGACAAGTAGCTGCCATTTTGGGAAAGCTGCTATACGCTTCCAGTGAGTAAATATTTGGTGGGGAATTTCCACAAGAAGCTTAAAAATAGGTGACTCCAGACAAAATACTTGCTAACCACCATCTACAGACCAGCAGCTTTTACAACCTCAGAGGCCCCAGAGATATTGAAGCAGTTAATTAATTCTTACACAACAAAAAAACCGGCCATCAATATATATACACCTTTGTTACTGTTGTTGTTGTTTAGTCGTTTAGTCGTGTCCGACTCTTCGTGACCCCATGAACCAGAGCATGCCAGGCACTCCTGTCTTCCACTGCCTCCCGCAGTTTGGTCAGACTCACGTTTGTAGCTTCGAGGACACTGTCCAACCATCTCGTCCTCTGTCGTCCCCTTCTCCATGTGCCCTCAATCTTTCCCAACATCAGGGTCTTTTCCAGGGAGTCTTCTCTTCTCATGAGGTGGCCAAAGTATTGGAGCCTCAGCTTCACGATCTGTCCTTCCAGTGAGCACTCAGGGCTGATTTCCTTCAGAATGGATGCGTTTGATCTTCTTGCAGTCCATGGGACTCTCAAGAGTCTCCTCCAGCACCATAATTCAAAAGCATCAATTCTTCGGCGATCAGCCTTCTTTATGGTCCAGCTCTCACTTCCATACATCACTACCGGGAAAACCATAGCTTTAACTATACGGACCTTTGTTGGCAAGGTGATGTCTCTGCTTTTTAAGATGCTGTCTAGGTTTGCCATCGCCTTTCTCCCAAGGAGCAGGCGTCTTTTAATTTCGTGACTGCTGTCACCATCTGCAGTGATTTGTTACTAGCAAATCTATTTGATATACAGGTAATGAGAGAGGAATGGAATAAAGAATTAGATATCTCAGTTTCAACCACACAGTGGGAAACTGTTTTAAGTGCCATAACAAAGGTGTTTCAGGACCTTAAATTGAAGCTCAAACAAAAAAATAATAATATTTAGAATATACTAGACCCCATTATGTTTGTTTAAAAAAAGGCTATCTAAGGTATCTAACTGTTGGAGATGCAATAGGGATAGTGCTTCTCTAAAATGTATGTTTTTCATTGTCCTATATTGAAAGTTTTTTGGCAGAAGGTAACTGAAACTATCAACAGCACTGTATGGAACAAGCTTACATTTACAGAGCAAAATATCCTTTTGAATTATATACCCAGCATATGAAATCTTACAAAAGGACAATATGAGTGGACTCTCCATGCCCTTACCACAGCAAAAAGACTGATACTGATGAATTGGAAAAATAAAAATGTGGCTCTCTTCTACGATTGGATTGAAGACTTATACAAACTCGCAACATGTGAACAACATGCATATAAATGCAGACTTACCATGGACAAATTCAATGATATTTGGAATCCATTCTTACAAATACTGTAACAGGTTAAGATCTGGTGAAGTACAATACAGTGGTACCTCGGGTTACAGACGCTTCAGGTTACAGACTCTGCTAACCCAGAAATAGTACCTCGGGTTAAGAACTTTACCTCAGGATGAGAACAGAAATCATGCGGCAGCAGGAGGCCCCATTAGCTAAAGTGGTACCTCAGGTTAAGAACAGTTTCAGGTTAAGAATGGACCTCCAGAATGAATTAAGTTCTTAACCCGAGGTACCACTGTAACAACTTTGTATAGTATGGTTTTGGGTTTTCCCCTCCCCCCTTTATTTTCCCTTCTACGTGGGTGCTGTTTCTCTTTTTCCTTTTCTGTCTTTTCTTTACGTCTCATCGTGTTTAGTGCACATATAATTATGTACTTTTAAACTTTCAATAAAGATGTCTGGAAAAAATAAAAATAAAAATGAGTGACTCGCTCTGTGCTATTTCAGAAACAGCAACTTTCACACCTCAGCCACATGGTCCCATCACTCTCCAACCACAGAGGTTTCTTGGCTGGCAGCTTTTGCACGTAACATTTTACGCCTGATGGGGGATTTGCCAAATAAGGGAGAAAAACGGTGAGTGCAATTGGAAATGACCAATACAAAAACTTTTAAGTTGCACACATATATTTGTGGGTAAGAGGAATAAAAAGGGTTGAATACTAGGCTTATTCTATACAGTGGTACCTTGGTTCTCAAATGTCTTGGTACTCAAACAACTTGGAACTCAAACACTGCAAACCCGAAAGTAAGTGTTCCGGTTTGCGAACATTTTTCAGAAGCTGAACGTGCTCCGTTTTGAGTGTTACACTTCCGATTTGAGTGCCACACTTCTGTTTTGAGTGGTACACTGAGGTCTGTCTGTTTTTGCTATTTATTTTGCGTTTTTGTTTTTGCAGCTCTTTTTTGTGTGTCTGTGTGGAACCCAGTTCAGCTACTGATTGATTGATTGATTGATTGTGTGACTGCAGTACATTGTTTATTGCTTTCATTTTATGGATCAATGGTCTCCTTAGATAGTAAAATTCATGTTAAATTGCTGTTTTAGGGGTTGTTTTTAAAAGTCTGGAATGGATTAATCCATTTTGCATTACTTTCTATGGGAAAGCGGGCCTTGGTTTTGGAACACTTTGGTTTTGGAACAGACTTCCGGAATGGATTAAGTTTGAGAACCAAGGTACCAATGTAGATGGAATCTTATCAGAATCTACAGCCTCTACTGTAACAAGCAAAATCCTAACTTTTCTCAAATACCTTGGAGCATGGTTTTTATGTAATGCTTCTTAAATTGACACTTTGAGCCTTCCTTGATCAATAGTTTTAACAAATGTCCTTAAATTCTATTGTCACCTCTTATTCAGAGCTGTAAATGAGGAATTTTCTTTTGCTTCTCAGTAAATCTAATAATTCATTTAACACAATTTTTGGAAGGAAGAATTCCTTTAAAAATGCTTTATTGGTTAAAAAAACATAACAAAAGACTAAATGCTACTGTCGCATAGATGAATATTTTCCTTAATCTTTTTGGGATTTCATTATTCATTATACCTAGTAGGAAGCCTTCAGGCTTCTTTGGGAAGGAACATTTAAACATTTTTTAAAAGTTCATTGCAAATTATTTCCCCCAAATCCCTATTTTTTTTAGTTCCACCACATGTGGATCATGGTGCCTTCCGCCTCCCCACATCTCCAACAGATGTTTGATTTAGCTTTATACATTTTAATGAGTTTTACAGGCGTTAAATACCATCTGTAGAGCATCTTCATGCAGTTCTCTTTCAAATCGTAGCACGCTGTAAATTTAAAGTCCTCCCTCCACAGCCTCTTCCATGATTCCATCTGGATGTTGTAGCGTCTCTAGCCCATTGTACCATAACAGATTTCACTTCCTCCTTGACCTCCCAGTCAAGAAGTTTATACATATGAGAGCATTTTATTTGTATTGTCTTTTTCTAATCTTGAGAGTTCCATGGAGAATCCTTTATCCTTTCGAAATGTTTCATTTAGCTGAAAATACTGCAACCAGTCAGTCAGATGTGTCCTAATTTCTTCAAAAAAATTTTAGTGTTGTTTTCTTTTTCTTCCAATAGATCTTTATAAACTGCCCAATTACTTCTTTTTTTTTTCTTGGCTGAGAACGCTTCCCTGCCCCAGCCATACCCATCACTCACCCTCCTTTTTGCCTTCTAGAGATTTTACCTTGCTGGAGCGAGTCCTTAAACTGCTGAGGCATCTTGCTTGCATGGATGAAGCATGGTGTAGTCTGACCAAAGTGTTTTGCCCCTGGCATGCAGCCCCCTCCCCATTACCCATGAGGAAATGTATGTCCTGGAGTGAATAGGGTTCCCCACTAGCAATGACTCAGAACACACACCTGGTGAACAGAGATCTAGCATCAAATTGCAGATCGGAGTTGCTGGAAATGCATTTTTTTCATATGCTCTGGAGCAGCTATGTCCTTATCCATTAACAACTTCTAGGGTTAACTAGGTCTTTCAAAATGAGCTCAGTCAGTCTTGGATAAATTCCATCTTAAAACAGGTCTGTTCTGTTCCTTATCTGCAGATGAGACAGAAACCAACTCTACTGCAAGTTATATTTGGCACTATGCAACATCTGTGTTTTGACCTAGAAGCCCTTAAACGGCTCAGAGCTGACAAGGACTGCCTTTCCCCATATGAAGCAGCCTAGGAACTGAGGTCATCCTCCGAGGCCCTTCTTGTACCTCCCTCTATGAGAGGTTGGGAGGGTGGCAACCTGAGACAGGGCCTTTTCTGCAGTGGCTCCCGTTTTGTGGAATGCTCTCCCCAGGGTTCCACTGGAGCCTTCGTTATATATTTTTAGGCAAAAACATTTATTTTCAAACAGGCCTTTAGCTAATTGACATCTGATGCCATTGTTAAATTTGGTTGTGGTTGTTCTTATTTTTACTAAGTATGTTGTGGTTTTCCCATTTTAGTTTTATGTTGTGCACCTCCCTGATATTTACAGATGAGGAGAGGTATACAAACCAACCAGCCACCGTTAGCCCTCTGGATGTCATGCAATCTTCCCCATGCTATGCCCTTCATTTTTGCCTGGATGGAGAATAGAAAGGAGCGTACAAGTGTGTGCAGAAACTAGGCTACTGTAAAGAAGTAAAATTTACTTGTTGCTCTGCTATTTTTGTCTGTTCCCAGGTGCAATGGATATGGGGCCCGAAAGGGGCTTGCAAGAGGAACTGGAGCCAATGAAATTAGCGTTTAGAACTCTTAAAAACAAAAACAGCCACATCAACCTTAGTGTGGTCTTAGTAACACTTTATACTTTCTGGCCATTTAGAATGAGCCATGCTAGAGTTTAATGTTTTCCTCCCTGGTAGACGCCACTGAAATAAGAGTGTGATATCAGAATCAGTATGTGATGCCAAGGATCACATGCTACTTATTCCAGCAGAATCTACATAGGATGCCTCTATTCCATATGCTTGATAAAACATGTCAACCGCATTAGAGTGTTTCTTCAACTCTGTTGCTGTAATGAGAGCAGCAGGGTCAGATTGTACATGGAACAGTCCCAATTAACCCAACTCCCAAGTTAGAAATGAACATTCTCTCTTCCTCCATTAAGCCCATGGATTTCACACTGGAGATTCTGCAAATGTCTTGGGGCTGTTTTGTGAAACATATTGAATTTGGGTGCTAGTTCTTGTGTTTTTCTGCAGATCTTTTAACTCTGGAATTTTAAAGAGCAGTGTATCAAGTTTATCAGCTTGTTAAATCTTCAAACTGTTGGCCATATATTCTACTGGTATCCAGAATAGCTATTAGCGATTACTGAAAGCACCCCATTATTTTTTTGTATTCAATTTGAGATTGATGAAGAGGGGACCAGCAAGCTGACTGAAGATCACAACACCTCCTCTCTCGAGAAGAGCACAGTCCCTGCAGAAGACAGGTAGCTGCTCCCCTCTAAGGAACAATGCTGCTTAAACAGTAGCCTGCCCATGCTTCCCTTTGGAAAAAAGAGGACACCAAGAAGAAAGAACAGTTCAGTCCTTTATTACAATCCACGGCCAAGATTTCAAGCATGACTGGTTCATTTCAGCTCTTTCACAGCCAAACCTAAAGAGAAGGGAGAAAAAGAGGCTGAGAAACTGAAGAGACAGATTCTGATCTCATTACTTCTGCTCATCAGGCTGGCAAACCCTCAGAGGTTTTCATCTATATCCCAGATACAAGCTGCTGAAGCTTATTAGCAGGTCTGAGCGTGCAAAGAAGCATGACTTTCAGGCTTGTGAACCAGGTGACCTGAACACTCACAGGGCTTTTCATATGTGAACTGCTACTGTGGCTTAGTATGAAATGTCACTGAATATCCAAAGTGTCTTTACTCTGTCCAGTAGTTTTCCTTGTAAGCCAGTGACATTTAGACTAGTCTTTAAAAGCCAACCTTATTAGGCCAACACTTCCTGCTGAATGCACGACTGAGGGAATGGTGTCCCTTTTTCTGTACTTTGAATTCCTGCCCCCAATTGATGCAACTCTTGAATCCGTGTCTATCAAACACTTCAAACTACAGCTTGTTTTTACATGTACAAGAATGCGGCACAAAGAAAAATGTGGATTTATTAACCAAAAAGCATAGCTATTCAGGGCACAACTGAAACGGAGTTAGTAATGATTCAACCCTCCTCTCACACCAGGGTAGGGGGAAAGGGGTTTGAATGTGTTACTTTAGCTAGCTGTACCAGAATTTTCCAAATGGGTGCAAGTGCCACCACTGGGTTCCACATTGGTGGTACCCATAACACTCTAAAACAGGGTTCTTGAGACAGGGAGGGGCTGAGCTGGACCAGGCCCCATGCTGCGCTTTGAAGTTCTGACAATTGGGACTTCAAAGCACAGCATCACCTGACATCATAGTGACTAACAGGTGGGCAGCCCTACTCTGTTAGATTTGCCCCATCAGGGTTGGAGATCTGTATCTTGCTGGTCAGAAAAGGTTCCTGACCCTGCTTTACAGGATGCCGTCACATACATGGTTGCTTTCAAAGGGGGATCTTCTTATATAATACACATGAGAATACCCACCACCTTCTGTTACTATCAAGAAGCACCAGATGCTACTCTGCCACCACCCAAGTCTTCTCCCATGACTAACAATCTCCTGCATGGTTCAATTACCTGGTGGAAGAGACTGCTTCAGTTTTTCAGCCTTTTCCTTGTCTGTGATGACCAGCGTATACAGATACCGGCTGCAACGGACCTTGAACTTCACGTTATCTTTGTTCTTCTTGATCTTGACGGCTACAATGTAATATCACTGAAGTTAGCAACATACCCTTAATATATTAAGCAATAGGTTAGCCAGAATCGGAGCCTAGTACGATACACTCTCCTTTAAAGACAAACAATTTGATTAAATCCTGCTTTATCCCATAATGAGTACAAGCAAATGACATCTGTACTTCAGTGCCGTTTTGCCATTTATTTTGTTCCTATGCATGTAGTCTCCTGCCACGACAATGCCCCTCACTATATTAATATTGAAACAAACTTGTATCAGGGAAAAGCTTTTCTAAAAAGACACGTACATTAAAAAAAATACACAAAAGCTAACCAAATTCCAGACTGGTGCTATTATTTGATCCATTACGTTTGACTTAATGATAATAATTATTAATGTTTACAGACTTATGCAGCTTTGCTTTGTTATTTCTGTTCTCCAAATCTATTACAAAGAAGTAGGTAGCAAGATCAGTGTGAGTAATTGTATAAAGGTGCTTGGATTCTGGCGAGTTGGACATAATGTGAATTTAAGTTTCTTTCTAGAAATGATCTTCATGGAACATTTATAATCAGATTTTGGTGTCCTGAGTGGCTCTTTGGGTACATAAAGTTGTATGGGTTTGAATGCATCACTTCAAAAGATACTAACCAAAACTATCTTGCAAATTGGCTAGGGTGTCAAGTTTCATTAAACTTCCAAAAGCACAAACTGCTTATAATTTTCACATATCTTTCACAAGCAATGGTATCTTTCTACCTGACTCTTATGCACTCTGACACCAGAGGGGTTATTTTCAATTCCATGCCGTATATAAAGCGCACCGGAACAGTGAAAAATCCAATTTACATTAATTTCAGAAGTGTGAAAACTAAAGCACATTCATAGTTAATTAGGCACTTGTACAACCTTCTTGCTTTGCTCGCAATTCAAGTAATTTTAAGTGCTGCTTTTAAAACCAGATGTTACACGCACTTTAGAAAATTATGCTGTTCTTTAAGCTCAATATGAAAGTCTTTTTGATGCTATTTAGCAAAGAACTACTAAGCATTAGCTTAACAGAATACAAAGCAATGTGCTATGCCATCAGAATGGAACACTTTTGCATACATTACTCCTGGTTTTTTTTACGCAAGATAAACAGTTAAAAACTCAATTCTGTGCAAACTATATATATTATCAGGCCACATGATTTCAGAGCCAGCATTAGGAGAAATACAGAGAATCCATAATAGCTACAATAATTTAGAACTTCAATTATCTACTACTGAGGAAAACTTCACAGGTTAAAGGCTCTAGTTTGGATAAACTAGCTAGCATAACAATAGAAGTGTCTGCTGAATCAGGCGAATAGCCCATCTACTCCAGCATCCTGTTCTTACAATGCCAACCAGAAGCCTATGGGAGGCCCTCAAGAAGAACCTGGGCACAATAGCATTTCCCTACTTGTGATTATGAGCAACTGGTATTCAGAGACATACTGCCTCCAACAGGGGAGAAAGACTACAACAATCATGGCTAGTCGCCACTAATAAACCTCCACAAATTTGTCCAATTTCTTTTGAGGCCATCAAAGTTGGTGGCCATCACTATCAAATTCCATAGTCTAACTATGCTCTGTGTGAAGAAGTATTTTTGTTTGCCTGTCCTGAATCTTCAAACGTTCAGCCTCGTTGGATGTTCTGGTATTATTAGAGAAGGAGAAAAACTTTTTCTCTATGTGCATTAACAACTTGGAATTTAACTTCCCTTGCTTCAGTTAGTCATGTAGCAGTTAATCCAGACTGTAATCATTCATGGATATGAATGGGTAAAATAAAAACAATTTATACTGTAAGCTGTTTGTAAGAGCTCGTTTTACGAACCTCAAAATATTGCTAGTTTAAAGACAGTTCAACTACCACTGGCTTCACCACAAATATCACTGGGATTTTTAAAAATGCAAAAATGTTATTAATTACGATGTTATAGAAACGTTTGTTGTTTAAAAACACCTTAGTTTTTCTTCTTCAAAAGAACTGTGCACCTTGAATCCACCATGCCCCAAATCCTGCTAACACCTCCAAGTCTGGGGGGTTAGGGGAGCCATGTCAAAACAATTTGCTTTTATGGAACAGATACGCCCTCATTCATATTACCAATCACTTTACATTTTAAAAAGTTCAAAGTTATGCTCTATTTTAGGTACTGAATTAGAACTTGAATTACTCTATTCAGAAAGCGCATTGAATTGAATTATTCACGACATGACATTAGATTACAATAGATTGAAATGTTTGACTTGGTGCAGATTTATGTTACTTTTCTCCCACCCTCACCATTACACATAGTAATATTACGAGTCTGTCTGGTACAGTGGTACCTTGGGTTAAGAACTTAATTCGTTCTGGAGGTCTGTTCTTAACCTGAAACTGTTCTTAACCTGAAGTACCACTTTAGCTAATGGGGCCTCCTGCTGCTGCTGCACCGCCACCACACGATTTCTGCTCTCATCCTGAATGAAGTTCTTAACTCAAGGTACTACTTCTGGGTTAGCGGAGTCTGTAACCTGAAGTGTCTCTAACCCGAGGTACCACTGTATTTCGGTTTCGCAGTGCAGCTTAATGGAAGAGGGCAAGTTGCAAATGCACCAGTGAGAGCACCAGACTTGGTCCACCTGTGTGTTTGTACCATGCCAGATATGACCTCCTTTGGAAGCTGTAGTGCAGCTGGTAAGCCAACCTGCTACTGGGAAGCTCCCTATGTTCTTCTCTCTTTGTATATGTGGTACACCCATACTGGGAAATTCTAGGTATATTAGCTGCAGGGTTTAGATGACCCTTGCATTTTAAAGTCCTTATCTAGTAATGGATATGAGTGAGCAGGCTGGTGGACTTGGAGCAGTCTTGTGGAATGCTTTCCCCAGGGAAGTTCGCCTGGTGCCTTCATTATACACCTTTAGGCACCAGGCAAAAATACTCCTCTTTAACCAGGCCTTTGGTTGATTGTCATCCAATGCCCCTTTAAAATGTGTTGGGGGGTTATTGGGCTGTTTGTGTTTCGCTTTTGTTTATGTATTTTGTTTTTATGTCATAATTTCATCCTGTGAAACACCCTGAGACCTATGGATATAGGTCAGTATGCTATTATTATTATTACTATTATTAAGTATTGCAACCCTCCACTATGCTTGGCATAAAAACCCAACAGCTGCCAGTGGAGAGAACCTTCCTTCTCCATGCCCAACATAGAAAGGGGTGGGAGACTCCCTTTTCTACTAGCCCAACAAGATAGCACTATTTCTTGCAGGCTAGTAACTTTAATCTTTAATCCTCTGTACCATTTCCAAGTCTTGGGCAAGAACAGTATCTTTGCCCAAGACTTGGAAATAGTAGGAAGTAAAGGGCAGAATGCGCAGTGCTGCCACTTCATAATAATTAATGCAACTCCAAGTAATTTGTGCTACATTTTTAGCACCAGCCAAAATAAAGAAGGTATCTAAGACAGAAAAACACTCCAGGAAAAGATCAAGAAACAGGGACAAAACAGTTAAGTCATAAACAGCTACTTACATTTTGCATCCTTCCTTCTGGCTGTCAATAGAAAATCTTTGATCTCTTCGATTTTGCGAGGCTGTAATTAAATAAATACAACCTTAAATATGAGCTTGATGCCTTGCACAAATATATGGTATCTTCAACTCTTAGTTCTGCAGCCTAGACTCTTTTCCTTTTCCTTTGGCACTTAAACCCATCTCAAACAAATACCCACAATAGATAGCTTGTAAGCGTGCAGAATTTGAGGAACTGCAAACACCAATTGTTTTCTTTTCAAGAGCCTTCCCGATTTCAAGCCTGCAGACGAACTGGGGAGGAGTAAGGCTCCCTAAAAAGATATCTTCAGAGACCTGCTGGTGGGCACCCGGCTGGCCACTGCTAGGAATAAGATGCTGTGCTAGAGGCACTCCTGGTTTCATTCAAAAGGGCTCCAAAGCCCTTTGAAAAGGGCACTATCTAAAAGCTAGGCTCTATGTTTAGGGAATGGAAGTGAGAGCTGGACCATAAAGAAGGCTGATCGCCGAAGAATTGATGCTTTTGAATTATGGTGCTGAGGAGACTCTTGAGAGTCCCATGGACTGCAAGAAGATCAAACCTATCCATTCTTAAGGAAATCAGCCCTGAGTGCTCACTGGAAGGACAGATCCTGAAGCTGAGGCGCCAATACTTTGTCCACCTCGTGAGAAGAAAAGACCCTGACGCTGGGAAAGATGGAGGGCACAAGGAGAAGGGGACAACAGAGGACGAGATGGTTGGACAGTGTTCTCGGAGCTACCAGCACGAGTTTGACCAAACTGTGGGAGGCGGTGGAAGACAGGAGTGCCTGGCGTGCTCTGGTCCATGGGGTCACGAAGAGTCGGACACGACTAAACAACAACGTTTAGGGAAGTTTTTAATGACTGATGTTTTAATGTATTTTTAATATTTTGTTGGAAGCTGCCTAGGGCAGCCAGATAGGCTGGGTATAAATAACAAATTACTGTATTAATTATTATTATTCAAAAAGGGCAACAGCAAACATGTCCAGCTACCGGGACACGCACACTGTGTCCCCTCTTCCGTATGAATGATAGTCATGCTTGCTGCACAACACACGTGTCCCCCAACCCTATTAAACAGAGATGTCTCTCTACAACCGGCTGCCTTCCTCTTAACTCGCGATACTTCTAAGACCTCCGCCCGAATCGTGAGGGAAATAGATGGGGGGGGGAGGAGAGAGACGCTTCTCTCACTTCACTCACCATGGCGACGGCTTCTGGCGACGGTTACCTGCAAGAGAGAAATCAAAATGGCAGAAGAGGCTACTCGGACGCTGCGCGCTAAACAGTCTTGGCCGCCGGATCTCTGCTAGTCCCTCCCCCAATTCCTCCGCCGCCAGGCCCTCAAGACCCCCGCGCCCCATCATCACCCTCTTACCGGCTCCCCAAGTCTAGCTTTACCGCGGATGGCGCCGGATCTCAAACGCCTCTTACCGAGATGCTGAACTTCTCGGCTGCAGCACCCGAGAGAGAAAAGAGCAAGCACTTCCGCATCCGGGTAATTGAACCCGGCTTACGTGAGGTGGGTGGGCTGGGCTACGGAAACAGAATAGGGTCAGAATTGTTAAAGGAGGGCAAAGCTGGCTCAGACCGCGCTGGTTTTTTTTAAAAGAATGGGAGTCCTGAGGATTCCAATGGCAACAGCAAACCACGGTTCTTTGGCTCGATGGGGTGTTTGGTTATGTCCGCTGGTGGAGGAGCAGGGACGAAGCCCTGCCGCTTATTCCACAGCAGCAAGGACGCTCTTGGGGCGCTATTTGCCAGCACTCTGCATCCCAAGCAATTGGCTTTTCTCCACCCAATTAGCCGAGCAAAGGGGGAGGCATCCAAAGTGAGCCCCCATCAGCTCCAGCTTTTTGGAGTCTAGCAACATCTGGAGGGCCAGAGGTTCCCCACCCCTGACCTGCATGGTTGAGGTGATGCTGGAACCAGGAACTTGCCAGTTCACATTTTTAGGCTATGCACACACACCTGTTTGCTCAACCTCCAGGGAAGCAGTGTGTACACGACATTAGCCACAATCCACACCTATCCTGTTGTTTCTTCTTGTTCCTTGTCAAATACTTTGTGTTTTTATTGTATTTTACCTTCAAGTCCGCTTTTGGTCCAAATTGAGAGAAAAAACAACCTAGATGTATTTTAAGCCGGTGATGTGTACATAGCTTTAACAAACACATCATGCCAGCTTTGCCTTAAATAGGTCCTGATATGGCTCTAATCATTGGGAAAACTTATTTAGGGCAATATACATGGTCTGTCCTCCTCTCTCCCTTCAATACTCGTAAACCTGTAAAACAGGTTGTGCTGAAAGAAAGAACCAAAGCCAAAACAATCATCCAGGGAGGATTTGAACCCATGGCCCATCACACTAGCCGCTACAACACCTTCGCTCTCAACACTAGCTGTGTTTTGAGTGACCCATAATGGGGACACCTCAAAAAGTTGAATCCAGACAGTACAGCAGGGACCCAGGTGGAGATTGTTGTGGTGATGGGGCATTCATCCATTATTAGCTATGCACATAGAAGCCTTGCATTCATTCATTATTAGCTCCTGTACATAGATTTGCCTTGTCAGATTGGGCCGTCTGCATTCACAGTTGTGCTTCAGTGTCCAGTCTTCATTTATGCAGCAGAGCAGGAAGAGGAGTGCAACTAATGTGTAGCCCTATTCCATTTTAGATATGTATGTAATAACACTAGCAAGGCACAATAGGGCAGTTTGATTACAATTTTTAAATAAACTGGGAAAATTAAAAGGCAAACAAACACACCCAGCAGTGAAAGTAATCATACCTGTAGAGTAGTTCACCCCGTCTGCACAGAAAACGGTTCATTCTGTTAGTTGCCTATTAGGAACATAAGAAGTTACCTTGTCAGATGCTTAGTCACCCACCTCAGTTTTGTAAACACTGGTAGGGCAGTGTCTCTCTGTCAGGAATCCCCGGCATCTCTCTACTTGGAGAGGCCAGGGATTTAACGTGTGATTTTTTTGCATGCAGAGCACAGCTATGCCCCCGTCTCTCTGTCACTAGGCATCAGGAACATTCTGTGTCCACAAATGGACTGGGGAATAGCTGGCGTTTTATGGAATGAAAGCCGCAAACCTATTATGCAGGAGTAAGCCTCATTGAACTTTGATCTAGTGCACTGTAAAATCATTTGCAAAAGGCACTTAGAAACATATGCTACATATACATGACAGCTTACTCTGGCTCCTGTGCACTCCCACCACTGGTGTTTGAAGCCAGGCACGTGTGACATTATGGGACGTGGGTGGCGCTGTGGGTTAAACCACAGAGCCTAGGACTTGCCAGTCAGAAGGTCGGCGGTTTGAATCCCCGCGACAGTGTGAACTCCCGTTGCTCGGTCCCTGCTCCTGCCAACCTAGCAGTTTGAAAACATGTCAAAGTGCAAGTAGATAAATAGGTACCGCTCCGGCGGGAAGGTAAACGGCGTTTCCGTGCACTGCTCTGGTTCATGCTGGCCACATGACCCGGAAGCTTTATGCCGACTCCCTCGGCAAATAAAGCGAGATGAGCGCTGCAACCCCAGAGTCGGTCAAGACTGGAACTAATGGCCAGGGGTCCCTTTACCTTTACCTTTACATGTGACCTTAGTCACCATCTGTAGACACACCTTAGCTTCTTGAGAAATATTCCTATTTGATGCGCTTTCCCTCAAACCAGTTTGCATTCTATTAGAAATGGAAGGTGTGTACAGTTCAGGCAGTGACTGCGCACACGCAGTGAATTGGAGTTTGGTGCAAATCAGGCAATGGCCATGGGGTGAAGACATTCCCATCTACTTTTCTGGTCTGTACAGCTGCTTAAGAATGTGACTTGGATGTTTGCAGCAGGGAGGAAATGACCTTATGTTTCAGACTGCTTATGTGTACGCAACCATAGACATAACGTTGGTGTTAGACAGTCCTTCCTTGGCAACTCTCTGGCTATGATACGGTCTCAGTAGGTTCACTGGTACAAACAATTATCTGCTTGAAAGAGAAAAGGGTTCCATTTATTGCAAAAGGAGAAGCAGGAACTGCTAGAACTCAGGATCCAACACACACACTCTTAAGTTATGGGCGAACATATCAGACGACACAGCGATTCTTCCAAAGCAGCTCTTTATTTGTGAGCTGGAACAGAACTGAGCTGAGGAGCTCAGTCAGCCTGCTTATATAGAGCTCCAGAACAATGTAACTGTTGCCATTTTCTAAAACTATCCAATCACTGAACGTCACTTTCAATCCTTCATTTGCATACAAATTATCCAATCATTGAACGTCACTTTCGATCCTTCATTTGCATAACTATCTACAGTATCCTCCTGGTGGCCCAGGGTGACAACTTCAGTAGATAAGAAGAAGAAGAGAAGAAGAGTTTGGATTTGATATCCCGCCTTTCACTCCCTTTAAGGAGTCTCAAAGCGGCTAACATTCTCCTTTCCCTTCCTCCCCCACAACAAACACTCTGTGAGGTGAGTGGGGCTGAGAGACTTCAAAGAAGTGTGACTGGCCCAAGGTCACCCAGCAGCTGCATGTGGAGGAGCGGAGACACGAACCCGGTTCCCCAGATTACGAGACTACCGCTCTTAACCACTACACCACACTGGCTCTCATAACACCCACACCAACACACAATCCTATCTGTGGTCCAACCACCAGAGTTTCTACTAGACTGCAGTGTAGATGGTGTTATAAGAAACTGTTATAAGAAAAAAATGGCTCCTTTTCCTTATGGGTTATCCAAGAGCCCGTATAGAGTCCTGAGGTAGGTTCCTCATCGGAAGGAGAAAATAACAGAGGCCAAGCAGAGAATATTGAGAAGCAAAGGTAAGCCTGATCTTTATTAACTGTTGCAACAGGGTGCTCACCGCCACAGGCAGGAGGCAGGAGGGACCCTGAACAATGGTGCACAAGCCCTTGTATAGATTTTTGAAATTGCCCACCCTGTAGCTCAAGACCCCCCCAAAAAACATCAGACATACATCACAGAAAGAGATGGTATCCAGCAGAAATCCTGTCTGCCAGGATACTTGATAATGGTCACTGATTGCATTACCTGGGCAGCCTGGCCATTCTTTTGTGATGGTTAATACTTTAATTCCTGAATCCAGGTCACAGAATCACCCTATTCATACACACATATGCCCTTAAGACAGGTAAGCAAAAAACAATGGCGAGGCTTTCCCATTTCCTTCCTCTTTGCAGAGAAATATTTGAGGTCACTGGGAGAGTCAAAATGGTTTGGGAGAGTCAAGATGACTTCAGGATTGTTCTCCTGTACTATTTCAGACACATGGTTTATGTACTTATGTATGTGTTTGCCTCGTACATTTATGAATGCTTATTTTATATTTGGGACCTTAGAATTCTTATAACATTGGTCTTGGGAAACGGGAGAGGGCGGAGCTGGGAGTGGGACCCACTGGTAGCACGGGGACCAAAAATCAAATCAAATCTGGGGTCATTCCTGAAAGCTGTTCTTGGCAAAGCAATGTAGAACTACTGACTTTGCTGTGATTATACAGGCTCAAAAGCAGCTTGTGCCCATATAAACAGCTGCACAGCATCTCACCCATGACAATCTGCATAGCTTCTTCCAAAGGAGGAGTGGTAAAATGTGTGCGCAGTGCTCTCTGGCTGCATAAAAGCGAGCAATAATTATAATAATTTATTTGTACCCCACCCATCTGGCTGGGCCTCCCCAGACACTCTGGGCAGCTTCCAACAAAGATTAAAAATACATTAAAGTATCACAACAAAGATTAAAAATACATTAAAGTGTCACAACAAAGATTACAAATACATTAAAGTGTCACACATTAAAAACTTCCCTGAACAGGGCTGCCTTCAGATGTCTTCTAAATGTTAGGTAGTTGTTTATCCACAGGGCGGGCACCACTACTGAGAAGGCCCTCTGCCTGGTTCCCTGTAGCTTTGCTTCTCTCAATGAAGGAACCACCAGAAGGCCCTCGGCACTGGACCTTAGCGTCTGGGCAGAACAATGGGGGTGGAGACGCTCCTTCAGGTATACTGGGCCGAGGCTGTTTAGGGCTTTAAAGGTCAGCACCAACACTTTGAATTGTGCTCGGAAACGTACTGGGAGCCAATGAAGGTCTTTCAAGACCGGTGTTATAGTTCAGCAGTAGTTCAACAACCTAATGCTTAATCAGAAATGGAGGAAGCCTGGAAGAAAAAAAGAGGTACAAAGCTTCAAAAGGGCTTTGTGCAACATTGATTGGACATTTTTTCACTTTTGCTGTGGGCTACATATGTTGATCTCATTGATTCCCTGGTCTGTTGTTTGGACCAGTAGGAACCAACATGGGCATTATTATAGTTCCTGTGTGGGTATCAAGTGCCACCTGAAAATAAGTGCAGCTACAAGTGGGCTAGAAAGCCTGTGTCCCGCCAGATGTTGTTGGACTCCAACTCCCATCAGCCTCAGTCAGTATAGCCAATGGCTAGGGATCATGGGAGTTGGAGTCCAACAGCGTCTGATGTGCTGCAGGTTCCTCACCTCTGAGCAAGAAGCGCCTGTTTTGTGCAACTGCAGCACATGAATTTTGACCTAGAGGGTATCAGAGGCAGGAGGCACGCCATCGCTTGCAACCTTTAAAGTGGAGATTAATCTTCTTTCTAAAAATACTAATCTTAATGGGATCTAAATGGGAACTGTTCCACCAAGTTCTGAATAGGGGACAGCAAAGATATCTCTTGTCTCCCAAGACTCCAAAGCTCCGAACCACCCATGTCATATCTGCCGTGAGAAAGGAAATGAGGACATTTCCGCGCATCTAGGGAAATGATTTTGGAGCAGGGAAGCATCCATCTTCGGTCTAAGAGAGAGATGGCATCTCCCAATCTATCAAAAATGTGACGGAGAAAGGGAACATTAGCTACAGAGAAGTGTACCAGCCCTTCAGAGAGTAAGGGACAAGGGGGCAGCCTATCGGCTTGTATATATCTCGCATTCTGCGACGGGAGAGAGGAAATCGATAGAGCTGTCAGGCCATTAATGCATTCAAGTATTGCAAACTCTCCAATCATGGCAATCGCCAGATGGATGATTCAAATTAAAAGAGAGAGAGAGAGAGAGAGAGAAGGGGAGATAAGCATCTGACATGCTGGAGGGGGAAGGCAGGAAGAAGAGCAAGTGCCGGGGAAAATTAAAGACCATAAATCACAGCAACCTGTGCAAAATCCAGAACAAGTTACTGACAGAGCAGTCCCTTTAAATTTTTTAAAAAGAGGGAGAGATTGCATTAGCGTCGCTGTCGCTGATTTGCTGGGGTTTACATGTCAGCATCTTTCAGTGCAAAAGGACTATTTTGAAGTGGTGGCTCCAGGCTGAGGAGGAGGCAGCAGAGAGACCATTCAGAGCCAGGGAGAAGTCATCCCCTTCCCCCACCAGCTGACCATTGGATGACCGCCACCATTTTGGAATAGTTTACTGACAGACATCACCATAATCAGCAAGGCTCGGGGAACTCAAACAAAACCTAACTGGCATGTGCCAAGGAGACCCAAACAGTCTGCCCCAAATAAACCATGCACATTGTGCTTAACTTCCTTAGGTTCGGGTGCAATTAAAAGTAGCGCAAAGGTAGGGTCAGGGATGCGGGTGGCGCTGTGGTTAAACCACAGAGCCTAGGACTTGCCGATCAGAAGGTCGGCGGTTCAAATCCCCACGATGGGGTGAGCTCCTGTTGCTTGGTCCCTGCTCCTGCCAACCTAGCAGTTTGAAAGCACATCAAAGTGCAAGTAGATAAAGAGGTACCGCTCCGACGGGAAGGTAAACGGCGTTTCTGTGTGCTGCTATGGTTCGCCAGAAGCGGCTTAGTCATGCTGGCCAAGCTCCCTCGGCCAATAAAGTGAGATGAGCACCGCAACCCCAGAGTCGGCCACGACTGGACCTAATGGTCAGGGGTCCCTTTACCTTTTTAAGGTAGGGTTGCCATATTTTGAAGAGCAAAAAAGAGGACATAAAGCCTAGAGCGGCCCTGGGAAGGCTACACCAGGCTTGGTGGCCACCAGGGACAGCGCAAGACCTGGAGTGGCCCCCGGAAGGACGCATGAGGCCTCACCGCCGCCGGAGATGGCATGAGTCCTAGAGTGGCCCCAGGAAGGTCACCCCAGTCCGCGCCATGTCACTCACTCCACCGGCTGCGGGTGTCACAGACAGTGGTACAAAGTAATAATAAACCATTTTGCAAAATTTTAAAAATCCACCCGGATGGTGATTTTTACCTCTGAAAAAGAGGACATGTCCAGGAAAATCCGGATGTATGGCAACCATAGCTGAGGGGATTGCTGCATTAGCATAAGCATTTCGCTTTGCCCGATGGAGCAAAATTCCCTCTCCACCTACCACCCGCTATTCTGGGGAATCTACTGACCCAGCTTAAATCAGGACGGTTGAGGGGTATGAAAAGGTTCACCAGTCATCATATGAGATTTCAGAGGGAATTATATCAGGGGGTACAAAGTTCCTTTTGGGCCCCTTCCATTCTCTATTAGTCATTCTGATTTTATCCACCGTAGTTTCATGCCATGAGCTGCAGCAGACCCACCCAAGTGTCTCTGTTTTCCTCGGACAGTCCCAGATGTACAGAAGCCATCCCAGTTTTGGATTTGATCCTTGAATGTCCCACTTCCCTTAGGACTTCCCACTTCCCTTATAGGAATGTCCCACTTCCCTTAGGACATCCCTATTTTCATCTGAAAACTCCATGGACAAAGACAACAGGCATATAAAAGTTATGACGCTGGAAGATGAGCCCCTCAGGTCGGAAGGTGTCCAACATGCTACTGGGGAAGAGCGGAGGGCAAGTACAAGTAGATCCAGAGCTGATGAAGCGGCTGCGCCAAAGCCGAAAGGACGCTCAGTTGCGGATATGCCTGGAAGCGAAAGGAAAGTCCAATGCTGTAAAGGAAAATATTGCATAGGAACCTGGAATGTAAGAACCATGAACCTGGGTAAGTTGGAGGTGGTCAAAAATGAGATGGCAAGAATAAATATTGACATCCTGGGCATCAGTGAACTAAAATGGACGGGAATGGGTGAATTCAGTTCGGATGACCATCATATCTACTACTGTGGGCAAGAAACCCATAAAAGAAATGGAGTGGCCCTCATAGTCAACAAAAGAGTGGCGAAAGCTGTACTGGGATGCAATCTCAAAAATGATAGAATGATCTCGATACGAATCCAAGGCAGACCTTTTAACATCACAGTAATCCAAGTTTATGCACCAACTACTGGTGCTGAAGAAACTGAAATAGACCAATTCTATGAAGACTTACAACACCTTATAGAAGTGACACCAAAGAAGGATGTTCTTCTCATTATAGGGGATTGGAATGCTAAAGTAGGGAGTCAAGAGATAAAAGGAACAACTGGCAAGTTTGGCCTTGGAGATCAAAACGAAGCAGAGCAAAGGCTAATAGAGTTCTGTCAAGAGAACAAGCTGGTCATCACAAACACGCTTTTCCAACAACGCAAGAGACGACTCTACACATGGACATCACCAGATGGGCAGCATCGAAATCAGATTGATTATATTCTCTGCAGCCAAAGATGGAGAAGCTCTATACAGTTAGCAAAAACAAGACCTGGAGCTGACTGTGGCTCAGATCATCAGCTTCTTATAGCAAAATTCAAGCTTAAACTGAAGAAAGTAGGAAAAACCACTGGGCCGGTAAGATACAATCTAAGTCAAATCCCTTATGAATACACAGTGGAAGTGAGGAACAGGTTTAAGGATTTAGATTGGTGGACAGAGTGCCTGAAGAACTATGGATGGAGGCTCGTAACATTATACAGGAGGCAGCAACGAAAACCATCCCAATGAAAAGGAAATGCAAGAAAGCAAAGTGGCTGTCCAATGAGGCCTTACAAATAGCGGGGGAGAGAAGGCAAGCAAAATGCGAGGGAGATAGTGATAGATACAGGAAATTGAATGCAGATTTCCAAAGAATAGCAAGGAGAGACAAGAAGACCTTCTTAAACGAGCAATGCAAAGAAATAGAGGAAAGCAACAGAATGGGAAGAACCAGAGATCTGTTCAAGAAAATTGGAGATATGAAAGGAACATTTCGTACAAAGATTTTCATAATAAAGGACAAAAGTGGGAAGGACCTAACAGAAGCAGAAGACATCAAGAAGAGGTGGCAAGAATACACAGAGGAATTATACCAGAAAGAAATGGATGTCTCGTATACCCCAGGTAGTGTAGTTGCTGACCTTGAGCCAGACATCCTGGAGAGTGAAGTCAAATGGGCCTTAGAAAGCACTGCAAATAACAAGGCCAGTGGAAGTGATGGTATTCCAGCTGAACTATTTAAAATTTTAAAAGATGATGCTGTTAAGGTGCTACACTCAATATGCCAGCAAGTTTGGAAAACTCAGCAGTGGCCAGAAGATTGGAGAAGATCAGTCTACATCCCAGTCCCAAAGAAGGGCAGTGCCAAAGAGTGCTCCAACTACCGCACAATTGCACTCATTTCACACGCTAGCAAGGTTATGCTTAAAATTCTACAAGGAAGGCTCAAGCAGTATGTGGACCGAGAACTCCCAGAAGTGCAAGCTGGATTTAGAAGAGGCAGAGGAACCAGAGACCAAATTGCAAACATGTGCTGGATTATGGAGAAAGCTAGAGAGTTCCAGAAAGACATCTACTTCTGCTTCATTGACTATGCAAAAGCCTTTGACTGTGTCGACCACGGCAAACTATGGCAAGTTCTTAAAGAAATGGGAGTGCCTGATCACCTCATCTGTCTCCTGAGAAATCTCTATGTGGGACAAGAAGCTACAGTTAGAACTAGATATGGAACAACTGATTGGTTCAAAATTGGAAAAGGAGTACAACAAGGCTGTATTTTGTCTCTCTGCTTATTTAACTTTTATGCAGAATTCATCATGCGAAAGGCTGGGCTGGATGAATCCCTAGCCGGAATTAAGATTGCCGGAAGAAATATCAACAACCTCAGATATGCAGATGACACAACCTTGATGGCAGAAAGTGAGGAGGAATTAAAGAACCTTTTAATGAGGGTGAAAGAGGAGAGCGCAAAATATGGTCTGAAGCTCAACATCAAAAAAACGAAGATCATGGCCACTGGTCCCATCACCTCCTGGCAAATAGAAGGGGAAGAAATGGAGGCAGTGAGTGATTTTACTTTCTTGGGCTCCATGATCACTGCAGATGGTGACAGCAGTCACGAAATTAAAAGACGCCTGCTTCTTGGGAGAAGGGCAATGACAGGCCTAGACAGCATCTTGAGAAGTAGAGACATCACCTTGCCAACAAAGGTTCGTATAGTTAAAGCTATGGTTTTCCCAGTAGTGATGTATGGAAGTGAGAGCTGGACCATAAAGAAGGCTGATCGCCGAAGAATTGATGCTTTTGAATTATGGTGCTGGAGGAGACTCTTGAGAGTCCCATGGACTGCAAGAAGATCAAACCTCTCCATTCTGAAGGAAATCAGCCCTGAGTGCTCACTGGAAGGACAGATTGTGAAGCTGAGGCTCCAGTACTTTGGCCACCTCATGAGAAGAGAAGACTCCCTGGAGAAGACCCTGATGCTGGGAAAGATGGAGGGCACAAGGAGAAGGGGGCGACAGAGGACGAGATGGCTGGATAGTGTTTTCGAGGTTACCAGCATGAGTTTGACCAAACTGCGGGAGGCAGTGGAGGACAGGGGTGCCTGGCGTTCTCTGGTCCATGGGGTCACGAAGAGTCGGACACGACTAAACGACTAAACAACAACAACAATTTTCATCTGAGAAATGTTGGAGGGTATGGAATTATGCGACCCCCGAGCCAAGGAGATAAGCCAAGGAGATAAATAGATACAAGCTTTAGACGACATCTGAAGGCAGCCCTGTATAGGGAAGTTGTTTAATGCTTTGCTGTGTTTTTGTATATCTTGGAAGCCATCCAGAGTGAGTGGGGCAACCCAGTCAAATGGGTGGGGTATGATGATGATGATGGAATAGGACGTCCCTATTTTCATTGGAGAAATGTTGAAAGTGTGCTGTAGCCTGACAGGTCAAAAAGGGCATGGAAGACAAGACAGGGATGGAGCAGAGTGCTCTGTTAATTTTCTGCATTTAAGGCCTTATGCTCTTATACTTCCTCCATGATAAATATAAATACATACAAATAAAATAGAAGAGGATCAGAGATAAGGAAGCATATTTGATTTGAACATCATTGTTTATTCTACAGTACAGATAAGAAGAAAAAATTCACACTGAAACATCCTTTTATATGGCAATGCAGATTAGATCACCAGAAGACATTAGTATTAGTAAAAAAAAAAAAGGTAGATAAACTTACTATTTGCTTTTAAAACAGAGCTTTTCTTCCCTTTTTTGTGAAAAAATACAATTCACAGCATGAAACCAATTGTTCCCGCAATATTTGATTCAATACTTAGTCTGGCCAAATCCAGAAGGCATTCCTGAGACATTGTAGACCTTTAAAAAAATCTTATTTAGCTTAAGTTTGCTAAATGACCTGTCTGCAGAAGCTACTGTAGCTGAAATGTTAACAGCATTCTTAAGCTAACACAAACATTTGGAAACAGGCTACCAAGTCTGTACTCTGTTAACAAGTTCAACAAATCTAATGGCTTTAACTGTGCATTTACAAAATTTGTTTTTTCTTTTCTAGAAATCATCACCATTAAGGTCAGCAGGATATTGCTCTGATAGACAAAGCTTTTCTATTTGCTCCACATGGTGAGATATTTCCACAGGAAATCTCCCCCCCCCCAGCTGCTAACAGCATTGAAGCAGACAGTTAATCCTGCTATAACACTGTCTACAAAACATAAAACACACTTTCTGAAGGAGGCTTCTTTTGGAGTATCATTTCTGCCATTCATTTCTTCCAAGTTGCAACCAGGTATGCTGTTTTCATGATGCCTTGCCCTCTTGAGCCTAGCGCCATCACACAACCTAACCATCTTGTTTCAGAAATACCATGAAGAGAACAACCAATATGGGTGTTTTTTTTGCAGTAATTCCCATTGCACACCTTGAATTGTTCCAAAAATAGGTTATTGCTTCAGATATGCATTTAGCAACATCACTTCCACGTAAGTTGAGTGTTTGACAGCCGCAAGATGAAACAATTACTGTTGAGCATTGCTTTTGTATTTTTGCTTGTGTGCTGTTGTATTTTCAGGTTATATTTGCCCCATTATGTAGGCTTGAGCGCTACAATCGCTGAGAGGAAGTACGTTCTTTTCAACGTTTGAGTTATCAACGGAGCAATTTCTTTGCCTCTTTTGTTGCTACGATCGGCAAACCGGAGGAATCTTTCTTGAAATCTCATACTGCGTATCTTTCAAAAGTACGTATTTCCAAAGAAATGTTGTTTGTTCAGTATGGGAAGGAATCTGGTGTGGAATCTACTATTGCTGCAAAGTAGTTTGCAGGTTGCCTCTCAAGCAAAATGTGTTGTTTCCCCATTTCTTGAGCCCTGGATGTGAGATTTGCGGCAAGAGTTCTGTAGGTCTGCACAGGAACCTCTTGGTATGAGGTTTGCACTCTTCATAATAATAATAATAATAATAATAATAATAATAATAATACCCCGCCCATCTGGCTGGGTTGCCACAGCCACACTCTGGGCGGCTTCCAACACATATAAAAACATAATAAAACAACAAACATTAAAAAGCTCCATATATAGGGCTGCCTGTAAAAGGCATTGATGGATTGCTCCAGGGCCAGGAGTGAAGAGCTAAAGGCCACTGTGGGGCATCCGCATTCTATTAAAGAGCCCTCTTGGAGCTATTCTTATAGATCCCCTAGTAGACTTTTCCCATTGATTAAGCATTTAAAGTTAATCAACTAAAAGAAGCTCTAATCAGCTAGTGTCCCTGCAGTCTATCTTCCTAGGCTTCTGGTTTGCTTCCTCACGGGCGGATTCCCTGTTTCTCAGTGCGAAGACACACCTCTCAATAAAGAAAGAAAGAAAGAAAGAAAGAAAGAAAGAAAGAAAGAAAGAACAAACCCAGGAAGAGATTAACAGAGTGATGTCTTCAGTGTATTACAACCGACTCAGGCAACAGGTCTGAGCAATTAAAAGCAATGGCCATATATTCCAAAAGTAATTACTGGAGCGTCAGTGCAGTCCCCAACTTGAGGAGATTAAAAATATCTTTTTTTATATATAGTGGCTGGCTTTCAAATGAAAGCCTGCTTTAATATAAGAACAAGGCTGTGCAAATCACCTGCTATAGGGGAGCAAAAAAGGCACCGAGACCATCGCTACGGGATGCCAGTGTTCCCAAAGAGCACCCAGATCCCATCTAAAGGCAGATCCCAGAAATTTCAGTGGCTTCATATGATGAAACCCACCATGGTAGATGCTCAGAGATCAGTGGGGTGAATCATCTTCCTTCAGTCAGTTTGGGTAAACAGCTCCAGAAGCTGGAATGGAATAGCAAATATATGCCATCCACATAAAAGTGATTTTCTTGGGGGGAATTCTTCCATGCAGTAATACATATTGGAACTTGGTAGGGGGGGAGGAAAGGAAGTCATTGAGCTGGTTCCAGATGCGGAACATAAAGGGAACATAAAGAAAGTTAGATATCAGTGGCCACCTTCTGATAGCAAATGACTCAGGGGCTTTTGTTCATGGGAAAAAGTTCAGGGGCGCAACTTCTCCTATGACAAATAGTGCCGTGAAAGAGAAATGACTCCCGTGGCTTCACACTGCTATTAAAAGTGAAGGAGCATCCTTTAATTAAGCCCAGATGTTGGCAGCCTTAATACCAAGCTATTAGCTGGGGCAGGACACGAAGCATTCTTTGAACGGAGCCAGCTAATTAAAACCCTATCAAGTTGTTTTTGGTTTTTTTTAGTGGTGGCCAGTAAAATTGCCATTCCCACCCCTCCTAGACTTTGTTCGCCTATCCAAAAATGGGATATCTCACACTGAAGACATCCCTGACATATCCCACTCTGAATATCCAAGAAAAGAGATTCTTAAATGTTCTCCACAAGTCAGTATATCTTCTTCCTGTCAGGAGCTCACCCTCCTCTCGAGTAGGACCCTGGCAGAGAAAGATTCCCGACTGGCATGTTCTCTCCCTCCTGGTCGATCGTTTGGGAGCTTCAAAAGCTTTCTTCTGCCCGAACATCACAGCGACCGATGCCAACCGACATCGACACACTTAGGGATCCGCAGAGTCTTTGCAGCTTGAGTAACAGACCTCAGCAAATCAGCATTTTGGCTAATCTACTTTATTTACACATAGAAACACACACAGAGCATTGCAACATCTCTCTCTCTCTCTCTCTAGCATCAGACAGCAAAGAGAAAAAGAACAAAGGACAACAGTCCTACTTCACAGAACACAGTAACACAAACATCCTGTCTCCATCACTTCCCACTCTGTGGAGTCAAAACATACGCCGTGATGTGATAGACAAAAATCCCATGACTGCAGTCATGGAGCAGGAATTCTAACACTTCCATGGGCTCCGCTCACAACTTAGAACATTTATCTGTAGTTTAAATTCATTGCTGTTGGTACTGTTCTCAGTTGACTGGGTGCACAATGGTCCTTTCTCTTCTTTTTAAAGAATTAAGATGCTTCTTCTTTTCTCTAGAACAGTGGTTTTTAACCAGTCTGCCATGGCTGGTTAACCCATCATTTGGGTTAGGGGTAGCTCAATGTTATTGGAGTTGAGTGCTGCATTGAGTCCTGATCAACTTTCCTGAGGCCACATATTAAAATGGGCACAGCCAATGTAAATAATGGTGTGGTCGAAGTGGGCATGGTCCAAGTGGAAAAACAGCTTATCCCCCCCCCCAATCTTTGTAGCTCTTCCATGAATCCTTTCCAGGATGTTAATGTCTTTAAACTGTGGAAGCCAGTTTATCTTATTACCGTATATGTGCAAGAACATAAATGCAAATTTCAAAAATACACAAGGCAAACTTTGATCCGTTTGAAGGCCATGTCCCGCAAAAATCAGTAGGGAGAAAGATCCATTGCTGACCCATCTGATCATTTTGGTTGTCCCTGCATTTATTGATCATTGATGCCCAGCTTTTGCTTAGAGGTCCCACATCAAAAAACCTATGCAATCTATTCCCCTATTTAGCTTTTGATCTCAGTTTCTCAGCTTCAGGCAAAAGAGAAAATTAAAAGCAGAGACGGAATGATTTTTCAAATGTAATCTCTGCAAAACAGAAGTATTTTGGTTTCCCTTTTTATCGATTGCTTTCCACAGAAAGCCTTCAATAGTGTAATTACAGAAGGACTTTGGATGAAATAGCAGAGAGAAAGCCTCAGTCCGTCCAAACTGCGTTGCAATAAATTGGGGAGGGGGAGAGGGAGATGTCAGGTGTCCTAATAAAACGAGCGATAATTTTAACTGAAATCCAATTCCAGACAAGGGGGAGGGGGTGCGGTGCATTCAGCTGATCTGTTCTTACGGAAGGCAATTGGATTTGATGTTCCCCTAGTCAAGAGCAGATATTAAAAGGGTTAGATAGAGAAAACTGGATAATTCACGAAGTTTGAAAAGATTTTATTTTATTGAAAAAAAAAATCTCAGCAAATGGAAGAGGTAATCAGGGACAACTTATTCCATTTCTACCTCACATTTCTTACAAGGAATTGAGGGCAGTGTACGTGTTGGCTTTCCCTATTCCGTCACCACTAAAACCATGTAAGGAAGGTTTGTCTGAGAGATAGTGACTGGCCCAAGATTACACAGGAAGCTTAATGGGAGAGCAGAAATTTTTAATTAGATTGGCTCAACATGCTTTTCATTGTGCCACTAGGCCTGTCTGCACTCTGTTTAATACATCACTCTGTCTCTCCATGGACTTGCCAAACTTTAGCAGTTGTCCTATACCATGGGTAGGCAAACTAAGGCCTGGGGGCTGGATCCGGCCCAATTGCCTTCTCAATCCGGTCCAGGGACGGTCCGGGAATCAGCGTGTTTTTACATGAGTAGAAATGTGTGCTTTTATTTAAAATGCATCTCTGGGTTATTTGTAGGGCATAGGAATTTGTTTATTCCCCCCCCCCCATATAGTCCGGTCCACCACATGGTCTGAGGGACGGTGGACCGGCCCATGGCTGAAAAAGGTTGCTGACCCCTGTCCTATACCATGGGTAGGCAAACTAAGGCCCAGGGCCTTCTAAATCTGGCCCACTGACGGTCCGGGAATCAGCATGTTTTTACATGAGTGGAATGTGTCCTTTTATTTAAAATGCATCTCTAGGTTATTTGTGGGGCCTGTCTGGTGTTTTTATATGAGTAGAATGTGTGCTTTTATTTAAAATGCATCTCTGGGTTATTTGTGGGGCATAGGAATCCATTCACCCCCCCAAATATAGTCCAGCCCCCCCCCAAGGTCTGAGGGACAGTGGACCGGCCACCTACTGAAAAAGTGTGCTGACCCCATCCTATACACACCCTAATGACCAAGTCATGGGAATCGCTCTAGAGAGGGATGAAAATTCACATGTGCTACCAACAATTTTTAAAGAGCCAGCATGCTTGCGTATTATATAAACTGCTGCACCATCAGATTTCATGGTACCCAGATTAGGCGCATGGAATTGATAGGTCCAGACACAGATCCAAATGTTACATATTGTGAAGATGCAAAACATGGTTTTGCACTTTCCAAGGGAAAGAGGGTAGCACTCCCAAACTGATCTAGGTTTTATCCTGGGCTATGTTACATTGCAGGGGTAGCCAATTTGATACCTTCCAACTGTTGCTGGGCAGTGGGCTCTTACCTCTCCCATCATGGCCACGAAATGCTGTCCAACAATATCTGGAAGGCTACTCCTGCCACATCTTCTGCTTGTGATCTTAGGCCAATTGCTTAGCCTAAACTATAGTCATATCTATAGCCAGTCGATGGTGAATGTGTGTGTGCGCACACAATTTGAGAACTTTTTTTTCAGAGTAGGAGTGATGATGTGTCAACTGCTGGAATGCCAGGGCAATTGAGCCACACTCTGGCAAACTAATGAGGTGATAGGAAGTCTTTCAAGTCAAAGGTTAGCATAGGGAAAGGTCCTCAACTTTTTTGGGCCCATGGACACATTTGGAATTTTGCGGGGGTGTTGCGGATTCTGCCACTGCCTCGAATCCCAAGCGATTTCAAAAGAAGCTCAGAAAACTCTCTGTTAAGTTGTGGGTGAACATATCAGACGACACAGCGATTCTTCAAACAGCTCTTGTTTATTCACAGGCCAGGACAGAACTGAACTCAAGGGTTCAGTCAGCCTGCTTATATGGAGCTCCAGTACAATGTAACTGTAACAATTTTCTAAAAATATCCAATCACTGAACGTCACTTTCGATCCCTTATTTGCATAACTATCTACAGTATCCCCCTGCTGGCCCAGGGTGAGAACTTCAGTACATAACACTCTTATTATGAGTGGTTTATTGGGAAGAGGGCTGCCACAATCTTCTGCACTATTGGAACAGTTTTCTAGGGTGGCCTCAAGCTGAGTGCACTGCAATGGTCTTGTCTTGATGGGACGGTAGCATGAATGATGATTGCCAGAGCCTCATCAGCTAGGGAGGGCCACAGCTAGGGTGGCTGGATATGTCCTTGGCCACCAGCGTGACTCGACTTTCTATAGGCCCAGCTGTAGATTCCAAAGCACCCCCAGGATATAAAACCCGAATTTCTCATCACCCAGAGTAATCTGTGGAGGGGCTTGCTCAGAAAGACAGATTGCTGGTGTGCAGCAGTAATTATGGCTGTGTACTTGGGGGAGACGTTTATAACTCACTAAAATCTACCTTTTGTTGTCGTTGCAAACCTATTAAACAAAGCTGTTTAACAGAGAACAAGGAATTACAGCTCCTCTGGGACCCTTCCGTTTTGCTGTTCGTATGGCAGGAAAGCCTTTGGATTTTGACTCCCTTGTTTCTTTTCCTGGGGGAGTGGCAAGAAATCTCTCCAGTTAGTCCATATAATTCCAGCTTTTCAGAGCCTCAGCTCACGGCTTCTCTTTAAGCACTACGTGGGCATCTTCATCCTATCAATATGCATTGCTTCAGCAACTGATAGAGTGACTTGTGTTGAGGGAGCTGCGAGCAGTGGCCTCTGTTTGGAAAGTGAAGTGTCTGCTCTGCCGTGCTGTTTGTCAGCTCTAAATAATAATAATAATTAATAATAATTTATTATTTGTACCCCGCCCATCTGGTTGGGTTTCCCCAGCCACTCTGGGCGGCTTCCACAGAGACCAAAAATACATTGAAATGTCATACATTAAAAACTTCCCTGAACAGGGCTGACTTCAGATGTCTTCTGAATGTCAGGTAGTTGTTTATGTCTTTGACATCTGAAGGGAGGGCGTTCCACAGGGCGGGCGCCACTACCGAGAAAGCCCTCTGTCTGGTTCCCTGTAACCTCACTTCTTGCAATGAGGGAACCGCTAGAAGGCCCTCGGTGCTGGATCTCAGTGTCCGGGCTGAACGATGGGGGTGGAGACGCTCCTTCAGGACTTTTAGCCCAAGATGAGTTTAGATCAGCACCTGGGTTTTAGATGCTCCCATTTGCTCTCATTGCCTCCATGGCTCCCCATCCTGCATTCCCCTTACATGCCAAATCTATCTTGTCACCCACTTTCTTCTTCTCAGAGAACCCAGGTTCTCCTATTTTGTGGCCCAATTTGAGATTTTCCCAGGCCCTCTTCCTTCTTGACTCCAATCCCTTGCCAGTCTAGACAGCTGTTCCTGGCAGCAGCAATCTTGAGCAGTTAGAATATTCATGAACATTCCATGATATCATGGAAGCTCAGCCAATGGCTAAGGCAGGCGACTTTTATATGCTATATATATGCAGCTGGCTTTCTGTAAGCACAGATCATTCCTGACTGCTGCTGGAGATCACTTCTCTCAATCCACGTTTCATTAAAGTGAGTGAAGGGGGTGCTGCCGTACCCTCCATTACGTTGCATGCACTGCTTTGGCAGGCATGTATTATGCCGTAAACATTATGAGCTGCCACTGCAATTTCCCATCCTCCAGTCTGAGGGTGGACAAAGCACATGATGTGGGAACTCTGGTTGTGTATACACATTCAGCCCAGGCAAGGCTTGGTTTGGTGCTTTTTCGATGCACCCTGTACATTCCAAGTTTCAATCATTAAGACAACAAAATGTCATGTTTACTGATTTGACACGAGAACCCCCTGACTAGTGAGTAAATAGCAGCGGTGATGTCTTGGACTAAGTGTGAATCAAACTTCAGCTTTGGGTCTCTGGAACAGTGGTAGCTGGTGTCCATTGGGACAGGTAGGGTCAGTGGTGTTGCGTGGGGTGGTTGCCCTGGGCAAAAAATTCTTAGGGGCACAAAATTTCAACACCTGGCACTGTCTCAATACAGCTACATGCTTCTGTTGCTGGGCTCTGCTGAAAACAGCTTCTCCATGAGAACTGGGAAGTGATATCTCCAGATAATGGAACTGTGCTGGTCCCGGGGGGGGGGGGGTACCGTGAGGCGTGGTCAAAGTCTGGTCCTGGGCCGAGGGTCTGGAGATTGCCCACCAAGGGGAAAGCGGGGTCCAAAGCAAGAAGCCGGGCGTGGTCGGGAACGCCAGAGAAACAGGTCTGGGTGCTGGCAGAAACAGGTTTCCAACATCGTTGCTCCCGCAACCTGGGACTGGGCTGACTGGCCTTTATCTCCTCTGAGGCCAGGGGCGGTCCCGGCCCACAGGTGACCCGCCTCTGCTGGCCTTAAGGCGAGCACTCCTCCTGAGAGAACCCAGTTCCCTCCGCCTCTCTGCCCTGAGCCTCTGCAGCTCAGGAGAGGCTGGAGGGTTACTGGACCCAGGGGCAGCTTCACCTTCCCCTGACAGGGCTGGGAGAGGCGCACCTGCAGGCAATGGGTCCTCAATCACCTCCGGAGCCAGAGTGGATGCACCTGGTGTTTGCTCCTGAGGATCCAGCACAGGTGCAGGCCCTTCAGATTCAAGCCCCTGCCCCAGCTCAGCCGGCCCTGGAGGCAGAGACTCCTGTGCAGGCTGGGACTCCTCAGATTCAGCTTCTGAATCAGATTCCCAGGCCATCACAGGAACAACTCTTCTTTTCATATATCTGCAGCTGCGATCTCTTGGGTGACGCAGATGTCATTATGCAGTTGAATGTGCATGCATACTCCGTCTGTTTCCCTCCCTCCCACCCAACCTCTCTGTGTGGCCCCAGGTGCGGGCAACCCATGCTATGCCACTGGGTAGGGTGGAAGGGCAGGGAGATCCATGTGTCAGTTTGCATTTCTTAGTGCAGAAAGTATTGATCTGAGGTGTAGAGATCTTTCCTATTCTACTTAATTCAAGACGGTTCTGGAAGCTTCTCTGTGTGAAAGAAACAACCAGAAGGTTCATGATGTTTGGGTTGTACCTTCAGAGAAGCTGAGTACAGCTGGCTTAAACTGGCTCTCGTATCTCTTCTGTCAAGGTCAGGCTGATTATAAAAGTAAGGCCAGAAGAAGCCTGGGTTTCACTTTCTTTCTCTTTCTATCTTTTTTCTTTCTGGTGTGGTGTTCTGTATATAGTGTTAAGGTTTAGACTTATTAGAAGTTATTGTGAGTTTATAAGTTATAGTAAGTGTCTGCCCGGACACTGAGGTCCAGCGCCGAGGGCCTTCTGGCGGTTCCCTCACTGCGAGAAGCAAAGTTACAGGGAACCAGGCAGAGGGCCTTCTCGGTAGTGGCGCCTGCCCTGTGGAACGCCCTCCCATCAGATGTCAAAGAAATACACAACCATCTGACTTTTAGAAGGCATCTGAAGGCAGCCTGTTTGATGTTTTATTGTGTTTTTAATCTTTTGTTGGAAGCCACTGGAGTGGCTGGGGAAACTCAGCCAGATGGGCGGGGTATTATTATTATTATTATTATTAATAATAATAATAATAATAAGAAGAAGTTAAGTCTGCTGCAACTGGATTTCTTATGGACAGTGCCAATCCTGAATGTATTCGGATTTGTGACCATTATGCCCATTTGCCTTCTGTAGCAGTAAAGCTCTGCTGGATGAAATATTAATTGCCCGTGCTCTATTTTTGGGAATCCTGCAACGTGTTTTAAGTTTTTACTCTGCTAACTATACATTGGAATCTATGTGGAGACACAGCCAGTGACAGGTGGTGCCACACACTGACTGTCTCTAAGCAAAGCAAGAAGGGGCTTGCCGAGGGCAGACTGAAGCTGCCGGGACAGTTTCCCATTTGCTCTCATGGATCAAGCATCCTGAGCATGAGTATTCAAGAGGGCGGGAATAAAAGACTGCACAGCCACAGACCTCAGACCCAGCCCTGCTCTGGCCTTTTCAGACGCTGGCTCTACCTCTCCACATCCTGCTAACAACCTCTTCCTGTCTTCTCTGCTGCCAACACTGGATCACGAGCATTTCGGTGTGTGTGAGACTCTGCAATTATTTTGCTTACTGTTATGTACGGAGTTGAATAGGATCCAAAATGCAGCAGTCTGATTGGTCCTAGAACAATAGGATCCAGAATGCAGCTGTCTGATTGGTCCGCAGGAGCCACCCAATCCAACTCCAGGTGGAAGTGAATTCGCAACCTGATTGGCCCACAGGAGAATCCTGGAATTAGCCAATCATGTGGGGCCCATTGTGTAAATAATGTATATAAAGCAGACATTTCGGGGGAAATTGCATTCCTTTCTACTATGAGCTGAATAAAGAGCATGAAATCCACACTCAACTCCGAGTATATTTCACTTACACCCAGAGGTTTGGTCTTTTATTGGTCCACTCATAGATACCACATTTCATAGGAGCGAACTCCTAGGCACCGAGGCCCCCCCCTAAAATATTTGAGGGGGCTCAAACAGAGTGTGTGCGCCACATCTTGTAATTGATTTTGCAGGGTGGGGCTTACCTGCCTCCCTCAAATATTTTATTCAAGTTGGCACCCCTGCCACCCTTCATGCATGTGTGAATGCGGTTGAGTGCCTGATGTTGGCAGCTTCTTTGGCTGCTCTGGGTATTATAAACCAGGAGGCTGGCAGCTCCCGTCAGTTATCTGCCAGTGATTAGCCTTTGTTTATGTTCTTTGCCTTGCTGGTGCCTCTCCTGTAGCCATGGATCCCTGTTCTGGATATCACTCATGCTGATCATAAAAGCCACAATTGATATTTCCATTAGTTATAATTTACAGAGCGATTACCTTTAATTTATCTTTTATTGTATTTTAATGGCTCAGAATTTCTTCTTGATGAGGCTAAGTATGCTGGGGTGGGGAGGGTGGAGAATCTGGTTGTGCTGTGTGTGTGTGTGTACACAGATACACAGCTTGTAACCCTGTCCTTTCAGTTTAGCTAATTGCAAAAGGCCACCCTATCACGCTGGTGCCACCAGGGATCTGTGGATATTGGTAATGCAAAGGTAGATGGGGGAAAAAGCCCATATATCCCTGCTTCCTTGCTCCCCTCCACCCCGCAAAAAGCACACACACACACACACAACCACCACACACACACACACACACTGGTACTTGCCCTGCCTCGCTGCACATTTTCTTGGCTAAGACTGCATTTAAATGTTCGCTAATGGATGTGATTTTAGCACAAAGAAGCTATAAATCAGAGCCTGGGAAGGTTCATAAGCAAAATGAAAAGAAATAAAATAAACATTAAAAAAGCGCCATCCCAGCCAGAGGAAACTTTTCCTTTTGCATGGTGGAATCTAATGAGTGGCTTTTGATGAATAATTCAGGCCATGTGGCTGGAACGGGAGACAGAGGTAGGCAGCCCCTCGCACTGCCCACATGCAATTGCAAAACACCCACCTGAGTGAGGCTTTTCTACTTGACCTCACACAAGAGTCTATCCCAGGGGTCAGCAAACTTACCGCACCTTGGGCTGGTGTCTCTAGCACCGATTGCACGGCGGGCCAGAGGGCGGGGGAGCGCATGCCTATACGCGTGCACACACACTATTTCCGGCGCACTTCCGGGTGCACATGCGCACAGGCCTCCTCTGACCCAGATGTGCACAAAAAATGCTTGCACATGCGGAAATAACGCTTGAGCATGTGCACAAGCTATTTCCAGTGCTCCTCCGACCCGGAAGTGGGCAGCCACACAGCGCAGCGCCGGTAAGAGTGGGCGGTGGCAGCGGGCTGCAGGGGTCGCCACAGGCTGGATAAACGAGTCCCTTGAGCCTTATCCGGCCCTGGTTTGGGGACCCCTGGTCTATCCCAATGAAGGAGATCCAGAGGTACTGTGTGCTTCAGGCAAAGCCAAAATCCGCTCGGAAGGTGAAGAGGTCTTGGATTCCTGGGGAAAAAGAGGTCTGGGCAAAACAATCCCTCAAGGCTGAAACCAGATCCCTGGAGTGTGCAGCCTAGCCCACGCTCCAGGAAGTTCCCCAGGCAAATATCTTGGGGCTCTTGATACACTGTGTGAGTCCCCACCTGAGTGATGCCAGAAGATGCACCAGAGGGCTACTCTCTAAGTGCAACTCTCCCAGGCAGAATATCCTCCAGGCCATTTCCACTCTGCCGCTCTTCTTCTCAAAGTTGTCTCAAATGTTGTCCAAGGTTGTAAAGACTGCGGAGAGAATAATTGGGTGCAGTCTTCCCACCTTGGATCAAATCTATGCTTCCAGGTGCTATAAGAAAGCTGCAGAGATAGTGCAGGATAGTGCACACCCCGGAAATGATCTCTTTCAGCTTCTGCATTCTGGAAGAAGGTACAAGGTTATAAAGACTAGGACTAGCCACCTGAGAATAAAGATTATTGTATCATAAGTTGTTAATTTTTGCAACTCCTGCTCATATTCAGTAGGTTGCAGAGCACATACCCTCCAAAGCCCTGCTGATCAAAATTGGGATACTCTTTTTTTTGGAGGGGGGGGGGCTCCAAGCTCTTGAGGGAGCCAGCTGATTTTCGCCACAGCACGAGGCCAGAAAACGAGCATCTTTTGGTCCAGCTCTGGACCAGAGCCTTGGATTACGTATTTTTTGCCCCCTGAAAAGTGGCTCTTGAGACCCTGCATTGTGTCCATCTGAAAGTGGATGTAGGTGGTCCCAGCAATGGGGAGGGGGTCTAGCCACCCCTGCCCAATAATGTCGTCGGTGGGTGTATACTAAGATTGTTAACCACCTCTTCCTTCTTCATTCACCTGGGGCGTATGCAGGGAAAAAAAAACGCATGGATAATTGAATCAAGGGGAGGGTTTTCAAAAGTACAGTGCTACCTCTGGTTGTGAACAGGATCCGTTCCGGAGCCCCGTTTGCAACCTGAAAGGAACGCAACCCGCGTCTGCACACGCGCGGGTCGTGATTTGCCGCTTTTGCGCATGTGTGTGACATCATTTTGCGTGTCTGCACATAGCGTGAGTGGCGAAACCCGGAAGTAATCCTTTCCAGTACTTCCAGGTTGCCACGGGATGCAACCTTAAAAGACATAACCTGAGGTATGTCTGTATATCAAGCAACCACACCCATCCTTGTGGATGCCAGGATATAGAATCTATCTAGACTGGAAGCAATTTGCTGGGGAAAAGCACAAACAATTCCAGATTTAGAAAAACTACGTTTTTGCTATGGGTTAGTGTGTACTTAGCCTAAATGGTTCAAATTTAGATACAGTGCAATCTCATTTACAATGTGGGGGAACATCCAAGCAGATATGGCTAATACAGATTTTGTTGTTGATGATGTTGAAATTCAGCTTCTTCTGTTTTGTAGTTATTTCTCTTTTCATTGATGGATCACACATGTATTAAAAAGGCAAAGACTTGTCCACAAGTTCCAGGGACGTGTTTTTTGTAATATAGAGGAGCTAGCTAGTTGCAGAAAGAACACACCCCTGCCTCATGGCCTGCAGTCTTCCACACATGCGGACACTCTCAATGCTTCGATGGGGCTGCTGCCTTGTCAGAAGATCACAACCCATCCTTGATGGTGATAGCCAATGTGTTTCTGAGCACAACTCAAAGTCTTGGTGTTGACCTTTAAAGCCCTAAATGGCCTCGGCCCAGTATACCTGAAGGAGCGTCTCCACCCCCATCGTTCAACCTGGACATTGAGGTCCAGCTCTGAGGGCCTTCTGGTGGTTCCCTCACTGCAAGAAGAGAGGTTACAGGGAACCAGGCAGAGGGCCTTCTTGGTAGTGGCACCCGCCCTGTGGAACGCCCTCCCATCAGATGTCAAAGAAATACACAACTATCTGACTTTTAGAAGGCATCTGAAGGCATGATGTTTTATTGTGTTTTTAATATTATGTTGGGAGCCTCCCAGAGTGGCTGGGGAAACTCAGCCAGATGGACTGGGTATAAACAATAAATTATTATTATTATTATTATTCCACATATTGCAGATTAAAACTCCCATCAGCCCCCAATGGCATTGCCAGTGGTCAGGGATGATGGCATCTGTAGTCTGGAGAGCATTATGCTGGCTATCCCTATCCTAAAGGGTTAATTGTACACAAGGTGGGAAATAACTCTTTTTAATGTTACTTTTGGGATGACAGATGATTAGTCATAGGATTGCAGAGTTGGAAGGGACCACAAAGTTCATCTTCTCCAACTCCCTGCAGTGCAGGAATAGTCATGCTATTGTACTTCAGTTTTTCTTCAGATACAGTGGCCTCCAGTTTGTAAGTGGAAATCTCATGTTTGTGTGCGCACAGCTTTAGAATGACGCCTCTGTAGAACTTTTTCTGCCAGAGGCCTGCTGGTCCTAGAGACTGTGATTGGCACCAGCATTGTCTAAGTTTCTTACTTTAATCAAAGAGGCTGGATGCCAGTGGGCTAGCAGGTTTGCTGTCCTTGTTTTGTTTTTTAAGAAAGAGGGTCGGAAAAGTTTTAAGAGGATCAAGGATGAATTGAAATGTTGCACCACATCCCAAAATTCAGGTGAGCTACAGTGGATGGCAATAGGCTGATGAGCCTCCATGTGGCCACTAGGTGGCAGTGTGTATTAATGGATGGGGAAAGGAACCAAAATAGGCTCCTCAGGACAAGCCTGTGTGAGCACGTCAATAATGTCTCAGGATATTAATGTACCCTGGAGAACTGGGGTCCATTTGTGCGCTCTGGCTGTGAAAACAGATAAAAGACGCCCGCCCCCTTTGTGAGTGAAAAGATCCAACATTGCCCTTCCAATGTCGGGCGACCCAAGCAGAGGAAAAACGTAGACCAAAAGAAAACGTAGCCAAAACAGTGGGGGCAGCTTAGATCAGTGGCTTGAGCGCTGGGCTTGGGGCCTGTGAAATGCTCAAAGCAGTCTCTGCTCTGGGCCACTTTGCAGATACCAAAGGTGGAATCAATGCACATCTCAATTGGGCACACACTGAGATGGCAGACCCTCCTATTTTCCTGGGACAGTCCCAGATTTACAGAAGCCGTCCCGGTTTCTGATTGGATCTCAGAATGCCCTGCTTTTCCTTAGGGTGTTCCTATTTTCATCTGAGATATGTTGGAGCGTACAGTGGTGGTGTTGTTTAGTCGTTTAGTTGTGTCTGACTCTTCGTGACCCCATGGACCAGAGCACGCCAGGCCCTCCTGTCTTCCACTGCCTCCCACAGTTTGGTCAGAATACAGTGGTACCTCAGGTTAAAGACGCTTCAGGTTACAGACGCTTCAGGTTACAGACTCCACTAACCCAGAAATAGTACCTCGGGTTAAGAGCTGTGCCTCAGGATGAGAACAGAAATTGTGCGGTGGCAGTGGGAGGCCCCATTAGCTAAAGTGGTGCTTCAGGTTAAGAACGGACCTCCGGAACGAATTAAGTTCTTAACCAGAGGTACCACAGTATGTTGTTATGTGACCGCTGAGCTAAGGCAATAAGGAACTATGCAACTTTTAGAAGACATCTGAAGGCAGCCCTATATAGTCGTACCTCAGCTCCTGAATGACTTGGGAGTCAAATGTTCTGGCTCCCGAATGATTGAAAACCGGAAGTGAGTGTTCTAGTTTTCGAACAGTTTTTTTTTGGAAGCCAAACGTCCTGCGCAGCTTCTGCTATTGTTTCCGGCAAGCCTGTGCAATTGGAAATCAATCAGAAGCTGTGCTTTGGTTTCCGAACGTTTTGGAAGTTGAATGGACTTTTGGAACGGATGCTGTTTGACTTCTGAGGTACGACTGTATAGGGAAGTTTTTCAATGTTTTGTTATGTTTTTATATATGTTGGAAGCCATCCAGAGTGGCTGGGGCAACCCAGTCAGATGGGTGCGGTATAAATATAATTCAGTGGTACCTCGGGTTACAGATGCTTCAGGTTACAGACTCTGCTAACCCAGAAATAGTACCTCGGGTTAAGAACTTTACCTCAGGATGAGAACAGAAATCACACGGCGGCGGCGCGGCGGCAGCAGGAGGCCCCATTAGCTAAAGTGATGCTTCAGGTTAAGAACAGTTTCAGGTTAAGAACGGACCTCCGGAACGAATTAAGTTCTTAACCTGAGGTACCACTGTAATAATATAGGATGTCCCTATTTTAACTGAAGAAATATTGGAGGGGAAGAGATGATATGGCTCCACAGCCTGCACACATTGCATGGCCCCCAAACTGCTTGAAGATTCATGTCTCCTCTGAAGTCCTTGGAGGAAGGGTGACAGAGAAATCTGATAAATGAGATGAGGTTTCAGAGCAGGAGTTGGGAACCTGTGGCTTCCAGATGGACCCCCCTCCCCCAGCCAACTCTCATATGTCCCAATCAGCATGACTGACAGTTAGAACTGATGGGTATTCTAGTCCAACAGCACCTGTTGCGGACTGCAGGTCGCTATTTTACAGGCTGCCTTCCTGCATCTCATAAGGTCTAGACATGAGAGTGCAGTTCATCCTGAGACCATGAGTCAGGGTTCATCTACACTCGTTGGTTAGAACATGAGAAATGCATTATAAAAATGTGACACTAGAGGGAGCTGCAGAGCAGTGAGCCTTCGACGATGGAAAAACTGCACTGAGAGTTATATAACATTATAGTTAATAACGTTTTTACATATCAGTGTAGATCCAGCCAAGGAGCAATGAAAAGAGTGCCTCTGAACATAGATGGGGTCACCTCCTTGCATCGCTAAAGTCCTAGCTGAGCTCCTGCAAATCCTTGTTTGGGGAAGGAGTTTTGGGGTCAGAAGGCATTTTCCCTTTGCAAAATAAATGCAGAATGAAATGAACAGTAATTCTATATTGGGGATAATTAAATCAGGGAGGATAAAGTGGCTGATGTGGGGAAGAGCTGTGGTGTACGAGGCACAGATCTGGGCGGATAAAACATGCCCAGCACCAAGTGACTTTCAGTCTCACCTGATAATCATTTTTATTGGGTTTGGGTTTTGTCACCCTGTTGGCTTTCATTTGCTGCAAGCCATCCAGAGGCTTTTCCCAAAGGTATCTATTCTGACAAAGAGGCATCACGTTACACACATCCAGCCCTAGGAGCCTTTCCCAGACCAAGACTTTGAGAACAGCAAAAGCAGCTGGGAAGAAAGAAGAGTTCAGGGATGCATTATTTTTTTTTAAAATTATAAGTTGTGCGTCCTTGTTTCTCCATTTGACCCTTTTACATGGCTTTGTGGTATTTTATGCACTGCGACTTGCCGTTACTTTTATTGATTATACCTTAGCAATTCTTTATTGTAACTGATAAGTGTAAACCATTTAATGATTATTTGCTGATATTTAATTTTACTGTTTTATATTCTAATGGATTGTTGAATATTGTTTTATTTGATATAAGTTGTTTATTTTAAAGTTATTGTGACTTTTTTTTTGCATTGGATCAGATTGTTATTATCTTTGCTGCCTAGTTTGTGGTTTCTTCAGCTTGCAAACTTCCTTATACAGTGGTACCTCAGGTTACATACGCTTCAGGTTACATACGCTTCAGGTTACAGACTCCGCTAACCCAGAAATATTGCTTCAGGTTAAGAACTTTGCTTCAGGATGAGAACAGAAATTGGGCTCCGGCGGCGCGGCAGCAGCAGGAGGCCCCATTAGCTAAAGTGGTGCTTTAACAGTGGTGCTTTTAACAGTTTCAGGTTAAGTACGGACCTCCGGAACAAATTACGTACTTAACCTGAGGTACCACTGTATATAGTAATATAGAAAGGCGGTATACATATTAAACGTGAAATGAAAAGAAAATTCCCCCTCACCTGCCCCACTTAGGGAACATTACGGTATATTGCATGGTGAAGTGTGATGCACACATCCTGAGAAAACCACAACAATAATGAGTGGATATACTATATGGAATGTGGTTTCACTATGGCTCCAGAAGAACAAAGGCCACAGAATACTCTTAATTTCTTGATTCAGGAGTTAGGCGCCCCTGCATGTTTTGAGCAGAGCTCTTAGTCAAGGGGCAAAAGCTAATTTGCATCATTACTTATCACTTAGGGTGATTTAACGAGGGCTTTTAAGAGCAAACACAGCAGGTTCTTTGCAAGTGGTTTAAGCCCAGATTTGCAAATTGCATTAGAAACCTACACTCCAACGATTTGTAGGGTGTTTCAGCTGTCACTTCATCCCTTTCCCTTCATGCATTGGACAAAATGTCTGCCTTTTTACAATTTAAAAAAATATAAAAACAGCACTAGTATGTTTATTTGTCTACATGTCTGTTATTCATATTGTAAAAACCTAAATAGATAAGCATCAACAGACATAAAAGAGGCAGAACCTCTTTGATGATTGGCTGGGGCGGCTGGGTGAAGGAGATGTGTTTGTGATGTCACAGGTACTAGCCAATTCAGCTGTTCCTTTCCACCCAGCCCAGAATGCCCACACTGCTAACTTGTAGAAGTGTGTTGCAAGAGCAATTGGGGTGAAAAGGCTACATTCATACTGAACACAGGAAAGGCACTTTCAAACCCGTAGCTCGAAACATATTGCTGAATGCCACCCCAATCTCCAAGAGCTGCAAGATTCCAGGGCTCAGTCTCCTTGGAATGAGGGACAGTGGAGACAGTGGTGTCTTTATGATATAGTGGTACCTCTGGTTATGAACTTAATTTGTTCCGGAGGTCCGTTCTTAACCTGAAACTGTTCTTAACCTGAGGTACCACTTTAACTAATGGGGCCTGCTGTGCCCCAGTTTCTGTTCTCATCCTGAGGTAAAGTTCTTAACCCAAGGTACTACTTCCGGGTTAGCGAAGTCTGTAACCCGAAGTGTTTGTAACCCAAGGTGTTTGTAACCCGAGGTACCACTTTATATGGTTCCTTTCAACACTCCCTTCCCTCTTGTGTCTTTTCCTTAGTGTATTTTCCTTAGCTGGAGCGGTTTTTTTGCTCCTCCTTTTCTTCTAATTTCTCTCCTCATTGCTTTAGTCTTCCTGTCTCCTCTCCTTGCAAGTTCACTATCTTTACCTCCCCCCTCCCAGGCAGCCTCCTTTATTGCTAGCGTCCCTTATCTCGCTCCCGATCACTTGCCGATCAGCGGCTTTGTTTCAACACCCACTTCCCTCTTCCAAAAAAAAAAAGCATGATTTGCTTTTAGCCCCTGGGCAATTTGGCTCCAGCGACCACGCATTCGCTCCATAAGATGCACAGACATTTCCCCTTACTTTTTAGGAAGAAAAAAGTATGTCTTATGGAGCAAAAAATATGGTATATACAATCTGAGCCTATGATGGAGGGGCTCACAGCATTAAAGTCTTTCTCCTCCCATAGGCATAGCCTTGGATTCAAGCAGAAACCAAACATGTCTCTCCCTCTCAGGCTTCTGCCGGCAGCCTGCTTCTAGCCCAGCTCTCTTTCACACCTTTGGCCCTTGTCCTTCTCACCGACAGTCAGGTGAGGGAGAAGAGCCCACTCATTTGCTCTCTGGCACAAAGCCACTTCCTTTGTTACCCTAATGACCCATATTAGGGAGCCATTAATTCACCATACGGGACGCGGGTGGCGCTGTGGGTTAAACCACAGAGCCTAGGACTTGCTGATCAGAAGGTCGGCGGTTCGAATCCCCGCGATGGGGTAAGCTCCCGTTGCTCGGTCCCTGCTCCTGCCCACCTAGCAGGCTGAAAGCACGCCAAAGTGCAAGTAGATAAATAGGTACCGCTCCAGCGGGAAGGTAAATGGCGTTTCTGTGTGCTGCTTTGGTTCGCCAGAAGCGGCTTAGTCATGCTGGCCACATGGCCCAGAAGCTGTACGCCGGCTCCCTCGGCCAATAAAGTGAGATGAGCGCTGCAACCCCAGAGTTGGCCACGACTGGACCTAATGGTCAGGGGTCCCTTTAATTCACCAAGGAATTATTGCTGGATCCAGGAATTAGAAGGGGCTCAGGCATACAGCCGACCCCCCTGCCCAAACTCACAACACTCTCATATTTACAGTTATCTTAATTGTCCATATTCTAGCAACATTCCTGCTTATATTCCTTCATACAAAGCATGAAGGTACAGATATCTGGGTCGTGTGGTTCCCTTTTATTTTTATACTTTTGTGATTTTAGATGGTGTATATACACACATACAAGTGTGCCAATAATTACTTAATTTGTATGCAGGATTATAACAAGCAACGTTAGTATTATGTTGTGCGCTGATGACATGCAAACACTTCTATTTGCGAAATCTCCTTTGCCCCTGGATCTGCACCGGGCGACAACCTCGCGTTCCAAAGAAGGCCTTTGTGAATGAATCTCAGAAGGATTCAAGTGAGAGAAGTGGTGTAAAAGAACAGGAGCTGACGCTGGCTGAGCAATCACTCATCACCAGCTCTGCGGAGAAGCTCTTCTGAGCAACCCTTCTGTATCCTGACGCTCAGGCTGCTACCGGTGCAAGGAGAGATGAAGAAAGCTACAATGAGCTTCCCCACGGAGTCCATCTTTGCCTTCAAAGCTGCCTGCTATTCTCTCTCTACCTTGTTAGAGAGGAAGAGAATTGGCGAAAGAGAACGAGCGCAGATTCATCAACAAGCCCAGGCAATTCTGAAGCCCAGCAGTGATGATGCCAGGCGTTCACCATCCTTCGCCTGCTCTTTGTGAAGCTTTTCAAGGCAGAGGCTCCAATAAATCCTTGGCTCATTTTTCAGTTGCACAACAACGCTGCAAAAGCTGTGAGGCTCTGTTTGCATGTTCCGCTTTGACCACGGCAATGCCATTGCCAAGTGTGTTCCCTCCCCTCCCAGCCAGGTTTATTTTAGAGAAAGAAATCCCCTTGCATGTGCCCTTGTAAGAGATTTCTCACGTGGTTTACCTCGCATCAGAACAGCCTTTCCCAATCCAGCTCCCTCTAGATGTTGTTGAACAACAAATCCTGTCACCCTGACACTGGGAATGATGCGAATTGGGAGTCCAACAACACTGCGTGGACAGGCAGAGTCCCCCAAACCCTGGGCGGCCCCCGTGTGGAATAACGACTCAAGACAACGTGCTATGGGATTGAAATTGGCCACAACTTTATTATGTTTCAGAGGTGGGTAGACCTTGGCTCAGGCATTGGGCGTTTATCCCTCCCAGTCCCCTGCCGGGGATCTGGGGAACATCAGGGTTATCCAGTGTGTGTTGTGGATGGTCTGGCTGGCTCTGGAGAAAATATGTTCAAGCAGAGAGAGCCCGCCCTTGTTACGCCACCATCGCAGGGGAGAGCAATGACAACCTCTAGGTGTACGACCACCTCTTTCCATATAAACCTACCCGGACCCTGAGATCGTCTCCTGAGGCTCTCCTTTGTGTGCCTCCTTCTCAAGAGGTCCGGAAGGTGGCAACACGAGAAGGGGCCTTCTCTGCAGTGGCTCCCCGTGGATCAGCAAGTCCTAGGCTCTGTGGTTTAATCCACAGTGCCACCCGCGTCCCTGATACAATGAATAGTATACCTTATTTATTCAAAAGTACAGCTGGTTACATCTTGTGTGTTTATTGAGTATGTTTCACATAACCATAGCTTTGTTGTTGTTGTTATTTTGCTTATGAGAATCCTGAAAACAGGACATGCAAGAGCATTATGAACTGTGGAAGAGCACACCATGGAGGCAGAAGCACTGCCATCATGGCTAGTGGTGCACACTGAGTCCCAAAACTGGGACACGTATCTTCCCGTCCATGCTCCCATTCAAGCTCACAGAGCCCCAAAGACATGCTTTTTTGGGGTGAGATATTGGCATGAAATCTCACTAGAGCATGGCAGCCTAAATGGCCTCTGTGCTCTTGCTGGGGAAAAAATGGGATGTCCTGTTTTCCCCCAGGACATTTGCAAGGTATTGTAGTGTGTCCTTTCCTCAGCTGCCCACCCATCAACCCCATGCAGGAAAGAAATATTGATTGAATGTCATGATCTAATAATTTATTATTTATCCCATCCGACTGGGTTTCCCCAGCCACTCCGGGTGGCTCCCAACAGAATATTAAAAACATGATAAAACATCTGCTTAATTGTAAACACACACACACACACACACACACACACACACACACACACACACCAACAAAAAGCCAACTTCAAAGCTGCAGTTTGGGTTAGGGATTTTCAAAATATTGAAGACAATATTGACACTTGTAGTTCTTATTCAAATCAATGCAGCTGCAATTTTCCAGAATGCCAGATACTTAAGACATTGAGCTTAAAGGATATTCCTGAAAGTATGGGGAGAGTGTCAAGCTGAACAGACACACAACAAATTTGCCTATTCCTGCCTTGCTTACTTAGCAGCCTCACGGTTCTGTCACCAGGCCTAGCCTTCAGCCTGTCTCTCAGGCTTTGCTTGCCACCTGTCAGCAGAGTAATTGAGCTGCTTCTTCCGTGTGAGCAGGCTGACAATAGCCGAGTCCTTCAGGAATGGACTCTCTCTTTAGTTGGTGCAGAGCTCTGCCTTTGACATCAGGCCTTATAGGAATAAGTTAATGAAAGCCTTGTTAGAAGTGACTCAAAAGGGGGGAAAAACAGAGAGGGTTGAGCAGTCATTCCCCAGAACTCAGTGCCTCTCAGAAGCTTCACTCTTCATCCACCCTGAAGCACAATTTCTCTTTCGGGTTTCATCTGGGGGCAAGAAAGGCATCTGCAGGCAGCCTCTGGTGCTGCCTTCCAGTCTCCCAAATCTCTCTTGAGTCCTTGCCCTCTCTTGCTTATGAAATAGTACACATGGGCTGATTCGAAACACATCTAGGCTGGCATATTTCAGGTCTCCTATACAGTACTTGCCTGTAATCGCTGGGCAGAAGAGGGAATTTCCACAGGGGCGACGTTCCCAACAACACGATTCACGGCCAACAAGGAGAAGCAGCTCAAAGCCAGGGGAACATAAGTTGACCTCTAGCAGAGATACGACACAATTTCACAGGAACTTGAAAGTGGCTGAAAGCATATTGCGACATGTTTATTATTTCTTTAGACCAGTGCTGCTTCTTTTTTTTCTAGAAAAAAAAGATGCCGGTGCTCACCATGCAAGGAAGGACTCTCAGATTCTGACAGAGCATTGTGCTTTGTTCCCTCTCTTAGCTGGGAAGTGTCAGGAGTTCAGCCTACACTCGAGTAGGACCCTGGCAGAGACACATGCCTGACTGGCATGTTCCCTCTCTCCTGGTCGATCGTTCCTGGTCGCTTCATGAGCTTTCTTCAGCCTGAACATCACAGCGACCGATGCCAACCAACACTGGCACACTTAAGGATCCACAGAGTTTGCGCAGTTTGCGTAATAGACCTCAGCAACTCAGCATTTTGGCTAATCTACTTCATTTACATATAAACAAACAAGGAGCACTGCAACATGGCTCCCTCTCTTTGTAGCATCAGACAGCAAAGAGAAAGAACAAAGGACAATAGTCCCACTTCACGGAACACAGTAACATAAACATCCTGTCTCCGTCACTTCCCACTTTGTGGAGTCAAAACATACACCGTCATGTGATGGACAAAAATCCCATGACTGCAATCACGGAGCAGGAATTCTAACAGGAAGAAGCTTCCCGGGCTTTGGGAAAGAGGTGTGAGGCTCTGATTTGGGGGGTGGGGTGGGGAAAGGTGATAGTACTACATCACCAGAAAAAGGGCTCTGCTTTAGACTATGCATATACTACGTTGCTACAGGAAGTTACCAAAGTGCTGCAATAAAGGATAAGGTGGGTTGCAAACATCTCCCAGTAATGTTGTTCGCAGGGGTGATTGTTATTCATTCAACTATTTTGGAGCTGTAACCGAATCGGGTCAGCTGGTGATCTAGGCTGTGCACGCATTCAGTGTGTACATCCAATGGTTTGGGAAGTGGTGTATGCACATTGTAGTGGTGTATTCATACCTATCCTGTAGCTACCTTGCTGTTTCTTACCAAATACCGCGTTTGACAGCTTTGATCTGAATGGAGAAAAAGAACAAGCTACGGTAGCTGGTTTTCAGCTGGTAGTGTGTATGCAGCCCTATGGACTCCCCTGGAAGTGCCCATAGAGAATCAGATTATTGGTCTCTTCAGGCCAGCACTGGCTACTCTGGATGGCAGTGGCTCTCCAGGATCTAAGGCAGAGGTTTAGCTACCCTTGTCTATCCAAGCTGGGAGGAACCATAGAGCGGGGGGGGGGGGAGAGTGTGTGCACTGCAGGCAGAATCCTTGCGATTCAGCCACCAGCATCTCTAGCCAAAAGGATCAGGTAGCAAATGCTTTTAACCAGAAACGTCAAGGGGTGGATTTAGGATCTTCTGAAGGCAAGGTGTGTGCTGTTCTGTGCCACTGAGATATGGATCCTGGCTGCCCCAGCATTTCTGAACTAGCCTTGCTGTCTGGGGGAGACTTTTCCTGGTGAGAGATAGCAGCCCAGTGGCCACTAAACAACCCAAATCATGTTGTCTCAACTAGTGCTTCCATTGTGGGAGAGATGGCAATTTCCTGGTAATCCAAACCTGAATTCCATTGCTCTTCTTGTCCTTTTCATGCTCTGTGAAATGTGTTTTGCACAGCTCCTATTGGATGATGCCAATGTCATCACTCCAAGGCATACCGGATGTTGCTCTGGTTGCTCCCTACCAATATCAATGTGAATGCCTCCTTGTTTCAAAACACTCATTTCCCCCTTTAGATGACGAGCCCATCCCCTCTCTCTGATACTGGAGTGCTGGTTTGATGTGCGAGCAACACAGAATGTTTCACAGAGCTATCCGGGAAGGGCCCAGGGAGGCACACAGCTGGGATCTCAAGAACTGTCATGAGCTCAGTCCTACACACACTGTCCGACTCTTGCAAAGTCCTTGCTCAGCTGGAGACAGCTGGCTTTTGTGCTTTGAAATGTGGGAACTAAAGCAGAAAAGAAAGGAAGCCATTTGTAAACTGAAGATTTCCAGCTGCTCTTTCTAATGCTCTGCCAAGATAACCAGAAAACCAAATAAACTATCTGGTCCATTCCTTTCTTCCCATTGCATTGCTCAATAAGCTGTCTCAGCAATTTCAAGTGCACTGTGTGACCGTACCATTGCTCAATGTGGGGGTTATATATACAGTGGACGCTCGGGTTGTGAATGTGATCCATGCAGGAGGCATGTTCGCAGCCCGCAGCATTCGCAACCAGCAGCGCCATGTCTGTGCATGTGCGGGTCGTGATTTGGCGCTTCTGTGCATGCACAAAGCATGATTTAGTGTTTCTGCGCATGCGCGAGCGCCAAGACCTGCAAGTAACCCGTTCCGGTACTTCCGGCTTCGGCACGGTGCTCAACCTGAAAACGCGCAACCTGAAGCGTCTGTAACCCGAGGTATGACTCTGTGTGTGTGTATGTGTGTGTATATATATATATATATATATATATATATATATATGCACTTCAGTTAAAAGTCAGGCCAAGGTTAGCACATGCATGAACAGACATTTTCTCTCCTCATATTTTTTTTATGATAACCAGGAAAGGAGACAGATTAGCATAATCTTATTTACCATGGACATAAATGTAACTCTGATGCATTGCTCGAGCTCCAGCAATTCAAGTCTCGCCCGAAGCCTAGTTCTCACCCAGGCCTGAGTTCCTCGCACAGACACATAAGTTATTTCCAGCTTGCAGCATCAAGTTGTTTTTGTCTTACAGTTTCCCCATATTGCTGCCCATGGTTGATTTCAGACTAGACAGTTAGACTGTAATGGCCATCTACTCAGACTGTGATGGGTTTTTCAGAAATAAAATTGGTTGTCTTAGAATAGAGATAGAATACTGTATCAGAGTTGAAAAGCTTGGAAGTTGGAGTTACTCCATCACCCATTGTCTGTTTTATTCACACACCACCATTTAAAAAGATAAAATAAACTACAAAGGACTCATGCTGGGAAAGAAATAAAGAAATAAAAAGCTTCTTTACTTACAGACACAGTCGTACCTTGATTTTCAAACAGCTTAGTTCCTGAACGTCACAAACCTGGAAGTGACTGTTCCGGTTTGCGAACTATGTTTGGAAGCTGAACATCCGACAGGGCTTCCGTGGCTTCTGATTGGCTGCAGGAGCTTCCTGCAGCCAATCAGAAGCCACGGTTTGGTTTTCGAACGTTTTAGAAGTCGGAACGGACTTCTGGAACAGATTCCGTTCGACTTCCAAGGTACCACTGTACCGCATATTCACAAAGGTGGCTTCAGATTCTACACTGCATGACTGGAGCTACCTCCGCAGCATCCTTGTGCGAGAAGGATGGAGAAGAAAGAGCGAGCGAGTGAAAGGAAAGGTTGGAGCACAGCTGTTTAGTGGAAAACCACAAAGTATATTTTCCCAGACAATCTGTTTGTCTCTATCTGTTTGTCTCAATCTGTTTGTCCTGTGTGAGTGCCTGGAGGCGGTTGGAGGATGTATGGCGGCTAACAGATTGAGGCTGAATCCTGACAAGACAGAAGTACTGTTTTTGGGGGACAGGGAGCGGGTGCGTGTGGGGGATTCCCTGGTCTTGAATGGGGTAACTGTGCCCCTGAAGGACCAGGCAGGTGCACAGCCTGGGAGTCATTTTGGACTCACAGCTGTCCATGGAGGCGCAGGTTAATTCTGTGTCCAGGGCAGCTGTCTACCAGCTCCACCTGGTACGCAGGCTGAGACCCTACCTGCCCGCAAACTGTCTTGTCAGAGTGGTGCATGCTCTAGTTATCTCACGCTTAGACTACTGCAACGTGCTCTACGTGGGGCTACCTTTGAAGGTGACCCGGAAACCGCAATTAATCCAGAATGCGGCAGCCAGACTCGTGACTGGGAGTGGCCGCCGGGACCACATAACACTGGTTCTGAGAGATCTGCATTGGCTCCCAGTACGTTTCCGAGCACGATTCAAAGTGTTGGTGCTGACCTTTAAAGCCCTAAACGGCCTCGGTCCTGTATACCTGAAGGAGCGTCTCCACCCCCATCGTTCAGCCCGGACACTGAGATCCAGTGCCGAGGGCCTTCTGGCGGTTCCCTCATTGCGAGAAGTGAGGCTACAGGGAAGCAGACAGAGGGCCTTCTCGGTAGTGGCGCCCGCCCTGTGGAACGCCCTCCCATCAGATGTCAAAGAGATAAACAATTACCTGACATTCAGAAGACATCTTAAGGCAGCCCTGTTCAGGGAAGTTTTTAATATGTAACACTGTACTGTTTTTAACACTTGATTGGGAGCCGCCCAGAGTGGCTGGGGAAATTCAGTCAGATGGGCGGGGTATAAATAATAAATTATTATTATTATTGCTGTTGTTGTTGTTGTTGTTGTTGTTGTTCTTCTTCTTCTTCTTCTTCTTCTTCTTCTTCTTCTTCTTCTTCTCCTCCTCCTCCTCCTCCTCCTCCTCCTCCTCCTCCTCCTCCTTCTTCTTCTTCTTCTTCTTCTTCTTCTTCTTCTTCTTCTTCTTCTTCTTCTTCCCTACGCTGCCCTCTACTGACTGGAGGCATGCAACAGCTTTTGTGGAGAATCTAGATTTGCTTGCTCTGACCTGTGGCATCTTTTGCTTTCTTTATCATTCTCCTGTCTTCCCCCCCCAGACCTAATTTGTGAATTAATTTATCTCCCCACATAAAGTGCAATTGCAGTGCCGGCTTCTCTGCTGTTGACTGGCAAAGTACTCTTGAGGATTTTCAGGGCTACTGTGCTTTTAATTAGAAGTTTCCCATTCACAGCTTGTGCCTTTAAGTGCTTCCTGCCCAGCGAAGCACGCCAATAATTTGAATCCATTCTTTAATTATTTGGTTCCTGCTCTCCGTGTGCAGGGGTGTGTTAATTACTATCACTTCAGATTGCTAGACAGGCACTTGAATGCTTAAGTGCTCCTCCATATAAACAGTCCAGTGTCTCTAGAAAAACATGCTGGAGGAAAAGGTTTTAGCCCTACTTTCCCCAACTTGGTGCCTTCCAGATATTCAGAACTACAATCCTCAAGCTGGTTGGAGCTGATGGGAGTTGCAGTCTAAAACAGCTTGGGGGAGAGTGCTCTAGTTTATCCTTAAACATACAAAACTGCATTACATGGTGTTAGAACATTGAGCCACTATCCAAGAATTCACTGCTCTGACTGACAGCTGCTGTCCGAGGTCTCACAACACCTGCTACCTGGTCCTTTCCCCTGGAAACTGAACACGGGACCTTTTAGTTACAATCTATGTGCTCTACTACTGTACTGGCTCTCCCCTATAACTGATATACTAGTTTTTGTTCATAGAGAATTTCCCCCTATGCAGGGAACGATTCAGCTCTGAAGTAGCATGGTCTGGAAACAGTTTTACAGATTACCTTTTGCTGTTTGTATGCATTGCATTGTCAGTCAGTTTTATTGCACATAGCCAAAGGCTGCCGCAATGTACACAGAGCCATTCGACAATTAAAAGAAAATATACTGGATTGATAGAAAAGACTTAAAACATTTATATTATCAAAACATTACGTACTCTAAACAGAGATATAAAAGTACCCCAATATACAAATCAAGACATTAAACAATAAAATTCATAAGCTAAAATCATCACATGGCCACTAATATAGCAAAAAACAATGTCAATTAATACAGTGTGCAATTTATACTCAGAATTTGGTGACAAAGATAGAGCATAGCCTAATGTAGATAGATAGGGTCAAATAAATTCATCTCCTTGAGCTGAAGAATCTTACTTCCCTGTAAGTGGGCTTAGCAAATCGCTACTGTTTTTTTAATTAAAAAACCCCACATTTTACTCTTGAGCCTCCTTTGTGCATTGCTTTGAAGGAAGTCTTTCTCACCCCACATGTTAAATTAAATCCAAGCTGGTCAGGAAGGCTGGTTCTCTTTCCAGAAGATCCATAGCTAGACAAGAACCAGGAAGGTGGCACATTGAGATAACCATTTGACATGGCCTATCACCGCAGCCCTCCCTTAGCTAAAATTCAGCTCTGCTTTGCACCTGGCACCTACAGAAATGGTTTGCCTCTATGAAGCCCAAGTTGGGTGTCTTGCAGCTTGGCTGATTTATATAGGTGAGTGTGAGAAGTCTCACCTGTAGGAAAGGCCTTTCTAACACAGTGAAGGTGCGGGGCTACATCCAATGAAGTTGTCCTGATTGTGCAAGGAGTTGCACTTGCACAGTGGAATTTCCCCTCCCTCTCTTCTCCCCCTATGCCCCCTCAATGAGCCAGTGTGGTGTAGTGGTTAAGAGCGGTGGACTCGTAATCTGGTGAACAGGGTTCGCTTCCCCGCTCCTCCACGTGCAGCTGCTGGGTGACCTTAGGCTGGTCACACTTCTCTCAAGTCTCTCAGCCTCACTCACCTCACAGAGTGTTGTGGGGGAGGAAGGGAAAAGGAGATTGTTAGCCGCTTTGAGGCTCCTTAGGGTAGTGATAAAGCAGGATATCAAATCCAAACTCCTCCTCCTCCTCCTCCTCCTCTTCTTCTTCTCAGTCTGCTCTGTAGACTTGGGGAAAGCCTCAGAACAGATTTGGGGGGCATGTGGAGGGAGAGGAGGGAAATTTTCATTGCTCACGCAGGATTATTTGCATGATCGAGATGACATGGTTGGATGCAACTCTGACTTTCAGGTAAAGGAAATTCCACTTGCCTTACTGAGCCATCCTCTCTATTACTTCCCCTTCAACCACACATCTGTTACTCAGGGGTAATCCCTGAAAATGGAGATTCTTATTCCCCCCTCCCTGCTATAAAGACTAATAAAAGTTAATAGATTTCTCCCACGTGAAGCTGTCTAAAACTATTTTACATGATAATGATGGATTATGCTTTGCTTTGGCTGCATTTTGCAGTTGTGATCATTGTACACCAATCAGGATGGAAGGCTGTCCTCAGAATTTACAAGCAAGTGAGCAAACAGAACATTTAATTATGGGCTGAACCCAAGGAGCTTCACCTCTTAGCGCCAAACTAGACCCACGCTTGAAGACAAAGCAGGCAGACAGCCACATATCCTGGTTTTTCTCATAGCGTCAGACTTCTTTTGGGCTCTCTTTCCTTCACAAGGGTCTCTTACACCACAAGGCTACCCTACTGATTTTAAAAGGAAGGATCAACTCCATTCTGATCGTAAATGAAGCTTCTGAGAATGGGAGGCTGATCTCCCCATTGTCCTTTAAGATCCAAATGAATATAGACCCCCCTCAGTGAAAAGCCATAACAACAACAACAACTCAATGACACCAATAGGGACTTTCCTCCCTATGGCTCTGAGCCAGTGGCATACCGTGGGGTGGGGCACAGGGGTGCTTGCCCCAGGCGCAAAATTATTAGGGGCGCAAAATTTCAACAGCCAATGTTGCATCAATGCAGCTGCACACTTCTGTCTCTGGGCTCTGTTGAAAATGGCTTCTTGATGAGAACCAGGAAGTGACCTCTCCAGACAATGGAACGACTCTTCTTTTCTTATCTCTGCAGCTGTGATCTCCTGTTAGGCCAGGTACGTCCAAAGTCGGTTTCGGGGGCCTAATCCAGCCCGCCAGTCGATTTAATCAGGCCCCCATGGCAGTATATTATGCCCCGGGGTAAAATCCTAAAAAAAGCTCAGCAACTTCAATCCTAAAAGCTTCAATCCTAAAAAGCTCAACAACTTTGGGGTAAAATTGTAAAAAAAATCTCAGCAACTTTGGTTGGCCCTCACGCATGTTCACTTCATCAAATCTTACCTTCTTTGGGAAAAGTTGGGGCATCCTGTGTTAGGCAGTTGAGTGCGCATGCGTACTTACCGTATTTTTTGCACCATAACACTCACTTTTTTCCTCCTAAAAAGTAAAGGGAAATGTCTGTGCGTGTTATGGAGGGAATGCCTACGGGTGGCATGCCTACGGATTTTCCTCCTCTAAAAACTACGTGCGTGTTATGGTCGGGTGCGTGTTATAGAGCGAAAAATACGGTACGTCCATTTTCATCCCTTCCACCCATCCTCTCCACGTGGTCCCGGGTGCTGGCAACCCATGCTATGCTACTACTCTTAGTTCCACATGGGGAGTGGTGTGTGTGGGTTTCACTGCAGTCTTGGTGGGCAAGTGAAGAGGCTTCACTGGCCTGGCCTGTAGACTCTAACCACTGGAAGACTGGTGGTGATCCAACATCTGGAAAGCAAACGTCAACTACTATTGCTGTACAGATGCCCCACAGTTTCATGGAAGGAACTCAAAACCTCCTCTCATGGCATTAGGCTGTGTAAGCACATTACCCTGCTCCTCCTCAATCATCCTGGGAACTGACAGAGTTACAGTTCTCAGCACCCTTAATAAAATACAGTTTCCAAGATTCTTTGGGGTGGCTGTGCCTTAATTATATGGTGTGTACAGTTGTTACCCATCTGGAAGAAAATGCAGAGATGATAACTCAGTCGTCCATTCTTGCCAATGCAAGAAGTACCATAAATGTCTAATTAAAGGGTTTGGGGGAAAGAGAAACAGTTTGCCTGATAAAATCCTATGTCCTAATGCAGCTTTCTTTGGGGCTCTCTTTTCTTCACACGGGACTCTCATACCACCACTACTGAATTCAAAAGGAAGGGCCAACTCCATGTGCACAAAGAGATTCAGAAGGTCCTTTAACCTGGGACCAGTGTTGTTGTTGCCTGTACCTTTTTAGCAGTGCGAACATTTGACAAGTTTGAATCCATCAATCAAAAATACCTTGACAGTTCTCTCTCCTGGTCCCTTGTGTGTGCCCGTCCTACTAAAAGTGGCATGGGACTGCATGATCCTTTACATGCAGGTTTGACAGCTATGACAGCCATATGCATCAATCAGAAAGTGGGACAGGCTTTTTTCCCAGGCCTTTGGTGTGTCATTCTTATGACAAATGTGATGCGGCAAATCCAGGAGGGTGGGCAGCAATAAACTGATTGCAGAAATACCTGCCACGCAGCGTGTGATCTTTGCTCCTCTACACTCACGTGGCATTTCTCTTCCAGCAAAGTTGCAAGATCCTCTGGCTTGACTTTCTCCCAGTATGTATGTTTTTCAGTGCAATTATGCCTTTTCAGAGAAGTTGTGAGTTTTTTTTTTTTTAAAAAGACTTTTACCTAACACACACACACACACACTTTTATATATGGAAAATAGCAATCAATCAACAATACTGTTTAACCAGAGAGGTTATAACAATAACATTACTATAAAAAACACGGAAAAACTGGTAGCATAAAACATTTTGTTAAAAGCAGCGTCGCAATAAAAAATAACTTTCTAAACAGGAAATGTGGTAAGCAAATGCTCAAGAGAAAGATATTTTACAGACTCTATGGCACTGATTTCCATAAATCACCTGATTCTTTCTAAATATGCTGCAACTGAAAAATCTAGCTACCCTGAAGCTAACGTATTTGTACAAATCACATATTTCAGCTTTACTGTTCATCTTCATTTTGAATATGTTTTGACAATCCAAAAAATATTTCTTTCTTAGGGCGTCTCCACTCTGGGTTTTCCACCCCCCCAAGGAGATTCTGCAATATGTCATTGACACAGTAATAGTGCATTAGCGGTGGATTTATACAGTCATACCTCATGTTGCGTCTGCTTCAGGTTGCGTGTTTTCATCTTGCGTCCCACGGCAATCTGGAAGTACCAGAATGGGTTACCTCTGGGTTTCACTGTTCGTGCATGTGCAGAAGCGTTAAAACGCACTTCGCGCATGCACAGAATTCCTAAATCACGCCATGCGCGTGCGCATACGCGGCGCTTCAGCTTCCGTCAGTTCTGTGTTATGAATGGGTCTCCGGAATGGATCTTGTCCGTAACACGAAGTTCCACTGTACTGGACTGTCCACACATCATTTTGCTTCACTGCATTATTGCTATCCGGAGGGGCATTTTTGCACTGTAGCGCAACAAAAGTGGGACATAAAAACTAAACTAACCTGAAACACTTGTGGTATAAAAAGTGATAGCATTTCAGCAAGATGTTATGGGACATGCACTGACAGGAAACAAGGCAGTATGCATGCCCTGAAACTTATCCAGGCACAAATAGTATTAAAAGTGGTATAACTGCCCCGATACCATCATGAGCACAGATCATCATGAATGCACAGTAAAAACCACATCTGGATGGGCCCTTAGATCATAGTTTGTTGTACATTAAGGCAAAGAAGAGCCTATACTTTTCACACAAGGTGAGCCACAATTGTAGAGCCATGATGCTGAAGGCATATTTTAATATCATCCCTCAAGATGAGGTGGCTTTGCTTCCAACCTTAGGGTCAAAAATGTCCAATGGAGCAAGCTAGAAGGTCAAGCATATAACAGTGTAATCATTTACATCAGTCTTCCCTCACATGATGTCTGCCAGATGCTGCTGGACTACAACTCCCATCGTCCAGTGGTCATGGACGATGGGAGTTGTAGTCCAAAACATCTATAGGGCACCGGGTTGAAATGTTTTGTACTTTTTGAAGTTAGCCCCGTTAAGTTCAGTGGGATTTACTTCCAGGTAACTATGCTTAGAATTGCAGCCTTAAGAACTCTTTAGTTGTGTTTATAACAGGGTAATATGCATGGAAAACTGAAGATCAGATTGCACACAATGTTCACAAAGCTTCTTTTTAAGATAACTTTGAATTGGGGCAAAAGTTACCAATCCTAAATTCTGGGGATCAATATCATGCTCACACATCTTAGCAACAGTGCAACTGGCAACTTCAGTTCCCAGATCTCATCCTCTTCAGAGGAATGTTGGGTAATCCCCTTTTCTCAAAACATCAATATTGTAACAACCCTCAGTTCAATAGGCGTAAGTCATATTTCTGTTCTGCCCCAGTGTATACAGCACTACCTCCTGGGCGTCCTCTGCCGAACCAAGACCAAAGCAATTTGTTTTGGGGGTACATAATACTTGAATCCCAGTGTTTCCCAGGACTTTGGTGCCATATGTGATTTATGGAAGGACTTTATCCAAGAAACCCTTAAGTGATGGTAAAATTAGTTCCTTTCTTTAGGACAGGAAAAAATTCACTGCTGCCTTGGCTGATGTTAACAGGTCCCAGCTTGGTTCCAGCAGGCAGATGGCACTACCATAAGCATTTCCCCTCAAATCCCAGATAATTACACATTTTGACTTGTTCTAATTCATATTCTTTATGAATTCATAGTCATATTATTCAAAGAAGAATTCGTAGCGAGAAGGGCAGGCTTCAACTAAAACCGCATTAAGGCTTTAAAAACAACAACACTTCCCTTTAAAATATTCTTTTTGACAAAATGTTCCATGAACGCTTCAGCACAATTTGTGTGGTAGAGATAGCAGGCTGATATCATAAACAAGTAATAAAAGAGACAAATTATGTGATAATTAAAATAAGGAATCATGCTATTGACAGAAGATCAGAAATCAAATTGGGCACATAAAGTAAAGGTAAAGGTAAAGGGACCCCTGACCATTAGGTCCAGTCGTGGCCGACTCTGGGGTTGCGGCACTCATCTCGCTTTATTGGCCGAGGGAGCCGGCATACAGCTTCCGGGTCATGTGGCCAGCATGACTAAGCCGCTTCTGGCAAACCAGAGCAGCGCACGGAAACGCTGTTTACCTTCCCGCAGGAGTGGTACCTATTATCTACTTGCACTTTGACGTGCTTTTGAACTGCTAGGTTGGCAGGAGCAGGGACCAAGCAACGGGAGCTCACCCCGTCGCAGGGATTCAAACCGCCAACCTTCTGATCGGCAAATCCTAGGCTCTGTGGTTTAACCCACAGCGCCACCCACGTCCCGGGCACATAAAAGCCGATGCTAAATTGGTTGATTTTGATTTTGTATAGCTTATGGAATCAGAGTCAACAGGTTTCATTTCAGTTTATGACAGGCATAGGCAAACTCCGGCCCACTAGATGTTTGGGATTACAATTCCCATCAACTCTGACCACTGGTCCTGTTAGCTAGGGATGATGGGAATTGTAGTCCCAAACATCTGGAGGGTCAGAGTTTGCCTATGCCTGGTTTATGACATAACCCTTTAAGGTAGTAAAATTACCAGGACTGTCCCTGGAAAATAGGGACACTTGGAGGCTCTGAAATCATAGGTGTTCAAGCAACTGATACTGCTTTTAGCTTAGAACAACTTGCTTCCATTATTGGTGAATGGAAGGAAGAGGCAGTTCCCCTGCTTTGGTGTAGCTGTAATGAAACAGCAATAACCTTCTTGGTGGTCACTCATATCATTAATCTTTGAAGCAGTGACTTGGAATTAGGGGTTTGCGTCTGGCCTGTGAGTGCATCTGCTCTCTGCCGCAATTGTTAAATGCATCTTTGAACTGAAAATGTCCCCCACTCCACCCCTGGTTAAAGAAATGTCTTGTTTTAATCACTATGAGGAAGCTTAAGAAGGAGGCACTCTTTCATACCACGACCGGTAAATACTATGATTATTTTTCACTGGCTCAGAGTGCATTGTCTGTGTCTTTATTGGACTGTAAAATGGTTATCTAGATTGTCAGATGCAGCCACCGGCCTTGTTAGTGTTTCCAGAGGAGGGGATGCAGCACATGGGCGGAGGGGTTGACAAGTTGTCATTAGCCATTAATTAGCCATTCTGGAAGTAAAAAACTATTGACCGAGCCTCAAATTTACGCCCAGAAAATCCTCTGTGCCTGCACGTACTTGTGTGTTTAGAAAATAATTATTACCCATCCGCCATGAAGAGAAACTGTTTTTCACGGGGGAAACTGACTCTGTGCCAAAGCCAATCTGCTAATTACCTTCTGATTAATGGATTCGCTTTTGACATTGCTGAGTTCCGGGGAATCCTCTCCTTTATATTGGTCACTCGCACCTGCGTCCAAACAAATGGATGGCTTACCACTGGATTTTAAACTGCGCTGTAAATTAAAGTTTATATTCTCATGTGTTTGCCTCCTCTTAACGTTCCCTGTTATGGATGTTGCTGAATTTAGGACAAGGAAACAAAGGGGTTGGTGTGGAGTTTAATGTACTGATGACGTGATTCCCTTCAGATTCATCAACAGGATTTCAGTTCTTCATTTTTTTAAAAAAGCGTTATTCGTAGCGAGTTTTCGATAAAAATTTTTTTAAAGAAATTTTTCATTTTAGGCAATAATAATAATAATAGGTTCAGCTATATTTCAGGCAGCTGTGCAGTGTAGTGGTTAGAGTGTTGGACTAAGGCTGGGGAGTCCTGAGTTCAGATTCCCACAGATGCATGAAGCTCACTGGGTGACTTTGGTTGGTCATTCTCTTTTTCTGATACTCCACTTACCTGTTAGGATTGATGGGAGGATAAAACGATACATGGCACTTCGTGCGCCATAAGGAAGGGTGGTGCTATATGCACTGCAAATCTTTGGAATGCCTTTGAAATAACTTTTGCCATGGCATCCTCCAAAGCATGTTGGGAGATGTAATTTGGTAAGGGCAAAAGTGTTAGAGATGTTAATTATAATTGGTTTAATTCACACAGAAATGAAAAATGTATGTGTATTAATGAAAGTTTAAAATGGAAAATGGCTAAATGTGTGTTGCTAACATTGGGGTTTTCCCACAGTGGATTCTGAGCTCTTGCTGAGTCGATAATTAACTAACTGATTGTTGTTCTTTGGTCGCTGACACGTGAGTGTTGTAACTTTAGATCATGTGATGAAAGTATTGGGTTGCAAATCTCCATTTTGAAGGGAGTTGCCTTTGAGTCTTTGCCTCTCAAAGTCCATGGAGTGAGGATGTCAATTAAGCTCTCCTGAAGGGAGAGTAAACAGCCTAAGGCCCATGGAGGCTGGAAAACAGGCTGTGGGGAGAGACAGACCTCTGCTTCTAGGTCTGTTTGGATCAGTTCATATTTTCTAAGATGCTGAGCACAAGACACTGTATGGATATTTTGGATGTATCTTTGATGCTTATGTTCTGTTTTTAAAGAGTTCTGCCAGTACAAGTTCGAACAATCTTTTTTATGGGCCTGGACAATTCTTCATTTATAAAAGGAGTCAGTTATTATGCTTCCAGTCGCTTCAAACTGCGCAAAATTAATATCTGTAACAGAGATCTCTGTCTCCCTCACACAGAAGTACAGTTCACGGTTTCCAAGGATGGAATGGGATTAGATACAACATTTACAATACTACTCCATCATAAAATCCTGAAATCCAGAAGACACAAATATGATCTTCACTCAAGATTAGGGATGGAGGAGAAATTTGATCCTGTTTGCATTTAAAACCAAACCTACCAAATTCACATCTTACAAATTCTGCAACTCCCTGAAGAAATGCGAAAAAAGGAAAAAGGAGAAACTAAGAGAGCCAAATTTTACATATTACTGTATCCCTTCTCAAGCATGTGATGAGGTGTATCCTGCATTGCAGGGGGTTCGACTAGATAACCCTTGGGGCCTTTCCAACTCTATGATTCTATGTTTAGTTTGCCCTGCGCAGAACAAAATGAATCCTCACTAACACGGAATCCAGTAATGAAAAAGCCCTTACAACCCCCTCTTTTTTTGCCTTCCCCCTCTCTCACACAGACAAGAATCTAACCAAAGATAAACTCTTGTAAGCCCTTTTGCTTTCAATGGAAGTCATTTAAGCATATTTTTAATTCTCCCATTGGGACCTAATCCCCCCTTTTAGCTTCAGGTACTTTACATTTTCTTTTCAAAACTATTATTAGTCAGTAAAATTGCAGGAAGGTAATCAGAGAAGGGTATTAGATAGGATATTATTGGCACTTTTCTGGTTGGGGGAGTGGGGGGAAGCAAGATTCCAAGGCCATTTTCAGATGAAAAGTTACTACCCCTTATCTCACAGTATTTCCTGTTTGGTTCCTAGCATTAGTTGGCAATATTAGTTAACGATAACCTGAGTTGTTGTCTTCTCTTCCTGCTGCTTTCATTCCAGCAACTTCTGTGCGACATTTGTAACATTCAGATTTGCAGCCAGCATGGCCCCATTTACACTGTACATTTAAAGCAGTACCATACTGCTTTAAACCATCATGGATTCTCCCGAAGAATTCTGGGAAGTCTAGTTGGTTAAGGGCACTGAGAGTTGGTAGGAGAGCCCCCTATTCCCTTAACAGAGCGACAATTCCCAGCGGAAAGGACTTTTAAACCCCTCAGAGAATTGTAGCTGAAAAATAAAATCAAAACCAAAACAGCAGCAATAGACATGAAAGAAAACACATGTTTTAGGGTTGCCATGTTTCAAACAGTGAAAATCTGGACAGAAAAGTTGTTGAGCTATTTTTGGCAAAGTTGTTATTGTTGTTGTTGTTGCTGCTGTTGTTGTTTGCAAAAATGACACTACTGCCATGGGCTGCCATACGTCTGGATTTTCCTGGGCACTTTGCCGATTTCCTCCTGGGAACTGCTAGAGACAGGAGTTTTCCGGATGTATGGCAACCCTAGAGTCAGTACCTCCCTTCCCACAGTAAACAGCCTATGTTGGAAAAATCAGCATACTGGCACCACCAGAGGAAGTATCAGTGAAAGTAATTTATTGTCCTGACCTCAGGGTCAGTACAAGGAGACCACCTGCAGTCTAAATCAATGTCATTCATTGCAAGCTACAAAATATTTTGTAACTTTAGGACTCTGTGAGTAATACTTTGCCACTGTGATATCTGAATAACGGATGTTTCTGCTGCGAGCGCATTAGGAGTTAATCAAACATCCACACATGGTGCAATTGAAGGATGATGAGGAAAGTGTATTATGCAACTTATGCAAAAAGTTCTGAAGGGGTGTGAATTGGAAGTCAGGCATTTATTAAATAAATTGATTGAAGGGTTTGTTTGTTATCCCTTTGTGCTGGTAACACACAGGCATGCACAGCTATGGAGCTACACCTGAGAGTCATAGTTAATCTGGCTTATCAAAAGTATCATTTTTCCGATAGATGCGCTTTGAGCTGATCTTAAGTATTTAGGTTCCCAATGCAAAACATTAAATTTATTTATTGGCTGAGTGAAATGCCAGTTTGTCATTCTCCATTTATATGAAGCAGAATAACCTTCCTTGAATATTGAGATTGGAATGAAATTTGGCATGTATGCTCAGGACACAATTCTGTGTCCATATCCCTGCTTGAACACTGGCTTTGTCAGAAAAGATAGATTTCACTGAAAACTGAGAAATTCTACAGAGACTTCATTCATTATGTGCACACGTTTAAGTTGATATTCCCTATCTGAAATTCATAGCAGCAGCAAGACAAATTCACATCTACTTCAAATGCATGTTGTAAAGCATGCAATGTCTAAAATACTGTGATTTGCTCTATTATATTGATACCTTGTGTCCAATACAGTATCATTGCTCCCTTTATGTACACAGTTTCTACAGTCTCTAAGGGGACAGAAAGGAGCAGTGAAGGGGCTGGAGTTGAATTTCTCATTGGTTTGAAGTAACTAGCCAATTTTTTTGTGGCTAACACTTGACATTCTTGCCCTAAAGCATTTATGATCCAAAAGGACTTAAGCCCCAAAGTTTCAAATTTCAAAAATCCAGCTGCACTTCTTATGCATGTGACTTACTATATTTGTTCACAGAACAAACAGGATGCCCCGAGTATGTGGAGAAGAGCAAGATTGGGACGACAGCCCCAGTGCTTACCTTTGTGGATTCGGATCAATGTCTGTGCAGAGCCAGCGGGCAAACAGCTTTTGTGCACAGAGGTTCTGCATGCGAGACCAGGAAACCTGCTGAAACAACAGGTCTCTCAGTCATGCGGAGTGAACTTATGTGCATACTTGACCAGGACGCAGGCCAGGAAGCCTTTTTATTTTTTATTTTAAAAAGAAGAAGAATAGAAGAGTTTGGATTTGATGTCCCGCCTTTCACTCCCTTTAAGGAGTCTCAAAGCGGCTAACATTCTCCTTTCCCTTCCTCCCCCACAACAAACACTCTGTGAGGTGAGTGGGGCTGAGAGACTTCATAGAAGTGTGACTGGCCCAAGGTCACCCAGCAGCTGCATGTGGAGGAGCGGAGACGCGAACCCGGTTCACCAGATTACGAGACTACCGCTCTTAACCATTACACCACACTGGCTCTCAGTTGAAAAAGCTTGAACTGCATTGCAACATTTGGACAAAGTGAGGATTTTGAAGGATGGCGGTATTTCTCTCTTCACATTTTATTCTCATGTTGAATTTGAAAGATTCGGCTTCAAATGCAAACTCAACCAGATATTTCCCCCCTAGCCTGAGTTCTAGCCAAAGATTTTTCCCTGAGCCCGAACCTTCCTCTAAATTACGCCAAGGCATGCAAGAAACAAAGAGGTGGTAGAGAGGGATCTACAGCAAGCAAATAACCCCAGGTTCTAAATAAAACAACGGCTTCCTTCTTCATTACTTGCACATGGCAGCTCTGACACATATTTGAAAATTAAAAATTTCAAAACAAGAGACTTTGCACTCCAGGGAGAATCTGCTGGCGCTGTTCCCCTGGTGTTTGAAGGCTCCTTCCTCCCCTCCCCCATGCCACGTGATCTCTGTTTTTCTCCTACAAGTGCTCAGTATATATATATATAAGCCACACACAAACATCTCAGCTATGCATCCGTGCCCTGCGGCAACACTTGTTTCATCAAATTTAGATTAAAGGGTGCAATTTGCCTAAGAATGCCTACCGCTCCCCGGATGAGATGCAACTCTTCCTTTCTGTTCCCTCTCCCCTGCCGCTGTGCCAGCAGAGTGACCCCCTCCCTCAATCCCACATCATGTGCCACCAAGAGGATCGCTCGCGAAATTGTACGCTATTGATTTTAATTCAGTCTCTGTGATCTTCCGGCTTTACACTTGAAGCTGAGGAAAGGGATGGGGTTTAATTTGCAACAATAGGAAGGGTGGTTCTTTCCTTCCTCCCCCCCCCTTTTAAATTGCCTGAGGTTAGGCGTGTTTATACTTAAATTAAATGTCACACTGCTGGGAAATCAGGGATATAAAAGGAGAAGCTTGCAAAGTGTCGCACAAAAATCAGGGGGATCCCTGTCAGTGCTAGAAGAAAGGCAGTTGGAGCAACCTTCTTTCAAAGGAGCATTGTGTAGAATTACAAGAAATGAGCCCGAGGGCATTTAAAGGGCCCTTTTAAGCTTTGGCTAGCTTATTATGTATTTCACAAGATATATGCGCTCCACGATTGTAATAAAACCTCGACGTGGTCAATGAAAAAAAATGAAGCAATAAAATAACCAGTAAAATACAGTTAAAACCAACTATTTAAAACATTCCGAAAATCAATGGTAAGTTAAAATCCAGATGAAAAGCCACATGTCAACAATCAACATGTCTGGATAGACTTGCCAGAACGAAAATGTTTTTAGCAGGTACAGCAAAAAGGGTAAAAAGGGTACAGAAAAAAGAGCACAGCAAAGGCACCAGCCTAATAAAAATAATAATAGTAATAATAATAATAATAATAATAATAATAATAATAATAATAATAATATTTTATTTATATCCTGCCTGCCCTGGCCGAAGCTGGGCTCAGAGCGGCTAACAACAGTAAAATGATACAACATTCTAAAATCGTTTCATTATAAAATGAATAAGCAGGGAGTTTCAAAGACTGGGTGCTGCTGCACCAAAAGAATGGGTTGCACAGATTGAATCTCTTGAGTGAGCATATATGGGGGTAAGGTGACCTCGCTAATAACAATAACAATAACAATAACAAATTTTATTTGTAGCCCGCCCTCCCCGGCCGGAGCCGGGCTCAGAGCGGCTAACATCATATAAATAACACAGTATACATAAAAACAGGCATCAATTAATTAAAACACATCTTAAAATTAATTCAGACAAATTAAAATCCTGACAAATGGCAGTTATCAGGTTAAGACTGAGAGTGGTTAATACTTGCCAGGACCAACTGTTTTCACTGATTATATAAGGACCTGTGAACAGGATGGGAGGCTCATTCATGCTTGTTCTTATACAAAGGAAAATAGGTCAGACTGCACCCTGGCCAAGGGCCTGGCGGAACAGCTCTGTCTTGCAGGCCCTGCAGAAAGATGTCAAATCCTGCAGGGCCCTAGTCTCTTGTGGGAGAGCCGGGGCCATGGCCAAAAAGGCCCTGGCTCTAGTCGAGGCCAGTCTAAGTTCCCTGAGGCCCAGGATCTTCAGAGTGTTATTGTTTGCAGACTGTAAGGTCCTCTGTGGGGCATACCAGAGGAAGCGGTCGCATAGGTACGAGGGTCCTAGGCCATATAGGGCTTTGAAGGTTAAAACCAGCACCTTAGACCTGGTCCCAAGCTGTTAAGGTCTTTATGTACCAACAGTGACACCTCGAACTTGGCCCGGTGGCAAATGGGCATGCAGCTCAGGTATCTGAGCAGACGTGCTATACGCTGACGGGGTCTCACTCCTGTCAGCAACCGCGCTGTATCATTCTGCATCATCTGCAGCTTCTGGATCAAGCACAGTGAGTTACAGGGATCCAATAGTGAAGTAACCAATGCACAAACTACTGCAGCCAAGCTTTCTCGGTCCAGGAATGGTCATCTCTGTTGTACCAGTTGCAGCAGTTCTAGCCCTGGGACACAAAGCTGGATTCAGAAGCACCTCCACGCTGTGAACCTTCTCCTTCAGGGGCAGTGCAATCCCACTGATTTCTTGGACATGAGACCCACACCACCTCCATCTAGTTGCAATGTGGTGAGTGCTGGTGGGATTTCAGACTTGTCTCTCTCTCTCTGTATACACATTCTGTTATGTACTGAAGTTCTCGCCCTGGGCCAGCAGGGGGATACTGTAGATAGTTCAGGTCCACATATGCAAATAAGGGATCAAAAGTGATGTTCAGTGATTGGATAGTTACAGAAAATGGTTACTGTTGCGTTCTAGTGGAGCTCTATATAAGCAGGCTGGCTGAACCCTTCAGTTCAGTTCTGTTCTGGCCTGTGAATAAACAAGAGCTGTTTGAAGAATTGCTGTGTCGTCTGATATGTTCACCCACAACTTAACACATTCTTAGGAAGGTTAAAGTCTCCCTCCTGTATATCACCGCAATCAAGCGGCAGAAACAGTCTGTGCATCTTAAGATAACTACTGCCATCGCTTTCAATATTTTATTCTGGATATTGTTCTCCTCTTGTTTCCGTGTTGATTTTGCTGAATTGTTTAACTTTCCTATCATGAGTAGCCTTGGGATTCTCAATGAAAAGGTGGCATAGAAGTGTTTTAAATGAATGAAAGTAAATAACAACGCATCGTAGGAAAGTGTTGAAAGCCTCATAAAATATTTAGCGTTGGTTTTGATTAAGTGCTTTAGGGTGCTCGGCGTGCTTATACATTATGTCAAAACTAGTTATCTCATTAAAAGCTGTCAATGTGAGCAAAGGGATTTCATCTTTGGCATGCGAGCCTCATCTGCAGGCCCGTCGAGCTGTTTATTCTAACAAAAGTTACTCAAGCCAGATCTGATGTCAGCAGACATGGGTTTCAGAATCAGGTTGTCACCAGATCAGTGCATCGTGGGTGTCAGAAGCGAATTATATCAGGGCAGGGTGTGGCTGCTGTACATGTTCTTGAGTGCATGCACTGCCTCCTTTCCTTCTCAATTGAAAGTTTTTTTTTGAAGGTCAGAAACTGACACACTTCAGGCAAGAGAAGCTGAGCCAAGAGAAGCCACTGACTGCATTGACATGTAACATTTCTGCCCCTTCAAACCACAGTTGGCTTAATGAACTACTAGTTGTATCAACCCACAGCTTGCCGTTGTGTCCACCCAAGAAACTTTGGCTTGAGTGAGCCCTCCAACATGTGGGCTTGTTCACAACCTTCCTGTAATGGTTATAGGGGTTGCTCGTGCGTAAGTTGCCGCCACTCTTGGCTAGGTTACCTGGTTAAACCCTTTCTGTCTGGACAGCCCTTCACTTCGTGGCTGTTTCAGTCGCTGGCAGAATCTGTCAGTGGGCGTTTCTTGAACTTCTTCCAGCAAAGAAGTTCTTTGACGCCAAGTCTCCGCCTACTCTCCCTGCGTGGAAGTCTTCTGCGCAGGGTGGGTGTGGGCAGCGGAGGACCCGTGCTCTCCCCGCTGGTCTCCGGCGAGGAGTCCTGGAGCCCCTTCGCTGATTCCCCCATCTGCCCCCCTTCACCCCTGGTGTTACGCTGATTTCCTTCCCCAGCAGATGGGCTGCCTCTCCCCCTGCTGGGCCCCTCTCCAGCATCGCTCTGGAGCCTTGCCTCCACCTCTGGCTCTGATGGCAGTTCCCTGACACTTCCTGAACATGATTTGCAGAATTGGACATCTGCAGCAATACCCAAAGCTTATGGAATTTCTTCCTTGGGGATATTCAGCAAAACCCACCCCTCTCTCTGCATTTTTAAAATACATGTTGAAAATATTTGATTCAAGGAGGCCTGTTGTGAGTAGCTTTATGCGTGCTGATTCATTTTTAGTCGATTATTAACTTTTCTGTTTTACCCATCTATTCTGTTAGAGTTTGTTGTTTTTATTTCATCTTGGCTGTGAGTCTCGGAAGAAGTAGCATAGTGTAAAGGGGGAATGGGCAGTAGCATAGCGTGGATTGCTAGTGCCCAGAGCGATGCACAGAGGCGGTTGCCCTGGGTGCAAATTGGTTAGGGGGTGCAAAATTTCAATACCTAGTGCTGCCTCAATACAGCTGCATGCTTCCTTTGCTGGGCTCCGTTGAAAACAGGTTTTCCATGTGAACCAGGAAGTGACCTCTCCAGATAATGGAACAACTTTTCTTGTCTCATCTCTGCAGCTGTGATTTTCTGGGTGAAGCAGACACCATAAGGCAGTTAAATGCGCATGCATACTCTGTCCGTTTCCCTCCCTTCCATCCACCCCTCTGCATAGCTCTGGGCACTGGCAACCCATGCTATGCTACTGCCCAGAACACCTGCTCCCTGCCTTGCTAGCCTTTTCACACTTGGCCCTGACTGACTCCAGCTACAAAAGCTGAGGCTGTTGAACAGACTTTTGGGTTGTAGTATTGTTTAGGGTTTTTTTTTAAAAGGGGGGTGGGTTGTTGCTGTTATTGATATTACTTTTGTATCTTTATTTTTAGATCTCATGGTGATCATTGCATTTGGGTTGTGTACTTTTTCAAAGTGTTTCTTTATTGTTTATTACTGTTTTCGTTATATTCAGAGTTAACATGATGTTTTCATGATGTAAGCCGCCTTGAGCATGTCTTTAAGTAGGAAAAGGTGGCAAACAAATAACATGATGTATGTATGTATGTATGTGGGACGCGGGTGGCACTGTGGTCTAAACCACAGAGCCTAGGGCTTGCTGATCAGACGGTTGGCTGTTCAAATCCCCCGATGGGGTGAGCGCCCATTGCTTGGTCCCTGCTCCTGCCAACCTAGCAGTTCAAAAGCATGTCAATTGCAAGTAGATAAATAGGTACCACTCCGGTGGGAAGGTATACATCATTTCTGTGCGCTGCTCTGGTTCACCAGAAGTGGCTTAGTTATGCTGGCCACATGGCCCGGAAGCGGTCTGCGGACAAACACCGGCTCCCTCAGCCAGTAAAGCGAGATGAGTGCCACAACCGCAGAGTCGTCCGCAACTGGACTTAAAGGTCAGGGGTCTCTTTACCCCTTTCTTGTATGTATGTATGTATGTATGTATGTATGTATGTATTCCTTCTTGTTAACTGCCTTGTAAGACAGTCTGAAAGGTGCAACAACCATCCAGGTGCAGAAACAAGAGTCCACATGACTGAAGCTCCCCCCCAGTGTCCAGTAGGGGGTGCACTGACAGGCACTACGCTGGGCCTCCTCCTCCTCCTCCTCCTCCTCCTCTTCTTCACCACTGCAATGACCCTGGTTACCCGACTCTCACACTGGCCCAGACGATGGTGCAGGTGAGAATGAGGAGCAGTAGACAACATTGCCTGTTGTGGTGCTGTGAAGGTGGTTTCACTGATCCATCATTTTTCCTCTCCTTCATCTGCCAGAGGTTGAGAAGATGGTTTCTAATTATCTAAAGAGATTATTAGAATGGTAGAAGGAGGGAGAGCTGGATGGGTGGAGAACTAACGGTCTTAGGGAAAGGTAACCAGTGTCTGCTTTGTGTCTCTGTGACTGACTCAGATAATGTTTTCCCCAGCCACAGATTCTAGGATGTGCATTTATACACAAACCTATCTTGGTTTGAAAATGAATTGAAGATGTTTATGATCTCTGATATAATTAGATTGGGTCAGTTTGATTCATAATGAAGCCAAGTCTTATGGCTGATTTGCTCAGCCAGTTTGAAGAGCCTGGTCTTTAGAATATTAAACGTTGCTCAGCCAGCTGACGTGCTTCTCATCGTGTGATCCCTGCCAACCAATCGTAAGCTGACAAAATAGCAGTTACAGGATTAGTAAGTGCTTATATTATAAAATTATGTTCAATAAATGAATGCTTTTTTTGCAATAACTTTGCACACTTCATTTGCGACATTTATACATGCGGTGCAAAGTTTAAAGTCCCTATGATTCGACTATAGCGGGGTTATGGTTCAGGAAGCCTGAAATGCTACAACGAAGTGCTGGTGGATTGTCTTTGTAGGGGATGGAAAACCTAAATGCATTGACTCTCACAGCCTCCAGCCACTTCTAAAGGACTGCAAGCTACTGCAACAATACAGGCATGGCCGTTGTGTTTAATAAGCTTGCGAACAGCTTCTGCTCTTGGCTCCTATCCTGCAGCTGAATTCTCTTTCCCCCTTTAATCCATTGCTCCTTGAGTATGTGACCTACTCCACATTATTACACTTGGGTTATTATTATCATAAATCCTTCTGGTTTTGCTTGTTCCATTTACATTAAATATAGTCCCTGTTACAATTGCCTAAATGAGCTTTCGGGAGAGGAGAGCTCTCTGCATTATTTAAAGCAGGCTTAAAAGCAAGGATAAGGGGCCAAATTACCTTCTCCGCTGGACTTTAAATTCCCCAAGGTGGGGAAACAAAGCTGCAGAATGCTTCCTTCCCTCTCCTTTGAGCTGCCCCGCCACCCTGCCGGGTGTCCCCTGATAAGCCTCTGGCGCTATGGTTCACTCACCAGGACATCCATTTGCTAATGACAACATGGGCAACATTGCAAGGAAAAACGTTCAGGTGAATTGGCCCAGCTGGAGGCAGGCCCTGCCCAACCAATGGGGAATGGGGCGTTTCTGTTGACAGTTGCTCCTGTGGGCCAGGCCAGACAGCGCCCACTCCCAAACATCTGCTACCTGAACAGGGATGTCAGAAGGCCTTGGTTTCTGAGCTGACCCAACAATTTCCTGGAGGAGAAGCAGGGAAATGAGGCAGGCAACTTGGAGGCACCTGTCAGTCGCTCAAGCTGATGGAATGCTGTACTACTATGGGACAGGCCCTCTAGGATCACCTGAGGCCCAGGACCAAGAGGATTCTGCTTTAGCATCTTAGGTGGAACACCATCATCTGACCTGCAAGTCCAGGGATGCTGAGAATACAGAATCAGTGCCTCAACTGGTCATCTCCTGGTCCAGGTTCTGTGGCCTCTGACAGCGCATGGTAGACGATTGCTGCTTCTGTCTTCTTCACATTATGTTCCATTTGTAGCTAAATAGACTCCTCAAAAATGCCTTGTCCCACGGTGTAGGTGGCAGATTGACCTTTCGTTCAGTAAGCATGATAGATGGAGAGTGCTTGGCTTCCCACGTTCTGCGCAGGACATTTTCCTGTGTACAGAAATACCCTTGCGTTGCCTCTGCCTATGACCATTAGAAGAACATAATGGTTTCATCGCTATCAAATGGAATTAGTCCAAAGAGGTATAAAGTGTAAATGATGATGTTGTTGATGATGATAATAATAATAATAATATAATCCCCCAAAAACTTTATTTGAAATGGTAGCCGTGGCTATCAGCTGTTGAAAGCTTTACCCTCCTCCAAGGAAATGTCCACTTCTCCTTCGAAAACCAGTTGCATTATTCACCATCACATTTTGTGGCAGGGAATTCCGTAAGTTAATTGACATGCCTGCTATGAAGAAGTACTTTGTCTGTCCTGAGGCAATTTGCCTATATCCAGATTCATGCACATGGAATATGGATAGATTTTTGAATTTATGTAAATATATATTTACAAGTTTTCCAATACTAGTGATAACAGTGATCTTCCAGCCTGGCACATTTATTTTTATTTTTTTGCTGGTGCCCACTTAATAAAGTTTTGCTTTTTTTCTGGCTCCCCTGCCCTGACTGAGAATAAAATTAGTCCTTTCTAGCCCAATTAAATATTTTCCTCATGTGTGTGTGATGAACTGGTGTACCTCTTTTATTTTTGGATATATATATATTTTGGGGGGAGCATCTGCCATCCACATTCTTTACCTCTGTCAGCTAGTATTAATACGTTTTCCTTACGTTTACCTGGGTGGCTAAAACTCATCTCCTTTCTGTAAATGAAGGCTTCCATCTAGCCTGTAAACTTTATGGTGTGGAGGACTCTTCATTACGAGGTTTGCATGCTTGAGTATTTCCTCTCCATAGTGGTAGATTTGCATTAGAGCATGACATATGACCATCAGGAGGTGTGAGAAGCAGAAGCGCAAAATCCACAACCAATCCACCTTCCTGATTTTGAAATTGTGGTTCACATATCTCCACACCTACATCTATATCTCACCAGGGATGAGTAACCCTCCAGATGTTGCAACCCTCCAGATGTTGTTAAGACTCCCATCAGCCCCAGCCAGCATGTGGCCAATGACCTGGTGTTAAGTTGTGGGTGAACATATCAGACGACACAGCAGTTCTTCAAACAGCTCTTGTTTATTCAGAGGCCAGAACAGAACTGAACTGAACTGAACTGAAGGGCTCAGTCTGCCTGCTTATATAGAACTCCAGTACAATGTTACTGTAGCAACTTTCTAAAACTATCCAATCACTGAACGTCACTTTCGATCCTTCATTTGCATAAAAACTATCCAATCACTGAATGTCACTTTCAATCCTTCATTTGCATAACTATCTACAGTATCCTCCTGCTGGCCCAGGGTGAGAACTTCAGTAGATAACACCTGGGATGATGGGAGTTGCTGATCCAGCATGTTGAGGACCACAGGCTCCCTGTCTGTGGTGTACATGATGATAGCATGGATTTGAAGATGAGTTATCTTAAGGAAGTTCATGGAAGGAAAGCTTCCCATCCTCTCTTCCTCCAGCAGACTCCTACTCACCATCTCACATCAACCAGCTGTTCCCAAGCGTCCAAAGAGACTTTCAAGGGGTTGCAGGTGGCTGAGGGGGAAGAAGGGAAAGGAAAACTTTTGTGAACTTTGTTAAGTTAACATATCGGAGGATGCTATAACACCAGTGCAGATAGGAAGAATGTACAAAACAGCTTCAAACATATGCTGGAAATGTAAGGAAAAAGAAGGGACCTTTTACCATATGTGGTGGGACTTTTATAAAATTTAAAAAATCTGGGAAATGATATATAATGAGTTGAAGAAAATGTTGCAATTAACATTTGTAAAAAAACCTGAAGCCTTTTTGTTAGGGATTGTAGGAAAAGACCTGCCAAGGAAACTGAAAAAACATTTTCATGTATGCGACAACGGCGGCAAGAGTCTTAATAGCACAGGGATGGAAGAATGAAGAATGAAGAACTGTGGCAAGAGAAACTGGTGGACTATGCGGAATTGGCGAAACTGACACATAAACTATGTGATAAGGACAGCTGTGACTTTAAAGAAGAATGGGAACCTTTCACAAAGTACTTAAAGAAACAATAAAATGAACTGGACTCCTTGGCAGGTTTTGAATAAACATACACAAATTTATTATGGGTAACATACAGATAGATAAATTAAGGATCTTTACAATTTAATAATATGCAGAGATTAACATGTGCTGAAAAACCAGGGAGAGGAGCTGAGGGAAGTCTCTGGAGGAGTGGGTGGGAGGCAGAGTTATTTCTTTTTTCTGGGGAGGTGGGAGGGAAAAATAGGGGGGGGGGAATAAAAAATTGAGGATGATATGTGTTGAATAACCTGTTATGTTGAAAATTTCAATAAAATTAAAAAATAAATAAATCGGAGGATACAAGCTTATGCAAGGATGGCACTTAAGGAACTATGTGCTGCTGTGGTAAATGACCATGGCCTCATGTTTTGGGGGTGCTGGCTTGTGAGAACATGCCATGTTTTTGTAAATGCTCTTATGTATGGATAGGCAGAGGAGCAGGGCTTTTTTTCTTTTCAGCTGGAGCTCAGCAGAGCTCAGCTGAAGCACCTCTCAGGTGGGCGCCAATGCCATTGCAAGAGAACAAGGGAGACGTTCGTGGTGAGCTCTGGCACCTCTTTTTCTAGAAAAATAGCACTGCAGAGGAGTAATGCATGTTTTACAGTTTACTGTTGAGGACCCAAAATGATACTTTGAAAAGGTCACCAAACGAAACGAATTTGCTGTTTGTGAGCGCTTTTCTACTTTTTTTTTTAAACACAAAGGAGAGTATATTTTGCAGGATGCTTTTCTTTTTTTTATATAACTAAACGAGTTTTTTAATTGCTTGATTTACTTATCTCGTCTGAGATCGCCTGATATACTCTGCTGCTTTTTAATTGCTCGAAAAGTTGAGCAGTTTTTCATGTTTTAAGGAGTGCTGAATTGTATAATTAAAACACTAACAGTGTAAATCAACAGTGCAGAAGAAAGACAGCAGAGAATTAAGCGAGCTTCTTGGCATAATAATAAAATCAAACCGGCATGAAAAGGGCCCATTAGAGAAGAGATACTGAATACTAATGCTCCCAAGTTTGGCAGGCAGGAGGTGGAGGTAGAGGGAGATGAGAGGGAACGTTACGAAGACCCCACCGGCAGCGTGGCAGTCAAGCCTGCTCCTGGTGGCTCGCACACTGGAGCTGAGCAGCAGAAGCTTATCTGTTGTGAAAGTTAGCAAATGGCGACAGCATATGGTGGCAAACAGGATATGACATAGAAATTGCTTTTAATTAGGGCTTGCGTTGGGTTGTGGAATCGCTTCTCTGGCATGCTGGGGTCCAGATGCTGCAGAAAATTGGATGGGGGGAGGTGGCGGCAAAAGCCCCCTTCCCTGCTGTTCAGCTGCTGTGTACTTTGGAGGACACCGCTGCCTCATCAAGAAGGAATGGGCTTAAGAGGCAATTAGTTAGATTTAGGTTCAATATCAATGAAGTCTCTCCCTGCCGGCGGAGTCGCTGGGAAGAATGAGTAAGAACCTGAGAGCTGCCAGGGTGGCTCAGGCTAGCCAAATTTCCTTTCTCAGATAGTGGCCACTGCCTCCCAGTAAATGAACGGAAAGCCACAGGGCGGCCAGAGAGCAATCCATTCATTCCCCCCCAATTATCTACCAGTAGCCTCCAGCAGCCAGAAGCTCAACAACAGCGAGGAAGAAATATTGACCAAAACTAGATGGTAGTCAAGGCCGAAAGTAGCTGCACCCCAGCCTAGCTCAGCCCTAGTTTTGTTCCAATGTCCGTTGCTGTAACCAAGAGGCTTGAGTTGTGGAAGGTGGAGCTTGAAGGGCCGCTGACCGAAAGTACTGCTTCTAATACCAGGCCTAGCCAATCCAGAGGCTTCATACAGCTGGCCAATCAGAGACACTGATATTTCACTCCTGTCCTCCAAACAACTCTTAGGTCTGACCACAAATGGCCCATGTTAGCTTATTACAGGCATAGGCAAACTCGGCCCTCCAGATGTTTTGGGACTACAACTCCCATCATCCCTGACTGCTGGTCCTGTTAGCTAGGGATGATGGGAGTTGTAGTCCCAAAATATCTGGAAGGCCGAGTTTGCCTATGCCTGGCTTATTAGATGTGGGCTGTGTACAAACGATACAGTGGTACCTCGGGTTACATACGCTTCAGGTTACAGACTCCGCTAACCCAGAAATAGTACCTCGGGTTAAGAACTTTGCTTCAGGATGAGAACAGAAATCGCGTGGCGGCGGCGTGGCAGCAGTGGGAGGCCCCATTAGCTAAAGTGGTGCTTCAGGTTAAGACAGTTTCAGATTAAGAACGGACCCCCAGAACAAATTAAGTAACTAACCAGAGGTACCACTGTATTGTCAAGGAGCTGTCAAGTGAGCCAGGTCAGCCACAGGGCAGGCACACACACAGAAGGCATGGATTGCAGTTAGCATTTTATTAGCAGGAAAAAAACAACAAGGCAGCAATGTCCCTGGTCTGTCTTTGCTCAATGAAGGCATTGCTCAAACTGAGCTCTAGGCATGCCCTTCCCCTCTAACCTCTCACTCTAGATCCCTCCCAAACAGCATTGAGAGGATGGGCTCCCCCTCTGGGCCTGTCTGATGCATTCCTTAGCAATGTGCAGGACTTGCCTCGAGCAGGAAGTCAGAGGGGGAGAAGAGGTCTGGGAGAGTCCTCCTTCTCCTGATCCCCCTTGATTGCTCAAGTCTCCTGTTTTTATCATTTCCCAGCTCATTGCTTTTCTGCTGGCTGCTCCTCAGTCTCCCACCGCTGGGTTCCAGGCTGTAAGGTAAGACCTCTGTGGGGGCTTTTGGGAGGCAGGTTCCCACCACTCTTCTTCATCCAGCCGGTCTGAGCCCTCCTTGCGGGGTTCTTGGGCTGGTGGCTCCCACCACTGCTCTTCATCCAGGCTGTCCCTGACAGATACCTTTACAGCACATCCAATGCATATTCTCCGTCACAAAGCATTCTGGGCACTGTAATTTGCGTGGCGAGTTCCCGCCCTCCCCCAGTGGAAATAAAGACACATGACACAATTAATTAAGGTTAATGGGCTAAATAAGGCCACAACTTTATTGGTTACAGGTGATGAGCGGTATTGGCTTAGGCATTGGTCCTAACCGACTATCCGGCTTCAGCCTGTTCGCTTGAAGTCCAGGAAGGGTTAACCACCAGTAGGGGAGTCCTGCTGATGCACATCAACTAGGATCTCCCCCGGGGTCACCGCTCAGGGGCGTGCCTTAGGCCCACACCTCCATAGGCTTCGGACAGGGCCACTCCCCCCAGAATCGTTTATTGGACTACCCTTCAATATGCGGGGGAGGTGATGGCACTTCCTCCCCCCTTCATCTGCATAACAATACCAATGCCTAACTGCCAATACCAAGGAAGTTGTGGCGATTTGCTATGAGGTAGGCGAAAAACCAAGTGGCTGATGCCAGTTTGCCAAGTGGAAAAAATTCCTACCAGGTCCCTTAACAGCGACTAACCGAGGTCCATAGCAAAGTCAAAGACGAAACCTTAAAGGGTGGGTGGGAAACCGGAGCAGTTGGAGGCGGCAAAAGAGGGAGATCCCCGGCCACCCCTGCGTTAAATTGGGCAGGCCACACACCCTGAGCCAGCCGATTGGCTGTCCCGGGGATGATGCGGCCAGGGATTCCCTCAATCATGTGGAGGCTGAGAGCCAGCCACCACGCGCGTGGTGGCGGCGTGTAGCCCGCAACCCCACCTCCTCTGAAGGTGGAAGTGGCTTTGTTAAGGGTTGCTTGAAATTGTAGCTCTGTCGGGGGTAAACTACAGTGCCCAGAATCCTTTGAGGGGAAAAACATGCTTTGAATATGCTTTAATGTTATAGTGGGTATGCAGCTTAGGCCTCAGAATGTGACATTTCAGCACCTGGCATTACTCCTGTCAGCTGTTTATGGGTCTGCCTACCTCTGCTTTTTCAACCTTTAAAAAAGAAAAAAAGAGAAATCTAGCTTAGGCTGCTGGCATTAATAACTCCTCATGGCAATTAGTTCCGTAGATTAGTGGTGCAATGGGTGAAACCGTTCATACCAAAGCCTTCACTTGCGAAGCTTCACTACACTTAACAAAATTAATTTTATTTCACTGCCTGTTAATTTAGCCAGATAAATCCCAATTCTTGCATGATACGAGACTGCAAATAAAAATTCTGCCTACGTTACCCGCCCCCCCCCCCGCATTAAGTTCTCAAAAATATTTATGGAGTAAATTACATTTGAAAGGCTAAAGTGTCTCTGAGCAGTGCTTTCAAGTGCAATCCTATATATAGTATCCTCTGATGTGAGTTCTGCTGAGTTCATTAGGACTTACTCCCAGGTAAGTGAGCATAGAATTGTAACCCGAGTCTCCTAACCCTGTGACTCCTTCAAGTAGGCTCGCCATATTTCAAAAAGTAAAAATCCAGACGCCCCAAAAATTGTTGAGATTTTTAAAGGAAAATGCAACTGATGCAACTGACCATCATAGTTACCCCTTTCATGCAATAATACAGCTAATAACACCCCTCATTTGCCCAGAGCCCGATACACTCCCTGGGTCCCCTGCCTTCCTGCTTCCCTTGGTGGGCACCTCTAACTATTGCTAGTTTTGAAATTTGATGGAAGCTGCCCAGAGGGGGTGGGGCGAACCAGTCAAATAGGTGGCATATTCTTATTCTTAAAAGGTAAAGGTAAAGGGATCCCTGACCATTAGTACCAGTCGTGACCAACTCTAGGGTTGCGGCACTCATCTCGCTTTATTGGCCGAGGGAGCCTGCGTACAGCTTCTGGGTCATGTGGCCAGCATGACTAAGCCGCTTCTGGTGAACCAGAGCAGCGCACGGAAACGCCGTTTACCTTCCCGCCAGAGCGGTACCTATTTATCTACTTGCACTTTGATGTGCTTTCAAACTGCTAGGTTGGCAGGAGCAGGGACCGAGCAACGGGAGCTCACGCTGTCACGGGGATTCAAACCGCCGACCTTCTGATCAGCAAGCCCTAGGCTCTGTGGTTTAACCCACAGCGCCACCAGCGTCCCTATTCTTATTCTTATTCTTAATGTTATTCCTCCACCAGGTGCAGTTTCTTGCACACCAAATTTCCTAGCAGATAGTAGCCCCACTGGAGAGCATCATGGATAGGCTCGTTTGCTTGGATGACAACTGATTCTTTGCAGCATCCCATCATCCAGTCCAATCATCTGCTGATGCAGGAACCTGCCGTTACACACCCATGATATGTGGCCCTATTGTACCATCAGAACACAAGGCCCTGTGCCACCATCTTTGTTGCCCTGCTCCAGACACATTCCAGTTGGTCAAGTATCCTTAAACATCATGCTCCAGGTGAGCTTTGACCAAAGCAGAAGAGAGTCCCATAACTTCTCACAATCTGGACGCTATGCTGCTCTCGATGAAACCTTTCAGCCACTGCATTGCCCTAATATGCCAATAGCTACAGATTGTTCTGTGCGTTGTGCGCATGCTTCGTTTATATCCTGTATGACCCCTGTTTTGTGGGAAGCAGTATGAGAGGTACAGAGTCTTTAGCACTGATGTACCTGACAGCCCTTGAACCAAAGGTCTCCTCCTTATTTCAAAGCCCCCTGGAAAAAAAATCATTCTTAAGAATGGCCATCAAGTACATCCCTAGTGCCTGTGCAGAGTCCATAGATAGAGGGTATATCTGTGATATATTGCCAAGGCTGTTAAAATAATAAAGATTCTGCTACTTATAGATCACTTTCATCTGCAGAGTGCTTTAAAAAATATTATACTGATTAATGTGAAGGTCAGGCACTAGGTGGTGGAAAGAGAAGCTTATGCTGAAAATTAGAAGCAGATGAACTACCAAAGGTTTTGGGTGCCTAAGGACTTCAGAAGATCCTTTGTGGAATATTTCCAGTGATGTGGGACATTTGTTTGGAAGGGACGTAGTAATATGGTGGGACCAGGGGCAGCTCACCTAGGGCTGAATCAGCAAGGTCAGCAAAATTAAACCAACTTGACCCCTCCCACTGTAGCGAGAATTCCTTGCTTCTTCTTATGGCATCACTGTCCTCCAGAAAGCTGAAAGAAATGGGGTATATACCCTGAAAAGGTGTATAACATTATAAGGCATGTTGACCTCCAGTCAAAGTGGTTTTGCAGAGTCTCAATACATACATACAGTGGTACCTCGGGTTAAGAACGTAATTCGTTCTGGAGGTCCGTTCTTAACCTGAAACTGTTCTTATCCTGAAGCACCACTTTAGCTAATGGGGCCTCCCACTGCCGCTGTGCCGCTGCGGCACAATTTCTGTTCTCATCCTGAAGCAAAGTTCTTAACCCGAGGTACTATTTCTGGGTTAGTGGAGTCTGTAACCTGAAGCGTATGTAACCTGAAGCGTATGTAGCCCGAGGTACCACTGTATTTTGCAAAAGCTGGAAGAAGCTCTGCAGAACCATGATCTGAGCTGCTGAAATAAATGTGTGTACATTTTTGTTGGCCTATTGGACAGTTTCCATCATGAGCCACCTTTCAACAGAGTGCTGCTGGGACCTGGTTTTAAAAATTACTTTTGAAGGCTGTTATGCGGGATGAGAGCATATCCACATATGCTTTTATCTAGACCCGTAGGAGTAAAATATGCATAACTTCCTGTGTTTGTTCTTTTTGTATGTGAAATTAACTAGACTGGAGGCTACTTTCAATCCAGTCTCTTCCAGATCTCACCATTCTACCCACTCGCAAGGGTCACGGTGAAGCAGCTTGTTGAAGTCACTGCAGTTTGAAAGTAGAGAAAGCGATCAACAGGCTTTTCTCCTTGCAGAAGGGCTCGCTCCTTTAATCCGCTACGTTGGTTCAGATATTAAGCTACTGATATCAGGGTTATTGCTTCTATTGCAGCTGGTAAGGATGAAGCGACTACTTTTGCTCCAGAGAAATGACAACATGTACACAGCCTTAATGCGCACAAATGTTCATGTCTCCTTGATAGTAGTAACACAGAATCAGAAATTCTTTAAGGAGTACCGGGTAGATCTGTAGTTACGCCAGTGCTTTCCCCCCAAGAAAAATAGCTCATAGATAATAGAATTGAAGAGTTGGAAGGGACTCATCTAGTCCAATCTTTCGTAACGCTGGAATATGCTGGAACTCACAATGAAGTTGTTACAGGAAGTTGCCGGGCAATGCAGGGCAGCCCTGAACAAATGCCAGTTTGACAACAGCTGTGTTCACCGCCTGTGCAGCTGCTGAAAACTACATCCAGCTGGTTTGGGAGTCACTCCTGGTTCTGGTGCAAGTCAAATAAATGTGCCCCTGACTCCCTTGCTCTCTTAAATTCAGGTGGATGGTTAGGGCAACTTGGAAGGGCTATTGTGCACATATGTGTGGGCACAGTGGTAGAAGCCTGGCTGGAAAGCTTAAAGCCCGCCACCGCCACAAAGGAGAAAAGTGGAAGAAAATGACATATGAATTGGCCCCGCCCCTTAGCTCGACCAATCACAGCTGGGAATCATAGATCTTAAAAAAAAGTGTAGACTTGCACATGCTGGGCAGCTTCTGATTTATCCTGAAATAAGATGTGTGGGATGTAAGAATCAGGTGCAGTCAAACACAACATTGCTAGAGTAGACATGAAGGTTGTCTCAGTCCTCCAGCTGGAACTTCCTACTTTCCAGGACCAAGACGAAACTTCTTATGTGTAACTTGAGATGGGTGTGGCCTCTCCTGAAGTAGAAAGAACCAGAACCACAGACTGGCGACCATCTTCTCTCTCTTGACTCTATGGATGCCATCTTAACAACAGCACTACTAAGAAGTACCCTTGGCTCCAGGCCAAGAGAAGAAAAGGGGGGTTTTCTCCCATAAGGTGATAGTCACCACATTTAAACTATGTTCTAACCTTTTAAGTCTGCCTTCTGGGAACCTTTGTGTGAACAGATGATTACTTGTGAGTAAACGTTTTATACATTACAGAAGACTGTGTAGCGTCTTATCTTAGGAGGGATTAAACGGGGGAAATACCAGGAAATATTTACAGAGACTCTAATGAGTCTGAGCAAGCTATCTGCTGTGCATGTGTTTAAAAAAAAGGAGAATGTTAACTCTGCTGGTTTTGTTGAACTTGTAAAGACAAGTTGGGATAGGATATCTTAAACAATATATCCACCCCCGCATCCCTAAACATTCCCACAAGATGTTCATTTTGGGCTTCTCAGAAGTACATAAAGGCAAGCGGGTGTGGGGAGCCCACCTGAGAGGTGCTGGAACTGCGCTTCGACTAACAAAAAGCACGGAGCTACGCTGCAGTTGAGAAATATGTGCATTTATTCAAAGACATTGTATGGAGGAAACAGTAAATGTGACAATGGACTGGGCTGGCAGTCCACCTTGGAATCAATGAGTGGTTGCTCTGGCCTGTCACCCTCCACCCCATCCTCAAAGCAGCTCTTCTACAAATATAATTGCTGACCAGGCTGCTAAGGGCCTTCCCATAGTGAAAGCGGAATACAGGTTCTGAACATGCCTTGCCCACTAACTACAGCTCTCTCTCTCCTCTGTGATTTCTTCACTGCAGGAGGCTCCTAGACTGGCCTGTAGTGTTCCCAAGAGTGTTTGAGGGGAAAGCAAAGGTACATATATAGGGGTGGGTGGTTTAACAGTAGTATATGTGAAAAGGATCTAGGGTTTTTAGTTGCAATTATAGGCTGCAATCGAGGCTGCATCAAGGAAAATGATCACATGTATTCTGCTTTGGTCAGACCTCTCTTGGGCACTGTAGTTTAAGAAGGATGAAGACAAACTGGAATATGTCCAGAGGAGGGGTGACAAAGACGGTAAGGGGCTTTGTGTCCAAGTCCTATGAGGAAGGGTTGAAAAGTTTTGGGCCTGAAAAAGAGACAAGGAAGAGGCAACATGATAGCCTATTCAAGAAACACAGCTTGTGCAGGGTATAAAAATCAGGCTAGAATTTAAAGCAACATTGGCTTCTACAGCAGGCACATTATGCAAACATTCAGTCCCGCCAGGGACTTGCTGTGCGTGTTTTTTTTTTTGTTAGGGTTTGCACTTTATCGATGTAATTTAGGCTAATGCACTATTATTTTGCATATTTATAACACCTTATTACCCTGCCCGGTGATGGATCGCTTAGATATGTTGGATCAATAAGGACTTTATAATGCTTGCACATTTATATTATTAAGAAGTCATAAGTCAGCCCCACTCCGCACAGTTCATTTAGGTGCTTTTATGCAGTTTCTTAACCTTTCACATTGTCCTCTATCCAGGCTGCGATAACTGGCATCGATTGACACCATATAACTAGCCTAATGGAACTACAATAGGACAAAAGCAAGGCTGTACATTAATGCACTGAAATAAGAATCCTTTACCATGGATTATTGGGTACTTAAGATGATCCATAAAACTGGAAATATCCTTGGGGTTGTATATATTGCCCCTTCTTTTGCCACAGTCCAAGCCAGCCACAGCTTTCAGGCTGAAAATAAAGCATGCTAATCCAATTGCTTATTGAACTCATCTGAACTTTCGGTGATAAAGAAAACGTAAACAAGCACAAGCTGACCAGTGCTCAATTAAGTGAGGAGCACTTACGAAATACTGGTTACGGGGAAAACTGAAGAGGCTTGAAGTTCACCCCAAGCACAGAGTGCCAGACTTGGGTAGATGAGTCACACAGCTGAATCTTTTCGGTCCGGCAGAATGTTGCTGACACAGGCATCTCAGTCTTGACGCTTTGCAGCTGCTCTCAGATCTGTGGCCCATTGTTTGCACCACTGACAGCAGCTGACACAGGACCAGAGGAAGCTGGAGAAAGCCTTAAGGCACACATTGTACCTCATAAATAACATAAGAAGAGCCGAGCTGGATCAGACCACATTTAGTCCGCCATTTTGTTCTCATAGTGACCAACTCTGGAATGCCCGTGGGAAGTCAATGCAGCTGGACAGGAACATGCAATAGGCCTCCCCCACTCAGAACATCCCATTCCTGGTACTCAGAGGCAAGCTGCCACCAATACTGGAACAGGGTGGTGCATGAGGACTTGGTGTCAGCACCACTCCTGTCATCTTGTAGATGCCAACACAAGAAATGCATCTCTGTGTTGTGGGTCAGAGTAAGAGAGACAGTTTTGATGGTCAACTCCAGCGGTGTGTGGTGAATTTTTTCATAGGGGAACAGTTAAGGCCAGAGGTGCTAGCTTGTGAGGGCGATTTTCGGTGTGTGTGTGTTGTCATCATACCTCCCTCACTAAGCCAGGCAGAAGCTTCCTGGGCTTTGGGAAGGAGGCTCCAGGGGAACATTTAGGGGACTAGCCTAGTCCACTGACTGCACGCCGCTGGTCAACTCCTGGCTCTTCTGCGCCACCTAAGCGTTCACACTAGTGGACTGGCCGTGTAAGCAATGTGACGTCGGAGCGATGAGCTCACGAGATCGCAGCCCCCTTCTATCAATCTGAAAAGTTGCAGTTTGTGGTTTTTCAGTTTACTAAATGGAACTGGTTGCTTCCATGTTACATTATTCACACGATTGGCTGCTTGCCTGAGCCGTCGTTAGCTCTGACGACTTTTAGTACAGAAAGTGGGGTGGGGTGGAAGGTCAGCCATTCAGTCAATTGTAGAAGAAATTGCTGATCAGATCATCGGAAGTCAGACTCAGAAGGAATTCATGCAGCTGACATGTGGCAAAGTGCAGGCCACACAGCTTAGCTGCACAGAGCTGATTTCATCTTGTTAATAATAATAATAATAATAATAATAATAATGAAGAAAATTTCTGTGACAAGATGGTTATGGGGAACAAAATTCAGGGAGTGGCCAAAATTTGATCTACATTGATATGACAAAGTAAAACAATGGCTCATAAAGTGGTTCATGAAGGGTGGAGTGCACAGCAGCCATCTTGGGTGCATGGCAGCCATCTTGCCCCAGTGCAGAGGCCTGCACTGGTTTTTGCAGCTGCTGATATCATGGGCTCAGACTGATAAAACCTTCTCCTGAAAGCCCCCATCACCATTAACCCACAGACCTCATTGTTCCTCTCTGACTTTTCTTCACTTTATAGCAAGTGCTGTTTGTTCCTTTCATGCCATGGGTCTACACAAATCTCTAACTGTGGCTCCCTCTCCCTAACCCATATCTATCACTCTTTCCCCGATTTTCATGTTTAAATGGGTGGGAAAGAAGCAGGAACAGAAACACTGCTGGCCTGTCTATGGATGTTCCGGTTCCTCTTTTGACCAAAGTATAGTAATTTTGTATAATAGGCTTGCTGGATATAAAGTTTAAGCTTTTTAGACGGAAACAATAATTCCTTTAGAATGTGTGAGAAAAGCCATTCACAGTTTAGCATTTCCTGGCAGAGAGGAACCAGAGAAGACCCCTGGGTTGTCCCTTTCCATTTCTCCTCTGCTGGATCTGAGAAAGAATAAAATCTGCATGCTGAATTGAAATTTCTGTCCAATTTCAAATGTAACTGAAATGATTCTCAGTTGGTCCAAAGCCGGTTGAGGCTGCTACCAGTTCTGGAAAACAAAGGAGCAGCATTTTATTTCCTTTGTAAGCAGCAACATGAGAGAAAACCTTATGGATCTGACCAAGTGTTGTGGCTTGTTCTGCAATCTGAACATTACAATTAGCCCAACGTTTGTATTGAGCATCACTAAGCAACTATCAGGGTTTCAACATCCTGTCAGGGTCCTCTGATGCTGGTGCCTGTCCTGGACTCCCCTTGTTTGGCTCTGGCTCTAGGAAACCGCTGTTTTAAAATTCTTACAATGCCCCAGAGTACTGACATAGCACTGATTGTGGTCATTGTGGGGAATTCAAAATGGCAGCTTCCCAGCCATCCTGTGGCACCAACAGTAAGACCACAGCTGGGGTTTATGTTGCAGGACAGACTTTTGCCAATGACACTTCAGTGAAGGCTCCTTTAACATTCAAGCTGACCCCAATACAGTGGTACCTTGGGTTACAGACGCTTCAGGTTACAGACTCCGCTAACCCAGAAATAGTACCTCGGGTTAAGAACTTTGCTTCAGGATGAGAACAGAAATCGTGCGGCAGCAGGAGGCCCCATTAGCTAAAGTGCTACCTCAGGTTAAGAACAGTTTCAGGTTAAGAATGGACCTCCAGAATGAATTAAGTTCTTAACCTGAGGTACCACTGTATCAGTGCTGACCTCCAGTGGAGTAGCACCTTTAAGACCCCTTTTAATTGAGGGCCAGTTTAGCCATTACTCATTGCCTGTGGTTAAAGCATTTTCCCCATGCAAGCAATCCACATGGTTGGAGTGACATTTAAATGTCTCCTCTGTGTATTTAGTTCAAGTATGAGGAATGTTGATAGGCCAATCTTGCATAGGCTGGGGGCAGCTGAAATAGGTCTGCAAAAGAGTGTCTAGAGGATTTTATTCCCACCCTGTCAGTCATCCACATACGAAATGGCTTCTGGCTGGTAATCTACACCAACTCTTTTTCAAGTATCTTTTTCTGATGTGGCATTTTCTTTCTCCAGCTAAGTGACAAAAGGCCCTTCTTGTATATTTCCCATACCTGCCTGATTGTAGGTCCTATTCTCTTCCCCCGCATGAATATTTTTCTTCATTGTTTAAGTTCACTTCTTTGCCTTGGGTATATTCTACAGCTCTCACCTGTCAGTGAGTCTAATCACCACTTATCACTATTTGGATTTAATATTGTTTTACGGAAGGCAGAAGTTCAGTTGGATAAGTGCATGGGTAAAGCAAGAACAGGGTGGAGAAGAGTTGTAAGTCAGTGGTGGAGCACAACCTCTGTGTGCAGAAGGTCCTAGGATCAAACTTTAGCATCTCCAGGCAAAGTTCTCTCTGGTGGGACACCTCCTCTGCTATTGGGCCCTAATGAGCTTACCTGGCTGTGATGGGAGTGCTCTGAGCAAGACTGGGCAGCTGGGTCTAGCCACTCTTCAAATGCTTCAGAGTAATGCTGCGTCAGGGGCATTGTGGGGGATTAAAATAACTGGCTACATCCAGCACCTGGTACTGCTTAGAAAAAGTTAAGGCTAGAAAAATCGTTAGGAGGAAGGCAGGGAAATTAAGCAGGAAAGCAGTGAAGGCAGAAGCAGAGGGAGCTGGCCAGGGGGGCTGGCCTTTGCAGCTGTCCAAGGTGCTGATACTGGCCCCAGATTATGGCATGTGCTCCTTCTGCTTACTATGCACAATTCTCCTGACAACCTAGCAGTTCAAAAGCACGCCAGTGCTAGTAGGTAAATAGGTACTGCTGTGACGGAAAGTTAAACAGCATTTCTGTGCGCTATGGTTTCCGTCACAGTGTTCTGTTGTGCCAGAAGCGGTTTAGTCATGCTGGCCACATGACCTGGAAAGCTGTCTTTGGACAAACGCTGGCTTCCTTGGCCTGAAAGCGAAATAAGTGCCTCAACCCCATAGTCACCTTTGACTGGAGTTAACCATCCAGGGGTCCTTTACCTTTTACCTTTTACTATGCATAATTACAGTGACACTTTATGTTTTTTTGTACTCATAGGCTAGTCGATCCAGGACCCTGTATACATCATGTAAATACATCAAAGGGGCAGGGAAAGGCAAAAAGTTGCAGTGAATTAGGGAGTGGTAAACATTGGCCAAGGTGTGATGGGTATTTCCCCTCTAGAGCTGGCAAGCTAAGGACTGGCCTATGTTTCTTATAGTGGGAACAACCTCTGTCCCCTGCCTCTGTGTGCCTAATCTGCAATCCCATTGTTCACTGGCACTGAAGAGTAAATCTGCCACGAGACTGGGGCAATCAGTGACTCAAAACATCCTGGAGCAGCTTTTTTTGAGTGCATGTTTTATGGTACATTCACTAAAGGAGAATTACTTTTACTGATGGAGACCATTTCCTAGGCTGAATGCTTAGTAGTGGGAAGGGGAGAATGCTAGCGATCATGGTTGGGGAACCCATGACTCTCTAGTTGCTGCTAGACTCTCAGCTCCCACTGGTCACGCTGGTTGGGGCTGCTTTTGAAGCTGCCATCCAAAAACAGCAGGAGGGCCACCCGTTCCACATCTTTGCTATGCCTGACAAAGTGCCATATACATATCTCACTGCTGTTTGTCGTCTTTGATATGAAGGACAATCAACACCTCCCCCCCATCATCCCTGATCAAGCAGAGGGCAATATTCTCTGCTGATGAGCAGCCACAAGACCATTTGAATACGCTGTGACATAAATCATGCAATTTAGGGCTTGGCATTTGAGGTGAAAGTAATGGGTTTTCTGATGGAGCCCCTCAGCTCCCCCTCCCCCTTTTAGCACTTAAAAATCAGTTCAATGTCTTTGTGGATGGTTGAATATATGCTTGGCAAATGATGGCTCTATTCAAATGCACTTGAGGCTGTTAACTTCAACCTACATTCTCCTTTGGCACACTTCTCCAGCAGCAGTGAATTCAGTAAGGGAGAGGCGCATTAGCCTGACTCTCACAGAGGTGAGAACTGAGGTGGAGGAGCATTAAGACTGCAATTCTATGCCAGGGAGTGTGATTAGTGGGGCTTACTTTTGAGTAGCCATGTGTAAGATTGCCCTGTTTGCGAGTTTTGCAGCATTGCACATGTATTCCAGATATCCAAGACTTTGGGTTGTGGTTTTTAAAAATAATAATAATAATAATAATTAAAAATCAAGCACAGGCATTTAGGTATGGTAGATTACGAGATCTTCACTCCTTATAAAGAAAAATACCAGATTGGGGATCTGTAGTTCAAATTCCAGTGCAGACATGAAACAGAGAGAGGAGTCCTCAGGATGGGACAAATTTGTTTAATTTCAAATGCATGTACTGCATTCTAACGTGAACCTCTCTGACACTCACTTTCTGAAACGACATATGAACCAAAACACAGGAACCTTCAGAATTTGCCCTTCTCTGAATTTTGTGATGCAGTTCTCCAACCCACCAATATGTGCTAAAATACTTCCATTAGGAGAAAGTGTGCACAAAAACATAGGTTTGACTTGGCATAAGGCAGTTTCCTATGTGAATTACTTACTTATCCCCTCCTTCCTCCCAAAAGTGCAAGGTGGTCAAAACATCTAAAACCAATCCCGGTGACACCATAGAGGAGCATCAGGTAATATATCCATAGCCAAGCAAATAACTACTTTAAAATAGTAATAGCAACCTTTAAAAGAACATGGCATAAATGAAAACAGATGAGCAGATAGGTTTTCTTGGGTCCCCAAGTTCTTTTTTCTCCTCCTCCTGCTTTCAAACTTCGGAGGAATTTGGTTCTCTAGAGCCACATTTCACCTCACCTGCCCAGCACAATTACATGGACCCTTCTCCTAAGAAAATTTATGTGCAGACACATTTACAAATGAAACAAACTGAGTCTTCCAGTGCTATTTGTCTTCATTCGGCCAGGGTGGCACGGGACATGACAGAAGTAATTGCTGCTTCTCTGTCCCTTCCTTTTCCTCTCTGAAAACGAGAGGACTAAGCCCTCAAGCTTTTCTTCCAGCAACCTGTAATGTTCTGCTACCGCTAAGGTGACAACTTCAGCCAAAGGCTGCTTCTGGTTGCTGGTGTTTGCCATGGATGGGCAATGTCATCCACATTGGAAAATTAGTCTCTTTATAGGGCTGCAGATTGGAGGAAGTCTTTATATGGCATCAGTATGAGAAAAGGAACATCTTGGACACAGCTGGCTTGTTTTATCTTTGAGGAAAGAAGATAGCCGGCCACATAGAAGAGAATGAACGTTTCCTCCCCAGAGTTGGAAGGATTTCAAGGTCATTGCAAACGTTCCAGTGGGACTTGTGCTGACGTTTGCAGGCACTTTGGAGCGAATCAGATGACGTCAGAGTTAAGTGAAAACTCATGAGAGACAAAACAAAATTTTTTTTTCCTTCCAGTAGCACCTTAAAGACCAACTAAGTTAGTTCTTGGTATGAGCTTTCGTGTGCATGCACACTTCTTCAGATACACTCCTTCTTCAGTGTATCTGAAGAAGTGTGCATGCACACGAAAGCTCATACCAAGAACTAACTTAGTTGGTCTTTAAGGTGCTACTGGAAGGAAATTTTTTTTTGTCTTGACTATGGCAGACCAACACGGCTACCTTTCTGTGTCATGAGAGACAGTTCCAGTTGCAAATGGCAAAAAACAACAACAAACATCTGTGCAAGGGAAAGGTGCAGGTTTGCTCAAGTGTGTTGCAAGTAGAAAAACTGTAATGAAGTGAGAGATGTACCTGTAGTTTACTTGCCCAAATTAACAGTTTACTGAGTATGCAAACCCTGAAACAAGTGTAGTTATAATGTAAATTTGAATCACAACAAATGTGCAGTTGCCAAAGATGGTGTTTTGTATGCACAAGATTTTGAAAATAATGGATCTGTTGGGATGGCTTGTGGGCTTTGGTCCGGAGTCAGGATTATAGGAGACCTGCCAAAAAAAGGTGTGGTGAGAGGAAAGGAAAGGAAACCTAGCAAAGTTGATCTAAATAGTGAAATAGCCCAGGCGGGGCTTGTTAGCTTGGGAAGTAGGTGTGTGATGCCTCAGCTGGAGTAGGCTCAGGTGAGGGTGAGATGCCTCGTAAAAACCAGAGTATAAAACTGTGTCCTGGCCAGGCCTGCAGTTTTGACCCCCTTTGTCTACAGCAGTTTCAGGAGGAGAGAAAAAGACATGCTATACTGTTCGTGTATTTGTGTTCAGCCTCAGTCCAAGGGCCACATTTCTTCATGTGCAATTTTCTTTCTTTCTTTCTTTTTTTAATAATCTTTTTATTGAAATCTTGGAAACAACATCCAACAATACAAAGAAGAAAAAAAAACTAAAAAGAAAAAAACGAAAAAAAACAACACCTATAAACATAAAACATAAAGCAAACAAACCAACATAACATCACTCAATTGACTTCCTTCCATCTCAGTTTAGGCAAAATAAACTCTTAGCCTATCTGCAGTTGTATTATATCAGCTCTTTACATTGCAGGTCTTAAATTCCGCCCACTGTGATTTTGGTAGTACCTAGATTGATTTCAATGTAACTTACAAATTTACTCCAGTCGTTCGTAAACTTAACGTTTTTTTGATGCCTGATTTTTTGTGACATTCTAGCTAATTCTATATACTCAAATAGTTTCATTTGCCATTCTCTAATGGTGGGGATATTTGAAGTTTTCCAGTTTTGCGCTAACAAAATCCTGGCGGCCACCATTGCATATTGAAAGAATGTTTGGTCTTCATTTTTGATCTCCTCTCCGATCATACCTAAAAGGAACGCTTCAGGTTTTTTGGGGAAGGTGTATTTCAGTATTCTTTTTAATTCATCGTAAATTTGTCCCCAAAATCTTTTCACTTTGTCACAGGTCCACCACATGTGAAAGAAATTACCCTCTTTAGTTTTACATTTCCAGCATGTGCTGTCTCCGGTCTTATACATCTTCCCCAGTTTTGCCGGGGTGATGTACCAACGATACATCATTTTCTCCATATTTTCTCGGAGAGCAGCACATGCTGTGAACTTCATACCTTTCTTCCAAAGTTTTACCCATCTGTCAAACTCCAGATTATATCCAAGGTCTCTGGCCCATTTGACCATGACTCCTTTCACCTCTTCATCTTTAGTATCCCAGTCTAACAGTTGGTTATACATTTTGGATAGAAGTTTAGTATTACTTTCTAAGATTTCCACCTGGTACCTGGACTTTTTTTCACTCATTCCTATTTTTTTATGATCGTACCATAACGCATTAATTTGGTGAAATTGTATCCATCCAGTTAATTTATCCTTTAACTCTTCGTACGGTCTAATTTTCCACCCTCTTTCTGATTTAACTAGGAGATCTTCGTATGTCCATCTTTCACATTGCAGATTTAACTTTTTTGTTGTTAAGATATCAATTGGTGAAAGCCACCAAGGGGTGTCTCTTTCAATAAGCTTTTTGTTCCTGTTCCAAACTTCTAGTAACGAGCCTCTTATGATGTGATTAGAGAAGCCTCTGTGGATCTTTCCTTTATCATGCCACAAATAAGCATGCCAGCCAAATCTAATGTTAAATCCCTCTAGATCCAGCAAATCCGTGTTTTTTAAAATGGCCCATTCTTTTATCCAACAAAGGCAAGCGGCCTCATAATAAAGTTTTAAGTTCGGAACTGCAAAACCCCCTCTTTCTCTTAGATCCGTGAGGAGTTTGAATTTAATTCTTGCCCTTTTCCCTTGCCATATAAATTTAGCTAAAGTTCTTTGCCAATTCTTAAAACATGCCGTACCTCTAATTACCGGGATATTCTGGAATAAAAACAATAATCTCTTCATGTGCAATTTTCAGGGAGCCAATGTGTTGCGTGGGGCTGGATGCGGCCCAATTGCCCTCTCAATCAGGCCCACAGATGGTCTGGGAATCAGCGTGTTTTTACATGAGTAGAATGTGTCCTTTTATCTAAAATGCATCTCTGGATTATTTGTGAGGCATAGGAATTCGTTCATATATTTTTTTCAAAATATAGTCCGGCCCACCACATGGTCTGAGGGACGGTGGACCAGCCCATGGCTGAAAAAGGTTGCTGACCCCTGGACTAGAGGCAAATATAATTAATCAATCAATTAATTAATTAATTAATTAAATATAATTAATTAATTAATTAATACCTTTATTGTCAATGTACAACCTGTGAACAATGAAATCAACTGAGCCTCCCCCCCCACAAACACTCAATCTCATTGCACTCTGTGTGCTTGTCGCACAACACACCCAACCCCAAAAGTCAGTTGCACTATATTATTTTCCATTCAGCAGCCTAACAGCCCACGGATAGAAACTGTTTTTTAGCCTGTTGGTACAACTGATTATACTTCTATATCTCCTGCCCGAGGTTAGAAGATTAAAGAGGTGCTGGCCGGGGTGTGAATCATCCCTGAGAATTTTTCTCACTCTCCTAAGGTATCGATCCTTTGTGATGTCATTTAGCAGGTTCAGGGGACAGCCCATGATATCATGTGCTGTGTTCACCACCCTCTGTAAATACTTTCTGTCTGTGGCTGTCAAGCCAACATACCCCACTGTGATACAATATAAGAGGACACATTCTATTATGGACCAGTAGAAGGAGGTAATCAATTGTTGTTTAACATTGTTCTTTTGCAAGACCCTGAGGAAGTGGAGTCTCTGTTGGGCCTTCCTAACCACCTGAGTTATATTGTTTTTCCAAGTGAGGTCTTCACTAAGGTAAACTTTCAGGAATTTAAGGAAGAGACTCTCTCCACACAACCCCCCCCCCGATATACAATGGGGTTTCTCTTCCTCCGAAAGTCCAACACCATCTTCTTTGTCTTGCTAATATTTAGGTGTAAGTTATTCTCTAGGCACCATGTAGATACTTTTTGAACCTCCCCCCTGTACGCTGATTCATCTCCACCTATAATTAGACCCATTATGGTAGTATCATCTGCAAACTTAATAATTACAGTGGATAGATCAGATGAAATGCAGTCATATGTATACAACGAGTACAGGTAGGGACTCAGCACACATCCCTGTGGGGTGCCAGTGCTGAGCTTCAGGGACATAGATGTAACAGGCCCAATCCTCACTGTTTGTGTCTGATCCCTCAGAAAGTCTTTGATCCACTCACAGATGGTAGAAGAAAGGTCTAGTTCCATCAGCTTTTTGATAAGAATGTCCGGAAGGATGGTATTAAAAGCCGAGCTATAATCAATAAACAACATTCTAACACAATTCCCCGGTCTCTCCAGATGACTCGCTGCAAGGTGAAAAGCTGTAGCTATGGCATTATCTGTTGACCTATTTCTCCTATAGGCAAACTGATGTTTATCATAGGAAGAGGATTGGATGCTATTTTGATCAAAAGAGACAATGCAATAGGCATTATCATTGCAGCTCAAGCACACATTGCAGCCAGGCAAAAGCAGCCAAGAAGGGGGTGGAGCAAAGCCAGTGAGAGGCGTGTCCTGAGGAGAAAGTGGGTCCTGAGGAGAGTCCCGGGAGCTGGATAGAGCGGCCTGAAGGGTTGCAATTGGCTCCTAGACCTGAGTTTCCCCCACCCCTGGTGTAGACATTACTAAATTATCTGGCCTAATGGCCTAATGTGGTCCAAAGCATTTAAACTTCCTAGGATAATTTAAACATGTTGTGGTTCCATCGAAAGTAACACAGTTTTCGGAATGCGTTTAGAGCAGATTTTAGAAGCATTTAAAACTGCTACCCCGGTCTAATTTCTGTGAATGTTGCTGATACGGCTCGTTAGGTGGTAGAAATGTGACCGGTTGCAAGAGGCTAAGGATAGGTTGCCACATCGTGAGCAATTAATACGGCGAGTGAATATCAGGCCCTGCTAACGAGGCAGCCCTCTTTCCACTCAGGAAATGAATTTGCTTTTTTATATATATTAATGTTGTTTAAAGTCAGAGTGGGCGTATAAATCAACAAAAATAATTCATGAGAGTCATTAGCTCCTCAAAGTCAGTATCTTTTACAGCCAGAGCTGGGGGTTTTTTTCCTACAGAAAATGGTGAAAAATAGGACGTACGCAAGTGCAGCTTTTAAAATACATCAAATGCATTTCCTGCCTCCCACAACTTGCCGCTCTGTGTATCTAATGAAATTAAATTAGCATCTTTAATTTACCCTACGGCTACTGGTTTTATATTTAAAAAGCCTTTCTCGGTTCCACTTCTTGCTGGAATCACAGGGCGTTTAACCTCATGGTGCGTTGGGCCTTCAGATTTTCCTTTTTCTTTTTTCTTTGGGAGACATGCTTTCAAGTTGAAAAATGTGCATGGATGGGTTTGATGCCTTTGCCCTGCTCCCCACCCATTTGTGGTTTGCTTTACTGAACATATCTCCAAGCAAGACAAAAACACTGGAGAATTATTTTCTTTCACTGCGTGGAAAAGCCTTTGTTGTCTCCTTCCCTCTTCCCCCCACCCCCAGCAGGCTGGGATGATTGAGCTGGGATTGGCAGCTCCTGACCTGGAAAGAGATTTTCTTTTAAAAATAATATTATTTTAAGATACTAGTCAGGTCACTGGCTTTCCCTCAGTGCTACTGCAGCCCGTTCTCCCGTCCTTCTTCCTGCACAGGTCTGAATAATAATAATTTAATAATAATAATTTATTAATTATACCCCGCCCATCTGGCTGTGTTTCCCCAGCCACTCTGGGTGGCTCCCAATCAAATGTTAAAAACAGTACAGCATTAAATAATGTTTGGTTACCCTGGAACTAATAAATAACACAGAGGCAGGGGAACCTGCCACCCTGCAGGTGTCACTAGAACTTCCGTCAGCCTCAACCAGCATGGCAAATGTTCAAGGATGATGGGAGCTGTAGTTCAACAACACCTGCAGGCTGGCAGGTTCCCTTGCCTCTGTGTTATTTAATAGTTAGAGTCTGTACTGTTCAGTGGGGCAGTGCTGCTGGGAGTTCCATTGGTCTCCCAGCTTCCCAACACTGAAGGTCGCTGACATTTACCGAGAAGGAGAAGAGGAGTGGCGAGCTGTCAGGGATGCGGCTGAATCGAATGCCTGGGAAGAGTCCAACTCTGGAGATGAAGGAATGCCAGTACAGAGGGAGCCAGAGTCTGACTCTGGAGACAAGGGAATGCAGACAGAGCAGGAGGGAGGCAGCATTTAGAGGACTCTTTGTTTGAAAGCGGGGGGTGGGGGTGGTGTTTACCCACTGCCTCCCCAAACCAGAAGAGCTGAAAGGGTCAGAATGCAACGGAAGTACAAGAGAGGAAGGACTGGGCTTTGGCGCCCTTCGTGCTGCGAAAGGGGTGGAGACTTAGAGTGACCAACTTGTAGCTAAGAGCGGCAGGCTCGGAGCCGCTCTCTGGTTGTTAATTGTAAGTAAACGTACCGTAAAACTGACAGAGACTCATTAATTCTTATCGGAGCTTGCTTGCCCGCCTGAGATCGTTACATGAGGCATGGCGAGCTCAGTGCAATGTGGCGTGTGGTGTGGCAGGAGTGATGGACTGCCTCTGCCACCACATGCATTGCTCCCCTCCCAGTAAGCAGCAGCGATCCATGTGGCTGGGAAGCCAGGAGAGCAATGAAGCCCCATCTGTGTTGCCCCGCTGCCTGCTACTGTTTGGAGGGCTCTAGGTGTGGTCTGTGGATCCTGTGCTTTCAGCCTTACGTGTAGTTTGCCAGCTTCACTGAACATATCTCCAAGCAAGACAGAAACACTGGAGAATTATTTTATTTCATTGCCTGGAAAAGCTTTGTCTCCTTCCCTCTTTTCTTTGGAGAGCCATGAGCCCACTAGGAGGGATTAGTGCTCGTTGGGGCCTCAGCCATATCTGCACGCCAGGTCGACTAATTCTTTTACTCAGCACAGTTTGCTTCACACACTACATAATTATTTTGCATGCTGAGTGTAATAATCTGTTTGCTTCTGTGCAGTACTAGAGAGGTAGCAGTACCTTGTTTAATGAACGCATAAACGTAAAGAAGATGCTGGGATTTTTAACTGTGCAATACTCCTGGACCTGTCCTCTCCGTTGCAGCGTTCTGGAAACTTAAAAATTTGCTGTCTAGCAACAGCTAGAGAAAACTGAACAATAGTTGCTGGATGGCTTGAGCTTTGAAAACATGGCATCCTGGCTCTCCCTGGCAGAGGAAGAACTGGAATTCACGAGCTGGGCTTTGCCAAAGGCTTTTGCTTCCAATGGCACATAATACAAGTTACAGGTTGGAAAGATCAGTGGTTACAAGAGAGGGCAAAGGCATGGCTAAGAGAAATCTAAGACATTGAACCAAACAGCGACATGCCTCCTGCTCCTCATTTTTGAAGGATGGGGCAGGCAAAGCATTTAGCACAGCAAAACAGCTGGAGTCCCAAGACTGAGCAAGCAAACAACCACTCCTTGTAATAGTCTGATTAGGTGAGGTTTGTGCATGCTGGCATCTAGGTAGTAAAGTGGCAAAGGAGGGCACGGACTCCTCCTCACACCAGATGCCTGTGAACCAGAAACAGGAGTGGGCTATTTGTGCAGAGCTGACTGTCACCTGGCTTATCAAAATGAATGATCAATTAACTGATGAATAATCAATTAAATCTGAATAAATTTGTAGATTATTAAAGCAATAGGTTTTTTTTTAAAAAACAAAACACTATCTTTGTGTTGATGCACATGGTCACACCATACATGTAAAGTAAGGTAAAGGACCCCTGGACGGTTAAGTCCAGGCAAAGGCGACTATGGGGTTGCTGCGCTCATCTCGCTTTTCAGGCTGAGGGAGCCAGTGTTTGTCCACAGACAGCTTTCCGGGTCATGTGGCTAGCATGACTAAACTGCTTCTGGTGCAAAGGAACACTGTGACAGAAGCCAGAGCGCATGGAAACGCTGTTTACCTTCCCACCATGGTGGTGGTACCTATTTATCTACTTGCACTGGTGTGCTTTTGAACTGCTAGGTTGGCTGGGACAGAGCAACGGGAGCTCACGCTGTTGTGGGGATTCAAACTGCCGATCTTCCGACCGGCAAGCCCAAGAGACTCAGTGGTTTAGACCACAGGGCCACCCGCGTCCCTACCATACAAGTAAAACACATTTAACACATATTTAAAGTATATGGCTTTGCCCAATGAATCCTAAGAACTGTAATTTGCCCCTCATAGAGCTACAATTCCCAGCACCCTTAGGAAACTTTGGAGGAGGTTGTATGCTTTCAAGTTAAATGGGTTTTAAGTGCTTGGTGCGGATATGACCCATCCCTATCTCACCATCTTACTTGTGTGATAGCCAATGCCTTTTCTATTGCGGTGCTTTTTTTTTAATAAGTATGAATAATAAAAATAGTTAACATTTTTAAGGTGTTGCCCAATTCACTAGAGAATACCTTTTTATTTGGTTAGAAAAGGGTTTAAATTGGTTAATCTGATTAAATCAAGGCAGGCCAAGGAGTGTGAGTGACCCACCTCTCAACCATTACTGAAAGCTCATCAGTTTTTTCCTTGTGTGGAGAAGAGCTGTTTGAAAAACTGTACCTGGGCTTGGGGGAAAGGTGTAGTTAGGCCCAGGAATATGGCTTATACTGTGGAGTACTGGT